>NW_023416366.1:0-642830 GCF_014108235.1 Myotis myotis
TAAAAACTAGCAAGGATTGTGGTTGAGTGAGACGGAGAGCTGATGGAGTCCTAGGCAATTCCTCTTAAAGGGCTCACGCTCTGACTTATTCAGATTCATGCCCTGTGAGCTCCAGTGCTGTGGCAGCAGCTTGAATGGCACCAGGGACATACAGGTTGGACCTGAAGGATGAGAGCTGTAGAAGGAGCTTTCTCCCAGGCATAAGTCTTGGTAGAAGCCATTGTTTCTTTTCTGAGCCTTTCACCCACATAGCTGGCAAACAGGAGCCACAGCTGAGTCTCCATCAATTTGTCTCACACTTTTTCACCACACCCTGAAGATTTCCTGACACCTCACCCCATCAACATGTGGGACCACCAAAGCTGTTTCCAGTGGCTATTCCATACAAACAGCCTAAATTGTCTTATGCTTCAGTCTTTACAACAATGTCTTAAACAAGCAGGATCTGGCCCCAGTGTACCCCCCATAACTCTCGCTAAGTGGCCCCCAGCACGGAAACTATGTAATGTCTAATTATTGGGATGTACACCTGAAACTAATATAATATTATATTGGCAACTACAATTGAAAAATTTTTTTAATGAGTTACACACACACACACACACACACACACACACACACACACCAATTACACTTTCCAGAATAGGTGTGACAGGCCTTTAAAAACCTACCACAGCTGATAGTTATTTTTGTTTTCCTGTATAAATCAAGTTATAAAGAATGGGATCGCAACAAAAGATCACAAGGCTTATGAAGAAACAGAAAAGCAATCCAACCAGAGGGACAAAATAAATCTCCATAAGTTGGCCCTAATTTAATAAACATATGTTAATTACCTGACAAAGATAAGAAAAAAAAACCTTTAAAAGGGCTCAATTGAAAAAAACATAAAAAACTATTGCCATCACAATTAGGCATGACAATAATAAAAATGCAAGCAGACAGAAGTATAAGAAAGAACCAACAGATATTGGGAACTGAAGAATATAGTTAGTATCTGAATGAAATATACAATAGAAACATTAGGAAAGACTTGATCAAGCAAAAGAAGGATAAGACAACTTGGACACTGACCCACAGTGTTCCTGGGATGTGGGAACCAAATTACAGTATCTCAACCACTTCCCTCCCAAATTACTCAGAGGCAGAAAACAGAACTTTAAAAACTAGTTTAATTTAAAATTCCTCAGCAACATGCACAGACTTCCCCAAGTTCACCAAGAAATCCAATAGTAGCCAGGTCATGCCACCCTTACACTGTTACAGGAGGACTTTGGCTCTCACTGCAAATGTGATGGAAGCAGAAAGAGAATCCTTAGATGATGATGGAGAGGATCTGTCCCTCGAAGCCAGAAATAGAAATAATCGTGACCCTCTCGAAAATCAGTCCCATTGAAGCAGATGTTTCCAAACCATTATATAATACCCGATCTTCGGCCTCTCACCTGGATCATCTATTTCCTTGATTTCCACCTACCTGGCTGGATGGGTATTGTCTTTTTTCCCTTCAACTCCCAGGGCTCCTTCATGTGCTCCAAAAAGGTGAGTAGGTCTGGCTTAGACACACCTGTTTATTAGAAAAAGGAACATGGGCCATAGCCAGTTTGGCTCATTGGGTAGAGTGTCATCCTGGGGACTGAAGGGTCCCTGGTTTGATTTTGGTCAAGGCCACATGCCTGGGATGCAGGCTCAATCCCCAGTAAGGGATGTGCAAGAGGCAGCCAATCAATGATTCTCTCTTATCACTGATATTTCTACCTCTCTCTCCCTCTCTCTTCCTCTCTGAAATCAAATAAAAATATATTAAAAACAACAACCAAAAACTTACAAAAAAAAAAGAAACATGGGTTCAATGGAGAATCTCCAATTTCCAATCAGCTCTGTGCTCAAGTAAGAAGAAAGGACATTGTAGAATACCAGAATATCATAAAAAATTATTTTCCAAAATATTATTTTCTGACAGAACCTTTAACTATACTGGAGACAACATTTAAAGTTTTCAAATCTTGAGTTCCACTTCCAAATACATCAGGAAGCCTTTTTGTTCTGCACCAGCAAAACCCCAATTTCTTTCCTTAATAACACGGATCTGAAACTCTATTATAAAAGCAGAAGCTACAAGCAGACACTGTGCTAATGAAGACAACAACACCCTGCGGGTGGAGGAGAAATTCTGGAAGGACGTGGTCCTCACCCAGGAATACCAGGTTCCTGTAGTTCTGCAACATCACGTCCATGTACAGTTTCCGCTGAGCTGGGTCCAGGCACGCCCACTCCTCCTGAGAGAATTCTATGGCCACATCACTGAAGGTCAACTGCCCCTGAAATTAAAAGGAAATTAAAAGAAAAGCATTAATCAATTGACCATGGGCAGAGGTCATAAGGTCACCCAAAATGAAAAGTTAATAGAACCAGTTTAGACTTAGGACAGTATCCTGAGTTATCCAACAGCATCACTTTGACATTAATATTCTCTAATGTATTTTTAGAAAGGAAGATGGCATATGATCCACAAAACCACAGTAGAAGTTTTACTTTTCTGAAAGATAAATTTTAAAAATACAGGCATCAACACAGGCATATCCATTTTTGAGTGCTATGTTTGAATCACAGAGGATCAACTGTACATATTTCTTAGCTGGAGAAGTCATTTTGAGTGAGCACAGTGTAGCACTTTTAAAATTTTAATGAGCTTCTTTTCCAAGGAAACACCAAATGGCGGATGACACCAGGGCAGAATAGGAGGTCTCTGGGGTTTCCATGGAGGATTTGGCTTCGGCATCCGGGGCCGGGGTGGCCGCCGGGATCAGGGCAGTGGCTGAAACCGCGTAGCTCATGGAGGCAAGGCTGAGGGCAAGTAGTGGATCACTTATCACCAAGCTGGCCGCTTGGTCAAGGGCATGAAGATCAAATCCCTAGAGGAAAGCTATCTATTCTCCTTGCCCATCAAGGAATCTGAGATCATAGACTTTTTCTTGGGGGCATCCCTCAAGGATGAGGTCTTGAAGATTATGCCTGTGCAAAAGCAGACAAGTGCTGGCCAGAGGGCCCAGTTCAAGGCATTTGTCGCCATTGGACATTTTGGTCTGTGTGTTAAGTGCTCAAAGGAAGTAGCCACTGCCATCCGTGGAGCCATTATCCTGGCCAAGCTCTCTATTGCGCCCGTGCGGTGAGGCTATAGGGGAAACAAGATTGGCAAGACCCACACCGTTCCTTGCAAGGTGACTGGCCGCTGTGACTCTTTACTGGTGCGCCTCATCCCTGCCTCCAGGAGTACGGGCATTGTCTTGGCCCCTGTGCCTAAGAAGATGCTGATGATGGCTGCTATTAACGACTGCTATACCTCGGCCAGGGGCTGCACTGCCACCCTGGGCAACTTCGCCAAGGCCACCTCTGATGCCATCTCTAAGACCTACAGCTATCTTACCCCAGATCTCTAGAAAGAGACTGTGTTCACCAAGTCTTCCTATCAGGAATTCACTGGCCATCTTGTAAAGACCCCCACCAGAGTTTCTGTGCAGAGGACCCAGGCTCCAGCTGTGGCAAACACATAATTTTATACAAGACAAATAAAGTGAATTAAGCCTGCTAAAAAATAAAATAAATAAATAAAATATTAATGAGTTCTGGGTGGGGCCTAAATTTACATATGTTTAACCAGCTCACTTATAACTATGGATGCCAATGTGCTGGTACGTGTCCCATACCTTTGGATACCACAGAAGAAGAAAACACAGGAAAAAAGTTCATATACAAGATTTTGACTGAACAATTTTATGGGCTTTACAGGTCTCATAGATTAGTAAGCCCATCAACCACAGCTGTTTTAACATTTATATATTAATTAATAAATCTCAAAAGTATTCAAAGAACAATAACATTCTTGTTCATTTTTTTAAAAATGTTTTTATTGATTTTTAGAGAGAGAGAAAGGGGGAAGGACAAAGAAACAGAAATGTCGATGAGATAGAAACATCAATGAGCAGACTCCTGCATGCCCCCTACCAAGGATTGAGCCCTGAACCCGGGCATGTGCCCTAACCCGGGAATTGAACCAGTGATTTCTCAGTGCATGGGTCAATGCTCAACCAAGTGAGCCATGGCTATTCATCCTTTTTAAGGAAAATATTTTGTAAGATATCCATAAAATGGTAGAGCCTGGGTGTTATTCCAAACTTTACTTCGAATTTGTCAAAAAGATCACAGAGCAGTACACAGACACAACCCTCATGAATGTACACAGCTGTTGTAACTGTAAAGAATACAAACAAGAAGGTACGAAGAAAGAACAGGGCAAATAATGTTAACATTTTTGCAAAGAGGCAGACATAAAAATGGAAACTATGTACACATTATATGCAACACAAAATAAAATGTTCATGTCAATAAAATTACCTGAAATAAAATCAACATTAATGTCAATGTGCCAATGTCACAAATCTCTTTGTGAATGATTGTATTTTATAAACACAAAAGGGAGGTAAACACACCATGATAAAAAATATTAGCGTTATTACTTCTTAGCCTTTTATTTATTTGATAAAAGTTATCTTTAGTGCTGATCTGTACTTTATAAATTTAACACACTTGAACATCCATTACTATGATGCTTGTAAACATTTTTGAAAATACAAAGCAGTGATAAAGAAGAGTGTATCTGTGACAAGTCGGTGAAATACAATAAAAATTTACAGGTCTGGGGCAAAGCAAGTATCTCCAGTGAACAACAACAAAGCAACCTACAAATAAAGCAAAATTGAAAAGCAATGAAAGTTTCCAGAAGAAATGTGATCATTTATGCACAACTCTCAAAAAACTTTTGACACCCATATTTAAAAAAAAACAAAAATTAACTTTATATTTCAGGAAATGGGCAGAGAACACCCGCACCAAGTGAAAATCAGGTGCAAAGGAAGGCACATCAAGTGACAGATGGACACATCATCACTAATACCAATTTTATACAAAATTCATTCCACAAATACCTCCTATACTGTATAAATCTTACAGAGCATTTAAAGAATAAAGCATCCATGCCAATGTAGAGAGCAAGTCACTGCTAATGAGTTTTCTTTTGCAGAACTTTCTGATCTAATCCCGGCCACTAAGGCCATCCTGGTTAAAGGTGCTTTGTCTCAATCCTGTTCTGCACAGCAGATGTTGCAGACATAGGAAATGTAAAACCTGCATGTCCCTTCTGCAAACATCATCTCAATAAGGAACTCGGATATCAATGCCTTCCCATGTTGAACTGTGGCAAAGAAAATGTTTTGAAAAGTTGAAGATAGGGGTTCAGAACAAGGCACCCTAAGATGTGCTTCAATGGTACATGCATTATGTTGAGCTGAAGGCATCAAGACCCTTTGGGTTCAAGAGAAACTTCTGCTCTCCCCCTTAACTACCTAGAAGAATTTAAATGATGAGCGTGACCTGTGATATAAGGTAAACCAAAAATGACATTTGAACTACCTAGATGGTAAGGAACCTAGGATTTCCTGAACATGTGATTTCCTGGCAACAATATTCTAAAGTCCCAAGGTGCATTACCTCATCCCAGGCTCAGAATGTCTTAGATGCTAAATTTCCCTTTCAGTCTCTGAACCTCTCTTGCATGTGGGGTCTCTGACTCTGTCATGTGTGTGCAGCTCCCATACATATCCCCTTTCTGATTAGGCCAGCTGAGAGAACTTTGAAGGTAGAAGAAAGTACCTTCTTCCCACACAATGGTCATTAACTTATGGTGAGATTCCTATGGGGGACCTGGATGGACACAATAGACAGAAAGCTGTGGACAAAAACGCAGAGGTAGCTGACTTTATCTGCCTCCTAAAGGCCTGCTTCCTTGCAGATGTTGAAACTGCTGACCCACATGAGCAGTTGATGAAGGCTTGACTGCTACATGACCTTCTTCAGGTGGCTCTAGTGACTACGCTGCCATCTCTCCCCCACAGCGCAGGCGCTAACAACCAGACAACCCCATTGGAAAAGGAAGTAACTGCACCCTGAAATGGAAATCTCCACCAGCAGGCCTTTTTCAAACCACCCTCCTATGTGTCCCAAGCTTGTCAGGGCCGCCAAGCAGCGCCAGCCCCTCAGCAGCTCAGGGGCCCTTCCTTTCTTCTGTGTTGTCTCCCTTATGAAAGAGCATAAGCCTAAGAAAATTTCCCAAGATATATCTCTAGAGGTTCCTCTTGATTTCTATCTTGGGGAACCCATAACCCCAAGCGACAGTCACAGTTTAAAGAGGGAACTTATAGAATCACAAAGAAAAAAAGTAAGCAGGTGAAAACAACTTCGTGTTGCAGGATCATCAGAAATAGAGAAACAAAGGTCTGCACCATCTAAATACATGAACTTTGGAAGGAAAAGCAGACACAGAACTGAGCCAAGACAGAGCGCTTACCTGAGAAGCAGCCATACTGTCCTCTTCCTCCTCCTGCTCTGGGTTGTTTTCTCAGGCGACTTTATGTTGACCAATCACACCTGCATCTGGAGAAGATATGCCGTGCTTCCACCACACTCACAGGCAGAAGGACTTGAATGATGAAAAATCTCACACTCCCATGCCCTTTGACACAGGAGAGATTAAGAAACAATGAGATGCTACATGAAGATCAAACTGTTTTTCTCTCCTGTCTTCTCTTGCTCTCCCCTCCAACAGACACGCCCAAATTCCAACCCAGCAATGAGAAAGTGGGCTGCACTTCTGTTCCTCCCAAACCCAAGAGAGGACCCTGGACCAAAGCCCATTGTCAACTCTCACAAATGCACTGGGGCAGGGAGCCCTTCTGCTAAACCCTGGCCACACTTTTGAATCACCTGGAGCACCACACTAAAATGACCACGATGTTCTACCCAGACCGGCTGTTCAACTCTGAGGGGGAGGCACAGGCAGTGTTATTTCTTACAACTCGTCAAGTGGTCGAATGGGAGGGGACCACCTAGCGAAGCATTTCTTCTGCAGCTTTAACGTGCACACAGAACCGTGGGGATCAAGGTTTCACTCTAAAAAGTTATGATTCTGTAGAGCTGCAGTGAGGCCCATGAAATAGCATCTTTACTTAGTGCTCTGGTGGAGGTGACCTGCTGTAGGTAGCACTGGGCGAGAGAGACTAGACCTAACACACCCAAGCCCTGTGCGTAGTGTGAGGGGTTGGGGCAGGAACTTCTACAGGGCAGCCTCCCAGGGTGGATCCCTAGAGATGGGGTTGTCCTGGAATGGGTTTCGCCAGGCCTGTAGCTACTGTGCAGATGCAACAGGGGAGAAGACAAAACTTGGTGGCAACAGGGCTCTGCAAAAATCCTGCCCTCAAAATCCTTCCACGGCCCGAACCAATATGCTCAATTAATATTTGACAAAGGGGGCAAGAACATACAATGGAGCCAAGATAGTCTCTTCAATAAATGGTGCTGGGAAAATTGGACAGATATATGCAAGAAAATGAAACTAGACCACCAACTTACACCATACACAAAAATAAACTCAAAATGAATAAAGGACTTAAATGTACGACGGGAAACCATAAAAATTCTAGAAGAATCCAAAGGCAACAAAATCTCAGACATATGCTGAAGCAATTTCTTCACTGATACAGCTCCTAGGGCACTTGCAACTAAAGAGAAAATGAACAAATGGGACTACATCAAAATAAAAAGCTTCTGCACAGCAAAATAAACCATCAACAAAACAACGAGAAAACCCACTGTGTGGGAAAACATATTTGCCAATGTCATATCTGATAAGGGCCTAATCTCCAAAATGTATAGGGAACTCATACAACTTAACAAAAGGAAGATAAACAATCCAATCAAAAAATGGGCAAAGGACCTAAATAGACACCTTTCAAAAGAGGACATTCAGAAAGCCAAGAGACATATGAAAACATGCTCAAAGTCACTAATCATCCGAGAGATGCAAATCAAAACAACAATGAGGTACCATCTCACACCTGTCAGACTGGCTATCATCAACAAATCAACAAACGACAAGTGCTGGAGAGGATGTGGAGAAAAAGGAACACTTGTGCACTGCTGGTGGGAATGCAGACTGGTGCAGCCACTATGGAAGACAGTATGGAGTTTCCTCAAAAAACTGAAAATGGAGCTCCCATTTGACCCTGTGATCCCACTTCTAGGAATATATCCCAAGAAACCAGAAACACCAATCAGAAAAGAAATATACACCCCTATGTTCATAGCAGCACAATTCACCATAGCTAAGATCTGGAAACAGCCTAAGTGCCCATCAGTAGATGAATGGATTAGAAAACTGTGGTACATCTACACGATGGAATACTATGCTGCTCTAAAAAGGAAGGAACTCTTACCATTTGCAACGGCATGGATGGAACTGGAGAGCATTATGCTAAGTGAAATAAGCCAGTCAATGAAGGAAAAATACCACATGATCTCACTCATTCATGGATAATAGAGTCCATTAGAAACTTTTGAACAATAATAGATACAGAGGCAGAGCTGCCTCAAACAGACTGTCAATCTGCAGTGGGAAGGCCGGGGAGGGTTGCGGGACAGGAGGTAGGGGGGTAAGAGATCAACCAAAGGACTTGTATGCATGCATATAAGCATAACCAATGGACATAAGACACTGGGGGATAGGGGAGGATAGGGGACTGTCTGGGGGGGGGGGAGGGGCGGGGAAATGGACACATATGTAATACCCTTTGTATTACTTTAAGCAATAAAAAATAAATAAATAAATAAATAAAGTAAAAAAGTAAAAAAAAAAAAAAAATCCTTCCAAAATGCCACCCAGTCCCCTTTGCCCACACCCCTCCCATGGGACACGTATAACAGGACAATCTCCCTCATCCCCTGTCCATAGGTGAATGGAGCCTCAATCCCTAAGGGACAAGGGGTAGAAAAGTGTTTCCATCACAGCTGTATTTGCAAATGAAGTAAAGGAGCATACTCTAGAAGCCTGTCAAGACATGAGATTGTTTGTATCACATTCATGTTCACTTTCTCTAACTGTACCCCCAAACACATTTTAATCGTTGCTCTTGTTAATGTAAGAACACCACATGAGATCTACCGTCTCAATATTTTAATATATATTTTTATTGATTTCAGAGAGGAAGGGACAGGAAGAAAAAGATAGAAACATCCATGATAAGAGAGACTCCCTCCCGTAGGCCGACATTGGGGATCGAGCCAGCAACCTGGGCACGTGCTCTGACCCGGAATTGAACCACGATCTCCTAGTTCATAGGTCGACACAACTACTAAGCAACACTGGCCAGGCTTAATGAAATTTTAAGTGTACAATACAATAGTGTTAACGGGCAAAATGTTGTACAGTGGATCTCTGAGACTTATTCATCTCTGATAAATCAAAATCTGTATCGCTGAATAGCAACTCCCATTTCCACTCTCCTCTGCCTGTGGCAACGCTAATCTTTCCTCTAATCTTTGTTCCTATGGGTTTGACTCTGTTGTGAGAATTCTGAACCTGTATTTATACTGTGTTTATACATTAAAAGTACTTTCTATGGCATATAAGGTTAGTAGTCATATTCTTAAATTTGAGGCAGAAAATATGATTAAAATAAACTCTAAATTTTATAGTTTAACAAACATAATTATTATGAAAGAAACAGAAAACAAATTCCTGAAACACAAGAGATTGACTCTAATAAAACCTTAATGCATCCCCAAAATCTTCATGTGGAAATTTATGCTTTTAACTGCAGAGAAGCAAATCCATAGGCCCAAGTCATTATTTCTCATTAACATTGTTTTTGGGAATAAAAAATTAGTACCTTTTCCCTCTATGCATATCTCTGTGACCAGATTTCCCCTGTTAATAAGGACAACAGGAATATTGGAGGAGGGCCCACAGTTAATGTCTTTAATTTAAGTTGATTATTTTGTTTAAGGATCCATTCTTTAAATGGGGTAATATCCCAAGGCAGTGGATAAGATTTCAACATATGATTTTTGAGAGACCCAACTGAACCCTTACATGGTAAATTTACATGGGTGGGTGTGTAAGTGTGTGTGTGTATATATCTATGAAATTTTATCACACAGGTAGGTTTGTTTAAATCAGGGACCACAAACCAGATCCTTTACTTGATACCCCGACTGACAACTCAGTGCAACCCAGTGCAACCATTAATCTGTTCTCTATACTGATCTGGTTGGATTTATTTTTGATAACTTTATAATTTTCAAACAATCATTAAATCACAAATTTGAGTTAACCCAATCTTTTATTTAACTGAATACACACTTACTATAAATAGTTCTATTTCAACAAATAGTCAATATTTAAAGAAACTTATATAAGGTATTTCACAACCATTTCCCCCTATTGTGTTTTGAACAATCAGTATGTATCTTCCACTAACAGCACATCTCAACTGAGACTAGCCACAGTTCACACGCACAACAGCCACAGGAAGAGACTGGCTGCCATACTGGATGGGCCAGCACTACAGTATCAACATGAAAGTATTTTATGCAATATGAGGGCAGACTGTGCCTGTAATACCCAACCTTTTCATTTCTTTGATGCTTTCTTTGAGGTTAAGTATAAAATCACCTTTGTAACTGAGCATGGTCTCAGGAAAAGAATTTTTTTTTTGTAGGGTCAGAGTCAAGTGAGTGTGTACATACACTCCCAACCTTATATCATGGTGTTACTCAGTCTTTTTGTCCTTGTTGTATTTGTCTACAGATCTGCCAAGTTCTGAGAGAGGAATTAAAAAAATTCTAACTTTCACTCTAGATATACGTTTCTCAATTTCTCCTTACATTTCCAATCATTATGTCATTCATCTTTAGCTTTGCCACTAGTACTTACATTTACTCATTCAAGTTTTATTTGGTGCCTGGCATTGGAGACACAGAATAGAACAAGACCAAGGCCTTGCACATGTGGGATCTTAATCAGGAGACAGACAATAAGTATACAAACAAATAAATAAACAGAAAAATATCTTGAGTCTAGAGAAGCCCAATGAAGACAAGTTAAAACTGTGGAAAACTCAGTGAAGGTTGGGAACAATATAACAGTCACAGCAAAGGCCCTAAAGCAGAAACCTTCCTATGTGTTTAAAGAACAGTGAGGAGGACCCTGTGCCTGCAGCTGATGCAGGGAGTGGGAGAGAGCAGGAGATGGAGTATAGAAGGAGCAAAGGGAGCCTGATCTGTGGGCTCCAATGGGCCATTTTAGCTTCATACACTGCATGTGTTATTATCTATCCATTCACTGAAATATTTCATGTATTGAAACTATTATAATATTATCTAATGAGCTCTAACTAATAGGTTCTGGCAATGAATGAGACAGATAAGGTTCTTGTCACCCTTATAACTCTCACAGAATATTAAAGAAGAGGAATAAACAATTTGATAGAAAAGCAATAGAAACACATTTTTCCAATTACAAAATAAAATGCAATCTTCCTAAGGGCCAGGCTGTTCTAAGCTCTTTCTGCAGAGTCATTAATTCTTATGACAACATTACGTGGTAATGACTGTGCCCATTTTACCAATGTGGAGCCTAAGCCACAGAGCGCCAGGAGTACTCCCGAGGTTTCACAACCAGCACCAGGCAGGCCTTTCTTTCCTTCCCTGTCCTAGCACTTCTCCTCAATCACCACCTACCTCTCCCCTCTCAGACTCCTCTTTTCTACGACCCCCCCCCCAAAAAAAACCCAGGGTCTGATGGAACACAGCCCTTACAATTCCTCAGGCCCCTCTGCTCCTGCTGCTAGTATCTGCTTGGTGCCTGCACTGGTGAAGGAAGAGGTAGAGGGGCCCCAGGCACCCAATGCTGCCTTATGGCTGCTTCCCTCCTGCGGCTCGTGGGCACTAACTTGTCTTGGTGAGTTCCTCATTAAACTGAGGACCCTGGACACTGTTGAAGGGACAGGTGGAATGAGAGGGCTGTAAGCAGGGGAGGGTAGGTCAGCTCTGGATACAGGAAGACCCCTTTAGGGCCATGAGAGGGGGACAGACTGGATGGTAGACACTGGAGACCAAAGAGGAGTCTAGAAGAAGGCTGAGGGACAGAGGACAGAAGCTGAACCACCTGAAACCATGAAGGTGGAAAGGAGAGAATGGGTCAATTCAGGGGTCTGAAACCAGGAGAAAGAGGGATAGAGAATGGGGGTGGGGGACTTGTTGGCACAGAGGACCCTGGGTCTTGTCCAGTGACTGGAGTGGACAGAGGGGACGCTGGGAAAATAGGACGATTAGGAAAAGATATTGATTTCAGTGGGAATTGTGCGTGTAAAGAGCCATAAGGGATATATTTGGGCCCAACAGTCTATAAGCCAGGTGAGTGTGGTCTCATGGATCATGGGGAGGGAAACCATATGCAAAGCCCTCCAATAATGCAAATGTTCAGGGTGTTCCAGTAACTTTAGCCAGATTTAGGTGGGTGTGGGAGAAGCTTTGAAAAATGCCACAAACACCAGGCAAAGGTGCTGGGACTTCCTACTCAGGGAAGCAGCATCAAGGGACGTCTATGATGGAATAAAGAACCTAGGAGCAGGTGTGGGGGTAGGAGGCAGGTGGATTGAAGGGGGTGAGGTTAGGAAAGTCCCAGTGGGTTCCTGATGAGCACAGGGAGCTCTAACAAGAAACACTTTGTAGTGATCACTTGCACACATAGCACCTCAGTGACACAGGTCTTGTGCTGGGCTTTTATAAATTCACACACTTAGTTGCAAAGTTGGAGCCTTTATTATCCCATTTCTCAGATGCTGACCCCAAGGTACATAATTTTCCAAAACTCACACAGCTTGTGCATCACAGAGCCAAGATTTGACTTGACTCATGGCTTTCTGCTTCCAGCATCTGAGCCTTTCATTCTATTGCCTCAATTTCCTGATCTGTCTGTCCAAAAGGCACTAATAATACTCCGTCTACCTTAATAGAACTGTCTGTCCACAGGTCTATTAAAGAGACACAAGCATTTCCTGCATCTTTTCCAGGTATTCACAGCGAATTATTTAAAATATATATGATTGTGCACTTAGGTTTTGGCGCTGAAAACTTTAAAAAACATGTTACCTTTGGAAATAGGTTGATCAAATTCCTTCACCATGAACAGATGAGCTCTCTTGGAGCAAACTTTCATGTCCATCCTTCAACATTTTCAGAGAATGGAGAAAAGGGATTTAGAGGAATATCATTGTAGCTCACAGCTCACTAATTTAACAAATCATATAAATGGAATTTTTAATACTGTGAATATTATACTAACTCACTAAAACTAGGTTCTCTCAAGAACAAACCATCCTTACTAAGTGTACACTGAAATAGCCTAATCATTTGTGTATACCAATGGATGTTCCCACATATTTTAAGGGAGAGAAAGAATGCAAAGCACATGATCTAAACTAGATACAATATATTCAAAAGGGAAAAAATTCAAATTTTCAAAAATATAATGACTTCCAGGGTTAATTTTATTTTTTAATTTAAGCTGCCCTATATTTAGAAAAGAATGGTAAGAGCTGGTAATGAGACGTCAACAATGCTTATTTCAGAAGTAAATGAAAATTTACAACAAAGTGGAAATTCAACAAAAATTTATTTAAATATACTATTTTTAATATTTTTTAATTGATTTTTTACAGAGAGGAAGGGAGAGGGATAGAGAGTTAGAAACATTGATGACAGAGAAACATCAATCAGCTGCCTCCTGCATACCCCCTACTGGGGATGTGCCCACAACTGAGGTACATTCCTTTGACCAGAATCAAATCTGAGATCCCTCAGTCTACAGGCTGACTCTATCCACTGAGCCAAGCCAGTTAGGGCTATTTCAATATACTTTTTAAGATACAGTGAAATAAATGTAACAGCAGTAGAAAGGAAAAAGTAAACCCATTTCAAAGAAATAAAAAACCAACACTTTTAATACTCCTTGAGAAAACATCATGTGGTGATAAACTTGGTCATTCTGTCCCAGTTCACCTTTCTAATCCCATCCCAGGAAATGGGAAGAGACCCAGGACTGACTGAGACAAGACTCTCCCCTCTGGCTGAATAAGGGCTGCAAATGAAAGCTATCTGCTGACGCAAATAACCATTTTATCATTTATAAAATGAACAAGCCTTATAAACTGGACTTGTGCAATTCTCGTTTGCATCTGTATAACTGAAATACAAATATTAAATTAAATAGGTCACAAAGCCACAAGTCAACACATCACAACTCACCCACATCCATCAGTTTTCCACTCGCCCAGAACGGGGTTCCCTTCCTCCTCCACTTCTGTTTCTCAATCCATTTAGGTCGCTCTCTTTCCTTTGTTTCTCTCCACTGTCCTTTCCTGTGTTCCCCCTTCGCTCCTGTCTCCCCTTTATTCTATTCCTTTCCTATACCTGTTCCGTGAAATTACTGGAACCGTGACCTTCAGTAGCCCTTTCTCCCTAATCTCTCTGATTGTTCTCACCCTCCATACATTTCGCCTTTCTCTCCCCATCCCTGTGCCCCTTCTGCTTCCCTTCTGGTTCCACCTCTCCTGCCAGACTCCCTGGCACCACCGCCTGGCTAAGCTGATTATTTTCTCTATTTTATTGATATTTTACAGAGAGGAAGGGAGAGGAATAGAGAGAAACATAGATGAGTAGATGAGAAACATCGATCAGCTGCCTCCTGCACGCCCCCTTTGGGAATGTGCCCGAACCAAGGTACATGCCCTTGACCGGAATCGAACCTGGGACCCTTCAGTCCGCAGACCAACGCTCTATCCACTGAGCAAAACCGGTCAGGGCAACACAGTGCTGATTCTTGCTGGGCTTCCTCCCTTCCAGCCCCTACACAGGCCTCATCCAACTTTTTCTCCTGACTCTCTCCATCTCAAGGGCCTCGCCCTTCGGGGGCCCCAACTCTGCTAACCAAGGACTCCTCACCCTTTTGCTCCCCTTCACGTCTCTAGAGCTCCCCCTTTTCCTCCATGGGTCTCTACTTGTTCTCCATTTACCACTTTCCCGAGTTCCTCTTTCATACTTAACAGTCGATTTGCAAGGACCTTCCACGTCCTCAACTTTGCTGTCTCCTCATGGGCCCCCTCACTGACCTTTCTGCCCTCTCACTACTTTATTTCTTCTCATTATCTCTTTCTCTGATTCCCACTCACCTGCACTGCGCCCCTTTCAGGACCACCCCGTCGCAGTCACACCTTCCACGAAGCCAATCCCTGCGCAGGGGGGAGGTGACAGCTTCCTGGGACACCCCGTGTTCTTCTGTCCTACATCCCACCTTACTGAAACGTGCACACTACTCGGCATCCGGCCTCATACTCGTTTAGTGGGGCGTGGGGGGGGGGGGGGACTGGAAACGGGGGTGTCTATACTCCCAGGCCAGGGAGGAATCCGGCTCTACAGGCTGGGAACTGCGAGGCTGCGGAGGGAGAGAGGGTTTGACTCCATCTCCCAATAGTTTAATGGCCTGGGGCGGAGGGCTGGCCCGTGAACGGTTTTAGCAGGAAAACCACGCGCGGGCCGGCGCAGGGGCCCCGGGAAGGCAGACCGCAGGCAGAGAGGGCTCCACAGTTTCAGCCAAAGGTAAAGCGGGTCTCAAACCCGCAGCGAAGCCCTCGGGGTCAGAGGTCTCACCGGGACGCGAGACTTACCGCCGATGGGAGGCGGGTTCGGGGTTTCAAGGTCTCCTCCGCCCTCGGGCTTCACACGTGCAGGGCTGTGGGCTGAGATGCGGAGGTTTAAAGGAGAAAGACCAAAGGTCTCAGACTCCACGGTTACCTTCCCTCTGCACCAGCCGCTTCCGGGTCCGGAAGTAACTGCGCGTGCGCGGGGCGGCAAAGGGGACGTGGTGGGGCGCGGGGCGAGGCACGGCGGGCGCTGGGCGGGGCTCGGGGCGGCAGGGGCTCCGGGGACACCGAGAGGGCGTGGCCGGGCCGAAGCGCGGAGCATGAACAGGGGGTTAGACTCGGACGTAGCATCTGGGCTGGTTTGGGCTGAGCTCCAGGAAGGCGCGTGAAATGCACTGCGGCCTAAACGAGGGTGTGGCCTGTCCGGTGGGAAAAGTGGCGGAACCGATGCTGGAGCACATTGCCTACTGGAGGTGGAGCCCAGCCCCAGGATGACCAGGGTCAGCGTCGCCAGGGATGATAGCTGGGCCCCTACTCCTGTCCGCGTGCCTCACAGTTTGTATTTTCTGAATTCTGAACCTGTGCAATTTCTTTCGTGCCCTGTAAAGCAGGACTACTCCCTGCCCATTTTAAGTTGATATTTCAAAATGTTTTATGTAAAATGTAGAGGTCAGTGGGCCACTTACGTTGAAAGCTACAATGTCTTTGTTTTAACAGGATGAAAACGGATTTGCTCAAAACTTCTATTGGGAAGTGGTGGACTCGCCGGTGAGTATTGGCAGAGATGCCAGCTGAACTCCAGCTCTGGGGTCTGAGAACCTGGCAGAGTTGTGGTGGAGCGATGATTGGATGGAGGAACGACCCAAATAAGTAATTTAATGAAGCAAGGAGTGCAGTTGTCTGTGCAGGAGATGCAAACTTGAAGGTAAAATTCAAAATTATATCTGTGTGAAATTCAAAATTCTACCTTTG
The DNA here is from genome assembly GCF_014108235.1 of Myotis myotis. NCBI lineage: Eukaryota > Metazoa > Chordata > Mammalia > Chiroptera > Vespertilionidae > Myotis > Myotis myotis. The sequence continues at coordinate 16,566 of NW_023416366.1, forward strand.
GGAAACAGGCCATCGCAGACCAACATCTATCAGAACACCATTTCCGTTCCCATTCCCCACTCACTCTGTGCTCAGATGCGGAGACTTTTATAAGTACAAGACCTGGAGGGATGAAGCATGTGATAATTTAGGTCACCGTCCATGCTTTTTAAAAAATATGCAGCCCTAGCTGGTTTGGCTCAATGGATAGAGTATCGGCCTGTGGACTGAAGGGTCCTGGGTTCGATTCTGGTCAAGGGCACATGCTTGGGTTGTGGGCTTGGTCCCCAGTGTGGGGCACACAGGAAGCAGCCAATCAATGATTCTCTCTCATCACTGATGTTTCTATCTCTCTCTCCCTCTCCCTTCCCCTCTGAAATCAATAAACATATATTTTTTAAAAATGCAGCAATAACTTTTACGAAATAGACATAAATTGTATTGTTATTTATATATTCGACACTTGAGGGGAATGATAAACTCCAAGACCTTTGTTGAGATAAATTTTTCTGACAACATAATTAGTCATTAACTTCTGTATATAATTCAATTTCAAATCTCCTTTATATTTATGCAAAAAAGGAGTATTTTTATGCACTTTTTTTATATTTTAGCTTTTTGCTTGTTTTCTACTTATGAAGTTCTCGTAGGTGTGGATAATAAATGTCTTGTACTGTTACAAGACAATAGAATTTTCCCTAACTGGTTTGGCTCAGTGGATAGAGTGTTGGCCTGCTGACTGACGAGTGGCCGGTTCAATTCTGGTCAAGGGTACATGCCCAGGTTGCGGGCTCGATCCCCTGTGGAGGTGTGCAGGAGGCAGGCAATCAATGATTCTCTCATCATTGATGTTTCTATCTCTCTCCCTCTCCCTGCCTCTTCGAAATCAATAAAAATATATTAAAAAACAACAAGAAGACAATAGAATTTGCTTTTACCATATGGAAATGTTTGCAATATTTCTAAAGACATTCAGTAGAGATGTCTATCCTCTTTCAAATGAACCTTAAAGAAAGTAAAACAATCTAATCAATTTCCAGAGGTCTCATTCAAACCTTCAAGAAACTTTAAAGCAATATCTATGACATCATATCCATCATGAGTTACATTTTTTTCTCAAATCCCTACATGTGCAACATTTCTGTCCAGTAAGAACTTTTGATGAGATCAGGGCATTTTGGATAAACTGTCCTTTAGCATATCATAAATTGATAAGTTGTCACTGCCATATTCATATACGATGTTTCCCCAGGTTATGCCTTTATTGAACTCTTTTGACATTCATTACATTTGACATACCTAATATTTTGTAAGGTTTGAACATCATTACTCATAAAATATGTAAGATTTCATTATAAACTCAATAACATGATTATCCCCCAACTGTTGACATTTGGATAAGAACTTTGCCACACAATGTATTTTTAAGATTTCTTTTACATGTATATTTACTAAAGTTTGGTAAAGTTCAATTCTTGGTAAAATACATTGTCCAGTGCATTATATTTTAAGACACCTTCCCCAAGTAGGAGATTCTCGGGATTACTGAAGATTCATCTTCCTAAAGACAGCCCAAATTCATTATATTTGTAAGTAATTTTTTCTCTAATATATATAACTGCGATATTTGTTCATTAATGAAGAATGGATTGAAACTTTCCCTATCTCTATTGCAAATGTTGGTTTTGATACTAGGAAGGATTCTTCCATGTTATGAAACTAAGGAACCATTTTGAAAGATTTCTTGACTGGATTACACTTATACTATGCTACTCAATATTGATCTCTATAGTTAAGCCTGAGGTAACTGAAAGCTTAACCCCATCTTTTTATCAAACCATTCCAGGCATTGGCTTCCAGCATATATATGTGTTTTTAATACAGTGTTCGGCTTAGATTTGACGATCTTGACCAGGTAGATTATGTAGATTTACTGTCTTTAGTAATATCACCAACCAACCATGTTGCCACAAAAGAGCTTTCAACACAGGCTCCCATTTTCACATGAACTTTTTATCAAACTCAGAACTGTTGGAGAAAACCCAATTACAGATCAAAGTCAAGCATCCATGTTGTTCACGGGGAGTTTTGCTGCTTATAAAATTTACAAGGGAGTGAAATGTATAAAAGGAGTATTCACATGAATAAAAGGAGTATTTCCTTAATCACTTGAAATTTTTGACATGGGTCTCCCTGTACTATCGTTATAAAACATGCAAATTATTAGGTTATTAAAATCTTCACAATTATTGAAGGCTTCAAAAAACTGAAAAACATAAAAATTAGTTTGACCTGGTGAGTTAAATTCTATATCACAAAATCACAGACCATACATATAGATTTTTTTTATTTTTGTATATATTTTTTTTTAGAGAGAGAGAGGAAGGGAGAGGGAGAGACATAAACATCCATGAGAGACATCAACATCAATCGGCGGCCTCCTGCACGCCCCCTGCTGGGGAATGAGCTTGAAATCAGCATGTGCCCTGAACAGGAATCAGACTGGTGACCTTCTGGTGCATGGGTCAACGCTCAGTCACTGAACCACATTGGCCTGGCGAGACTATATTTTTTAAGCACACATGGAACACATATTTAACACTGTCAACTAAAAAAATCTGGGTTTATGTAAAGAGAGACTTTATACAAAAGGTGATTTCAGTAGGCCTTTCCAGGCCTTTACCACACTATTCTCTGTGTCCATTGATATGCATATCTACACTAAATAAAAGACAAAGATGCTAATTGACCATACCTTTGCTATGCCCTAAGCCACGCCCACCAGCCAATCAGAGAGACTATATGCAAATTAACCCAACCAAGATAGTGGCCGGCAGCCACGAAGCTGGAGCAAGCAGAAGGCTTGGTTGCCCGCACGATGAAGCAAGCCAACCTTCCCACAGGCACTGAGCGGCTGTGGCCTCTGCTCATTGCAACTAAGTTTCAATTATAGAAGACAAATAGATCCAGATACCTGCTTCCAACTAGCCTCCACTGGGATCTTAGGTGGCTGGGGGTTGTGGCCAGCCTGCAAGCAGCCATCAGCCCCTCACCCAGGCTGGCCAGGCACCTCAGGGGAGACCCCCACACTGAATGGGCTGTGGCCAGCCTGCAAACAGTCATCAGCTCTTCACCCAGGCTGGCCAGGCACTCCTATATAATAAAAGGGTAATATGCAAATTGACCCTAACAGCAGAACAGCTGGGAATGACTGGTCACTATGACACACACTGACCACCAGGGGGCAGATGTTCAATGCAGGAGCTGCCCTCTGGTGGTGAGTGTGCTCCTACAGGGGGAGCTCTGCTCAGCCACAAGCCAAGCTAATGGCTACCAGTACAGCAGTGGTGGTGGGAGCCTCTCCCACCTCCTCAGCAGTGCTAAGGATGTCCGACTACACCTTAAGCCTGCTCTCCGCTGTCAAGTGGGCAACCCCTGAAGGCTCCCGGGCTGCCAGAGGGATGTCTGACTGCCAGCTTAGGTCCAATCTCCCAGGGAGCGGGCCTAAGCCAGCAGGTGGTCATTTCCCGAGGTCCCAGGCTGTGAGAGGGCAAAGGCAGGGCTGAGGGACCCCCCCTCCCCCGAGTGCACAAATTTATGTGCACCGGGCCTCTAGTATTCATATAAGTTCTTTGGTTAATCTCTTTCCACTCCCCTAACCCTCTTCCCTCTGAGATCTCTCAGTCTGTTCCATCCTTCCATAACTCTGGTTCTATTATGTTCGTCAGTTTACTTTGCTCATTAGATTCCTCATATAAGTGAGATCATGTGAGATTTGTCTTTCTCTAACTGGCTTATTTCACTTAGGATAATAATCTTCAGGTCCATCCATGTTGTCTCAAAGGGTAAGATTTCCTTGTTTTTATAGCTGCATAGTATTCCATTGTGTAAATGTACCACCAGCTGTGTGCCGGGAAGGTGAAGCAATCTTGCTCCTGCTCTGCCTGACTGCAAAGCCCATGTTCTTTGTTTCCAGTGGGTGGGGAAGTGTCACACAGGACATCAGGAAGGGTGTCCAGCAGGACAGAGGGCCATAGGGAGGTGGTAGAGGGAAAGGCCCAGTGAGGAGACAGAAGGAAAGTAGAGATCACAACAAAGTCAGATAAATTCTAAAATCCAGGCTCGAAAGAAGGGTTGTAGGAGCCAAGGGGAAGTGCTGGGGAGAGGCCACAGGAGCTGATGTCTGAGCTGAGTCCTAAAGGACTCACAGGAGTCATTCATTCATTCATTCATTCAATATTTATTAAGCTCCGATTTACACACTGAGGACTCAACCAACAACACAGCAGATGCCACACACAATCAACTCCTACATGGAGACCAACAGGTTGAGTTTTCTACCTCGTTCCTCTGAATGTCCTTCCATCCTAGTGAATACCCTACATTATGAGGCAGCCATGGGTTATGGAAGCCTGACTGACCTTCCCCTTAAGTACAGATCTGGCAGTCTCTTATAGTAACTGCTGGTCACGTGGTCACCAGTTCATGATGGGCAGTGTTTTTCCTTTCTTCAGGCTCTGATTTTCCCAGTCATTCTCTTTCCCATTCTCGGGGCTTTAATCCTCAAAATGCCATCCTCTTCCTTTTCTTTTTTTTTTTTTTGAAATCAATAAAAATCCTATCTAATAAAAGAGAAACATGGTAATTAGCCATACCTCCGCTACCATTCCCATTGCCTAATAAGGGCGATATGCAAATTAACTGACAGCCAAGATGGCAGCCGGCAGCAAGGCAGCTTGAAGCGAACATGAGGTTTGCTTGCGTCAGTGACGGACGACTCCAACGTTCCCCGCCTGCTACTGCCGGCCTCTGAGCTTGCAGTTTGAAACATTGTTACAAATATAGAAGCTAAACAAACTCCAGAAACCTGCTTTCAGCCAGCCGGGATCTCAGAGCTGGAGTTGAAACAGTGTTTTGATTATAGAACCCAAACAAACCATATACCTGCTTTCAGCAGCTGAGACCTAAGAGCTGGAGCTAAGCCTCAGAGCTAAAGCTGGCCCAGAATAAAAAAAGAAAAAGAAAAAAGGAACGGTTGGGAGCTTCAGTCACCCGCCAGCCTGAAAACAGCCCTCAGCCCCTCACCCAGACTGGCCAGGCACCCCAGTGGGGACCCCCACCCTGAAGGGGGTGTGACCAGCTGCAAACAGCCATCATCCCCTCATCCAGGCTGGCCAGGAACCCCAGTGGGGACCCCCACCCTGATCCAGGACACCCTTCAGGGCAAACCAGCCGGCCCCCACCACTGCACCAGGCCTCTATCCTATATAGTAAAAGGGTAATATGCCTCCCAGCACCGGGATCAGCGGAGCCGCGAGGTCTCCTGGCACCGGGATCAGCGTGACAGGGGACAGTGCCCAAACCCCCAGATCGCCCTGCGGCTCTGTGTGACAGGGGGCGGGGCCACAACCTCCCTATCCGCCCTGCTCTGTTTGTGACAGGGGAAGGCACCCCAACCCCCTGATCGGCCCTGCACTGTGTGTGACAGTATGCGGAGCCCCAAACCCCCGCCACGGGCCCTGCTCTGTGTGTGATGGGGTAGAGCCATAACCTCCCCATCGGCCCTGCCCGAAGTGTGACAGTGGCAGTGCCACAAACCTGATTGGCCCTGCTCCATGGGTGATAGAGGGCGGCGCCCCAACCGCCCCCCACAAGCCCTGATCTGTGTGTGACAGAGTAGAGCCATAACCTCCCCATTGGCCCTGCCCTGAGTGTGACAGGGTGCAGCGCCTCAACCCTCTGATCCGCCCTGCTCTGTGACAGGGGGCGGTGCCCCAACTCCTCTATTGGCCCTACTCTGTGAGTGACAGGGGGGAGCTCCTCAACCCCCTGATGGGCCCTGCTCTGTGCGTGACAGGGTACGGAGCCCCAACCCCCCTGATGGGTTCAACTCTGCGAGTGACAGGGGGCAGTGCCCCAACCCCCTGACTGGCCCTACTCTGTGCATGACAGGGGGTGGCGCCGCAACCTCCCCATCGACCATGCCTTGAGTGTGACAGGGGGTGGTGCCCCAACCCCCCAATCAGCCCTACCCTGAGCGTGACTGAGGGTGGCATCGCAACCTCCCGATCCGCCCTGCTCTGTGCATGACGGGGCGGCGCCCCAACTCCCCAATCAGCCCTGCTCTGAGCCCAACCAGGGGCTGCACTTAGGGATTGGCCTGCCATCTGCCACCCGGGAGCAGGCCTAAGCCAGCAGGTCGTTATGTCCCGAGGGGGTCCCAGAATGCGAGAGGGCACAAGCTGGGCTGAGGGACCTCCCCCCTCCCCCCAGAGTGTACAAATTTTTGTGCACCGGGCCTCTAGTATATTATAAAAGAAAAGAAAAGGGAGAGGAAGATAGAAACATCAATGATGAGAATCATGAATTGGCTGCCTCCTGCAAGCCCCCTAGCCCTCTACCGGGGATCAAGCCTGAAACCTCCTGATTCATAAGTGGATCCACAACCACTGAACCACACAATCTGGGGACCTCCTTCCTTTTCTAAACTCCATTTTCTAGAGCCAACTACACTCTCCTAATTGGAGAGATATTTTTAATCAGAGCTGTAAAGTGCTATACCCTCTCCTTACTACTGCCTTGTGACTGTGTATATTGGCGCAGGCAGGAAAGTGCGTGGCCAAGACCAGGAAGGAAGGGAAAGTCTGGATGTGGTAGTGGTAGCTTTGTCCCATCTCACTCCTTCTCTAAAAAGATTTCAGGTGATATTTTGTATACATGATCAAAAGAGATGTCTCTTCGTGGTTTTAAAAACAATGATTTTATTTTATCTGTGGGGCTAATGCAGGTGCTGAGGCAGGAAAAACACTGCCCATCATGAACTGGTGACCACGTAACCACTCTCCAAAGGACGTGAGCGTGTCGGAGGGGATGTGTGCACATCCTGTGGGGGACTTAGGCATGCTGGGGTTGATGGAAGTGCAGCTGGGGGGAGGGTGCGGGGGGAACGTGTGTGCGCCTTGGTCTGCGACTGTTGCAGGCACACGAGGGTGACAGCGTGCTGGGGGGTATTTGCACGCAAGCGGGGGAGGAGAGGATGTACGCACCGGAAGCCTGTGGCTTCGCAGATCCACAAACCCCCGTGGCGCAGCCAAGAGGATGTTAATCTGGCCTGCCACGGTGGCTGTCCCTGCAATTGATTGCACATCTTCTGGGCCAGGAGGAGGGACTTGCGCAGCCACTCCTCTGTGCTGATGGTCTGCAGGCACTACTTCAGCTCAGCCTGCAGGCTCCACTTGGCACACTCACGGCTACCACTGCAGCCATGTGGGGAGTACAGGCCGCCCTCCGCTGGCCCACCTCCCCTGACCAAAGGCTCCCCATGCGCTGCCCACAGGCCCAGAGTGGCCTGGGCAGGGCGGGACGCCAGCATGCGGCTGCTCACCTGCCCAGAATGACCAGGGAGGGGCGGAAGCCAGGCATCCCGCCCCCACCCTGGCTGCTACTTGACTCTGCACGCTGTGCACTGGCCTGGAGCGGCCAGAGCTGGGCGGAATCCGGGTGTCCTGCCCTGCCCAACCCCGGCCACTCTGCCTCTGTGCGCGCTGCCCGCTGGGGCAGGGTGGTGCAGGACGCCTGCCTCCAGCAGTTTGGCACCTGTGCACGTGCACACTGCCCACAGGCCCGCCATCTTTGTCGGGTTAATTTGCATATCACTCCGATTGGCTGGTGGGCATGGCTTGAGCATACCACAGGGATGGCTAATTTGCATGTTTCAATTTTATTATATAGGATGGTTAGACTTGATTTTCACTACACACATAAAAAAAATCAACATTACTTGTGAACCAGTAGGAATTAATAGAAAACGTAGAATATTGGATTATAGTTAACACAACCCATGTAGCACATGCCTTGTATTACCATGGAGGACCCTCTGGCCATGAAGATAGACGTCAGTCCCTTAAAACAGGCAGAATGGCCTCCAGGAATATGGCAATAGGAATGATCTTTTCATTATAGACTACAGCTAGAATCCTGGGGGAATTTCTCTTTTCTCTACCATTTTACCTTCCTTTACTTCACAGGATGCAAGTTAAGGTCCACAGATTTCATTCTCTAACACCTACAAAGAAGCTTCACAGACAAAAAAAGGGAGTTTATCACCACCAAGCCAGCAATGCAAGAAATGCTAAAGGGACTGGTATAAAAAGAAGAAATAAAAAGCTCAGAAAGAAAATAGCCACACAAAAAAAGAAATGGCTACAAACAAGTACCTTTCAATACTAACTTTAAACGTAAACGGACTAAATGCTCCAACAAAAAGACATCGAGTGGCTGAATGGATAAAAAAAACATGACCCATACATTTGCTGTCTACAAGAGACCCACCTCAGAAGAAGGGACTCACACAGACTGAAAGTGAAGGGATGGAAAAATATCTTTCAGGCACATGGAAATGAAAAGAAAGCTGGGGTAGCAATACTTATATCGGACAAAATAGACCTCAAAGTGAAGGCCATAACAAGAGATAAGGAAGGCCACTTCATAATACTAAAGGGATCAATACAACAAGAAGATATAACCCTGATAAACATATATGCACCCAATGCAGGAGCACCCAAATACATAAAAAAACTCCTGGAAGATATCAAAGGAGAGATCGACAACAATACAATCATAGTAGGGGACTTTAATACACCACTGACATCCCTGGATAAGTCCTCTAGACCAGCCGTGGGCAAACTACGGCCCGTGGGCCGAATCCGGCCCGTTCAGCTGTTCTATCCGGCCCGCGAAGCCGAAAGAGTGGAGGGCTCTCTTCTCTCCCCTCCGCTCCTTCACCAGCAGCAGTGTTAACATGGCAATGTCAGGAAACAGGGCCGCAGCTCCTTCTTCTGAGTCCAGTTTAAGAACCCATTATGGCCCTCGAGTCAAAAAGTTTGCCCACCCCTGCTCTAGACAAACAATTAGCAAAGAAACAGCAATCCTAAATGACTCACTAGATCAGATGGACTTAATTGGCATCTTCAGAACACTTCACCCCAAAGCCACGGAATATACATTCTACTCAAGTGCTCATAGGACGTATTCAAAAATAGACCACATATTGGGTCACAAAGTCTCCCCAAATTCAAGAAGATTGAAATCATACCAAGCATCTTCTCAGACCATGATGGCATAATATTAGAAATAAACTACAATAAAAACAACCCAACATACTCAAACACTTGGAAGCTGAATAGCATGTTATTAAATACTAGAGGCCCAGTGCACAAAAATTTGTGCACTGGGGGGAGGGAAGGGGGTCCCTCAGCCCGGCCTGTGCCCTCTTGCAGTCTGGGACCCTCGGGAGATAACGACCTGCTGGCTTAGGCCCGCTCTCGGGTGGCAGGGGGCAGGCCCAATCCCTAGGTGCAGCCCCTGGTCGAGCTCAGAGCAGGGCCGATTGGGGAGTTGGGGCGCTGCCCCGTCATGCACAGAGCAGGGCGGATCGGGAGGTTGCGATGCCACCCTCAGTCACGCTCAGGGTAGGGCCGATTGGATGGTTGGGGCACCGCCCTCTGTCACACTCAAGGCAGGGTCGATGGGGAGGTTGCAGCGCCACCCCCTGCCACGCACAGAGCAGGGCCAATCAGGGGGTTGTGGCGCTGCCCCTGTCACTCACAGAGCAGGGCCCATCAGGGGGGTTGGGACTCCATACCCTGTCACGCACAGAGCAGGCTCCATTAGGGGGTTGGGAGCTCCTCCCTGTCACGCACTGAGCAGGGCCAATCAGGGGGTTGAGGAGCTCCCCCCGTCACCCACAGAGCAGGACGGATCAGGGGGTTGGGGCGAGGCACCCTGTCACACTCAGGGCAGGGCCGATGGGGAGGTTATGGCTCTACCCCGTCACACACAGAGCAGGGCCAGTGGCGGGGGGTTGGGGCGCCGCACCATGTCACACACAGAGCAGGGCGGATCAGGGGGATGGGGTGCGGCACCCTGTTACACACAGAGCCGCAGGGCGATCAGGAGGTTGGGGTGCCTTCCCCTGTCACAAACAGAGCAGGGCGGATAGGGAGGTTGTGGCCCCGCCCCCTGTCACACAGAGCCGCAGGGCGATCAGGGGGTTTGGGCGCCTCCCCCGTCACGCTGATCCCAGTGCCGGGAGGCCTCGCGGCTCCGCTGATCCCGGTGCTGGGAGGCATATTACCCTTTTACTATATAGGATAGAGGCCTGGTGCATGGGTGGGGGCCAGCTGGTTTGCCCTGAAGGTGGTCCTGGATCAGGATGGGAGTCCCCACTGGGGTGCCTGGCCAACCTGGGTGTGGGGATGATGGCTGTTTGCAGCTGGTCACACCCCCTTCAGGGTGGGGGTCCCCACTGGGGTGCCTGGCCAGTCTGAGTGAGGGGCTGAGGGCTGTTTTCAGGCTGGCAGGTGACTGAAGCTCCCAACTGCTCCTTTTTTTCTTTTTTTCTTTTTATTCTGGGCCAGCTTTAGCTCTGAGGCTTAGCTCCAGCTCTTAGGCCTCCACTGCTGAAAGCAGGTATCTGGTTTGTTTGGGTTCTATAATCAAAACACTGTTTCAACTCCAGCTCTGAGATCCCGGCCGGCTGAAAGCAGTTTTCTGGGGTTTTGTTTAGCTTCTATATTTGTAACAATGTTTCAAACTGCAAGCTCAGAGGCCAACAGCGGCAGGCAGGGAACACTGGATTCCTCCGTCACTGAAGCAAGCAAGCCTCATGTTCGCTTCAAGCTGCCTTGCTGCCAGCCGCCATCTTGGCTGGCAGTTAATTTGCATATCGCCCTGATTAGGCAATGGGAATGGTGCGGAGGTACAGCTAATTACCATGTTTCTCTTTTATTAGATAGGATTGATTGGGTTACCAATGAGATCAAAGAAGAAATTAAAAACATCCTGGAAACTAATGACAATGAAAACACAACAATCCAAAACCTATAGGACACAATGAAAGCAGTCCTGAGAGGGAAGTTTATAGCTCTACAGGCCTATCTCAAAAAAACAAGATAAAATGGTAGTAAATCATCTAACTCAACATCTAAAGAATTAGAAAGAGAGCAACAAGAAAACCCCAGAGTGAGCAGAAGGAAGGAGATAATAAAGATTAGAGCAGAAATAAATGACATAGAGACCAAAAAAACAATACAGAAAATCAATGAAACCAAGAGCTGGTTCTTTGAAAGAATAAACAAGATTGACAAACCTCTAGCCAGGCTCACCAAGAAGCAAAGAGAGAGGACCCAAATAAACAACATCATAAATGATAGAGGCGAAATAACAACAGACCCCACAGAAATACAAATGATTGTTAGAAAATACTATGGACAACTCTACTCCAACAAACTAGACAACCTGGAGGAAATGGACAAATTCCTAGAAAAATACAACATTCCAAAACTCAATCAGAAAGAATCTAAATATCTCAATAGGCCAATAACTGTGGAAGAAATTTAAGGAGTCATGAAAAAGCTTCCAGCAAAAAAAGCCCAGGACCAGATGGCTTCACCGGGGAGTTTTACCAAACATTCAAGGAAGAACTAAAACCTATCCTCCTCAGACTACTACAAAAAATTCAAGAGGAAGGAACACTTCCAAGCTCATTTTATGAAGCCAGCATCACCCTAATACCAAAACCAGGTAAAGACAACACAATGAAAGAGAATTACAGGCCAATATCCCCCATGAACATAGATGCCAAAATCCTCAACAAAATCTTAGCAAATCAGATTCAGCAGTACATCAGAAAGATCATACACCATGACCAAGGAGGATTTATCCCAGGGATGCAAGGATGGTACAATATCCACAAATCAATAAACGTGATACATCACATAAACAAATTGAAAGAAAAAACCACATAGTCATATCAATTGATGCAGAAAAAGCATTCAACAAAATCCAACACCCATTTTTGATAAAAACTCTCAGCAAGGTGGGAGTAGAAGGATCATACCTCAACATAATAAAATCTATATATGACGAACCCACAGCCAACCTCATACTCAATGGACAAAAACTAACACCATTTCCCCTAAGAACAGAAACAAGACAGGGATGCCCACTCTCACCACTCCTGTTCAACATAGTACTGGAAGTATTAGCCATTGCAATTAGACAAGAAGAAGAAATAAAAGGCATCCAAATTGGAAAAAGAGGAAGTAAAACTGTCCTTATTTGCAGATGACATGATATTATACATACAAAACCCTAAAGTCTCCATCGAAAAACTACTAGACTTAATACATGAATTTGGCAATGTAGCAGGATACAAAATTAAACCCAAGATATCTAAGGCATTTCTATACACCAATAGTGAACTTTCAGAAAGAGAGACTAAAAAAAAAATCCCATTTACCATCTCACCAAAAAAAATTAAGCTACCTAGGAATAAACTTAACTAAAGAGGTAAAAGACCTCTACTCAGAAAACTACAGGATGTTGAAAAAAGAGAGAGAGGAAGACATAAACAGATGGAAGAACATACCGTGTTCATGGATTGGTAGAATCAACATCATCAAAATGTCCATACTACCCAAAGCAATCTATAAATTCAATGCACTTTCCATTAAAATACCAACAGCATACTTCACAGATCTAGAAGGAACTCTCCAAAAATTCATTTGGAATAAAAAAAGACCCCGAATAGCTGCAGCGATCCTGAGAAAGAACAAAATAGGTGGGATCTCAATACCAGATATCAAGCTATATTACAAAGCCACTGTTCTCAAAACTGCCTGGTACTGGCACAAGAATAGACATATAGATCAATGGAATAGAGAGCCCAGAAATCGGCCCGAACCAATATGCTCAATTAATATTTGACAAAGGAGGCAAGAAAATACAATGGAGTCAAGATAGTCTCTTCAATAAATGGTGTTGGGAAAATTGGACAGATACATGCAAGAAAATGAAACTAGACCACCAACTTACACCATACACAAAAATAAACTCAAAATGGATAAAGGACTTAAATGTACAATGGGAAACCATAAAAATTCTAGAAGAACCCAAAGGCAACAAAATCTGAGACATATGCCAAAGCAATTTCTTCAATGATACAGCTCCTAGGGCAATTGAAACTAAAGAGAAAATGAATAAATGGGACTTCATCAAAATAAAAAGCTTCTGCACAGCAAAAGAAACCATCAACAAAACAACAAGAAAGCCCACTGCATGGGAAAACATATTTGCCAATGTCATATCTGATAAGGGCCTAATCTCCAAAATGTATAGGGAACTCATACAACTTAACAAAAGGAAGATAAACAATCCAATCAAAAAATGGGCAAAGGACCTAAATAGACACCTTTCAAAAGAGGACATTCAGAAAGCCAAGAGACATATGAAAACATGCTCAAAGTCACTAATCATCCGAGAGATGCAAATCAAAACAACAATGAGGTACCATCTCACACCTGTCAGAATGGCTATCATCAACAAATCAACAAACGACAAGTGCTGGAGAGGATGTGAAGAAAAACGAACACTCGTGCACTGCTGGTGAGAATGCAGACTGGTGCAGCCACTATGGAAGACAGTATGGAGTTTCCTCAAAAAACTAAAAATGGAACTCCCATTTGACCCTGTGATCCCACTTCTAGGAATATATCCCAAGAAACCAGAAACACCAATCAGAAAGGATATTTGCACCCATATGTTCATAGCAGCACAATTCACCATAGCTAAGATCTGGAAACAGCCTAAGTGCCCATCAGTAGATGAATGGATTAGAAAACTGTGGTACATCTACACGATGGAATACTACGCTGCTGTAAAAAAGAAGGAACTCTTACCATTTGCAACGGCATGGATGGAACTGGAGAGCATTATGCTAAGTGAAATAAGCCAGTCAATGAAGGAAAAATACCACATGATCTCACTCGTTCATGGATAATAAAGACCATTATAAACTTATGAACAAAAATAGATACAGAGGCAGTCCTGCCTCAAACAGACTGTCAAACTGCAGCGGGAAGGCCGGGGAGGGTAGGGGGATAGAAGTGGGGTAAGAGATCAACCAAAGGACTTATATGCATGCATATAAGCATAACCAATGGACATAAGACACTGGGGGGTAGGGTAGGCCAGGGGATTGTCAAGGACGGGGGGGGGGGGGAAGGAGACATATGTAATACCCTTTGTAATACTTTAAGCAATAAAAAAAAAATACAAAATGCCCTGCAATTATCACAAAAATGTAAATCCTAGATTTTCACAACATTCAGGTGTTTATTCACACATCTCTCAGGAACCTGAGCGCTAATTTAAAGCAGCCACATCATAGCTCAGTGGTGAGACCAAGACACAATGTACTTTGACTTCAATTATTAAAAAAAAATTAAGATGACTGTGAATTAAATGTTATGTACTTATTATGCAGAAACTTATATAATTTAAAATTTCTTAATACTTACAGTAGAGAAGTTCAAGTTTTGCTACATAAAAGAGTATGTCCTAACAACCTAAAGAATATGGAATAGAATTGGAGTGTGTAACTTTCTATCTGACAAAGTAAAAGTTCCAGATGGTACCAAAGCCAACGATTTTGAAAGACATTTTATCAGAAAGAAAGAAGAAATGAGCCAGTAGACAACTCATGCTCTGTACATAAACAAATATACATAGCACACCAACACACTTGTACAAAGATTCATCACACATTAAAATGCAAAAATGCATATCCTCACTCATATTCTATCACGCACTCACACTCCTGCCCACACCACATACTCATAATCACATTCATACATACTCAAAATGAAACATGCCATGACAGAAGCTCACATGGGTGTACTCAGGTTTATAAAAAAAAACATTAACAGGTCCCATGAGTGAGCAGATCTCAATAACATGCTCATGTATGGATACACAGTAGTAACTACAGTCCTTTGGGTGCCTAACAGGGTGGCTATTTCCCTCATCCATGATCCCGCCTACACTACAACAATGCACGTGCAAATGGCTTCCAATGTTCAGAACTTTGAAAGTGCAGTGAGCATTGCCACTTTAGGTCAAAGACTATGGTGGGAAACTTAATGTGTGTGGACAAGTGACAGTGTGTGGCTGAATGCAGCAGCAGAGAGGAAAGAGCTATAGAAAAAAGGGCATAGGATAAACTGGAGCTGCAGAGTCTGGGTTCCAGGGGTCCCAGAGTGCAGGAGAAGAGAAGGTGCTAGGATCTGCACCAATTCCCCAGAGCTTAAGACTGTAGAAAAATATTTTTGACAGTCCTGGAGGCAAAAGGTCTAAAATCACATTGTGGGCAGTGTCATGCTCTATCTACCTAGAAGTCTAGAGGGATTAAGTCTTAACCCTTGCTTCTGCCCTGTGGATGTCAGCACCTTTGGCTCTCTGTGGCCTATACCTTCATCACTCTATCTGCTTTCATCATCAAAGGTGTTCTTTGTATCTGTGGGTCCAACTTACCTTTTCTTTGAGGAACCCCAGACATTGTGTTAGTTCTCATTCTAGTCCAGTCTGACCTCATTTTAACTTGATTACATCTGCAAAGACCCTATTCCCACAGGTACAGGTACTGAATTTCAGGCTTTGAACATGCATTTGAGTCACACAATTCACCATTCAAAAGGACAGCAGCCCTGACTGGTTTGGCTCAGTGGATAGAGCGTCGGCCTGAGGACTGAAGGGTCCCAGGTTCTATTCCAGTCAAGAATTGGTTGCGGGCACATCCCCGGTGGGGGGTGTGCAAGAGGCAGCCGATCAATGTTTCTAACTCTCTATCCCTTTCCCTTCCTCTCTGTAAAAAATCAATAAAATATATTTTTTTAAAAAAAGGACTGCAAGGTACAAGATAGTTAAAGTAACTGAGGGCTGAATGTACTATACAGGGTGCAAGGGTACACGAAAGTGAACAAGGAAATGAAGTCTACATGTTGGGGGATAAGGAATTGAGGAAGTCACAGGAATCCTATATAATAAAAGGCCAGGAATCATAAGCATAATGACTGGAATGACTACTCGACCAGTTGCCAAGAGATACATTTACCACCTCTCGGTCCTTCCCCCCACCCCCACCCTGCAGGCTCCAATTGCAGAATCGCGAACGGGGAACCACAGCAAATGGGGGGGGGGAGGTGAGGGTGGTGGCAGGGCAGGACTGGTGACTGGCGGCAGAGGGCGGTGAGTGGTGAAGCAACAGCAGCAGCAAAATCAGCAACGTTTGGCTAGCTCTTCAGAAACCTTACCTAAGGGGCATACAAATTGAAGGCCCTGGGGTGCACAAAAGACTACTGTTCACAAGGACTGCTGGAGAAATCATATCAAAACTTACATTCACTTGTGACACTGTAAGTTGTGTCTGTATGCACTAGAGATTCATGGGAGTTCCGTTCTTTAACTACACAAAATAAATGATAATGCTGAAACACCACAGACTTTTATATAAACCCACAACAATACTCTCACTACATATTTTTTTGTAACCATCATAATGTCCCAGCAGGTACAATGAATAAAAAAATAAATTATGGGTAAACTCTTTACACATTATTTAAGGTTTAAGGCCTGTGAGTAAATGTCACTCCACTGCATTACAAATTGTTACCCACAATGGTGAATAAGGCGGGAAACATTAAGACTGATGGCAAGTCAACACCTCATTCATTACACATCACTGTTAACATATTTCAATTACTTCATCTTTATTAATGAACATATTAAGTCCACACATTGTCTAAACAAAGTATTTCATAGCACATGTATTGTCTTGGGTTGAAATAGACATTACAAGCATTCAAAGATCATGAAATGAATTGAGAGAGAAATCACATGAATACTTTTGTTTAAAAAAGCCACAAATAACTGTTGCAATAAAAAAGGATTCAGTGGAGACAATTACATTTGTCCTAATATTCATCCCCTTGGTATTCTGATTTATTTTGATCTCAATATATTTTATTGATTTTTTTACAGAGAGGAAGGGAGAGGGATAGAGAGTTAGAAAGATGGATGAGAGAGAAACATCAATCAGCTGCCTCCTGCACACTCCCTACTGGGGATGTGCCCATAACCAAGGTACATGCCCTTGACCGGAATCAAACCTGGGACCCTTGAGTCCACAGGCTGGCGTTCTATCTACTGAGCCAAACCAGTTAGGGCGGTATTTTGATTTATACTAAAAAATCATGTAACTTTCCATACTAGAGTCTTTAAAATATGTATTCTGATTTAAACTCATATTTGAAAAGTGTTACTGACTTACTACTTTCAAGTACAAATGCTGTGGGGTTTTCTGAAATACAGTGGGGCCTTGACTTATGAGTTTAATTCGTTCGGAGACCAAGCTCGTTAAGGAGCTCGTTAACTCAAATTATCAACTTAATGCAAAAAATCGGCAGAGACAGCTGGTATCTCAAAAAACTCGTTAGCCGGGACATTCGTAAGTCAAGGCCCCACTGTATGTATTTTGAGGAAAGATTTTTTATCATTTATTACAAAAGTAGAATTTCTCACGAGTATGCATTCTCTGATATGCAGAAAGATTGTAGGTCCATGTATAGGGTTTGCATATTCTTTAACATTTTAAGTTTTTCTCCAGTAAAAATACTCATGTGGCAGTTAAGATGTACCAGTAAATGCTGAAAACAATCTGCTGAACTTTTTATATTTGTATGGCATCTCTCCACTATAAATTTTTAAAGCAACCGTCGCGAACCGGTGGTCCACAGACCACTGGTGGTTCATGAGGTCTGAAAGGTTGGCGACCACTGGTTTAAGGAAACCTTTGCAGCAGTGGTCGCCAACTGGTGGTCTGCAGACCACTGGTGGTACATGAGGTCTGAAAACTTGGCAACCATTGCTCTAAAGTAAATTGGAGCTTGAGCAATGGTTAAAGGTTTTGCCAGATTGTTTATATTTGTATTCTTTCAGTAAAGCATAAATTATGTGATACTGACTAAGGTTTCAACACTGGGTAAAGGTGTTATCAAATTCTCTCCATTGTAAGGTTTCTCTCTGGTATGATATTCAGTGAGGTTTGGGCAATGGTTGGAAGTTTTTCCATATTCTTTATATTTATACTAGTGGCCCGGTGCACAGAATTTGTGCACTGGAGTGGGGGAGTCCCCTAAGCCTGGCCAGTGCCCTCTCACAGCCCGGAACCCCTCAGGGGATGTCCACCTGCTGGCTTAGGCACGCTCCCTGTGGGGAACAGGCCTAAGCCAACAGCAGGACATCCCTCTTGCAGTCTGGGACCCCTTGCAGCTACCGCCTGCCTGCTCGCTGCTCTTTACCACTTCCCTTGCTGCTCCTTAGCACTGCCATGGAGGCAGGAGAGGCTCCTGCCACTGCCACTGTGCTCATCAGCCGTGATCCCGACTTCTGGCTGAGCAGCGCTCCCCCTGTGGGAGCGCACTGACCACCAAGGAGCAGCTCCTATGTTGAGCATTGGCCCCCTGGTGGTCAGTGAACATCATAGTAGCCAGTCATTCTGGTTTTTCTGCTGTAAGCGTTGCCTAGGCTTTTATTATATAGCTTCTATTTGCTATAAATTTCCCAATATTGAGTACAGCAATAGCAAGGTTAAAGGCTTTGTCATACTCTTCACATTTGTAAAGCTTCTCTCAGGTATGCATTCTCATATATTTGGTAAGATTTGAGCAATGAGTAAAGGCTTTGCCACATTCTTTGTTTCTAAGGCTTCTCTCTAGTTGAGTCCTCTGATGCTATAAATGTTTAAATATGATGTGAAGGCATTTTGACATCTGCACATTTATAAGAGTTTGTGTCCTGAGTGATTTCTCTGATGTTTGGAAAAGGCTGAATACCAGCTAAAGACTTTGCCACATTCTGTACATTTATAGGGTTTCTCTCCAGAATGAATATTCTGATGTTGAGTAAGATGTGAGCCCCGGGTAAAGGTTTTGCCACATTCTTCACATTTAAATGGCTTCTCTCCAGAATGAATTTTCTGATGTTTAGCAAGTTGTGAGCCCTGGTTAAAGGCTTTACCACATTCTCTACATGTATAAGGCTTCTCTCCAGAATGAATTTTCTGATGTTGAGTAAGATTTGACCTCCGGATAAAGGTTTTACCACATTCTCTACATTTATACGGCTTCTCTCCAGTATGAATTCTCTGATGATCGGTAAGGTTTGAACAGTGGCTAAAAGCTTTGCCACATTCAGTACATTTATAAGGCTTCTCTCCAGAATGAATTATCTGATGTCGAGTAAGATGTGAGCTCTGGATAAAAGTTTTGCCACATTCTCTGCATTTATAAGGCTTCTCTCCAGAATGAATAATCTGATGCCGAGTAAGACTTGAGCTCCGGATAAAGGTTTTACCACATTCTCTACATTTATAAGGCTTTAGTCCAGTATGAATTCTCTGATGATGGCTAAGGTTTGAACAGTGGCTAAAAGCTTTGCCACATTCAGTACATTTATAAGGCTTCTCTCCAGAATGAATTATCTGATGTCGAGTAAGATATGAGCTCTGGATAAAAGCTTTGCCACATTCTCTACATTTATAAGGCTTTTCTCCAGTATGAATTCTCTGATGTAAAATAACATTTGCCTGCCACTTAAAGGCTTTATCACATTCTTTGCATTTGTAAGGCTTCTCTGCAGTATGGATTTCCTTATGTATATTTAACTTAGAAGACTGACTAAACACTTTCACGTAGTGATTACATGGGAGAGACTCCTCCTCAATATGAGTACTTTTATGTTCAGTAAGATTTGACGATTGGTTGGAAGACTTGGCACATTCACTAAAACTTTCTGTTTTCTCTACAGTATGAATACCCTGAGGTATAAAAATATTTGAGTTTTTTTCAAAGACTTTAGGCAATTTATACTTGTTCTGTGGAAGCTGAGCTCTTTGATGGTTATTAGAATTTGACCCTTGGTTAAAGTTTTTCTGAGATTCATTGCATTGGTGACTTCTCTCTTCATTATATGTACTCTGATAATAATTTAAGAGAGAAAAACTTTTAGTGAGGGCTCTAATATCATTACACATTTACAATTGTTCTCAATTACCTATTTTGACACCATGATGGTTGTATATATATCCTCCCACATTTATGAAAATTATAAACTCTGGAAAAAGAACTATTTTCCCATGAAACAATAATACAAAATTGGTTAAGGGATTTACAAATTCATTTATAAATTGTACCTTCATTATTTTTTAAATTTTGTTTTATTGCTTAAAATATTACAAAGAGTAGTATATATATCTTCTTTTTTTCCCCCCTTGACCTTCCCCCGGCCACCCCTACCCCCCAGTGTCTTGTGTCCATTGCTTAGGCTTATATGCATGCATACAAGTCCTTTGGTTGATCTCTTTGTACCTTCATTTTTAAAATATCTCATTTGTAGTAATATTTGACTGTTTAATCAAATGCTACATTAAATCATTCAAAAATTATTTGCACAATGGACTAGGTGACTTTTCTAATATTAGAAATTTTACTTCAGAGAATATACATACATTTTTATTTATTTTAGTTTTCACATGAGAACATGTTTATTGATTTTTAGAGACAGAAAAGGGGGGACGGAAAGAGATAAAAAAAATTGATGAGAGGGAAAGATCGATCAATTGCCTCCTGCCTACACCCGGACCAGAGATCGAACCCTAAATCTACATGTGTTCCAACAAGCATTGAACCCACAACATTTCAGGGTGACACTCCAACCAACTGAGTCACTGCAGCCAGAGCAGAGAATACATACTTTTAAAGTTTTTTTTGTACAGAAACACATTGTTCTGCCAATGTAACTGTTGTCAAGTAGAGGGTAATTGCCCCACTTTGGGGCAAGATCATGACTCACAAGATTTTTTTCTCTTCATATTCCCCTGCACATTACAAAATTTTCATTCAGTGTGAATTCTCAATGCCATATCTGCTATATCTTACCTGTAACATTTTCTGGAATGACACTTCTACACCTGACTTTGACAAGAAACCTTGGGTAACTTGAGAAGATATAGCTGAAATATAACAAATTAATTAGAAAATACACGCAGGTAAATATTCTTTAAATTTTAATGTACAGAATTAATACCTGTAAGAAGACTTCAGTGAGATAGAAGAACAGGAAGCACAAAAACTTTCTTCCTCCATGGAAATGTTAACTTACCAACAATTACTGATCTAATTACCTTCTAAAGTACTTCAGAAGCCAGTTCAAAGACCACAATACCCACCAGAAAGCACAAAATAAAAAAGTCATATCAAAGACGGAAACAAATAATGTACATTTGCCCAAAATACCTGCTCACTCTTTCTGACACAGGAATGGGAAAATATCATGGGCTCTAAATAAAAGCAAAATATGTTTTAAACTGGAAAGTTACACAAAACTCACACACGCAGGCTTCTGGTCTCGATGGAGGTGTAGGTAACTGTGGCACTGGCAACCTCCCACAACCACATAAAAAAAAATACAACTGGACTACAGGAAAACCATCTCTCAGAACTGACTGAAACCTAACTGAATGAAGTTGTAAAACTAAGGACATAAAGAAGGCTTATCCAGACTGGTAGGAGGTGCAATGTCACAGAATGGACTGGGCTCACATGGTGGATAAAAATCACCAGTGGCATATCGGCTTCAGAGGTTGCATCTGAGGAGTGAAGGGTCACAGCCCACAGAAGGCCCTCTAGCCCCGGGTTCCAATGCCAAGAAGAGATGTTCCCATTACTCTGGCTGTAAAAACTAGCAAGGATTGTGGTTGAATGAGATGGAGAGCTGATGGAGTCCTAGGCAATTCCTCTTAAAGGGCTCATGCTCTGACTTATTCAGATTCATGCCCTGTGAGCTCCAGTGCTGTGGCAGCAGCCTGAATGGTACCAGGGACATACAGGTTGGACCTGAAGGATGAGGGCTGTAGAAGGAGCTTTCTCCCAGGCATAAGTCTTGGTAGAAGCCATTGTTTCTTTTCTGAGCCTTTCACCCACATAGCTGGCAAACAGGAGCCACAGCTGAGTCTCCATCAATTTGGCTCACACTTTTCACCACACCCTGAAGATTTCCTGACACCTCACCCCATCAACATGTGGGACCACCAAAGCTGTTTCCAGTGGCTATTCCATACAAACAGCCTAAATTGTCTTATGCTTCAGTCTTTACAACAATGTCTCAAACAAGCAGGATCTGGCCCCAGTGTACCCCCCCATAACTCTGGCTAAGTGGCTCCAGCACAGAAACTATGTAATGTCTAATTATTGGGGCGTACACCTGAAACTAATATTATATTGGCAACTACAATAGAAAATTTTTAAAAGTGAGTTAAACACACACACATACACACCCACACACCAATTACACTTTCCAGAATAGGTGTGACAGGCCTTTAAAAACCTACCACAGCTGATAGTTATTTTTGTTCTCCTATACAAAGCAAGTTTATAAAGAATGGGATCACAACAAAAGATCACAAGAAACAGAAATGAAGAACCAGAGAAACAATCCAACCAGAGGAACAAAATAAATCTCCGTAAGTTGGCCCTAAGATAATGAACATATGTTAATTACCTGACAAAGATATGAGAGAAAAAAGAACACCTTAAAAGGGCTCAATTGGAAAAACATACAGAACTAATTATTGCCATCAAAATTAGGCATGACAATAATAAAAATGCAAGCAGACAGAAAGTATAAGAAAGAACCAAACAGATATAGGGAGCTGAAGAATAGTTAGTGCCTGAATTGAAATATACAATAGAAACATCAGAAAAAGACTTCATCAAGCAAAAGGAAGAATAAGACAACTTGGACACTGACCCACAGTGTTCCTGGGATGTGGGAACCAAATTCCAGTATCTCAACCACTTCCCTCCCAAATTACTTACATGGGGCAGAAAACAGAACTTTAAAACTAGTTTAACATAAAATTCATCAGCAACATGTACAGACTTCCCCAAGTTCACCAAGAAATCCAATAGTAGCCAGGTCATGCCACCCTTACACTGTTACAAGAAGACTTTGGCTCTCACTGCAAATGTGATGGAAGCAGAAAAAGAATCCTTAGATGATATTGGTGAGTAAGTGTTGGAGAGGATCTGTCCCTCTAAGACAGAAACAGAAATAAACGTGACCCTCTCAAAAATTAGTTCCATTGAAGCAGATGTTTCCAAACCATTATATAATATCTGATCTTCCGCCTCTCACCTGGTTCAGCTGTTTCCTTGATTCCCACCTACCTGGCTGGATGGGTATTGTCTTTTTTCCCTTCAACTCCCAGGGCTCCTTCATGTGCTCCAAAAAGGTGAGTAGGTCTGGTTTAGACACACCTGTTTATTAGAAAAAGGAACATGGGCCATAGCCAGTTTGGCTCATTGGGTAGAGTGTCAGCCTGAGGACTGAAGGGTCCCTGGTTTGATTCCGGTCAAGTGCACATGCCTGGGATACAGGCTTGATCCCAAGTAAGGGATGTGCAAGAGGCAGCCAGTCGATGATTCTCTCTCATCATTGATATTTCTACCTCTCTCTCCCTCTCTCTTCCTCTCTGAAATCAAATAAAAATATATTAAAAACAACAACAACCAAAAACTTACAAAAAAAAGAAGCATGGGTTCAATGGAGAATCTCCAATTTCCAATCCAGCTATGTGCTCAAGTAAGAAGAAAGGACATTGTAGAATACCAGAATATCATAAAAAATTATTTTCCAAAATATTATTTTCTGACAGAACCTTTAACTATACTGGAGACAACATTTAAAGTTTTCAAATCTTGAGTTCCACTTCCAAATACATCAGGAAGCCTTTTTGTTCTACACCAGCAAAACCCCAGTTGCTT
This sequence comes from Myotis myotis, assembly GCF_014108235.1. NCBI lineage: Eukaryota > Metazoa > Chordata > Mammalia > Chiroptera > Vespertilionidae > Myotis > Myotis myotis. The sequence goes on from NW_023416366.1 coordinate 40,265, forward strand.
TCCTTAATAACACGGATCTGAAACTCTATCATAAAAGAGCAGAAGCTACAAGCAGACACTGTACTAATGAAGACAACAACGCCCTGCGTGTAGAGGAGAAATTCTGGAAGGACGTGGTCCTCACCCAGGAACACCAGGTTCCTGTAGTTCTGCAACATCACGTCCCTGTACAGTTCCCGCTGAGCTGGGTCCAGGCACGCCCACTCCTCCTGAGAGAATTCTATGGCCACATCGCTGAAGGTCAACTGCCCCTGAAATTAAAAGGAAATTAAAAGAAAAGCATTAATCAATTGACCATGGGAAGAGGTCATGAAGCCACCCAAAATGAAAAGATAATAGAACCGGTTGAGACTTAGGACAGTATCCTGAGTTATCCAACAGCATCACTTTGACATTAATATTCTCTAATGTATTTTTAGAAAGGAAGATGGCATATGATCCACAAAACCACAGTAGAAGTTTTACTTTTCTGAAAGATAAATTTTAAAAATACAGGCATCAACACAGGCATATCCATTTTTGAGCGCTATGTTTGAATCATAGAGGATCAACTGTACATATTTCTTAGCTGGAGAAGTCATTCGGAGTGAGCACAGTGTAGTACTTGTAAAATTTTAATGAGTTCCGGGGGGGCCTGAATTTCTATCTGTTTAACCAGCTCACTTGTAACAATGGATACCAACGTGCTGATACATGTGCCGTATCTTTGGATACTACAGAAGAAAACACAGGAAAAAAATTCATACACAAGATTTTGACTGAACAATTTTATGGAATTTACAGGTGTCACAGAATAGTACGCCTATCAACCACAGTTGTTTTAACAGTTATTTATATATAAATAATTAATAAATCTCAAAAGTATTCAAAGAACAATAACATTCTTGTTCATTTTTTTAATGTTTTTTATTGATTTTTAGAGAGAGAGAAGGGGGGAAGGACAAAGAAACAGAAATATCGATGGGATAGAAACACTAATGAGTGGACTCCTGCACACCCACTACCAAGGACTGAGCACTGAACCTGGGCATGTGCCCTACAGGGAATGGAACCAGTAATTTCTCAGTGCATGGGTCAACGCTCAACCAAGTGAGCCATGACTATTCATTCTTTTTTATGAAAATATTTTGTAAAAGATCCATAAAACAGTAGAGCCTGGGTGTTATTCCAAACTTTACCTCGAATTTGACAAAAAGACCACAGACCAGTACACAGACACAACCCTCATGAATATACACAGCTGTTGTAACTGTAAAGAATAGAAATAAGAAGGTAAGAAATAAGAAAAGGTCAAATAATGTTAACATTTTCTGTAAAGGGGCAGACATAAAAATGGAAACAATGTACAAATTAAATGTGACACAAAATAAAATGTTCATGTCAATAAAATTACCCTGCAATAAAATCAACATTAATGTCAATGTATCAATGTCACAAATCTTTGTGAATGACTGTCTTTGTATTCTATGAACACAAAAGGGAGGTAAACACACCATGATAAAAAATATTAGTACTATTATTTCTTAGCCTTTTATTTTTCTGATGAAATTTATCTTTGATGCTGATCTGTATTTTATAATTTTAACACACTAGAACATCCATTACTATGATGCTTGTAAACATTTTTGAAAATACAAAGCACTGATAAGGAAGAGTGTATCTGCGATAAGTCGGTGAAATACAATAAGAATTTACAGGTCTAGGGCAAAGCAAGTATCTCCAGTGAACTACAACAACAAAGCAACCTACAAATAAAGCAAAACTGAAAAGCCATCAAAGTTTCCAGAAGAAAAGTGATTGTTTATGCATAAATCTCAAAAAACTTTTGACACCCTTATTTAAAAAAAAATTTAACTCTATAGTTCAGGAATTGGGCAGAAAACACTTCTACCAAATGAAAATCAGTTGCAAAGTAAGTGACATCAGGTGACAGAAGGACACATCATCACTAACACCCATTTCATACAAAATTCATTCCACAAATACCTCCTGTACGTTATAAATCTCACAGTGCATTTAAAAAGTAAGACTTCCATGCCAATGTAGAGAGCAAGTCTCTGCTAACGAGTTTTCTTTTTCAGAACTTTCTGATCTAATCCGGGCCACTAAGGCCATCCTGGTTAAAGGTGCTTTGTCTCAATCCTGTTCTGCACAGCAGATGTTGCACACATACAAAATGTAAAACCTACATGTCCCTTCTGCAAAAGCCATCTCAATGGGAGCTCGGATAACAATGCCTTCCCATGTTGAACTGTGGCAAAGAAAATATTTTGAAAAGTTGAAGATAGGGGTTCAGAACAAGGCACCCTAAGATGTGCTTCAATGGTATGTTGAGCTGAAGGCATCAAGAAATTTGGGTTCAAGAGAAACTTCTGCTCTCCACCGGAACTACCTAGAAGAATTTAAATGATGAGCCTGACCTCTGATATATGTTAAACCAAACATGACATTTGACCTACCTAGATGGTAAGGAAACTAGTATTTCCTGAAATGTGATTTCCTGGCAACAATATTCTAAAGTCCCAAGGTGCATTACCTCATCCCAGGCTCAGAATGTCTTATATGCTAAATTTCATTGTCAATCTCTGAACCTCTCTTGCATGTGGGGTCTCTGACTCTGTGATGTGTGTGCAGCTCCCATACATATCCCCTTTCTGATTAGGCCAGCTGGGAGAACCTTGAAAGTAGAAGAAAGTATCTTCCTCCCACACAATGGTCATCAATTTATGGTGAGATTCCTATGGGGGACTTGGATGGACACAATAGACAGAAAGCTGTGGACAAAACGCAGAGGTAGCTGACTTTATCTCCCTCCTAAAGGCCTGCTTCCTTGCAGATGTTGAAACTGCTGACCCACATGAGCAGTTGATGAAGGCTGACTGCTACATGACCTTCTTCAGGTGGCTCTAGTGACTACGCTGCCATCTCTCCCCCACAGCGCAGGTGCTAACAACCAGACAACCCCGATGGAAAAGGAAGTAACTGCACCCTGAAATGGAAATCTCCACCAGCAGGCCTTTTTCAAACCACCCTCCTATGTGTCCCAAGCTTGTCAGGGCCGCCAAGCAGCGCCAGCCTCTCAGCAGCTCAGAGGCCCTTCCTTTCTTCTGTGTTGTCTCCCTTATGATCGGGCATAAGCCTAAGAAAATTTCCCAAGATATATCTCTAGAGGTTCCTCTTGATTTCTATCTTGGGGAACCCATAACCCCAAGCGACAGTCACAATCACAAGAAAAAAAAGTAAGCAGTTGAAAAGAAGATTCATGTTGCAGGATCATCAGAAATAGAGAAACAAAGGTCTGCACCATCTAAATACATGAACTTTGGAAGGAAAAGCAGACACAGAACTGAGCCAAGACAGAGCGCTTACCTGAGAAGCAGCCATACTGTCCTCTTCCTCCTCCTGCTCTGGGCTGTTTTCTCAGGCGACTTTATGTTGACCAATCACACCTGCATCTTGAGGATATGCCGTGCTTCCACCACACTCACAGGCAGAAGGACTTGAATGATGAAAAATTTCACACTCCTCTGCCCTTTGACACAGAAGAGAATAAGAAACAATGAGATGCTACATGAAGACCAAACCATTTTTCTCTCCTGTCTTCTCTTGCTCTCCCCTCCAACAGACACGCCCAAATTCCAACCCAGCAATGAGAAAGTGGGCTGCACTTCTGTTCCTCCCAAACCCAAGAGAGGACCCTGGACCAAAGCCCATTGTCAACTCTCACAAATGCACTGGGGCAGGGAGCCCTTCTGCTAAACCCTGGCCACACTTTTGAATCACCTGGAGCACCACACTAAAATGACCACGATGTTCTACCCAGACCGGCTGTTCAACTCTGAGGGGGAGGCACAGGCAGTGTTATTTCTTACAACTCGTCAAGTGGTCGAATGGGAGGGGACCACCTAGCGAAGCATTTCTTCTGCAGCTTTAACGTGCACACAGAACCGTGGGGATCAAGGTTTCACTCTAAAAAGTTATGATTCTGTAGAGCTGCAGTGAGGCCCATGAAATAGCATCTTTACTTAGTGCTCTGGTGGAGGTGACCTGCTGTAGGTAGCACTGGGCTGGAGATACGACTAGACCCAACACACCTGAGTGCTGTGCATAGTGTGAGGGGTTGGGGCAGGAACTTCCACAGCAGCGGTTCTCAACCTGTGGGTCGCGACCCCTTTGGCGGTCGAACGACCCTTTCACAGGGGTTGCCTAAGACCATCCTGCATATCAGATATTTACAGGATGATTCGTAACAGTAGCAACATTACAGTTATGAAGTAGCAACGAAAATAATTTTATGGTTGGGTCACAACATGAGGAACTGTATTTAAAGGGCCAGAAGGTGGAGAACCGCTGTTCTAGAGGGCAGCCTCCCAGGGTGGATCCCTAGAGATGGGGTTGTCCTGGAATGGGTTTGGCCAGGCCTGTAGCTACTGTGCAGATGCAACAGGGGAGAAGAGAAAACTTGGTGACAACAGGGTTCTGCAAGAATCCTGCCCTCAAAAACCTTCCAAAATGCCACTAAGCCCCCAGTTCTTTGCCCACACCCCTCCCATGGATTACGTGGTATAACAGGACAATCTCCCCAATCCCCTGTCCACAGGTGAATGGAGCCTCAATCCCTAAGAGACAAGGGGTAGAAAAGGGTTTCCATCACAGCTGTATTTGCAAATGAAGTAAAGGAGCATACTCTAGAAGCCTGTCAAGACTTGAGATTGCATCACATTCATGTTCACTTTCCCTAACTGTACCCCCAAACACATTTTAATCTTTGCTCTTGTTAATGTAAGAACACTTCACATGAGATCTACCGTCTCAATATTTTAATATATATTTTTATTGATTTCAGAGAGGAAGGGACAGGAAGAAAGAGATAGAAACATCAATGATAAGAGAGACCCCCTCCCGTAGGCCGATACTGGGGATCGAGCCGGCAACCTGGGCATGTGCTCTATCCCGGAATTGAACCACGATCTCCTGGTTCATAGGTCGACACTCTACTACTAAGCAACACTGGCCAGGCTTAATGAAATTTTAAGTGTACAATACAATAGTGTTAACGGGCAAAATGTTGTACAGTGGATCTCTGAAACTTATTCATCTTTGATAAAGAAAAATCTGTATCGCTGAATAGCAACTCCCATTTCCACTCTCCTCTGCCTGTGGCATCGCTAATCTTTCCTCTAAATTTGTTCGTATGGGTTTGACTCTATTGTGAGAATTCTGAACCTGTATTTATACCGTGTTTATACATTAAAAGTACTTACTATGACACATAAGTTAAATATCTATAAGGTTAGTAGTCATATTCTTAAATTTGAGGAAGAAAATATGATTAAATTAAAATAAACTCTAAATTTTATAGTTTAACAAACATAATTATTATGAAAGAAACAAAAAACAAATTCCTGAAACACAGCAGATTGACTATAATAAAACCTTAAAGCAGTTCTAAATCTTCATATAGAAATTTATGCTTTTAACTGCAGAGAAGCAAATCTATAGTCCCAAGTCATTATTTCTCATTAACATTGTTTTTGGAAATAAAAAATTAATACCTTTTCCCTCTATGCATATCTCTGTGACCAGATTTCCCGTGTTAATAAGGACAACAGGAATACTGGAGGAGGGCCCACTGTTAATGTCTTTAATTTAACTTGATTATTTTTTTTAAGGATTCTTTCTTTAAATAGAGTAATATCCCAAGGCAGTGGATACGATTTCAACATATTTTTGAGAGACCCAACTGAACCCTTACATGGTAAATTTACGTGGGTCGGTGTGTAAGTGTGTGTGTGTGTATATATCTATGAAATTTTATCACACAGGTAGGTTTGTTTAAATCAGGGACCACAAACCAGATCCTTAACTTGTCACCCCTCCTGACAACTCCCATCCCTAACCCAGTGCAACCATTAATCTGTTCTCTATACTGATCTGGTTGGATTTATTTTTGATAACTTTATAATTTTCAAACAATTAATCATTAAATCACAAATTTGAGTTAACCCAATCTTTTATTTAACTGAATACACACTTACTATAAAAGACCAACACTTTTAATACTCCTTGAAAAAACATCATGTGGTGATAGACTTGGTCATTCTGTCCCAGTTCACCTTGCTAATCCCAACCCAGGAAATGGGAAGAGACCCAGGACTGACTGAGACAAGACTCTCCCCTCTGGCTGAATAAGGGCTGCAAATGAAAGCTATCTGCTGACGCAAATAATCATTTTATAACATAAAATGAAAAAGCCTTATAAACTAGACTTGTGCAATTCTCGTTTGCATCTGTATAACTGAAACACAAATATTAAATTAAATAGGTCATAAAGCCACAAGTCATCACATCACAACGTAATCACCCACATCCATCAGTTTCCCACTCACCCAGAACGGGGTTCCCTTCCTCCTCCACTTCTGTTTCTCAATCCGTTTAGGTCGCTCTCTTTCCTTTGTTTCTCTCCGCTGTCCTTTCCTGTGTTCCCCCTTCGCTCCTGTCTCCCCTCTCCCCTTTATTCTATTCCTTTCCTTTTCCCATTCCGTGAAATTGCTGGAACCGTCGCCTTCAGTAGCCCTTTCTCCCTAATCTCTCTGATTGTTCTCCACCTCCATACATTTCGCCTTTCTCCCCCCATCCCAGTGTCCCTTCTGCTTCCCTTCTGGTTCCACCTCTCCTGCCAGCCTCCCTGGCACCGCCGCCTGGCACAGCTCAGAGTGCTGATTCTTGCTGGGCTTGGTCATCCTTTCCTCCCTTCCAGTCCCAGCACTGGCCTCATCCAACTTTTTCTCCTGACTCTCTCCATCTCAAGGGCCTCGCCCTTCGGGGCCCCATCTCTGCTAACCAAGGGCTCCTCACCCTTTGCTCCCCTTCACGTCTCTAGAGCTCCCCACTTTCCTCCATGGGTCTCTACTTGTTCTCCATTTACCACTTTCCCGAGTTCCTCTTTCATACTTACAGTCGATTTGCAAAGACCTTACACGTCCTCAATTTTGCGGACTCCTTATGGGCCCCCTCACTGACCTTTCTGCTCTCTCACTACTTTATTTCTTCTCATTATATCTTTCTCTGATTCCCACTCACCTGCACTGCGCCCCTTTCAGGGCCACCCAGTCGCAGTCACGCCTTCCACGAAGCCAATCCCTGCGTGGGGGGAGGTGACAGCTTCCTGGGACACCCCGTGTTCTTCTGTCCTACATCCCACCTTACTGAAACGTGCACACTACTCGGCATCGGGCCTCATACTCATTAAGTGGGGCGTGGGGGGGGGGGACTGGAAACGGGGGTGTCTATACTCCCAGGCCAGGGAGGAATCCGGCTCTACAGGCTGGGAACTGCGAGGCTGCGGAGGGAGAGAGGGTTTGACTCCATCTCCCAATAGTTTAATGGCCTGGGGCGGAGGCCTGGCCCGTGAACGGTTTTAGCAGGAAAACCACGCGCGGGCCGGCGCAGGGGCCCCGGGAAGGCAGACCGCAGGCAGAGAGGGCTCCACAGTTTCAGCCAAAGGTAAAGCGGGTCTCAAACCCGCAGCGAAGCCCTCGGGGTCAGAGGTCTCACCGGGACGCGAGACTTACCGCCGATGGGAGGCGGGTTCGGGGTTTCAAGGTCTCCTCCGCCCTCGGGCTTCACACGTGCAGGGCTGTGGGCTGAGATGCGGAGGTTTAAAGGAGAAAGACCAAAGGTCTCAGACTCCACGGTTACCTTCCTTCTGCACCAGCTGCTTCCGGGTCCGGAAGTAACTGCGCGTGCGCGGCTCCGTCTCACGGGGGGCGGGGCGAGGCGCGGCGGGCGCTGGGCGGGGTTTGGGGCGCCTGGAGCTCCGGGGACACCGAGAGGGCGTGGCCGGGCCGAAGCGCGGAGCATGAACGGGGTTAGACTCGGACGTAGCATCTGGGCTGGTTTGGGCTGAGCTCCAGGAAGGCGCGTGAAATGCACTGCGGCCTAAACGAGGGTGTGGCCTGTCCGGTGGGAAAAGTGGCGGAACCGATGCTGGAGCACATTGCCTACTGGAGGTGGAGCCCAGCCCCAGGATGACCAGGGTCAGCGTCGCCAGGGATGATAGCTGGGCCCCTACTCCTGTCCGCGTGCCTCACAGTTTGTATTTTCTGAATTCTGAACCTGTGCAATTTCTTTCGTGCCCTGTAAAGCAGGACTACTCCCTACCCGTTTTAAGGTGATATTTCATACTGTTTTATGTAAAATGTAGAGTTCAGTGGGCCACTTACGTTGAAAGCTACAATGTCTTTGTTTTAACAGGATGAAAACGGATTTGCTCAAAACTTCTATTGGGAAGTGGTGGACTCGCTAGTGGGGACTGACAGAGATGCCAGCTGAACTCCAGCTCTGGGGTCTGAGAACCTGGCAGAGTTGTGTTGGAGCGATGATTGGATGGAAGAACGACCCAGATAAGTAATTTAATGAAGCAAGGAGTGCAGTTGTCTGTGCAGGAGACGCAAACGTGAAGGTAAAATTCAAAATTGTATCTGTGTGAAATTCAAAATTCTACCTTTGGGAAACAGGCCATCGCAGACCAACATCTATCAGAACACCATTTCCGTTCCCACTCCCCACTCACCCTGTGCTCAGATGCGGAGATTTTATAAGGACAAGACCTGGAGGGATGAAGCATGTGATAATTTAGGTCACCATCCATGCTTTTTTAAAAAAAATATGCAGCTATAGTTCTGAATTGTTATGTTTTTCTGTAGAGTTCTGTCAGTTTTTACTCCACCTGTTTAGAATATCTGTTTTGATTCCACAGTGTTCAGAATTCTGTACTCCTGATGAATTCATCTCTTTATCATTTTGAAATGAACTTCTTTATCCCTAATAATAATAATAATAATAATAATAAAAATATGCAGCCCTAGCTGGTTTGGCTCAGTGGATAGAGCATCTGCCTGTGGACAGGTTGGATTCCAGTCAAGGGTTGTGGGCTTGGTCCCTAGTGTGGGGCATGCAGGAGGCAGCCAATCAATGATTCTCTCTCATCACTGATGTTTCTATCTCTCTCCCTCTCACTTCCCCTCTGAAATCAATAAACATATATTTTTTAAAAGTGCAGCAATAACTTTTACAAAATAGATATAAATTTTATTGTTATTTATATATGCGACACTTGAGGGGAATGATAAACTCCAACACCTTCGTTGAGATAAACTTTTCTGACAACAATTTGTCATTAACTTCTGTATATAATTCCCTTTTAAATTTATATTTATGCAAAAAAGGAGTCTTTTATGTACTTTTTTATATTTTAGCTTTTTGCTTGTTTTCTACTTATGAAGTTCTCGCAGATGTGGATAATAAACCCCGTAAAATAAATGTACTGTTACAAGACAATAGAATTTTCCCTAGCTGGTTTGGCTCAGAGGAAAGAGTGTTGGCCTGTGGACTGGTTCGATTCCGGTCAAGGGTACATGCCTGGATGTGTGCAGGATGCAGCCAATCAATGATTCTCTCTCATCATTGATGTTTCTATCTCTCTCTCTCTTCCTGCCTCTCCAAAATCAATAAAAATATATTTATTTTTAAAAAAACGAAGACAATAGAATTGGCTTTTACCTTATAGAAATTTTTGCAATATTTCTAAAGACATTTAGTAAAGATGTCTATCCTCTTTCAAATGAACCTTAAAAAGAGTAAAACAATCTGATCAATTTCCAGAGGTCTTTCAAACCTTCAAGAAACTTGAAAGCAATATCTATGACATCATATCCATCATGAATTACATTTTTTTCTCAAATCCCTACATGTGCAACATTTCTGTCCAGTAAGAATTTTTGATGAGATCAAGGCATTTTGGATAAACTGTCCTTTAGCATATAATAAATTGATAAGTTGTCATTGCCATATTCATATGTGATGTTTCCCAAGGTTATGCCTTTGTTGTACTCTTTTGACATTCATTACATTTGACTTACCTAATATTTTGTAAGATTTAAACATCATTACTCATAAAATGTGTAAGATTTCATTATAAACTCAATATCATGATTATCCCCCAACTGTTGACATTTGGATAAGAACTTTGCCACACAATGTATTTTTAAGATTTCTTTTACATGTATATTTACTAAAGTTTGGTAAAATTCAACTCTTGGTAAAATACATTGTCCAGTGCATTATATTTTAAGACACCTTCCCCAAGTAGGAGATTCTCATGCTTCCTGAAGTTTCATCCTTCATAGACACAGCCCAAATTCATTATATTTGTAAATTTTTTCTCTAATATATATAACTGCGATATTTGTTCATTAATGAAGAATGGATTGAAACTTTCCCTATCTCTATTGCAAATGTTGGTTTTGATACTAGGAAGGATTCTTCCATGTTATGAAACTAAGGAACCATTTTGAAAGATTTCTTGACTGGATTACACTTATACTATGCATCCTTAATATTGATCTCTATAGTTAAGCCTGAGTTAACTGAAAGTTTAACCCCATTTTGTCATCAAAACATTCCAGGCATTGGCTTCCAGAATATATATGTGTTTTTAATACAGTGTTCGGCTTAGATTTGACGATCTTGACCAGGTGGATTATATAGATTTACTGTCTGTAGTAATATCACCAACCAACCATGTTGCCACAAAAGAGCTTTCAACACAGGCTCCCATTTTCACATGAGCTTTTTATCAAACTCAGAACTGTTGGAGAAAACCCAATTACAGATCAAAGTCAAGCATCCATGTTGTTCACGGGGAGTTTTGCTGCTTATAAAATTTACAAGGGAGTGAAATGTATATAAGGAGTATTCACATGAATAAAAGGAGTATTTCCTTAATCACTTGAAATTTTTGACATGGGTCTCCCTGTACTATCGTTATAAAACATGCAAGTAATTAGGTTATTAAAATCTTCACAATTATTGAAGGCTTCAAAAAACTGAAAAACATAAAAATTAGTTTGACCTGGTGAGTTAAATTCTATATCACAAAATCACAGACCATATATATATAGAGAGAGAGAGGGTTTTTTTTTTGTATATTTATTTTTTTAGAGAGAGAGGAAGGTAGAGGGAGAGACATAAAACATCCATGAGAGACATCAACATCAATCAGAGGCCTCCTGCATGCCTCCTGCTGGGGAATGAGCTTGAAATCAGCATGTGCCCTGAACAGGAATCAGACTGGTGACCTTCTGGTGCATGGGTCAACGCTCAGTCACTGAACCACAGTGGTCAGGCGAGACTATATATTTTTTAAAAAAATATATTTTATTGGTTTTTTACAGAGAGGAAGGGAGAGAGATAGAGAGTTAGAAACATCGATGAGAGAGAAACATCGATCAGCTGCCTCCTGCACATCCCCCACTGGGGAAGTGCCTGCAACCCAGGTACATGCCCTTGACCGGAATCGAACCTGGGACCTTTCAGTCCGCAGGCCGATGCTCTATCTGCTGAGCCAAACCGGCTTTGGCGAGACTATATTTTTTAAGCACACATGGAACACATATTTAACACTGTCAACTAAAAAAATCTGGGTTTATGTAAAGAGAGACTATACAAAAGATGATTTCAGTAGGGAGAATGCTCTGACCATGGAACTTAAAAGGGTCTCAAAGACCAGACAGAAAGGGCTTTTCTTTTTATAGAGTGGTCAACAAGGCTAGAAAGGACAGGGGGTGAGGGAGTGGATGAGCAGGGAGCCTAACCCACCCTTGTGAACACCTTTTACCCTGAGTTTGCCTAGTCTAGAAGGAGGGGTTGTTCCTAATTATACTGTTCAAGGATGAGCCACAGTTCAGGGATCTGGGGAGATGGAGAGGCGATTGATTAGGTGTGCGTTAGTCATGTGACAGCATTTTGTTCCAACTGATCAATGGAGACAACCAGTTCAGCTAATTATAAGATGAAAAATGGCCTTGGTACGGTTTGTGCCTGGCTTTGTTCCAGGTAAGCAATGGTGTTGCCCACAGTCCTATCTAAGTAATATAAGAAAGGGCGTTTCTATTTTCATCAACACAAAGGCTTGGGGGAACTTCTTTAACAGCTGTTGTCACTACTGATTACGAAACCAAAAAGTTAAAAAATAATAAATACAAATATATTAGAATATTAAAAAACACTCAAATCCTATAATAACAATAAGAGTAAGCATGCTCAAAGATTCTGATATACTGTATTTTTCTGAATTTGACTATACACTTAATTTTACACTTGCTTTTTTATACTCTCATGTTATTAACAAACATTTTTCATTTCAGGTTGAAGACCAATGTTCCGGCATCCTCCAAATTTCCTTTTCCTTGTGACTTAGCCACACTTTTCTGTTTTTCATTCCTTCTAGCTTTTGTTGAGAACTGACACTTTAAATAATGTAATGTGGAAATCTAGAAATCAGAATCTCCTCTTTCAGGTTTGTTGCTGCTACGGGTTGTGGATGGTAATTAGTTTAGTGCTTTTTCACAGAGATTTTGCGTTTATTATATTGTGTGGTCAGTGTAGTCTCTCTTCCATTAGCTTAGTAGTCATTTTGTGTTTCACAGAGATTTCACTGAGTGACTGGAGCCAAGACAGAAAGGAATAAGGAAAAGAAAATAAGTTACTCTCCCAGTAGCTGCAGATTGGCTCTGAGTTCTGACAGTTGATCAAACATTCAGCCACGCCATCTGCCACACTGCCTTCACCTTCACTTTCTGTTTGTGCAGAGCAAGAGGAGATAGCTAATGTCTTTACCCGGCTACTTCTATTCCCCAGTATATGGGTGCTGTTTGTAAAGCCCTTAGTCCACACACATTTTTTATTTCTCAGCCTCACCACATGCTTTTTATCTTTCTGTCACTTATCCCATTACCCCTTGTCCTAGTCTGCTTTGGCCAATATTGTTGCTTTCAAATTCTGGATGATTTTCACTGAAATTTACCAATGAGAAAAACATGTATTGAATTAAAAAGGCATAAAGGAAGCAGAAATATCATTTTCAGGAGAACCCCATGACCAGATAAAGACTCTGTAAACCTCCCCAGTGGTTCTAATTTAAGGTAGCCAGAAGCAATAACTCTCAGACATAGCCATGATCTTTGGCTTCTCCTCGCACTTTTTGCTTTTGGATATAATTTCCCAGTCTTTCATACACCTCAGTGCTCAAGTTTCTACCTCTCAAATAATTACATTTATGTTTTCCTGACAAAATACAGATTTTTACAATCCCTCAGAGTACTAGTTCTATGTTTTCAAAATTTAAAAATCTCAAATCAGCGTGACTATGTTGGTTCCATGGTCCACTTGTTCTTAAATGTTTCATCTTAGAGAGGAAACCAAGATGGCGGCATAGGTAAACACCAAAGATTGCTGCCTCGCACAACCAATTCAAAAATACAACTAAAAGACGGAACGGACATCACCCAGAACCACAGGAAGGCTGGCTGAGGGGAAATTCTACAACTAGAAGGAAAGAGAAAAGCATACCGAGACTCAGAGGAGGCGCAGTGCTGAAGTAAAATACAAAGGTGCCTGTGGGGTGCGCTGAGGGCACGGTTGTCTTTTTCAATCAGGACGGAGTCTCAGGCTCTGGGCTCCAGTTCCGGGTGAGTCTTTGGGGACCCAGACTCAAACGGGAGAAGCAGGACTGTCTGTCATCAGCCGGAACTTGAGGGCAGCTTTCTCTCCGAGGGGCTTGCAGTGATTACCGGGACACTGAGAGGCAGAGCCTCTGGGAACGGGACTGAGAGCAGCCATAATTGCTCCCTCCACACGCCCTGTTGATCCCCTGGGACCCGCCCCGCCCAAGCCTTGCACAGAGGCATTTGCTGGTTAGCCTCAGGCAGAGGCAAGATTAGCGCTGCCCTAAAGATCTGGGACAGAGGTTCTCCCACTGCAGACACAGCTGATTCTCACAGTCAATTTGCCTGGAGGTCAAATCCCTCCCAGTATTACCTACAACAATCAAGGCTTAACTACAACAAGACTGCGCACAGAGACCACAAGGGGGTGCACCAAGAGTGTCTACCTCAGGTAATTGGGACACTTAGCACAAAAAGCCACTCTATTGACACAGCGAAGCATAAAAAATGCCGAGTCAAAGAAACAGGACACAAATGACAGAACTGGAGGAAAGCAGGCAGCTGGATATAGAATTCAAAACCACACTTTTGAGGTCTTTCAAGAGTCTTCTAGAGACTGCCGATAAACTTATTAAGATGTACAAGAAATCTAATGAGACCCTCGATGTTGTGATAAAGGACCAACTAGAAATTAAGCATACACTGAATGAAATAAAGAATATTATACAGACTCCCAACAGCAGACCAGAGGAGCGCAAGAATCAAGTCAAAGATTTGAAATACGAAGAAGCAAAAAACACCCAACCAGAAAAGCAAAATGAAAAAAGAATCCGAAAATACGAAGATAGTGTAAGGAGCCTCTGGGACACCTTCAAGCATACCAACATCCGAATTATAGGGGACCAGAAGATGAGAGAGAGCAAGATATTGAAAACCTATTTGAACAAATAATGACAGAAAACTTCCCCTTCCTGGTGAAAGAAATAGACTTCCAAGTCCAGGAAGCTCAGAAAATCCCAAACAAAAGGAATCCAAAGAGGACCACACCAAGACACATCATAATTAAAATGCCAAGAGCAAAAGACAAAGAGAGAATCTTAAAAACAGCAAGAGAAAGAAACTCAGTTACCTACAAGGGAATACCCATACGACTTTCAGCTGATTTCTCAACAGAAACTTTGCAGGCCAAAAGGGAGTGGCAAGAAATATTCAAAGTGATGAATGCCAACCACCTACAACCAAGATTACTTTATCCAGCAAAGCTATCATTCAGAATTAAAGGTCAGATAAAGAGCTTCACAGATAAGGTAAAGCTAAAGGGAGTTCATCACCACCAAACCAGTATTATATGAAATGCTGAAAGGTATCCTTTAAGAAGAGGAAGAAGAAATAGGTAAAGATACAAATTATGAACAACAAATACGCATCTATCAACAAGTGAATCTAAGAATCAAGTGAATAAATAATCTGATGAACAGAATGAACTGTTGATTATAATAGAATCAGGGACATAGAAAGGGAATGGACTCACTATTCTTGGGGGAAAGGGGTGTGGGGGATGGGGGAAGAGACTGGACAAAAAACGTGCACCTATGGATGAGGACAGTGGGTGGGGAGTGAGGGCGGAGGGTGGGGTGGGTACTGGGAGGAGGGGAGTTACGGGGGAAAAAGAGGAACAAATATAATAATCTAAACAATAAAGATTTAATTTAAAAAAAATTTTCATCTTAAAGAAAGTGTGATTTTGATCATATTTTTAAAATTTGATGCTCAAAAATACTGAATTGATGGAACAACTGAATATCTACATGGAAAGAATAAAGGTGTACCCCTACTTGACACCATATATAAAAGTTCATTCAAAACAGATGAAAGGACTCAGTGCAAGAACCATTCTTTTTGTTGCTGTTGTTAAGAACCATTCGTAATACAAGAATACATATTTCTCAAACCAAGATATACCAATGGACAAAAAAAAAAAATTTAATGCTTACTATCATGAGTTATTAGGGAATGCAAAACAAAACCGTGAGATGCCACTTTACACCTGTGAAATCACTAAAATGAAAAGACAAAAAATAACTGTTAATGAAAAAGTGGAAAAATTGAAAGCCTTGTGCATTGCAGGTGAAAATATAAAATAGTGTGGCTGCTTTAGAGAAGAGCTTGGCAGGTCCTCGAAAAAGATAAAGTTAAGTATCTTATCATTATGACACAATTCCACCCATGTATGTACACCCAAGGTAATGTAAAATGTGTGTACACTAAATCAAGCAAATAAAAGGCTTCTAAATAAATTTCCCTAGAAGCACTGTTTATAATAGCCTAAAAGTAAGATTTAAAAATTTTTCGAACTATTCAGCCATTAAAATGAACCAAGTTGCAAGTAACACGATGAATGAGAGTTGAAAACATTTTCATTGAAATTAGGTGAACACCAGAGGCCACATATTACTTTATTATTTTATTTCCATGAAGTTTCCAGAATAGGCACATACATAGAGACCAAAATTACAGAAGTAGTTTCCATGAGGTTGCTAGAGTGTATGGGATTTCATTTGAAGGTGATGAAAGTATTCTGAAGTAAGAGTTGAGGATTTTACAAAATTGTGAATATATAATAACCAACTAATGTTTCATGTGAAAGGCTAAATTTTATGGTAAGAATCACATATAGGTAAAATGAAAAAATCCAGTTCTTTCACTGACATAAAGGAACCTCTTTCTTCACATTCATAGAATACCTACTTCGACCTACCATTATTCTGTGGACATTTTTATGAAGACACAGTCCTTTCTCCCCTGTATATTGTTGGATGCTGTTTTGTCTAATCTTTCTTCATCATGTGGCTTTAGCATGGCAGCTGCAGGGAGCGGGATTTGAGAATTTTCTTGCTGTTTCCACTCTGCTTTTATTTTGCAATCTTACTGCCTAAAGATCAAATAGGGTGTTTCAGAACTAGTAAGACCAAGTCTTTTTTTTATTATTATTATTAGTTAAGGTATAACAAATGTGTCCTCATCCCCCCCATTAACCCCCAACCTCCCCCCCACACACACTCATGCTACCATCCCCCTGTTGTCCATGTCCATTGGTATGGCTTATATACATGTATACAAGTCCTTCGGTTGATCTCTTCCCCTTACCCCCGCCCTCCCCTACTTTCCTTCTGGGGATTGATAGCCTGATTGCTGTTTCTCAGTCTTTGAGTCTGTCCCTTTTCATCAGTCTATGTTGTTCTCTATAATCCACAAATGAGTGAGATCATGTGGTATTTATCTTTCTCTGATTGGCTTATTTCACTTAGCATAATGCTCTCCAGTTCCATCCATGCTGTTGCAAAAGGCAAGAGTTCCTTTTTTTTTTTTTACCGCAGCATAGTATTCCATTGTGTAGATGTACCACAGTTTTCTTTTCTTTTTTTTTTTTTAATATATTTTATTGATTTTTCACAGAGAGGAAGAGAGAGAGATAGAGAGTTAGAAACATCGATGAGAGAGAAACATCGACCAGCTGCCTCCTGCACATCTCCCACTGGGGATGTGCCTGCAACCCAGGTACATGCCCTTGACCGGAATCGAACCCGGGACCTTTCAGTCCGCAGGCCGACGCTCTATCCACTGAGCCAAACCGGTTTCGGCCACAGTTTTCTAATCCACTCATCTGCTGATGGGCACTTAGGCTGTTTCCAAATCTTAGCTATGGTGAATTGTGCTGCTATGAACATAGGGGTGCATATATCCTTTCTGATTGGCGTTTCTGGTTTCTTGGGATATATTCCTAGTAGTGGGATCACTGGGTCAAATGGGAGTTCCATTTTTAGTCTTCTGAGGTAGCTCCATACTGTTCTCCACAGTGGCTGCACCAGTCTGCATTCCCACCAGCAGTGCAGAAGGGTTCCTTTTTCTCCACATCCTCTCCAACACTTGTTGTTTGTTGATTTGTTGATGATAGCTATTCTGACAGGTGTGAGATGATAACGCATTGTCGTTTTGATTTGCATCTCTCGTATAATTAGTGACTTTGAGCAGGTTTTCATATGTCTTTCGGCCTTCTGTATGTCCTCTTTCTTTTTTTTTTTTTTTAATATATTTTATTGATTTTTTACAGAGAGGAAGGGAGAGAGATAGAGAGTTAGAAACATCGATGAGAGAGAAACATCGATCAGCTGCCTGCTGCACATCCCCCACTGGGGATGTGCCCGCAACCCAGGCACATGCCCTCGACCGGAATCGAACCCGGGACCCTTCAGTCCGCAGGCCGACGCTCCATCCACCGAGCCAAACCGGTTCCGGCTGTATGTCCTCTTTCGAAAAGTGTCTATCTAGGTCCGTTGCCCATTTTTTTTATTGGATTGTTTATCTTCCTTTTGTTAAGTTTCATGAGATCCCTGTAAATGTTGGAAATTAAACCCTTATCGGTGGTATCATTGGCAAATATGTTCTCCCATGTAGTGGGTCTTCTTGTTGTTTTGTTGATGGTTTCCTTTGCTGTGCAAAAGCTTTTTATTTTGATGTAGTCCCATTTGTTTATTTTCTCTTTAGTTTCCATTGCCCTAGGAGCATTATCAGAGAAGAAATTTCTTCGGCATATGTTTGCGATTTCGCTGCCTGTGGATTCCTCTAGTATTTTTATGGTTTCCCGTTGTATATTTAAGTCTTTTATCCATTTTGAGTTTATTTTTGTGTATGGTGTGAGTTGGTGATCTAGTTTCATCCTTTTGCATGTATCTGTCCAATTTTCCCAACACCATTTATTGAAAAGACTGTCTTGACTCCATTGTATGCTCTTGCCTCCTTTGTCGAATATTAATTGGGCATAGTGGTTTGGGTTGATTTCTGGGGTCTCTATTCTATTCCATTGATCTATATGTCTGTTCTTGTGCCAGTACCAAGCTGTTTTAAGAACAGTGGCTTTGTAATACAGTTTGATATCTGGTATTGAGATCCCACCTACTTTGTTCTTTCTCAGGATTGCTGCAGCTATTCGGGGTCTTTTTTTATTCCAGATGAATTTTTGGAACGTTCGTTCTAGATCTGTGAAATATGCTGTTGGTAATTTAATGGGGATTGCATTGAATCTATAAATTGCTTTGGGTAGTATGGACATTTTGATGATGTTGTTTCTACCAATCCATGAACACAGTATATTCTTCCATCTGTTTATGTCTTCCTCTATCTCTTTTTTCAGTGTCCTGTAGTTTTCAGCATATAAGTCTTTTACCTCCTTAGTTAAGTTTATTCCTAAGTATTTTAATTTTTTTGGTGCAATGGTAAATGGGATTGCTTCTGTAGTTTCACTTTCTGTAAGTTCACTATTGGTGTAAAGAAATGCCATGGATTTCTTAGCATTAATTTTGTATCCTGCTACATTGCCGAATTCATTTATTAAGTCTAATAATTTTTTGACGGAGTCTTTAGGGTTCTGTATGTAGAGTATCATGTCATCTGCAAATAAGGACAGTTTTACTTCTTCTTTTCCAATCTGGATGCCTTTTATTTCTTCTTCGTGTCTGATCGCAATGGCTAGTACTTCCAGTACTATGTTGAACAGGAGTGGTGAGAGGGGGAATCCCTATCTTGTTCCTGTTTTTAGCGGGAATGGTTTTAGTTTTTGCCCATTGATTATGATGTTGGCTGTGGGTTTGTCATATATGGCTTTTATTATGTTGAGGTATGATCCCTCAATTCCTATCTTGCTGAGAGTTTTTATCAAGAAAGGGTGTTGGATTTTGTCAAATGCTTTTTCCGCATCAATTGATATGACTATGTGGTTTTTCTCTCTCAATTTGTTTATGTGATGTATCACATTTATTGATTTGCGGATATTGTACCATCCTTGCATCCCTGGGATAAATCCTAGATCATGGTGTATGATCTTTTTGATGTACTGCTGGATCCGATTTGCTAGGATTTTGTTGAGGATTTTGGCATCTATGTTCATGAGGGATATTGGCCTGTAATTCTCTTTCATTGTATTGTCTTTATCTGGTTTTGGGATTAGGGTGATGTTGGCTTCATAGAATGAGCTGGGAAGTGCTCCTTTCTCTTGGATCTTTTGACATAGTCTGAGGAGGATAGGTTTTAGGTCTTCCTTGAATGTTTGGTAAAACTCCCCTGTGAAGCCATCTGGCCCCGGGCTTTTGTTTGCTGGAAGCTTTTTGATTACTGCTTCGATTTCCTCCATAGTTATTGGCCTATTGAGATTTTTAGATTCTTCCTGGTTAAGTTTTGGAAGGTTGTATTTATCTAGGAATATGTCCATTTCCTCCAAGTTGTCTAGTGTGTTGGAGTAGAGTTGTTCATAGTATTTTCTAACAATCCTTTGTATTTCTATGGGGTCTGTTGTTATTTCTCCTCTTTCATTTCTGATTTTGTTTATTTGGGTCCTCTCTCTTTGTTTCTTGGTGAGCCTGGCTAGAGGTGTATCAATCTTGTTTATCCTTTCAAAGAACCAGCTCTTGGTTTTGTTGATCTTTTGTATTGTTTTTTTTGGTCTCTATGTCGTTTATCTCCGCTCTGATCTTTGTTATTTCCTTCCTTCTGCTTACAGTGGGCTTTTTTTGTTGCTCTCTTTCTAATTCTTCGAGTTGTAGAGTTAGGTCATTTATTCTCATTGTTTCTTGTTTCTTGCAGTAGGCTTGTAGAGCTATGAACTTCCCTCTCAAGACTGCTTTTGCTGTGTCCCATAGGTTTTGGATTGTTGTGTTTTCATTGTCATTTGTTGCCATGATGTTTTTTATTTCTTCTTTGATCTCACTGGTGACCCAGTCGTTGTTTAATAGCATGCTATTTAGTCTCCATGTGTTTGATTTTGTTGGATTGTTTTTGTTGTAGTTGATTTCCAGTTTTATGCCTTTGTGGTCTGAGAAGATACTTGATATGATTTCAATTTTCTTGAATTTGAAGAGACTTTGTCTGTGACCCAATATATGGTCTATCTTTGAAGATAACAAATGTGCACCCGAGGAGAATGTATATTCTGTGACTTTGGGGTGAAATGTTCTGAAGATGTCAATTAATTCCATCTGATCTAGTGAGTCATTTAGGATTGATGTTTCTTTGCTGAGTTTCTGTTTAGAGGATTTGTCCAGTGGAGATAATGGGGTGTTAAGATCCCCTACTATGATTGTATTGCTGTCAATCTCTCCCTTGATCTTCTCCAGAAGATTTCTTACGTATTTGGGTGCTCCTATATTGGGTGCATATATATTTACCAGAGTTATTTCTTCTTGTTGGACTGCTCCCTTTAGTATTATGAAGTGGCCTTCTTGATCTCTTTTTATGTCCTTCACTTTGAGATCTAATTTGTCAGATATAAGTATTGCTACCCCGGCTTTTTTTTCACTTCCATTTGCCTGAAAAACCTTTTTCCATCCCTTCACCATCAGTCTGTGTGCGTCTTTTTTTGTGAGGTGGGTTTCCTGTAGACAGCAGATATATGGGTCATGTTTTCTTATCCACTCATTTACCCTATGCCTTTTGACTGGGGAATTTAATCCATTTACATTTAAAGTTATTATTGATAGAAACTTGTTAGTCGCCATTTTTGTTCTTTACCGCTGCGTTCCTTCTTTGTTTCCTGTTTTTTCTATTTACAGCAGACCCTGTAGCATTTCTTGCATTGCTGGTTTGGTTGTAATAAACTCCCGTAGACCGTTTTTGTCTGTGAAGCTCCTGATTTGACCCTCAATTTTGATTGATAGCCTCGCTGGGTATAGTATTCTTGGATTCAGACCCTTCCTTTGCATGACTTTGTATATTTCATTCCATTCCCTTCTTGCCTGATGTGTTTCTGTTGAGAAATCGGTCGCTAGTCTGATGGGGGATCCTTTGTAGGTAACTTTCTGTCTCTCTCTGGCTGCTTTTAAGATTCTTGCTTTGTCGTTGGTGTTTGCCAATTTAATTATTATGTGCCTTGGTGTCGGTCTTTTCGGGTTCATTTTGTTTGGGACTCTGTGAGCTTCTTGGATTTGTGTGAGTTTTTTCCTCCCTATATCAGAGAAATTTTCTGTTACTATTTTTTCAAACAGGTTTTCTATTCCTTGCTCAGTTTCCTCTCCTTCTGGCACCCCTATTATTCGGATGTTGTTTCGTTTAGCATTGTCCCAGAGTTCTCTTAGGCTCTCCTCCTGCTTTTTAATTTTTTTTTCTAGAAGCTGTTCTGTTTGGGTATTTTTTTCTGCCTTGTCTTCTAGCTCGCTGATGCGGTCCTCTGCTTCTTCTAGTCTACTGTTGATGCTTTCTATTGAGTTCTTTATGGCAGTGATGTCGTTTTTCATTTCTTCTTGGTTTCTCTTCATTTCCTCTTGGTTCTTCTTCATTTCCTCTTGGTTCCTACACATATTGTTGAATTGGTCTTCCATTTTTTTCATCCACCTTATGGCCATTACTCTGAATTCTTTCTCTGACAGGTTGCTTGCCTCCATTGCCTCCATTTCGTTTACTTCCTTTTCTGATGATGCCTGTTTTTCTTTCATATTTGGGTTGGTTCTTTGTTTCACCATGATTTCTCTTCTCAAGGTGTTTGGTTATGTAGTTCTCTCTCTGCTTTAGGGGATGTCCAACCTTTCCGTGAGAAGAAGCAGTGCTCGTCTGAGTTCAGGCAGTGACGCTGCTTGAGATCCCTTGTTTCCAGGTTAGTAGCTGGTCTCTGGATGCCGGCAACAACCACCCAAGATGGCGCAGTCTCCGCTGCTTAGCTGGCGCACCACGAGAGGCTTCAGCCGCAGTCTCCAACTGTCCTTTTTTTCCTGGGGGTTCTCGGTCTTTCCTAGCTGCAGACAGTCTCTCAGCTGAAAATCCTCTGCCTATTCGGGCTGCATGTTACCCGTTTCAGCTGCTCACCCTTATCTGCTCCAGGACAAGGCACAGGACACGTCCGTTTATACCGCCGCCATTTTTCCTCCTCCAAGACCAAGTCTTATGATAAGTCATAATGTTATATATTAAGTACCTTCTATCTGCCAGGCTCTGTTACATACATCCTCGATCCTCTTATCAGGGTGGTGTTTTGATCCACTTTGTACAGAACCAGACACTAAGGCTCAAGGATAAAGAACACAGATGCTAAAATTAATCAGTCTGTGAATGGTGAGATGAGCCCCGCCTTTTCCCCCGTGTGTCCTTGAACAGCTGGGTTTCTCTTTCAGCCTCATCCCTTAAGTGAGACCACACAGGGCCTGCCTTCAGGGTGATGGGAAAATGAGCTGAGGACACCGAGGGGCCAGCCCAGCATCTGGACACCAAGAGGCTCTCAATGGTGGCTGATCACAGCATCTCATCCCTCCAGGGACATCCAGGCACCTCGGGTGTTTATGACTTGACTTACTCCAGTGACTTACTATAATATCAAAATGCTTGATGTATGTTAGGAAGCAAGTTAAATATTTACAGATGTAAATACTTGTTAATATGTGTTGTCTGTCCACTGTTAGAGAAGATGTTGAGTAATAACCATTGTGAGTCACTCTAAATTATTTTTCCATAGGAAGAAACTGCTCTTGCTTTTGTTGTATTTTGTTTGTTTGTTTGTTTGTTTAAATCCTTCTTGTTGGGAGTATTATATATGTCTCCTCCCGCCCCCCCCCCCCCCGCAATTAACTTCCTCCAGCCTGCCCAAGACCCCTGCCCCAGGTCTTTACCGCCCTATTGTCTGTGTCCACAGATTATATATATATATTACTTTGGTTGATTACCTTCCACCCACTCACTCTCCCATGCCTTTCCTCTGAGATTCCCCACTCTGTTCCATGCTTCCATGTCTCTGGATTCACTCCATTCATCAGTTTATTTTGTTAGATTCTACATATGAGTGAGACCCAGTGATATTTGTATGATACTCTCCAGGTATCAAAGGGAAGAGATTCTTCCTTTTTACTGCTGCATAGTATTCCATGGTAAAAATGTACATCAGCATTTTTATCCACTCTTCTACTAATGGACACTTGGGTCTATTTCCAATAGATCTTAGCTATTGGAAATTCTGCTGCTATAAGCAGAGGGGTGCACACATTCTTTCTGATCGGTGTTTTGAGTTTCTTAGGATATATTCCTAGAAGTGGGATCACTGGGTCAAATGGCAGTTCCATATTAAATTTTTTGAGGAAACTCCATACTGTTTTCATAAGGGCTTCACAAGTCTGCATTCCCACAGCAGCTTATTAGGGTTCCCTTTTCCTCATATCCTCACCAGCACTTGTCATTTGTTGACTTATTGATGGTAGCCTTACTGACAAGTGTGAGGTGATACCTTATTGTAATTTTAATTTGCATCTCCAATGATCAGTGACTTGGAGCATTTTTCATATGTCTTTTAGCCATCTATATGTCCACTTTTCAGAAGTGTCTACTTAGGTCCTTTACAGATTTTTAAATTAGATGTTTGTCTTCTTTTTGTTAAGTTGTATAAGTTCCTTATATATTTTGTATATTAACCCTTATCAGCTGTATCTGCCAAATATATACTCCCATATAGTGGTCTCATGTTTCATTTTGTTGATGATTTCTGTTGCTGTGCAGGTTTTTATTTTGATGTAGTCCCATTTGTTTATTTTCTCTTTAGTTTGCTTTGCCCTGGAGATGTATCCATGAACATATTGCTATGAGAGATGTCTGAGATTTTGCTGCCTATAGTTTCTTCCAGGATTTTTATGGTTGCCCAGCTTACATGTAAGTCTTTTTTCAAAATATATTTTTATTGATTTCAGAGAGGAAGGAAGAGGGAGAGAGAGAGATAGGGGTCCTCCCACCCCACAGTTTCCCATGCATTTAGTAATGAGACATTTCCTCTGCAGAGTGCAACAATTCCAAAGGGAATGGGGAAGGGGAATCAGCTAAAAACAGTTACTACAAAGAGTAAAACTACTCATTGATTTTGTTCCTGTGCCCAGAATGGTGGAAAATCACCTGGGGAGGAAAGAAGGTGACTTTGAACTCAGGACTGGATTTGTTGTTGACCCTGCCCCTCACTCAGAGTTCACTTCTCAAGACACGAGTGTCCTCCTATATAAGCTGAGGATGATGAAACGCCATCCCAGAGGAGAACCAAGATAGTGGCGTAAGGTACAGATCTGTGCGTGCTGTCTCCCACAACAACATCGAGACTACCAACTATAAAAGAAACAGTTGTCATTCAGAACCATGGGAAAGCTGGCCCAGTGGAAGCTCTACAACTGGAAGGAAAGAAAGAAGAGCATTGAGACTGAGTAGGTTGTGCAGAGACTCCAAGAACGGAGGTACAGAATCGTTCGGCAGGCTGGCTGCAACTGGATGCGCGGTTTTTTTCAACCAGAAGGGGATGCGGACTATCAAATCCACTGAGCATGTTTGGGGCAGGATACTAAGGTCCCAGACCCCTACGGGGAGAAACGGATTGGCCTTACAACGGACCGGAGAGGGAGAGTGGCTGTCGCTGGCACTCGGGGACGTGAGTTGCTGAGGCTCGGAGTGGCGAGTAGACGCAAATGCCATTGCCCTTGGCCCCGCCCTGGTGATTCCCGGGGACCCCGCCCTACTCAAATTACATCCCCAATCAAGCTGTGCTAGTGACACAAAGAGAACCATCTATGCTTTTGCAGCCCAGCCCAGCAGAATGCAGATTTCAACTCCTCGCATACATAAGGGACACAATAAAGAAGCAGAATCAGGATCGGAGGAAGCTGGAGCCAGACACGGCTGGGCCGGCGATGTGGAACCACTGTAGGAGGAAACGCACAGACAGGCCCACCAGATCCAGTCTCACAGAGGACGCTGGGTGACGGCAGACAGGCAGTCCGTGCACATGGTAGAAAACGAAATCCAAGCAAGCATACCAGATATTCAGCCACCAGGAATGCCTGGAGATTTTGTCCAGCAAGGAGCCCCCCAACAAAGGACAGAATGCCAAACTTCGTGTTGCTGAGGCGGCCCCCGAGAGGCTGGGACAGCCCCTGTGAGGCGGGGACAGCACCTGTGAGGCTGAGATGGCCACTGTGAGGCTGAGATGGCCCCTGTGAGACTGAGACGGCCCCTGGGAAGCTGAGAAAAATACCAGATGAACTCACTGATTTACGGATAATAAGAAACATTATAGACTGATGAACAAAAATGGATACAGAGGCAGAGCAGCATTGAGCAGAATGTCAAACTACAGTGGGAACCCTGGGGAGGGCTGGGGGGGAGTAGGAGATCAACCGAAAGACTTATATGCATGCATATGAGAAAAACTAATGGACACAAGACACTGGGGGGGGGGGGGGGAAGCCGGGGGAATGTCAAGGGAGAGAAAAAAGGAGACATGTGTAATACTCATTGTAATACTTTAAGAAATAAAAAAAAAAAGAAACACCATCCCAGCATTATTAGAAAGATAAAAAACAATATATGAAGTTTTGACAGTGCCAGATGCTTATTATCCCTATATAATAAAGAGCCAATATGCAAATGGACATCACGCCCTCACCCCACATGCGGTAATGGCTCAGACAATCAACACTGGGGAAAGAGGAATGGGGACCAGCCAGACACAAATGAACTTAAGAGAGGAATGGGCCCAGCCAGGCTGCAGCCGGGGAGAGGGACAAGCCACCCGCCCTGTGGTCCTGGGTGCCAACAGCTGCACCTGCACCTGCAGCCCAGCCTGGGAGAGGGACAAGCCGCACACCCAGCAATCCCAGGCGCTAGCAGCTAGGGCTGCAGCCCTGGAGAGGGACAAGCAGCACGCCCTGTGGTCCTGGGTGCCAGCGGCTGCGCCTGCACCTGCAGCCCAGCCTGGGAGAGGGACAAGTTGCATGCCCGGCAGTCCTGGGCGCTAGCCGCTGGGGCTGCAGCCCTGGAGAGGGACAAGCCGCCTACCCCGCGGTCCCAGGTGCCAGTGGTTGAGCCTACACATGTGGCCTGGAGAGGGACAATCCACATGTCCCACAGTCCCCGCAGTCCTGGGTACCATGGATTGTGCCTGTACCTGCAGCCCAGGAGAGGGACAAGCTGCCCTCCCCATGGTCCTGGGTGCCAGTGCCTGTGGCTGTGGCCCGGGAGAGGGACAAGCTGCCTGCCCTGCAGTCCTGGGTGCCTGCAGCTGTGGCCCAGGTGAATCCGCCCACCCATGGTCCCCTGCGGCTGTAGCCAGCCCAGGTCCTGGAAGCCTGCTGACAGCCGGAGGGAGGGAATCCTGGGTCCCGGGTACGGGGTGAGGCAGAGGTGGTTAGGGGCGATTAGGCCAGCAGGAGTGCAGTTAAGTGCGATCAGGAAGGCAGGCAGAGGTGGTTAGGGGAGATCAGGCAGGCAGGCAGGCAGGCAGGCAGGCGAGCGGTTAGGAGCCAGCAGTCCCAGATTGCAAGAAGCAATTGGACATCCCCTAAGGGGTCCTGGATTGGAAAGGGTGCAGGCCGGGTTGAGGGACTCCACCCTCCACCCATGCATGAATTTCATGAACTGGGCCTCTAGTTAGTTATAATCACAATCATCTTCACTCTTTATTATTCTCCTTTTATAGCACATTCCACCCCACCCCTGTGGTATTGGGTCCTCTGGGGAGGTCTCCACCTGGGCAGACAGTGAGCTTCAACACCAATTCCCATGACTTCACCCACAAGAATATGGCCCTGAAATTATTCCAAGATGGAAATGAGATTCCAGCCTCAAGACCACTGCAGACCCAGATGGAGACAGCCCTTTATACAGCAAGCAACTCCAGCACAGCCAAACTATCTGAGACCATCCAAGGTAGATGTCCCTCATACCCAGCTCAAACCCACACCTGGCCCCTGTCCTCCAAGGCTGCTCCTCCCCCTGCTCCTTGCTTCACGCCTGGAATCTAATTCCAGACAGTCGATCCCATTGCCAGGCACCTGGATGTGCCCATCACTCATCTCTGTTTAAGACCAGTTCCCAGGTGAACATCTATCCCTATACTTGGTAGTTTCATCTACTTCACCAGTAACAACTCCAGTAACAGCACCTACTGTAACCCACGCTCCTATGTCCTTGGTGATTTCACTTGTTTTGCTATACTTATTATGTTTCTCCTATATGCTGGGGCTGTGATTGGTGATTTCTCACATATCACCCAGGGAGCAGTTACCAGTCCTTAACCACCTACTTTCTGCAGGGACCTCTGCTTACTGATTTCATTCATATGCAAAGAGATTGCTGAGTTGTGAGCACTTGCTGGATACTTTGAAGTGTTCTGGGTTACTTTGAAATTCAAAGTAATTGCTGTGGTGGGGATGCTTAGTTATGGAACCCTCCTCTGTGATCAGTCTGTTCTATGAGGTCAGAGCTTCTGCCCTGTACGGTTTGTTTTGCCCATCTTGGAGGTTACCTACCACACTTTCAGACAACATGGTGAAGCTCACCTGATCAGTAAAGAATCACCAGCACCTCCAGCTTTCCTGGTTGCAGAACGGAAATATGTACCAAACCTGTACAGCCTCGACCCATGTAGAGAAAAGCAAGGGACCAACAATTACAAGAGCTGGCTCCTGGTGAATTTGTCTACAGGGAGGGTGTGATGCTCACTTGTCGGGTGGAGCATGATGAGCAGCAAGTGGTCACCAAAATCCTTGCCCTGGAGGCCTCTGCTCACCACAAGGACCAGCAGAGATGAACCCTCTGGTGAGGCCTCTACTCTAAATGAACTGCTTTTTAAATTTTATCATTTTTAGTATTAAAAGTAGTAATTTACGCTTCTTATAGAAGAATCTCCAAATTTATAGATATGTTAGCATTTTGAATGAAGCTCCCTTTTTCCCATATTCCACACTCTAAGAGTCACCACTGGTGAGAGTTTCATAAATACCTTGATAGACCCTTGACACCATTTTCATTAAAGAAATAAAAAGGAAGAAAGAGCATCCTGTTCAGTGCCACTTGTTTTCTTCACCTAAGTCACTGTGTTCACTGTTCATATCATACCTGCCCTTCTCCTTGCTCTTTTAATCTCTTCATGGCCCCTAATCCACCCTACACTTTCCCACCTGGACCAGACACACAGCTGTGAGTAGTCACAACATGGCAATTCTTCGTCCGCTATTTATGAAAAGAACCAGAAATAAACACAATTGTTCACTGAACATTCTTACATGTACATTTCTGTTCTTCTGTGAATTCCTTTCCTGTAAAGCACCTTGTGGAATGTGCAATTTTATAGAAGGTATTCAGGGAGCAATGGAGGGGTCTTCACAAGACATTCTTGTCATAATAACATGTGATTGGGCTAAGCTAATCAAGATAATCTGAGAAAATATTCAAGATTTTACTGCCTACTTTATCTTATATAGCTTTGATTGTATTGAGTCTTACATTTAAGTCTTTAACCCATTTAGTGTGCATACTTGTGTATGGTGGAAGGACATAGATTTGATGTTTTGCACAAATCTGTCCAATTTTCCAAACACCATTTATAGAATAGACTGTCTTTCCTGCCTTGTATATTTTGCCTCCCTTGTAAAATATTAATTGACCTAATAAGTGGGGATTGATTTCTGTGTTTTCTATTCTGTTCCAATGATCTATGTATGAGCTGATGCCAGTTCCATGCTGACTTTATTACTAACGCCTTGTAGTATAGTTTGATATCATGTTGTGTGGTTCTGACAACTTTGCTCTTCTTTCACAAGATTGCTGGGGCTATTCGGGGTTATAATAAAACTGTGACTGGGAAGATCATTCCAATTGTCAAATCAGATGCCATTCTCATGTTTTCCAGCATTCAATATTCACATTCCAAAAGAGAGATTTCAGAATGAAATTGTAAGTTGTGAGGTCTCTTTTTCATTCAAAATATAATCCAAAATTTTCAATACTATCTGATGTTTCCCCCATTACATAAATTCCAAACAAACGATCTGTAAGGACGATTTAGGATGGGGAGAATAGGGAGATGGTATAGTCATAACACCTCAAAAGAGAATGACTGTGATATCTATGTAGCTGGGAATGAAAAGAAATAAAGGAATTGGAGATAGGAAGGAAATGAAAAAAGTATCATTTATGCTACTAATTTCAGAGTCAGTATTGCATCCTGGAAAAAGATATCCTCTCTTTCCACATGCTGAATTCATATCAATTTTTCATCCTGGTTCTTTTCCATCTGCTATTTAATACTACATCACTCCTATTGCAATGTTTTCCTTCTAATAATGGAGTATCTCTTCCACAACTTGAATGTGGTATGTTTCTTCACTTCATATTATTGTAAAAACACCATAATTTATGACACCACCAAGTTGTGACCTGAATAAATGGGCAAACACTGAATGTCTTTGGTGACATCAATAATAAACAATGAAAATAGTAACTAAAGGAATACTGACTTAGTTTTTCTAATAAATAGATGGTATGAAGTGTACCACATGAACTACAACTTCATATGCTCATTGTGACATTACTTCCATTTTCAAGATATTTCTGTATAATAATGATTTCAATGGAAGCCATTCCTCTGAGCACAACATATAAGGAACATTTCATGAGCTAGCCCATCTAATAAGAGCAATATGCAAATTAACCCTCACTCCATCACTCCACAACAAAGATGGCGACGCACATTGCGGCCGGGGCAGGACACTAGTGACGTCACCCCGGCAATGTGAGCCCAGCAGGCAAGTGTGCCCGCAGGCAGCACCCAGCAGGGCCTGCTTGGCTGTTGCCGTGGTATGGAGCAGGCAGGCCCCGCAGAGAGCAGAGAACCATAGGGAGCGGGCCCAAGCCGTCAGTAGGACCTCCCCTGAGGGCTCCCGGATTGGAGAGGGTGCATGTCAAGTTGAAGCCCACCCCCCACCCCCATGCACGAATTTCATGCACCAGGCCTCTAATGGAACAAATAAAATATACGGCATCTTACATGAGACACAGAAATGTAAAAAGCATAGAACTGCAGTAGGAGAATCTGAGAAGAGTCATCAGATCAGGGAGAAAAATCAATGTAATGTAATAAAAGATACTTCACATAATAAATCTGTAAGGTTTGTTAGTAAATCAGCAAATGTTTCTAAATAACCAATTTTAATCCATTATTTCCCTTTTCTTCTGAAGATATGAGTACATACATACACACAAACTTCCTCATTACTCCTCTTACTCCTAAATACATTTTTATGTTACTATATTTACATACTGCATTTAATGCAAAACAAAATGTGTACAGCTGTTATAAAAACTCAGAAAAAGTCCATGCTATTCATATATGTATAAACATATACATATATATGTATACATTATATATATATGAAAAAATGTTGTGAGGATGCAGAAAACCAAAAATTGGGCTTCTCAATGTATTCTTTTAGATATTTGTTATATTAGCATTTGTTAAGGAAACCCCCCTGGTACTGGATGGTGTCCAGCAGTTTCCCAAAAGACCACAGATAAACTGGAAATAAAAGTTTATAACTCACGGAGGAAGTACACGGCACGCCTGCAGGGACTAACACAAGGCAAGACAGGATGCAGGAAGAGAGTGGCAGTACACACAGTGTAGGTCTGTATTAGGATCACTATGTGGAGTGCCTTGGGGTTCTTGAGCTAGGTCCAGATTGTTCTACTCAAAGCAAAATCAGCAAGGTTTGGCTAGCTCTTCAGAAACCTTACATAAGGGGCATACAAATTGAAGGCCCTGAGATGCACAAAAGACTATTGTTCACAAGGACTGCTGGAGAAGTCATATCAAAAACTTACATTCACTTATGACACTGGAATCTGGTGTCTGTGTGCATTAGGATTTCATGGGAGTTCAGTTCAAAATGTTTTAGCTACACAAAATAAATGACAACACTGAAACACCACACACTTTTATATAAACCCTTAAAAACAATCCCATTAGATATTTTTTGTAACCATCATAATGTCCCAGCAGGTACAATGAATAAAAAGATAAATTATGGGTAAACTCATTACACATTATTTAGGGTTTAAGGCCTGTGAGTAAATGATGTCACTCCACTGGATTACAAGTTGTTAGCCACAATGGTGAATAAGGTGGGAACCATTAAGACTGATGGCATGTCAACACCTCATTCATTACACATCACTGTTAACATATTTCAATTACTTCATCTTTATTAATGAACATATTAAGTCCACACATAGTCTAAACAAAGCATTGCAAACACACTGTATTGCCTTGGGTTGAAATACACCTTACAACCACTCAAAGAATCATGAAATAAATTAATCATATTAATACCTTTTTAAAAAAAATCACAAATTCTGTTATACTAAAAAAAGGATACAATGGAGGCAAATTACGTTTGTCCTAACATTCATCCCCTTGATATTGTGATTTATACTAAAAAATCATGTAACTATCCTTAGTAGACTGTCTAAAATAAGTATTCTGATTTAAAGCCATATTTGAAAAGTGTTATTGACTTACTAGTTTCTAACGTGAATTCTCCGATATTTTACATTAATTTGCATTATCTCCTTTCACACATTTTCTACTTCTTTAAGTCACTTTCACGCACAAATTCTGCAGACTTTTCTATAATGTGTATTTGGGGGAAAGATTTTCATCACTTATTTCAAAGGCAATCTCTGATATTCAGGAAGACTCTGGGTCGAGGTAAAGGGGGTTTTTTTGTTGTTGTTGTTTTATATTTTATTGATTTTTTACAGAGAGGAAGGGAGAGGGATAAAGAGTTAGAAACATCGATGAGAGAGAAACATCGACCATCTGCCTCCTGCACACTCCTCACTGGATATGTGCCCGCAACCAAGGTACATGCCCTCGATCGGAATCAAACCTGGGACTCTTGAGTCTGCAGGCCGACGCTCTATCCACTGAGCCAAACCAGTCAGGGCGAGGTAAAGGGTTTGCACGTTCTTTAAAGTTTCTCTCCAGTATGAATTCTTGTGCATCAATTAAGATGTAAATGCTGAATATAGGCTATGCCGAACTTTTTTATTTGCATGGCTTCTTTTTATTTTTTTATTTTTTATTTTTTTTTTATTTTTTTTTTTTATTGCTTAAAGTATTACAAAGGGTATTACATATGTGTCCATTTTATCCCCCCGCCCTAGACAGTCCCCTAGCCTCCCCTATCCCCCAATGTCTTATGTCCACTGGTTATGCTTCTATGCATGCATACAAGTCCTTTAGTTGATCTCTTACCCCCCTACCTCCTGCCCCGCAACCCTCCCCGGCCTTCCTGCTGCAGTTTGACAATCTGTTTGAGGCAGCTCTGCCTCTGTATCTATTATTGTTCAAAAGTTTATAATGGTCTCTATTATCCATGAATGAGTGAGATCATGTGGTATTTTTCCTTCATTGACTGGCTTATTTCACTTAGCATAATGCTCTCCAGTTCCATCCATGACGTTGCAAATGGTAAGAGTTCCTTCCTTTTTAGAGCAGCATAGTATTCCATCGTGTAGATGTACCACAGTTTTCTAATCCATTCATCTACTGATGGGCACTTAGGCTGTTTCCAGATCTTAGCTATGGTGAATTGTGCTGCTATGAACATAGGGGTGCATATATCCTTTCTGATTGGTGTTTCTGGTTTCTTGGGATATATTCCTAGAAGTGGGATCACAGGGTCAAATGGGAGTTCCATTTTCAGTTTTTTAAGGAAACTCCATACTGTCTTCCATAGTGGCTGCACCAGTCTGCATTCCCACCAGCAGTGCACAAGTGTTCCTTTTTCTCCACATCCTCTCCAGCACTTGTCGTTTGTTGATTTGTTGATGATAGCCAGTCTGACAGGTGTGAGATGGTACCTCATTGTTGTTTTGATTTGCATCTCTCGGATGATTTGCATGGCTTCTTTTTAGTATGAATTCATTAAAGTTCAGTGAGCCTTGATAAATGGTTAAAGGTTTTGATATTCTTTATGTTTCAATTGTTTCAGTCCAGCAAGAATTATATGATATTGACTAAAGTTTCAACACTGGATAAAGACATTACGACATTCTATGTACTTGTGAGGATTCTCTCTGGTATGAATTCTCTGATATTTAATGAGGTTTGGGCAATGGTTGATGTTTTTTCCATATTGTTTAGATTGCTTCTATTTATCATGTATTCCCCAATATTGAACAGAGCTAGAGCAAGGTTAAAGGCTTTGTCACACTTCTCACACCCCTAAAGCTTCTCATGTATTTGGTAAGAATTGTGCAGTGTAAAGGCTTTGCCATATACTCAACCTTCATAAGGCTTCTCTCTGATGAATCCTTCGATGTCTAGAAAGGTGTGAAGACCATGTAAAGGCTTTGCCACATTCTACACACATATAAGGCTTCTGTCCTGAATGAATTCTCTGATGATGGGTAAGGGTTGAAGACCGGCTAAATGCTTTGTCACATTGCATACATTTATAAGGCTTCTCTCCAGTATGAATTGTCTGGTGTTTCTTAAGGCTTCCACACTCATTAAAGGCTCTGCCACATTCTGTACATTTATAAGGCTTCTCTCCAGAATGAATTCTCTGATGTCGAATCAGATGTGAGCCCGACATAAATACTTTGCCACAATCACTACATTTATAAGGCTGCTCTCTAGAATGAATTACCTGATGTCGACGAAGATTTTCTCTCCAGTTAAAGGTTTTGCCACATTCTCTACATTCATAACACTTTTCCCCAGAATGAACTCTCCATTTCTTAAGGCTTTCTCCCTTGTTCAAAGCATTAACACCTTCTGTACATTTATAAGGCTTCTTTCCAGAATGAGTTTTCTCATGTAGAGAAAGACTTAAGCTCCCGGTGAAGGCTTTGCCACACTGTTTACATATATAAGGCTTCTCTCCACTATGGATTCTCTGATGTCGAACCAGTTCTAAGCTCAAGAAAAAGGCTTTGCCACATTCTTTACATTCATAAGGCTTTACTCCAGAATGAATTATCTCATGTTCTTTAGGGGTTCCACACATGTTAAAGGTGTTGCCAACGTCTGTACATTTATAATAGTTCTCTCCAGTATGAATTACCTGATGTTGAATGAGACTTGACCTGTGGATAAAGGCTTTGCCACATTCTTTACATTTATAAGGCTTCTCTCCAGTATGAATTCTCTGATGTTGAGTAATGCTTTTATAACAGTTGAAATCTTTGCCACATTCTCCACATATATAAGGCTTTTCCCCAGAATGGACTATCAGATGTTGCTTAAGTCTTCCACATTCATTGCAGTAATCATTACATTGATTACTTCTCTCTTCATTAGGTGAACTCTGGTAATCATTGAAGAGATAAAATCTTTTAAAGAGGGCTCTAATATCATTGCACATATAAAGTTGTTTCTAATTACCTATTCTGATACCTATCTACATCCTCCCACATTTACAAAATGTATACACTCTGAAAGACAGGTGAATATTTCTCCATGAAAGAATAATGGAAAGTTCTTTGAGGGATTTGCAAAACTAATAATTTTTACCTTCATTTTAGAAAGACCTACATTTTAGCAATATTTGACAATTTAATCAAATCCTACATTAGATCATTCACAAAATTATTTGCACAATGGACTAGCTGACTTCTCTGATATTCCAAATTTTACTTTAGGGAATAAGGATGTATGTATGTATTAATTGATTTATCTATATATCTATTTATTCACTTCTTTATTCATTTTAATCCTAACCTGAAGACATGATTATTGATATTTATAGAGAGTGAAGTAGAGAGAGAGGAAAAGAGAAAGTGAAGAACATCGATCAATGGCCTCCTGCATGCAACCAGACCAGGAATCGAACCCACAACGTTCATTATATAGGGCAAAACGCCAATCAACTGTGCCACACTAACCATGGCAGCAAATATGTTTTTTAAATTTTATTGGTCTTTACGTTCAGAGACCATTGCTCTGTCAACATAGCTGATGAAAAGTAGATATTTTCAAGATTCTTTTCCCCAAGATGTTTTATATACTTAATCTCCTTAGGCAACAAGGATTTTATTAAGGATAATTGCCCCACTTTGATTATATCCATCAGAACATCCTTTTTTTTCTCTTCATATTACTTCACCCATTACAAAACTTTCATTAAGTGTAAATTCTCAGTGCCACACGTGCTAGATCTTACCTGTTGCATTTTCTGGAATGAATCTTCTACGTCTGACTTTATAAACAAACCCTGGGTGACTTGAGAAGACAGAGCTGAAATATAGCAAATTAAGTATGAAACACTACACTCAAGTAAATATTCTTTAAATTCTAATGTGAGATGGCAGAATAGGAAGCACAACTTTTTTCCTCCATGGAGATGCTAATTGACCCAATTACCTTCTAAATTGCTTCAGAAGCCAGTTCAAAGACCACAATACTCACCAGAAAGCACAAAATAAAAAATTCATTATCAAAGAGAAAAACAAGTTACCTACATTTGCCCACAATACCTACTCACCCTTTGTGACATACTACAAAATAACTGTGGGATAACTCCCAAGTCTCAGTTTCTTCTCAGAATAGAAATCAATGAGTGCACTGTGTCTCCAGTAGTCGGGACTTTTTACAACTGCCTGAGGAACTTGTTTCTCTTTTGAATGACACAGATTTAAAAGAAATGTTAATATACTGTGACTGCATTATGGTGGCTAAGAAGGTAAGAGAGTAATTGTTCAAACACCAGAGAGACTGCAATGCTGAAGAAAGACATCAGAAATGGTTAAGATGTGAAATCAAATTATGTTTTAAACTGGGAAGTTACAAAACACACACACACACACACACACACACACGCTTCTGGTCAAGATGCAGCAAACAAAAGCCCTGGTCCAGACGGATTCACAGGGGAGTTTTACCAAATATTCAAAGAAAACTGACACCTGTACTCAAGCTATTCCAAAAATTTCAAGAGGTAGGATCACTTCCAAACTCTTTCTATGAGGCCACCATCACCCTAATTCCAAACCCAAATAACGACATGACAAAGAAAGAGAACCACAGGCCAATATCCCTGATGGACATAGATGCTAAAATCCTCAACAAAATTTTAGCAACCCGGATCCAGCAATACATTAAAAAGATCATTCATCATGACCAAGTGGGATTTATTCCAGGGATGCCAGGCTGGTACAATATTTGGAAATCAATAAATGAGATATAGCACATGAACTGATTGCAAGACAAAAATCACATGATCATATCAATCGATGCAGAAAAAGCATTGGACAAAATCCACCACCCTTTTCTGATAAAAACTCAGCAAATTGGGAAGGGAGGGAACATACCTCCAAATAATAAAGGCCATATATGACAAACCGACAGCCAATATCATACTCAATGGGCAAAAAATAAAAGCACTTCCCTTAAGAAGACAGGGATGCCCTCTTTTACTAGTCTTGTTCAACATAGTTCTGGAAGTCCTGGCCATAGTGGTCAGACAAGAAGAAATAAAAGGCACCCAAACTGGAGAGGAGGAAGTAAAACTCTCATTATTCACAGTTGACATGATACTGTACATAGAAAACCCTAAAGAGTCCATCAAAAAACTACTAAATTTAATAACTTAATTCAAAAACATAGCAGGATACAAATTTAACATGCAAAAATCTATTTCATTTTAATAATAGTGAACTCTCAGAAAGAGAAACTAAAATAACAATCCCATTTACCATTGCAACAAAAAAATTAAGATACTTAGGAATAAACTTAACCAAGGAGGTAAAAGACCTATACTTGAAAAACTACAGGACATTTTTTTTTTTTTTTAAATATATTTTATTGATTTTTCACAGAGAGGAAGGGAGAGAGATAGAGAGTCAGAAACATCGATGAGAGAGAAACATCGACCAGCCGCCTCCTGCACATCCCCCACCGGGGATGTGCCCGCAACCCAGGTACATGCCCTTGACCGGAATCGAACCTGGGACCTTTCAGTCCGCAGGCCGACGCTCTATCCACTGAGCCAAACCGGTTTCGGCAACTACAGGACATTGAAAAAAGAGGTAGAGGAAGATATAAAAAAGTGAAGAATATATACCATGTTCATCGATTGGTAGAATAAACATCATTAAAATACCAATACTACCCAAACAATCTACAGAGATTCAATGCAATTCCTATTAGAATACCAAGGGCATATTCCACAGATCTAAAACCAACACTCCAAAAATTAAATGGAACCAAAAAGACCCTGAAGTGCTGCAGCAATCTTGAGAAAGAAGAAAAAAGTAGGAGGAATCACAATACCAGATATCAAGTTATACTATGAAGCCATTGTACTCAAAACAGCCTGATACTGGCACAAGAGGACATACAGAAAGCCGAGAGACATGAAAAAATGCTCAAAGTCATGAATCATCCGAGAAATGCATGTCAAAACAACAATGGCATATCACCTCATACCAGTCAGAATGGCTATCATCAACAAATCAATCAATGACAAGTGTTGGTGAGGGTGTGGAGAAAAAGGAACCCTAGTACACTGCTGGTAGGAATGCAGACTGGTGCAGCCATTGTGGAAAACAGTATGCAGTGAGTTTCCTCACAAAATTAAAAATGGAACTCTCATTTGACCCAGTCATTCCACTTCTAGGAATATATCATATCCTAAGAAACCTGAAACACTCATCAGAAAGAACATATGCACTCTTATACTGATAGCAGTGCAATTTACAATAGCTAAGACTTAGAAACAGCCTAAGTGCCCATCAACAGATGAGTGGATAAAAAACTATGGTACATTTATACAATGGAATACCAAGAGGTAATAAAAAAGAAAGAACTCTTACCATTTGCAACAGCATGGTTGAACCTGAAGAGTATTAGGCTGAGTGAAATAATCCAGTCACAGAAAGTTAAGTACCACATGAGTTCACTCATATGTGGAATCTAATGAACCAAATAAACTGATTATCAAAAATAGACCCAGAGTCACAGAAGCATAAACAGACTTTTGAACCCCAGAGGGAAGGCAGGGGAGGGTGGCTAGGAAGAGATCAACCAATGAACTTATATGTATATATGCATAACCTGTGGGCACAGACAATGGGGTGGTGAGGGCTTGTGGGGGAGGATGGGAGTGGGCTGGAAGAGGTTAATGGGGGAAAACGGAGAACCTATGTAATACTTTCAAAAATAAAGATAAAAAGAAAAAAAAAGATGGCAGTGTAGGTAATTCCGGCACTGGCATCCTCCCACAACCACATAAAATATACAACTAAACCATAATTCAGAAATGCCAGAGACCTGGCTGAATTAAGTTTTAAAACTAAGGATATAAAGAAGAACCTTCATTGAGATTGGGACCGGGGCAAAGTCACAGAATGGGTTGGTCCCATGTTGATAAAAATCATGAGATATATTTCTGCTGCAGAAGTCATGTTTGAGGAGTGAACGGTCCCAGGCCACCAGCCCAGGGTTCCAAAGCAGAGCAGAGATGTGACCATTACTACGGCTGTAAAAACTAGCAGTGATTGTGGCTGAGTGAGTCAGAGAGTGGATGGAAACCCAGGCAGTTCCTCTTAAAGGGCTCGTGCTCAGGCTTACTCAGACTCATGCCTTCTGAGTGCTATGGATGCAGCTCGGCATGAGAGACATACAGGGAGGAACTGAAATGTCTTGCATAAGGGAGAGAGCAGGAGGAGGAGCTTTCTCCCAGACATAAGCTCTGATAGAAGCCATTGTTGCTTTTCTGAAACTTTCCCCGCAAATGGCTATCAGATAGGGGCCATAGCTGAGTCTCCATCTACCTGTCTCAGACTTTTCACCCCACCCTGAAGATTTGCTGACTACCTGCCCCATCAGCTTGTGGGGCGACCCAAGCTATTTCCACTGGCTATTCCATACAAACAGCCTGATTGGCTTGAGCTTCAGTCTTTACTACAATATGTCAAATAAGCATCAGCTGGCCCAAGTGTGCCCCATACCACTTGCTAAGTAGCCCCAGGCCAAAAACGATATAATGTCTATTCATTGCAGTGTCCACATGAAACTAATATAATATTGTATTTGCAATTATAATTGAAAAATAGAAAATGAATGAAACACAAACACACACACACACACACACACACACACACACACACACTCCAATTACACTTTCCAGAATAGGTTTGACAGGCCATTAAAAATCTAGCACAGTGGGGGGGCAGAAAGGAGACATCTGTAGTACTTTAAACAATAAAGAATTTAAATTAAAAAAGTAAAATATGGGATATACAGGCAAAAAAATCTACCACAGCTGACAGGCGGGCATGGCTCAGTGGTTGAGCTTTGACCTATGAACCAGGAGATCAGGTTTGATTCCCTGGGGCAGCATGTAGAAGGCAGCTCATCATGATTCTCTCTCATCATGATGTTTCTATCTCTCTCTCTCTCTCCCTTCCTCTCTGAAATAAATAAAAATATATTTAAAATAGTAAACACATTCCTGACCGGTTTGGCTCAGCAGATAGAGCGTCAGCCTGCAGACTCAAGGGTCCCGGGTTCGATTCCGATCAGGGGCGTGTGCCTTGGTTGCGGGCACATCCCCAGTGGGGAGTGTGCAGGAGGCAGCTGATCAGTGTTCCTCTCTCATCGATGTTTCTAACTCTCTATCCCTCTCCCTTCCTCTCTGTAAAAAAATCAATAAAATATATTTAAAAATAAATAAAAATAAAATAAAATAGTAAACACAACCGAACAAAAACAATCTACCACAGGTAATTATTTGCCTTGTCTTGTACAAAGCAATTTCATAAAGAATGTGCTGCTTCTAATGACCTTAAGTAGCAGCAAAAGATCACAAGGCTTACGAAGAAACAGAAAAACAGTCCAGCCCGAGGAACAAAATAAATCTCCATATACTGGCCCTAAGTTAACTAACATCTGTTAATTACCTGACAAAGATCTCAAATATGCCGAAACTGGTTTGGCTCAGTGGATAGAGCATCGGCCTGCGGACTGAGGGGTCCCAGGTTCGATTCAGGTCAAGGGCATATACCTGGGTTGCGGGTACATCCCCAGTAGGAGATGTGCAGGAGGCAGCTGATCGATGTTTCTCTCTCATCGATGTTTCCAGCTCTCTATCTCTCTCCCTTCCTCTCTGTAAAAAATCAATAAAATATATTTAAAAAAAAAAAGATCTCAAATAAACCAACATAAAGGGGAAATATTGCAAAATATAGAAAACATAAAAATCTAAATATTATCATCAAAACTATGCATGGGAAAAATTAAAATGCGACAGAAAGTGTAAGAAAAAAAAACATATATTGGGAGCTGAAGGACCCAGTACCTGAATTTAAATATACAATAGAACTATCAGCAACAGACCTGATCAAACAGAAGGAGAAATAAGACAACTTGGACACCTATCTCTAGTGTTCCTGGTTTGTGAGAACTAAATTCTAGTATCTCAACCGCTTCCCTCACAAATTAATTACATGAGACATAAAAGATTAAAAAGAAATATGCCTCACCCAAATATACCCTCTCAAAAATCATTTCCATTGAAGCCAAGCTTCCCAAACCATCGTTTAAGGTCTGGCTTCCTCTGTCAACCTTGGCCTCTCATCTGGGTCATCTGCTTCCTTCATTCCCACCTACCTGGGTGGATGGATACTGTTCTTTTTCTCTTCAATTCCCAGGGCTCCTTCTTGTGTTCCAAAAAGGTGACCAGGTCTGGCTTAGACACAGCAAGACCTGTTTATGAGAAAAAGGAACAGGAATTTTAAAGGAGATTCTCCAATTTCAAATATATACTGAGCTCAAGGGAGAAGACAGGACATTGTAGAATATCAGAATAGTCTAGAAAAAGTTTCCCCAAAATATTATTTTCTGATGTCACCTTTACCATACTAGTGACTACATTTAAAGTTTTCAGATTCTGATTTCCACTTGCAAGTGCACCAGCAAAACCCCAGTTGCTTTCCTTAATAACACGGATCTGAAACTCTATCATAAAAGCAGAAGCTACAAGCGGACACTGTGCTAACGAAGACAACAACGCCCTGCGGGTGGAGGAGAAATTCTGGAAGGACGTGGTCCTCACCCAGGGACACCAGGTTCCTGTAGTTCTGCAACATCACGTCCCTGTACAGTTCCCGCTGAGCTGGGTCCAGGCACGCCCACTCCTCCTGAGAGAATTCTATGGCCACATCGCTGAAGGTCAACTGCCCCTGAAATTGAAAGAAAAAGCAAACATTACTCAAGTGGCCATGGGCAGAGGTCATAATGTCACCCAATAAGAAAAAAGTTCGAGCCCTGACCGGTGTGGCTCAGTGGATGGAGCGTCGGCCTGCGGACTCAAGGGTCCCGGGTTCGATCCTGGTCAAGGGCATGTGCCTGGGTTGCGTGCACACCCAGTGGGGGGTGTTCAGGAGGCGGCTGATCGATGTTTCTCTCTCATCGATGTTTCTAACTCTCTATCCCTCTCCCTTCCTCTCTGTAAAAAAATCAATAAAATATGTGGTTTTTTTTTAAAAGAAAACAGTTCGATTGAACTGTTGTTTTTGGTTTTTGTTAATCCTCAACAGAGAATATTTTCCCATTGATTTTTAGAGAGTGGAAGGGAGAGGGAGAGACAAAGAGAGAGAAACACATGGATTGATTGTCTCCAGCATGCGGCCGACCCAGGGCCTGGGAGCAATCCTGCAACCAAGGTATGTGCCCTTGACTGGAATCAAACCGGAAAGCCTTCAGTCTACAGTCCAGAGCTCTATCCCCTGAACCAAACCGGCTAGTGCTGATCTGATTTTGAGCCAGGGAAGTACCCTGAGTTATCCAATAACACCACTTTGACACTAATATTCTCTAATGTATTTTGAGAAAGAAGGATGTCATATGACCCACAAAACCACAGTTGAAGCTTTACTTTTCTAGAAGACAAATTTTAAAAATAGCCGGGCCATCGTGGCTCAGTGGTGAGCATCAATCTATGAACCACAAGGTCATGGTTCAATTCCCGGTCAGGGCACATGCCCGGGTAGCAGGCTTGATTCCCAGGGTGGGGCATGCAGGAGGCAGCCAATCAATGATTCTTACTCAGCATTGATGTCTCTATCTCTGTCTCCCTTTCCCTTCCTCTCTGAAATCCACAAAAATATGTGGGTTTTTTTGGGTTTTTTGTGTTTTTTTTTTTTAAATATATTTTATTGATTTTCTACAGAGAGGAAGGGAGAAAGATAGAGAGCCAGAAACATCGATGAGAGAGAAACATCGATCAGCTGCCTCCTGCACATCTCCCACCGGGGATATGCCCGCAACCCAGGTACATGCCCTTGACCGGAATCAAACCTGGGACCCTTCAGTCTGCAGGCCGATGCTCTATCCACTGAGCCAAACCGGTTTCGGCCACAAAAGTATGTTTTAAAAAATAACAATAATAAATAAAGGCATCAACACAGGCATTCATTTTTGAGTGCTTCGTTTGAATCATAGAGGATCAAGTGTACCAGTATATATTTTTTAGGTGGAGAAGTCATTCTGAGTGACAACTATAAAGTACTTCTAAAATTTTAAGGATTTCTGGGGTGGGGCCTGAGTTTCCACATGTTTATCTAACTCACGTATGACTATCGATGCCAATGTGTCTGGTTCATGTGCTGCACTTTACATAGCACAGAAGAAAACACAGGAAACAATTCATATACAAGACTTTGAATAGTTTTATGGAATTTACAAATCTCACTGATTAGTAAACCTAACAGCCGCAGTCCTTCTTTAATACATTGTTCTAACAGTTTTATACATATTAATCAATCTCAAAAGTAATCAAAGAACAATATTATTCTTCCTTTTTCAAAAAATAAGTTTTTGTTGATTAGAGAGAGAGTGAAAGGTGGAGAGATAAAACATTGATGAGAGAAACATTGATGAGCTGACTCATGCATGC
Organism: Myotis myotis; assembly: GCF_014108235.1. Taxonomy (NCBI): domain Eukaryota; kingdom Metazoa; phylum Chordata; class Mammalia; order Chiroptera; family Vespertilionidae; genus Myotis; species Myotis myotis. Next base: position 83,514 of record NW_023416366.1, read on the forward strand.
CCCCTACCAAGGATTGAACCGGCAACCCGGGCATGTGCCCTGACTGGGAACTGAAGCAGTGACCTCTCAGGGTCACCACTCAACCAACTGAGCCATGGCGATTGTTTCTTTTTTATGAGAAAATTTTGTAAAACATCCAGCATTTGGTAGAGCCTGGGTGTTATTCCAAACTTTACCTGGAATTTGTCAAAAAGAACAAAGACCAGCACACAGACACAACTCTCATGAATGTACACAGCTGTTGTAATTGTAAAGAATAGAAACAGCCGAAACCGGTTTGGCTCGGTGGATAGAGCGTCGGCCTGCGGACTGAAAGGTCCTGGGTTCAATCCCGGTCAGGGGCATGTACCTGGGTTGCGGGCACTTTCCCAGTGGGGGATGTGCAGGAGGCAGCTGATCGATGTTTCTCTCTCATCGATGTTTCTGACTCTCTCTCTCTCTCTTCCTCTCTGTAAAAAATCAATAAAATATATTTTTTTAAAAAAAGAATAGAAACAAGAAGGTAAGAAAGAAGAGCTCAACGTTAGCATTTTCTGCAAAAACCAAGACATACAAATGGAAATAATGTACACACTGAATGCAATACAAAATAAAATTTTCATGTCAACAAATTACCCTGAAGTTTATAAGCTGGTTAGGTTCAGTGGATAGAGCGTCGGCCTGTGGACTGAAGGGTCCCAGGTTCAATGCCTGGGTTGCAGGCTCGATCCCCAGTAGAGGGGGTGCAAGAGGCAGCAGATCCATGATTCTCTCTCATCATTGATGTTTCTCTCTCTCCTTCTCCCTTCCTCTCTGAAATCAATAAACATACATTTTTTTAAAAATTTAACTCTGTAGCTCAGGAATTTGGCAGAGAACACCTGCACCAAGTGAAAATCAGATGCAAAGGAAATCACATCAGGGGACTGAAGCACGGGAAAGGACACAACATCACTAACATCAGCTTATACCAGTGGTTCTCAACCTTCCTAATGCCGCGACCCTTTAATACAGTTTCTCATGTTGTGGTGACCCCCAATTTCATTGTTTCAAATTGAACATAATTAAAGCATACTGATTAATCACAAAAACAATATGTAATTATATATGTGTTTTCCGATGGTCTTAGGCGACCCCTGTGCAAGGGTCGTTCAACCCCGAAAAGGGTCGTGACCCACCAGTTGAGAACCGCTGGCTTATGCAGATTTCAATCCACATACCTCCCAGACTCTGTAAATCGAACAGTGCATTTAAAGCAGTGGTCCCAATGTGGGGCAATTTGACTTTAAGAGGGGAAATTCAAGAATGAGTTAACAATGAATTTTTTGCATTTCTTATGGTTCTAGGGACTTCACATAGAGTATATGAATATATATTGTGACATATTTATACATTTCAGTTATCTATTATGTTTTGAAACTTTATTTGCTATTTTTTTCATATCACTCCATAGTATTAGTATTTTTAACAATTCCTTAGTGATTTCTTCCTCAGTATTTCGATTGTCCTTTCATTCTTTTACTTTTCGCTTTCATGGATGCCATGTTCTTTGGAAGCTTGTTTAGACCAAGTTAATGGCCTTTTAGGGTTCCTCCACAAGAATAGAAGTTCACTTTTTGAATAATAAGAATTATATGTCACAGGAGGGGTATCAGGATTTTAGAGATGCTTAGGTGGGGCACGGCCAAAAAAAGTTTGGAAACCACTGACTTAAAGAGTATTTCTTTCTGTCCGGCCGGTGTGGCTCGGTGGTTGATTGTTGACCTATGAACTATTAGGTCACAGTTCAATTCCCGGTTAGGAATCCCCAGTGTGGGGGGTGTGCAGGAGACAGCCTATCAATGATTCTCTCTCACCATTGTTTCTCTCTCTCTCTCCCTCTCCCTTCCTCTCTCAAATCAATAAAAATATATATATTTTTTAAAAAGTATGCCAAACCGGTTTGGCTCAGTGGATAGAGCATCGGCCTGCGGACTGAAAGGTCCCAGGTTCGATTCCGGTCAAGGGCATGTACCTCGGTTGCGGGCACATCCCTAGTAGGGGGTGTGCAGGAGGCGGCTGGTCGATGTTTCTCTCTCATCGATGTTTCTAACTCTCTATCCCTCTCCCTTCCTCTCTGTAAAAAATCAATAAAATATATTTTAAAAAATAAATAAATAAATAAAAATAAAAAGTAATTCCTTCTTATCAACGTAGTGAGCAAGTCTCTTGCAACGATTTTTCTTTCAGACCTATCTGATCTAATCAGGGCCTGGTTAAATGTGCAGTGTCTCAATCCTGTTCTACAAAGCAGATGTTGCAGCCATACGAAATCTAAAACCTCCATCTCCCATCTACACTTCACATCTCATCTCTATAGGGATCTTGGATATCAATGCCTTCCCATGTTGGTCTGTCACACACACAAAAATGTTTCCAAGAGTTGAAGGTAGGGGTTCAAAACAAGGCACCCTAAGATGTGCTTCAACAGTAGGAAGATTATGTTGAGCTGAAGGCACCAAGACCCTATGGGCTCAAGAGAAGCTTCTGCTCTCCCCCTGAACTACCTAGAAGAATTTAAATTCGAAGCCTGGCCCATGATAAGTGTCAAAACCAATAATGACTTTTTACCTATCTAGGTGGTAGGCAAACTAATACCTCCTGAACATGTGATCTCCAGTCAAAGATCTTCTGAAGTTTCAAAGTGCATTACCTCATCCCAGGCTCAGAATGTCTCATATGCTAAATTTCCCTTTCAGTCTCTGAGCCTCTCTTGCATGTGGGTCTCTGACTCTGTCATGTGTGTGCATGTCAGGGCCAGCCTGACAGGGTTGAGCCGGGCTGAGGCAGGGAGGTGGGAATTGAGAAAAGAAAGAAAGACAGGAAAGCGGGGTCGGGAGGACCCCAGTTCTCTTGATGAACTAAAGCGAGTTTATTAGCTATACAATCCTATTTATACATAACACACTGAATCGGAGGTCTGTCAAGAGGAATGTATTCTTTGTTCCTCTTAATCTCTAAGGGAGAGATACAGCAGAAGGACAAGTTCTCAGTACAGCATATCTCAGTAAATAGTTATAGACTTCTTGGCAAGCTATGAAAGGCTGTTCTCATTCTACTCCCATTCTACTGATAATCGCCATCCAAACAAGTCTGGGAAAACTGTGTGGGTAAGGGTCCCAGCCTTGCTAAGCCCCTACAGGTGCAAGGACCTTGCCAGCTTACATCTGGCCCCCAACATGTGCAGCTCCCATACATATCCCCTCTTTCTGATTAGGCCAGCTGAGAGAACCTTGAAGGTAGAACAAAGTATCTTCCTCCCACACAATGGTCATTAACTTTTGGTGAGATTCCTATGGGGGAACTGGATGGACACAGCAGACAGAAAGCTGTGGACAAAACGCAGAGGTAGCTGACTTTGTCTCCCTCCTAAAGGCCTGCTTCCTTGCAGATGTTGAAACTGCTGATGCACTTGAGCAGTTGATGAAGGCTTGACTGCTACCTGAACTTCCTGGGGTGGCTCTAGTGACTACGCTGCCATCTCTCCCCCACAGCGCAGGCGCTACCAGGTAACCCTGTTGGAAAAGCAAGTAACCACCAGCAGGCCTTTTCCAACCACCCTCCGATGTGTCCCAAGCTTGTTATGGCCGCCAAGCAGCGCCAGCCCCTGAGTCAGCTCAGAGGCCCTTCCTTTCTTCTGTGTCATCTCCCTTATCCTTTAGCAAAAGCCTAAGAAAATATGCCCAGAAATTTCTCTGGTAGCTCCTCTTGAATTCTATCTTGGAGAACCCAAAACCCCAAATGACATAACATTTTAAAGAGGGAACTTGGGCCCTGCCATTCTCCGTGATTACAGCATCTGCCCCAGACAGAAAGGATGCAGGTTAGAGTCCAGGTTGAGGGCACTTACCTCGGTGGCAGGTTCCCTGACACCAGTAGGGGTGCATGTGGGAGGCAACCAGTCCACATGTTTCTTTCAAGAAGATGTCTCTCTCTCTCTCTCTCCCTCCTTATTCCCTTCCACTCTCTAGAAATCAGTGTGTGTGTGTGTGTGTGTGTGTGTGTGTGTGGCGGGGGGTGGGGGGGGTGGAGAATATATCCTATGGTGATGATTTTTAAAAAAGAGGAAACTTGGATAGCTATAAGGAAAAAAAGTTAGTAGTTGAAAGCAAACTCCCTCTGGCAGGATCATCAGAAATAGAGAAGCAAAGGTCTGCAGGTCTGTACCACCTACATCCGTGAACTTTAGAAGGAAAAGCAGACACAGAACTGAGCCAAGACAGAGCGCTTACCTGAGAAGCAGCCATATTGTCCTCTTCCTCCTCCTGCTCTGGGTTGTTTTCTCAGGCGACTTTATGTTGACCAATCACACCTGCATCTGGAGGATATGCCGTGCTTCCACCACACTCACAGGCAGAAGGACTTGAATGATGAAAAATTTCACACTCCCCTACCCTTTGACACAGGAGAGAATAAGAAACAATGAGACCTAGCAGGTTTGGATCAGTGGATAGAGCGTTGGTCTGCGGACTGAAGGGTCCCAGATTCGTTTCTGGCCAAAGGCACATGCCTGGGTTGCAGGCTCGATCCCCAGTAGGGAGCGTGCAGGAGGCAGCGATGAATGATTCTCTCTCATCATTGATGTTTCTATCTCTCCCGCTCCCTTTCTCTCTGAAATCAAGAAACAATGAGATGTTACATGAAGACCAAACTGTTTTTCTCTCCTGTCTTCCCTTGCTCTCCGAGCCCACAGATGTGCACAATTTCCAACCCAGCAATGAGAATGTGGGCTGCACTTCTGTTCCTCCCAAACCCAAAAGAGAACCCTGTTACCTCCCCTGGGCCAAAGCCTGCTCTCAACTCTCATAAATGCACCGGGGCAGATAACTCTTCTGATAAATATTAGCCTTGTTTTGAATCCAAATGACCCAACCCATCTGAAATCTGAGTAGTGTGAGGAGTTGGGACAGGAACATCTAGAGCGCAGACTCCCAAGGTGGATTCCTAGAGGTGCAGGAAACCATTTACTGTCTTCACTAGCTGAGTATAGACAGAGACCCCCAAAAGCTAGTAACCTTTGAAAGTCCTAGAAAAGGTCAGGATTGTGCACCACCCAGTTAATTTAGACACCACCCAGTTAATCTAGATAATGGTAGCTGAAGCATCATCCCCACCTTAGTTCACTGAATTCCTTAGATACTAGTGTAGACCAATGAGCTAATCCATGTCATTCAAACCACCTTACCCTAGGGCTACCCCAGACAAACCTCCTTACCCTAGGGCTACCCCAGACAAAATAAAAGGTTGGAGCGGCCTGAGCATCGGTGGAAGTCCTTCTCCTTGAGTTGGACTTGCCCACCTGGCTCCCCAATATTTCAAATTATCTCGTGTCTTTTCTCTTTCATTTGTGCGCGGCTCCTCTTTCAGATCCTGAACCCTGACCCACGCGGGACGTGGGAAGGAAACATACATGACATAGAGGTAGGGTTGTCCTGGAGTGGGCATGGCCAGATCCTTGGATACTGTGCAGATGCACCAGGGGAGAAGAAACCCATGTGGTGGCAACAGGGTTGCCCTCAGTATCCTTCCCCAACTACCCTGTCCCCAGTTCTTTACCCAGTCCCCTCCCATGGGATGAAAGAATAAAAGTGTTTAAAAGCTGCCTGTTTTATCTCAACTCCCCAAGGTCCCCCGCCAGTGATGGGAACAAAGCCCTTAAAGCTGTCCCAGGAAACAGCCCCTAGCAAAGAGCAAGCAGAGCAAACAGCAAACAGTGCTCTGACAGTTAAGAAAAACAGGATATGAGATTACCAGATGGGACTGTTGACTGAGCTTAAGCCCTGTCATGAAACCTGTTATTAACAAGCCCAGTTCCCCCTTGGAATTCCTTTGTTCCCCTCTTCCCTCTTCCGTGTGTAACCCCTCCCAATGTGTGGTTTTTGCCTATATATACTTGTAAGACTTTCTGCTCGGGGCTCGACTCCTCTGCTCCTGCGTGAGTTACCAGTTGAGCCCCAGCGCGCTGGAATAAAGCCTCTTGGTGTTTGCATCAAGTGACGCCTCCTGCGGTTGATTGGGGTTGCCGTCGATCCGTGGGACAGAGTAAGGGTCTCCCTGTGGGGGTCTTACAGGGACACATGTATAACAGGACAACATACTCTGTGATGCCCTGTCCACAGGTGCCTCAAACCCTAAGGGACCAGGAGCAGAAAAGTGTTTCCATCACAGCTTTGTTTGAAAATGAACTGAAGGAGCACAGTCTAGAATACTGTCACTGTATGAGCAATCTCATATGCCATTCATGTTCACTTTCTCCAACTGACCCCCAAATACAAAGCAGCTGGGCTTAGGTTCCCTCTTTTATCCTAAGGCCTTATTTCATTTTACTGTCCCCAGCTACTCTCAAAGCCACCTGGACTCAGGTTGTGAAAAGAACCCACACACGACTAGACCCTGACGGGTAACACTGGGACACCCAGTGCTTTTCTAGCCTAAATCCCGTCTCACGGAAATGTGTGCCCTTCCTTGGCATCTGGCCTTTTAGATACTAAATGGAGAGTTGCGGGGGAGTCTGCAGAATCCCAGGCCAGGGAGGAATCCAGGCCTTAAATGGCCTAGAGAGTCCGGGGCTGAAGGAGGGCGCAGAGGGTTTGAGTCCATCTCCCAGGACTTTAAATGGCCTGGGGTGGGAAGGCTCTCCAGTGGGAGGTTTTAGGCAAGAAAACCATCCGAGGCAGGCCGTGTGCAGTGGCCCCAAAAAGGAAAGTGTAGAGGCAGGGCGGATGCAGAAAGAATGTAACCAGAAATTAAGGGAAACCTCAACGCAAAAGTGAAACAGGAATTTTGGGGGGTGGGGAGGTGAAAAAAACAGGTTTTAGGAAATTTTAGAAATTAAGGGGACCATGGAGGTGTAAGGCCGCTGAGACCTCCCTTCCCCCTCTTAACTAACTTTTCCAGTAAGCCCTGGTTAATGTAAGATCAAAGAGAAACCCTCCCCCCTCCTCCTGTGTTTTAACTGACCTTTCCCGTAAGCTCTGGTGCTCTGGTCTGGTCATAGCATAGCTATCTTATCTCCTCCTGGGATCGGGTTGTGTAAAGACAGACCACTCTGCCCCTCAGGAAATGAGTCAACTACAAACACAGGCCTGTCCTTGCAGGAGATGAGTTATGAGTTAACTGTTAACCCAAATTCCTGTACCCCAGGCCACCTGCGTGTGGTTTTTGCCTTTATAAGCTCATGCTTTGCCATTGCTCAGGGCTCCAGTCAGCCAGCACTTCCCTTGTGTTGCTGTCTGTCTGCCTGAGAGCCCCTGCGCTGCGCTTGTAATAAAGAACCTCTTGCTTTTGCATCAAGCTTCGGTCTCTGCGTTTGACTTGGGGTCGTCGCCCCCTCCGTCGGACTCACCGGGGGTCTTGGGACCTTACAGAGGAAGCACAGGGCTGCAGAGCAGCAGAAGGTATATTTCCATAGAATAGGGAAGCTGAAAAGCTGCAACAGGCATATTTCCATAGAATGAGGGAGCTGGGAACAGCAACACTTCCATATTTACAAAATGGAGAGAAGGAAGCCCTTCATCCAGAAGGAGAAAAAGAAAGCCCAAAGGGAACAGAAAAACAATGGGGGGGGGGTGGAGAAGAACTTCACATGTCCCACGTGAGGTTGGACCTCTGAGCCTAGGAGTTACTATAGTAACCAGTCTAAGGGAATAGTGACCAATCAGAGGGGATATCAAGGCACCAGGATCTGCAGCCTTTATAAGCCATAGGGAAAAGGAACTCAGTGGGACCCTTTCCCCCTCCCCATGTGGGAGAGTGTACTTGTTCTTCAATAAATCTCCATCTTTGCTATACCACTTCCTGTCCGTGGATTCGCTCTTCAATTCCCGCGGACAGAGAATCAGGGTTCCAGTCCAGGGGAACACCACGTGTTCCAATCCAAAAATTCCGTTTCAAAAGCAAAGCCCTAAGGATTCCAACCTTTCACGGGGACGCGAGACTTACCGCCCTTGGAGACGCGGGTTTGGGATTTCAAAGTCCGTCGCGGCCCCAGGATTCATCTGTACAGGACCTTGGGTAGAGATGCTCGGGTTTAAAGGAGAAAGACCAAAAAATCCGCATATTTACCTTCCCTCTGCCTTAGCCGCTCCCGGGTGTGCAAGACACGCGGCCAGGGCGGTGGAGACCCGAGAGGGTGGGGCGGGCCCGGATGGGACGTGAGCAGGAGCGGGTGGGGCGGAGCCGTCCTACCCGGAAAGGCGCACCCAGGAGAGGGGAGGGCCGGCTGCGTCCGGGGCGGGGCGTTGGGATGGGGGTCGATGAACTGTCTTGGCCTCAGCAAAAGTGGTTCAGCGGGTGGAAGAGTGTGACAGGGTCGGGAAAGAATGTGGTGGAACTGGGCCCAGAGTCGCCTGATGGCAGGCGGGTGGAGCCAGGCCCCCAGAATGATGGCCAGGGTCAGCTCCGCGCGGGGGGGTGGGGGGGACCGTAGGGGCGGGCGCGGGGCGGGTTTGGCTGGGCCCGGACTCCAGTCTTGGGTCTGAGTTTGTATTTTCTGATTTCTCAACTTGCTCAATTTCTTTTGTGCCCTGTGAAGCAGGGCTATTTCCTGCCCATTTTAAGTACATATTTCAAACAGTGTAATGTAAAATTGAGAGTCCTGTGGGCCACTTATGTTGAAAGTTAAATTGTCAAAAAAGAAAGGAAGAAAGTTAAATTGTCTTTAACAGGCTGACAATGGATTTACTCAAAACTGCTAGTGTGAAGTGGTGGACATGCCTGCGCACCTTGGCTGAGATGCGGCTGAACTCCAGCTCTGGGTTCTGGGAACCTGGACTTCCATATCGAGTTGTGGTGAAATAGTAATTGGATGGAGGAACCATCCAAGTAAGCAATTTCATGAAGCAAGGAAAGGAGACTGTGCAGGAGATGCAAATTTAAATGTAAAACTCAAAATTCTACCTTTGTGAAACAAGCCTTCACAGACCGACATCTATCAGAACACCATTCCCACTCCTATTCCCCACTCACCCTTGAATTTTATAAGGACAAGACCTGGAGGGATGAAGCATGTGATAATTTAGGTCACCATCCATGGTGGTGTTGTTTTTTAAATACAGCAACAACTTTTACAAAATAGATATAAATTGTATTGTCCTTTACATATTCGGCACTTGAGGGGAATGATAAACTCAAATACCTTTGTTGAGGTAGACTTTTGTGATATCGTAATTCATTTGTCATTGACTTTTCTGTATAGAATACTGAGAAGGAAAATAGGGGGGCAACTTTGGGGGCTTACAGCCTAATTCAGTATCTATTAAACTAATTTTACAAGCCCCATTCTAACCGACTTGGGCGGAGCTGCAAAGCCCACACCAAGGGGCCCGCCACAAGATATATATATATATATATATATATATATATATATATATATATATCCCCACACTGAATGGCCAGATTATTATGACCACCTGACGTTTTTAGGCAAATTAGTTATAATTTCGCGCTGAAGTTGCTAGAGGGCCAGACCATTATAAATAGGGAAGCAGGTTGTTTACCACGACAGAAGTGACTTTTTTCTGAAGATATGGGTAAACAATGTGATTTAACAGCCTTTGAACGTGGGAGATATATATATATATATATATATATATATATATATATATACACACATATACACACACACATATATATACACACACACACACACACTGAGTGGCCAGATTATTATGACCACCCCATCAGTACTTTGTTGAGCCACTTTTTGCCTTCAATACTGCGGCGACTTTTCTTGGCACTGACTCCACAAGATGTTGAAAGGTGATGCAAGGAATCTGACACCATGCCTGATGAATAGCACTGTCCAGTTCTGTGAGATTTGATGGCTGTGGAACCAGCTGCCTGATGGCTCTTTTAACTTCGTCCCACAAATGCTCAATTGGATTGAGATATGGTGATTGTGGGGGCCACCTAAGCAAGGTAAAGTCTCCCTCATGTTCTTGAAACCACTCCTGCACAATACGAGCACCGTGGCATGGCGCATTGTCTTGTTGGAAGAAGCCATCTCCATTGGGATACGCCATCAACATGATAGGATGCACTTGATCAGCAACGATACTTAGGTATGTTGTGCTATTCAGACGTTGTTCCACACGAATTAAAAGGCCCAAATCATGCCAGGAAAACATGCCCCAAACCATAACACTGCCCCACCAGCTTGAAGGGTTGTACTCATGCATGTGGGGTGCATGCTTTCATGCTATTTCCACCAAATTCTCACTCTGCCATCTGCATGATGCAACTGGAAACGTGATTCATCGGACCACATGACTTTTTTCCAATGCTCCACTGCCCAATCCTTGTGTTCCTGTGCGAATTGGAGACATTTTATCTTGGTAACTGCAGACAGCAAAGGTGTTGGAACAGGCCTTCGGCTTCCATGTCCCATATGATGCAGTGTACCGCTAATTTGCCTACAAACGTCAAGTGGGCATAATAATCTGGCCACTCAGTGTATATATCAAAGCCTCCCCACATTGTCAGTTCAGGCTTTGGATCAAGGTCCCCTGAACTAGCAGCGCTGCAAAATAAAGGTTTTGCTTTCCTAATTCCTCTGGGTAATAAAGATTTTACTTTCCAGATTTCTCTGGGTGCCGGCTACCATTCTCTTGGGCCATTTGTAACAACATTCTTGGTTCCCTGACCCACGAAGCGTCAGCTGCGCTGGGTTTTGGGGCCACCGCTGATGAGAGCGGACTCCCGGGCACTGGGGCACTCGTTCAGGCTCTGAGACCCTGGGAAGGCGTCACTGGCACATTCGCCGGTTCCTGGACTCGTGGGGCCTGCAGAGACTGCTGCGACTCTGCGCTCTGGGGGACTCACTGAGGCAGGAAACCGCTTTCCGGACCCGCGGTTACATCTCTCACCCCTCCCTCCCCCCGCCTCCCCTCGTCCCCCGCCGCACTTGGCCGAGTTCAGGCCTGTCTTTCGGGACAGAAGAGTTTGGCTGATCACCCGCTAGGCAGTTATCTGCCTCTGTTTGCTGGGCGGACTGACTGGAGCTCTTAGGAGTTGATCTGCCTCTGTTTTGGGGCTTCCTGGGGAGGAAGTCAAACTCGGACTGACTGTGTGTGAATGAGAGCGTGAATGGCGATTCCCATATGGCTAAGAGAGGCATCCTCACCTGGGGGACTGAGGCAATCCGGCCCCTCCCTGCTGAGGTGATCCGGTTCCAGGATTTATACGGATTCTCCAAAGCTAAGAGTTTGTCTCCACCGAGAGAGTGGCCAGACAGACGGAGTTTTCTGTTGAAATTGTATGTCTTTTTGTTGTTTGTTTAATTTGTTTGAAGATGGGGCAAGTCCCACTTTGGGAAACCCAGTTAAGCTAGTGAGATTTCTGTCTGTATATCTGTAATGTAATCTTTTAGGGACTTTAGTTTACTCTTCCCTGGTTTATAAATACAGGCCTATACATAATTTCCCAAAGTCTTTGATAACTTAAAGGCTTTGGAGCACTGCTGGGTTAAATGATACTGAAACATTAATTGATCTGAGTTTACCTTCTCTGGAGAATCGAGGATGACGTTGAATCATTAATAAGTAAGTCTTGCATTTTATTTGAAATCTCTCTTAAAATATAAATGTATTGCTAATCTAAGGAACGTTAATTACTTACATGTCACCGAAAAATTAAGGTTAAGGAAAATATGGCTTTGGTGCAATAGAGAAAGCATAGGCATAGAAATGCAGTTTGAAGGAGAAAGAAGGTAGTTTCTAAAGCTGGTAATTTCTGAAAGTTATAAGAATGTTTGTGTCTAACACACATTGATACGTTATCTTTTGGTAAAATCAAGTTTGACAGTCCGTCAAGGGTTTAAATTTTAAGAAACTTTCTCTTGACCTGTAGTTGGCTTTAGATCATCCCAATAGGCTCTGAAATGCCTCAAATGTTTGTTTTCTCTTTCATGAAAGAAAATTTTATACTGAAGGTACATAGGAGCCTTTGTCAAATACAATTATAACTAATATTTATTAGTTATAGTATTATAGAATATTGGGTTTTACAGAAAGAATTAGCCAGGGATTATAGTGTGAAACTAATTCCCTGGAAGTTAAGAACATCCTGTGAATCAGAATGGCCAGCCTATGGTGTGGGTTGGCCCTCAGAGGGAACCCTAGATGTCCCAACTGTCAGGGCCCTCTTTGAGGTCATCACAGGTGACCCTGGTCATCTTGATCAGTTTCCTTGCATAGATCAATGGCTAGAAATAGCTCGACACAGGTCTCCTTGGATCCGGCTCTGCGTGTGTAAGAAAGGACAGAGTAAGGTTTTAGTGGCAGGAGAACAGAAGCAGGTCCCTCGGAAGGAAGCTCAGCCCCCTGTTCTACAGGAACCCCCCCGCCCCCCCAGGAAGTGCTGCCAGTTTTACCACCTCCATAGGTGCCTCAAGTGGCACCCAGTGCTCCTTTGCCTGGTCAGGGAAGCTTAGATACACCATCTCCTTCCGTCTCGCCCCATCCGGACTCTCCAGAGCCAGTTGGACAATGTTTTCACTCAGCTGATCAGGGACCCAAGTCCCCTTTTGTCTTATTCAGGAGGACCAATCCACGAGGGACACTTGCCATGATGCCTGTAGCTGCTACCCCAGCTTCTCCTGCCTCATCAGCCTTCTGAGACATGGTCAGTGCTGGCTGTCCCTTCCTGTTGCCGGCAGCCCCCAGAGGAGGTAAAAACCTGGATGGTAAGGGCAGCAATGACAGGTGGGTTCTCATGCCCTCCCCGGGAAAGAAGTTTCTGTGGCCATTCTGACCCAGAACAGGAAATCCAGCAGAGACAGGACAGGCTCCCTCCCAGATGAAACTCGTACCTGCAATTCTGAAAGGACCCTTCCTGGCTCCTAGGAAACTCCATTGTGGATACCCAAGCTCTGCCACAAAACCTTTACAGCCCCATCATTAAAATGGGATTAAAGAAAAACAATTATGGCCAAAAAAGAAATGAAGAGACATCCAATCTCATTAGTAATTAGCAAAAGCCAAATAAAACCACACTGAGATGCTATTTTGTCCCTATTCAAATAGCAAAAATAAGGAAACAATGGCTCTTTCCTACACTACTGGTGGGCATATAAATTGGCACAATTACTTTGGAAAATTTTACATTGAACATTCACATACCCAATAACCTGGCATTTCCACTCTTGGCTCAGAAACAAAGGCTCAGAGATGGCAAGTGAGTTTGAAAGCTCACACAGCCAGGAAGAAGCAAACCCAGTACTTGATCCAAAGTCTGGCTGACTTAAACACACCATTTTTTATTTTTTATTTTTTTTTTAAGAACAATCTATTTTATTGAGGGCCTTCAGGGAAAGGTTGAATTGCTGGGAGGACAATGAGATCCCATGTCTTCTGCAGGCCGGATCTCGCAAGCTTTACAACCTCCGAAAACAGCACACACTTTGACAGCCATGCTCATCTCCCTCCCAAGGTGCTGAGGACAGAGTGTGTGGCAAGGGATCATTAAAGTTTTGACAGGCTAATTATAGGAACCACTGCCCAGACACAAAAGCCGGAACCCAGTCCACCAGGCTCCTCCCTCTTGCATCAGCAGCCTTATTTTGCTGTGTTCAAAACACTTCCCCAAGTAGCCTTCACCACGAGAAGCAGACATAGCCTTGCCCACAGCCCCACTTCAGACTCCAACAGGCACCTGAGAGCAAAGACACAGCCGGTCTCAGGGACTACAAGAGGAACCGTGTGCCCCTCATCATGCCCACCCCTCCCCACTTGGTCGACTCACCTCCCTCCTGGCAACTGGTGCTGCTCGTTGTCCTCTCAGGTGAGTGGAATCTGGAACAGAACAGAATTTACCCCTGGCTGGTCCCCGAGAGGGGCATCAGCTGCCCTGGCATGCCTGGTGGGGCAAGAACCCACCAAGACAGAGTAGGTTGAGGAATTTCCTGACCCCAGCAGAGCATAGACCCAGTGTCCAAAGAAGCAGAACTTCTTGGGCAGCACAGGGAAGTTAAGCTCCCAGGCTCTGGGCTCATGCCAGGTGGGTTCTGGTTCGGACACTTGTGTGCCCATGTCACCTCTTCCACGAAGCAGGACCACTAGTGGGACCTTTATCTAGAAATGCTGGGAGCATTAAACATAAAAATGGTGAGGCGCAGCCCAGGGCCATTGGTGTTATTGGCAGGGCCCTTGCCCTTCAGTGCAAAATGAAAATGCAAGTCCTTTGTTCAAGAAGTATTAAGAATTTTAAAGCTCCTAGATGGTTTGGCTCAGTGGATAGAGGGTTGGCCTGCAGACCAAAAGGTCCCGGGTTTGATTCCAGTCAAGGGCACGTACCTTGGTTACAGGCTCATCCCCAGCCCTGGCCCTGGTTGGGAGTGCATGCAGGAGGCAACCAATTGATGTGTTTCTCTCACATGGATATTTTTCTTTGTCTTTCCCTCTCTCTTCTACTCTCTCTAAAAAAAATAAAAATCAACTGAAAAATATCCTCAGGGTCCCCCAGTATTGGGAGACCTGGGTCAATTGCAATTGTTGTTAACAACAACAACAAAAACATTCCATTCTTTGATTGATTTCAGAGAGGAAGGGAGAGGGAGAGATAGAAACATCAATGATGAGAGAGTCATTAATCGGCTCCCTCCTGCACGCCCCACACTGGGGATGTGACCTTGACCGGAATCAAACCCGGGACCCTTCAGTCCACAAGCTCTATCCATTGAGCCAAACCGGCTAGGGCAAAATATTCCATTCTTTAAAAAATAATAATAATAATTTAAGGCAGCAACAACAGAACATTAACTCAAGCATAGGGCCTATGTGACTATTCACATGGAACAGCCATGAGCCAGCACTGGCCCAGCCCGAGACAAAGCTAGGCTCAAATCTCGCCACTGATTGCTTGAATTAACTTCTCTCTGAGCCTCAGGTTTCCCTCTCTGTGAAGTGAGGCTAATCATAAGACCCACTTCATGACTTTGTTAGGAGGTTTCAATGAGGTTATACCTATAAATACAGTTGACCCTTGAACAATGCAGGGGTTTGGGGGTTCTGACTCCCCAGGCAATTAAAATCCATGTATAACTTTTGATTCTCCAAAAACTCAACTAATAGTAGTCTACTGTTGATCAGAAGCCTTCCTTATAAACAGTCCATGAACACGTATTTTGTGTTATATGTACTATACTCTGTATACTTAGAATAAAGTAAGCTAAATTTTTTAAATGTTATTAAAAAATTGCCGAAGCCGGTTTGGCTCAGTGGATAGAGCGTCGGCCTGCGGACTGAAAGGTCCCAGGTTCGATTCCGGTCAAGGGCATGTACCTTGGTTGCGGGCACATCCCCAGTGGGAGATGTGCAGGAGGCAGCTGATCGATGTTTCTCTCTCATCGATGTTTCTAACTCTCTATCTCTCTCCCTTCCTCTCTGTGAAAAATCAATAAAATATATTTAAAAAAAAAAATGTTATTAAAAAATCATAAAGATCCTGGCTGGTGTGGCTTAGGGGTTGAGCATCAACCTATGAACCAGGAGGTCAATTGAACTAGGTTCGAGTCCCACTCAGGGCACATGCCTGGGTTGTGGGCTCGATCCCCAGTGTGGGCCATGCAGGAGGCAGCCGATCAATGATTTTCTCTCATCAATGATGTTTCGATCTCTCTCTCCCTCTCTCTTCCTCTCTGAAATCAATAAAAATATTTTTTAAAATAATTTTTTAAAGAAAATCATAAAGAAAACACACTTATAGTGCTGTATGTATTCACTGAAAAAAAATCTATGTTGAAGTGGACCCACGTAGTTCAAACCCATGTTGTTCAAGGGTCAACTGTACTTGGCACAATGTAAAGATTGGATAACTGTTGGCTATTATTATCAGACTCATATCTCCTCTAAGATCATCTAGCTGCAGGGCCTTGAGGCTCCTGGGTATTGTTCAGCCTCTCAGCCCAGAACACTGTGATCCACCAGACAAAATGCTTGGTTCTCAACAGGCTCATTCCATCTCTTGCCCATCTGGACCCTTGTCCCCAGGCCCTATTGAGATCTAGATTCTGTTCATCACACCTTCGGTCCCCCAGATGGTAACCCCCAGGTGGGTCCTGGTGGGACTCAGGTGTGGGGCTTTGAATAATGATAGCTAATATTGAGAGAAGTTAGCTTGAAACACGGGCAGACAGGGCAGGGGTCCAGTGGAAAACAAAGGCAAGTGGAACATAGGCCGGGCAGACAAGGCAGTTTGAGCAGCCTAATCACAGAAACCAACCAAGCAGGATAACAAAATGGTTTTGGACTCAGAGCGGGGGCAGGTGAAACTAAGGAGGGTCTGCAACAATAAGGTGAACTGACACATAGGAACTGGGAAAGTTCAGATCCGTTGCTGGGCAAGAACAATTAAGGGAATCAATCAGGTGGCTACACGGGTAGATATAGAGCAGGTGTGTAGCAAATATATACCTCTAGACTACAAGGCTTCAAGGGGGCAGCCCATTATTGGCCCCCCTTCCTCCCCATGCGGGGAGTCTGAATCTGCTTGTAATAAATTTTCCACACTTTTGCTTAGTTAAATCTTCTGGTCCGTGGAGCTCATTCTTAGGCGTCAGAGATGCAACCCTGGGAAAAAAACCTCAGCTCACCCTTAAGGTTATCAATATGTTTAGCATTTGCATTGTGCTGAGCCCTCCATCAACTATAGAAAGAATGGATGTTGAAATCTCACACTTTGTGCATTTGTCAGTTTCTCCCTGCTATTCTATTACTGGCTTTTGCTTTATATACTTTGAAGTTCTGTTATTAGGTACATAAATGTTTGGGATTTATATGGCTTCTTGATTAATTTACTCCTTTATCATTATGAGATAATACCCTTTATTTCTGGAGATAGTGTTTGCTCTGAAGTCTACTTTATCTGATATTAAAATAACCACTCCAGCTTTCTTTTGATTGGTGCTAGTATGCTGTATATGTTTCTATCATTTTCCTTTTAATCTATTTACACCTTTAATATTTATAGTGCATTTTTTTGGGGGGGGGATTTATTCCTGAGATTTATTCCTGAGATTAGTTCAATATCCACAAATCAAATAACATGATACACCACATTTAAAAATGATGGGTGAAAATCATGTGATCATATCAATAGATGCAGAAAAAGCATTCAACAAAATCTAGCATCAATCTGGCTGGTTTTGCTCAGTAGTTGGTTGTCAACCCATGAACCAGAAGGTCACAGGTCAATTCCCGGTCAGGACACATGCCCAGGTTGCAGACTTGATTCCCAGTAGGGAGCTGATCCATGATTCTCTCTTATCATTGATGTTTCCATCTCTCTCCCTTCCCCCCTCCAAAACTAATAAAAACATTTTTTTAATCCAACATCCGTTTATGATAAAAACTCTCAGCAAAGCTGAAATAGCGGGGACTTACCTCAACATGATAAAAAGCATATGTGACAAGCCCACAGCTAACAATGATACTCAACTGGAAAAAGCTAAAAGCATTTTCCTTATGATCAATGTACCTGTCCAATTTCCCAACACCATTTATTGAAGAGACTGTCCTTACTCCATTGTATGCTCTTGCCTCCGTTGTCAAATATTGAGTTGAATGGCTTGGATCGATTTCTGGATTCTCTGTTCTGTTCCATTAGTCTATATGCCTGTTCTTGTGCCAGTACCAGGCTGTTTTGAGTACAGTGGCTTTGTAATATAACTTGGTATCTGGTATTGTGATTCCTCCAACTTTGTTCTTCTTTCTCAAGACTGCTGTGGCTATCCAAGGTCTTTTATTGTTTCCATATAAATTTTTGGAGCGTTTGTTCTAGATCTGTGAAATATGCCGTTGGTATTTTAATAGGAATTGTATTGAATCTATAGTGAGTCATCAGCTGTTAAAGTGTGTATACATTTTTGGGGAGACACCCTGGGTATACACACTTTTAATAATTATAAAGGCAGTGTTTATACTTCAACTGTATTTTCAAACTTCTAGTAGCATTTCAGGATGAATTTCCTTTATTCAAAGCTTAGTCTGGCTCCGGCCTCCCGCCTTCCTCCGCCGCAGGCAGCGCCAGGCCAGCGGCCGCCAGCGGCCACCGGCTCCCAGACACGAGCCTCCAGGAGCGACTTCCGCTTCCCTATAGTGCATTTTTTATAAGCAACAGATAGTTGGGTCTTATTTTTTTATCTAATCCAGTGGTTCTCAACCTTCTGGCCCTTTAAATACAGTTCCTCATGTTGTGACCCAACCATAAAATTATTTTCGTTGCTACTTCATAACTGTAATGTTGCTACTGTTATGAATCATAATGTAAATATCTGATATGCAGGATGGTCTTAGGCGACCCCTGTGAAAGGGTCGTTCAACCGCCAAAGGGGTCGTGACCCACAGGTTGAGAACCACTCATCTAATATGACAAGCTCTAACCTGTACTTAACATATTTAGACCATTTACATTGACCAATTTAAATATATTACCCTCCTCTCTGTTCTTTGTTCCCTTTTCCTTCTACCTATTATTGGTAATTAAATATTTTTATAATGCTATTTTATCTCCTTTATTGGCTGTTAGCTATAACTCTTTATTTTGTAGTTTAGTGGTTGCTTTAGAGTTTAATTATACACCTTTAATTTATCACCATCTACCTTTTATCATACCATTTCACATATATAGTCATGCATTATTTAGGACAGGGACTGAGAAAGGCATCATTAGGTGAATTTGTCATTGTGTCTACATTTAGGGGTCATGATGAACAAAGCAACATGAGATTAAGTCATGCCCAAGAGAAACGGATGCAATCAAGAGATTCAATAGACATGAGATGTGTGAGGCTGCTGCCAGCATAACATGGCATTCTGTTTTTGAGCGTACTAAATACTTCTATTTTAAAGTAGAAAAAGTACACTCTAAAATGATTAAAAGTATAGCATAGTAAATATGTAAACCAGTAACATAGTCATTTACTATCATCAAGTATTATGTACTCTGTGTGTGTGTGTGTGTGTGTGTGTGTGTGTGTGTGTATATAAATAAAAGCCCGGGATGCACAAAATTTGTGCACAGGGGGAGTGGAGGACCCTCAGCCTGGCCTGCACCCTCTCCAATCCAGAACCCCTCAGGGGATGTCCGACTGCCGGTTTAGGCCCGATCCCACAGGGGGCGCCCCAACCCCCTGATCGGCCCTGCTCTGTGGGTGATAGAGGGTGGCGCCCCAACCCCCCTGTGGGATCGGGCCTAAACCGGCAGTCGGACCTCCCCCTTGCAATCCAGGACCGCTGGTTCCTAAACACTCGCCTGCCTGCGCTCCCCTGCCGGCCTGATTACCCCTAACTGCCCTCACCTGCTAGCCTGATCACCCCTAACGGCTCTCCCCTGCCGGCCTGATCTCCCCAACCGCCTCTGCCTTAGCCCCCACTACTGTGGCTTTGTCCAGAAGGACATCCGGAAGATGTCCGGTCTAATTAGCACATTACCCTTTTATTAGTACAGATATTATCCTATCTAATAAAAGAGAAACATGGTAATTAGCCGTACCTCCGCTACCCTTCCCATTGGCTAATCAGGGCGATATGCAAATTAACTGCCAGCCAAGATGGTGGCCGGCAGCCAGGCAGCTTGAAGCGAACATGAGGCTTGCTTGCTTCAGTGACGGAGGAAGCCAGTGTTCCCCGCCTGCCTTGCCGGCCTCTGAGCTTGCAGTTTGAAACATTGTTACAAATATAGAAGCTAAACAAAACCCCAGAAACCTGCTTTCAGCCAGCCGGGATCTCAGAGCTGGAGCCAAGCCTCAGAGCTAAAGCTGGCCCAGAATAAAAAGAAAAAGAAAAAAAGGAGGGGTTGGGAGCTTCAGTCACCCGCCAGCCTGAAAACAGCCCTCAGCCCCTCACCCAGACTGGCCAGGCACCCCAGTGGGGACCCCCACCCTGAAGGGGGTGTGACCAGCTGCAAACAGCCATCAGTCCCTCACCCAGGCTGGCCAGGCACCCCACTGGGGACCCCCACCCTGATCCAGGACACCCTTCAGGGCAAACCAGCCAGCCCCCACCTGTGCACCAGGCCTCTATCCTATACAGTAAAAGGGTAATATGCCTCCCAGTACCGGGATCAGCAGAGCCGCGAGGCCTCCTGGCACCGGGATCAGCATGACAGGGGGCAGTGCCCCAAACCCCCTGATTGCCCTGCGGCTCTGTGCGTGACAGGGTGCAGCGCCCCAACCCCCTGATCGGCCCTGCTCTGTGGGTGATAGAGGGCGGGGCCCCAGTTCCCCCCCCCACACGGGCCCTGCTCTGTGTGTGACGGGGTAGAGCCATAACCTCCCCATCGGTCCTGCCCTGAGTGTGACAGGGTGCGGCGCCCCAACCCCCTGATCCACCCTGCTCTGTGTGTGACAGGGGGCAGTGCCCCAACTCCCCTATCGGCCCTACTCTGTGAGTGACAGGGGGGAGCTCCCCAAGCCCCTGGTGGGCCCTGCTCTGTGCGTGACAGGGGGGAGCTCCCCAACCCCCTGATTGACCCTGCTCTGTGCGTGACAGGTTACGGAGCCCCAACCCCCGTGATGGGCCCTGCTCTGTGAGTGACAGGGGGCAGTGCCCCAACCCCCCAATCGGCCCTACCCTGAGCGTGACTGAGGGTGGCATCACAACCTCCCGATCCGCCCTGCTCTGTGCATGACAGAGGCGGCCCCCCAACTCCCCAATCAGCCCTGCTCTGAGCCCGACCAGGGGCTGCACCTAGGGATTGGGCCTGCCCTCTGCCACCCGGGAGCAGGCCTAAGCCAGCAGGTTGTTTTCCCCCGAGGGGTCCCAGACTGCGAGAGGGCACAGGCCGGGCTGAGGGACCCCCCTCACTCCCGAGTGCACAAATTTTTGTGCACCGGGCCTCTAGTAGTTTTATAAAATTGGCAGCACAGTAGGTTTGTTTACACCATCATCACCACAAACACATGAGGAATATGGTGCTCTATGACCTTACCATGGCTACAATGTCACTAGGAAGATTGTAGAGGAGCTGATGGGTCCACTGTAGTACATGTGGTCCATTGTTGATGAAACCGTCATTATGTGATGCATGACTATAGTATAGGAACCTTACAATAGTATACTAACATTTCTTCCATCTCTTCTTTTATTCTATTCTTTTCTTTACTTAAATAAGCACTATAAACCTCACATTAGAATGTTACTAGTTTTTATAAATTTGGCCTTGTTTTCAGATTTGTTAAGTGGGACAGGAGCACATCTCTCTGAGTAAAGAACTCTGTCCTGTGTAGTCTACCCATTGCCTTGTGGATCATGAGGTCTTCCAGTCTGGCTGGTGGGAACAGGCACAATTCTCAGTCCTGTGCTGAGGGATGGTCACTGTTCTGTGCATACATGTGAGGAAACTACCTGGGCCAAAGAAAGGCCCACCAGAAAAGATTGGAGAGAACAGATCTGACTAGTTCAGATAATGGTGTTTGGGGTGGGTGTTGCTGAACTTCTTGAAACTAAGGACACCAAGGACAAAAGGCATCCCTAGGGTTAAATAGTGGGTGTCACTTGGTCACAACTGTGACTAATAGCACACATCTAGCAGAAGGCAGGCAGAAAAAAAATTTAGAATTCTACAACCCTTCCCCACATCCTCTTAGAAGGAGATGTTTGCTTCACTGCCCTACCTCACCTCATTTGCAACTGAGAAACACCGTGATATACTGCAAGCTTATGTCTTAGAGTGAGACTGAGTTATTCCCAGGGCCTGATGGGAACAAACCAAGGGCACAAAGCTGATGACCTTGTGTAGAGCAGAACACTAAGTCACCTGATCTGCACTCCAATCCTGGCCATGATACCTACTGAATGCATGGTTCACCTCAGGTTTCTTCAACTCTCTGACATTAGTTTTCTCGTCTCAAAAATAGACATAATAGCCCATCCAGTGTGGTTCAGTGGTTGAGCATCAACCCATGAACCAGGAGGTCATAGAGTTTAATTCCTGGGCAGGGCACATACCTGGGTTTCAGGCTCGATCCTCAGTGCGGAGCATGCAGGAGGGGCATCCATATTTCTGTATATATCTCTCTTCCCTTCCTCTCTCTCTAAAACCAATAAAAGTATTTTTTAAGTTAAGAAAAAACCACAGAGGTAGTAAAATAGCACCCTTCTCATAGAGTGCTGGTACCTATGATGTTCATAACCTGGGTGTAGAACTTCCATCGGTGGCCTCCACCCTCTTTCTCTGAACTTAGTCTGAGGCCAACCTCAAAGTTCAACCTACCCCCCAGATAGACTCACTTCACAGTGCATCAACAAGCACTGAAGGAGTCACAGGAGGCAGGGGGGTACTTACAATGAGCACCACAGCACTTAAGCTCTGTGTGCCCCATTTGAGGGTTAAGAGCAGGGGCTCTAGAAACAGGCTTTAAGTGTTTGGATTGAGGCTCTGTCACATTTTTGGGGGTGGTGAATTAGTTTGCTAGGGATGTCTTAACAAAGTACCACAGGCTGCTGGCTTAAATAACAGGAATTTTTTGTTTATATAATTCTACAGGCTAGAAGTCTAAGATGAAGATGTCTACAGGGTTGATTTACCCTGAGGCCTGTTTTCTTGGTTGTAGATGGCTGTCTTCTTCCCGTGTCTTCATGTGGTTTTCCCTGTGTGTGTGTGTGTGTGTGTGTGTGTGTGTGTGTATGCGCACGTGCACTCGTGTGTCCTAATCTACTGTTCTTATAAGGACACCAGTCATGTTGATTAAGACCCACCCATGTGACCTCATTTTAACTTACTCATCTATTTACAGACTTTATGACCAAATGCAGTCATGTTCTGAGGTACATGGGTTAGGACTTCAACATATGAATTGTGGGGGTAGGAGCACCATTCAGCCCATAAACGGTGAACCTGAGGAAGTTACCTAACCTTTCTGGGTACTCACTGTTTTTGTTCTAAAATGGGGATGATGCTGCCCACCTCAAGGGAGTGCCGGGAGGAATAAATGCAATAATACATGCAGTGCCTGGCCATGGTGAGTACTCAAGTGCCATCTATTATTTGTAAGTTCTCCATTCACTATCTCTGTTCTCTCCAGCCGGTTGCCTCATCTCCTCTTTCACTTCCTCCTCCAACAACCCCTAGAGTGTCCTGAGCAATTGTTCTTGGTCAGCTAATGACTAGTTTCCATTAAGCTTGCCTCTCAGGTCTCCAAGTCTTTCCTGTGCAGCTCAAGGCCTTTCTTTGTCTATTGTAGGAGTCTCTGAGAGGAGCAAAGGGAATGAGTGGCAGGTGCTGCAACCTGAGGGTCCCATGCTGGTGGCAGAAGGTGAGACACTGCTACTGAGGTGTACAGTGATCGGCTCCTGCATTGATGCCATGATTAAATGGATCAAGGTGAGCAAGCAGGACCAGCAGGAAATTTATAATTTCAAACATGGCTTCTTCCCTGGGGTGACACCTCTGACCCAGCAGACGTGGGAGCCACTTAGTTGCGACTATTCCATCTATATTCATAATGTCACCAAGGAGCAGGAAGGAACCTACCACTGTGTGAGGTTTGATGGCTTGAGTGAGCCCTCAGAAATGCAGCTGGATGAAGGCACCTCAGTGCTTGTGAAGGGTGAGTATCAGGCCCTGCAGGTTAAAGCATTCTTCTCTGATCTGTTTTTCTACATCAGTCACTTGTATCCACAATCATGCTGTATACAGAAAATCTCAGTGGCACGTAACAATTAGTATATCTCACTCACACATTTAGTATAGGCAGCTGGGGTGGTTCTATTCCATATGTCTCATTCCAGAAGAGCCAGAGTGCATTTTCTCATGGAGATGGCAGGAGAACAGGAAGTCAAGTCCTAACACTCCCAGTACATTTCAAGCTTCTACTGCTAACAGCCCATTGGTTAAAGCAAGTCACATGACTCAGCTCAAATTCAACTGACAAGAAAGTGTACCCTACCATCATGAGGCTATGGCAGGAGTGTGGATGTTCCAGAGGGGAGTTAAGAACTGGGGCTGATCATTTCATTTACTCACTCCCCAAGGAATCAGTCATTTTATCTCTAAGTTCACCAGTGATGACCTGGATACCCAAATCCTGGGTGTGTCATTCAATAGAAGTGTGTTTTTAAATCAGTCACTTCAGCTCTATGTACTTCACTTGCCTAACTTGAAAAATAGACAACATAATTCCTGCTTCAAGAGTCATTTGGGTAAGGAACAGATGTTGTGAAACCACTCTGTAAACTGCTGACAGGGAGAGAATCTGTGAGTGTGGTCATGGGGGCGGGGGGGTAGAGGGGAGGAGGGCAGTCCATTTTCACTTCATGCAAGCATTTCAGGAAGACTTCTCTGACTCCTTCCAAGCTGTGGCTGGTGCCTTCTCTTGGTCCTGCAGTCGCTGGGTTTCCAAACTCAGGGGGATTTCCTGGACCATCTCCACAGCCAGACTGAGACCTTCTTCGGGGTAGGACATTTGTGTGTCTTTCTGAGCTCCACTTTCCCCTGTTCTAGCATCAATACAAATCGGTCTGAGAGCTTCTTTATTGCCCTGGCTGGTGTGGCTCAGTGGGTTGGAGCATCGTCCCTTACACTGAAAGGTTGCTGGATGGATTCCTAGTCAGGGCATATGCCCAGGTTTGGAGTTTAATCCCTTGTCAGAGCATGTGCAGAAGGAAACCCACCAATGCTTCCCTCTTACATCGTTGTTTCTCTCTCTCTCCCTCTCCCTTCCTCTCTTCAGCTGCTGAGTAATGAGGAGACATAGGAGGGAGTGGCTGAGTGAAGAAGTCAGGGAAGCGGAAGGGAGGGAAGATGTAAGGGCGGAAATGAGTGGACAATGGAAGAAGAGAGAGAATAAAACAAGGGTCTGTCTTTGGCTTCAGGAGCTGGCGACCTAGAGCCAAACCTCCGGATCATCCAGCCCCAGGAGCTGGTGTTGGCAACGCCTGGAGACACTGTCGTCCTGAACTGCGCAGTGCTTGGAGATGGTCCTTCCGGGCCCATCAGGTGGTTCCGGGGATCTGGTCTGAGCCGTGAAGCCATTTACAACTTTGAAGGCATCTCCCAACCCAATGTGACTGCGGTCCAGGCCTCCAGCAGCGATTTCAGCATTCTTTTGCAAGATGTCTCTACGGAGTATGCAGGCACCTACTACTGTGTAAAGTTTCAGAGGAAACTTAACAGGCAATACCTGTCTGGACAGGGCACCAGGCTGAGGGTGGAAGGTAAGACAGGTGGTCTAGGCGGTGGTAGGGAAAGGGGGGAGGTTATCCACAAGGAACTTTTTACCATGTCCCAAACACGCCAGCTTTTCTCAGTCTCCATGCCTTTACATAAACTGTTCCCTCTGCCCGGAATGTTTTCTCATTTTCTATGTCAAACTCCTAATCATCCCTCAAAGCTCAGCATCAATAGCCTCTCCTCTGTGAAACCTTCTCCTTTTACCAGGCAGAGTTCACTTTTCCTCATTCTGGAACCCATAGAATTTTGTATAGTTAATGGTTCAACAAACATCTAGTGCGCGCCTGTCGACTGCTCTGCGGTGTACTGCAGTAAATCAGACATTGTTTCAACCCCAGAGATGCTCACACGGGCCTAACTAGTCCTTATAGGTACGAGGTCTGACATATAGCCCCCATCCCAGGTAGAAACTGGCAGGCTCATTTTGGTGACCCCAGCTCCAAGCACAGGGCTCAGAAAGTTGTGGGACAGAAAGAAAAGTGGAACTTGAGACCACCTCTCTCCCTTGCAGCAAAGCCCACTTCTTCGCAAGAGGCAGAAGTCATCAATCAACATGTAGCCAGGAGATCTCTGTCAGGTGAGTGAGTGTTCCTACCTGCAATGGAATTAACCAGGGCCCCACAGGCGAAGGTGGGGCACAGATGGCTTAGCCATGGGAAGAGAGTCATCCCGTCTAGGGCCCATCTGCCACCAAGAGAGTTCCGGGAAGCCAGAGCACCTTGCTGAAGCTCCATCAGAGACACAGTCAGTGCTAGCTGTTCAGCGGGCGGTCTTCCCTGAGAGGTAGTGGTCTCCCATGATTCCCTGTAAGATTACACTGTAAAACTGTGCATAACTGTGCTGAAGCACATGGCTATGGATTGAGCCCCTTTCTCTCTGCGAGACTGTGGGCAGGTTGCCTCACTCCTTGAATCTCCGATGTCCTGCTCTGTGACCTGGGGGTCAGAGAGCCTACCTCACAGGGTTGTGTGTGGACCCAATGAGTCACATGTGCTGAATGCCCAGAACTGTGTCTTTCACGGCACCTGTTAGTACTCAGGGATGCTCGATGACTGGGGGAACTGGGCATAGAGGTTGCCAGGGTGCCCTCCCTGATGCTCAGCCCTGTTCCTGCCATTCTTGGGGGCCTACCACTTCTTTGACACATGTGGTCCTGAGCAAATCACTGCCCTACTCTGCGTCTGTCTCCTCATCTATACAAATGGCATTGCTATCCTACCTTGCAAGATTAGTTTGAGGATTCTACTAGGCAATTAGGAGGTGCTTAGCTCAGGACCTGGGGCAGAGGAGTCGATCAGCCAATAAATGAAAGCAGTTTTCTATTATAGCAGTTTGATGACGTAGTTTCCATCATTTCGCTATAACGTGAATAAGATGCCATAGGAACTTCACTCTTGTTTATATCAATTAGCCTGTGGTAAAGTTGGTTTCATTACAAATATTATATGTTTTGCTTAAAGTCACAGAACCTATGGATGATGTTAAGTGAGGACTTACTGTTTTGTCAGAAGTCAGGGATGCTATCAGGATGATTAAAGGTACAGGTACGATAGTGTCCCTTTCTGGGCCTGGGACAAGGGGAAGGGAGGTCTTGGATCTCCCCTTCCAGTAATAGAAAGAATATGGCCCCCGAAATTAGAGAGCAGCTGAGCCCAAACCTCGCCCACAGGGAGCACTGATGTATGGGCTGCTGAGGACTCACCTAGGGTCTTTCTTGAACTCTCCTTTGTGTCCCCCAGGCCTCCTGTCTGTGCTCACAGCTGTGGTCCTGGGAATGAAGGCAGTGACCTTGGCTGCACTCCTGCTGGCCCTGGCTGCCTGCTGGAGACACGGTGGGCAAGAAAATGTCAAAACCCCAGGCCCAGCAAAGCTGTGCTCATCTTAGCCTGGGGCCTGGGGCCTGGGGCGTGGATGAGGGGTCAGCTCCAGAGTGGTGCTCTGAGTCGGAGAGGGGCCAGGACTCCCCAACCATTTCTCTGCCTCCAATCCCAGCCTCCAGATGTCTCCCAGGACTCACGAGAAACTCCAGCATCCCCACACCTGGTTTCAGTTCACCTGGTGAAATAGCCCACTTGGCACTGGGCTCCCCTCGGACGTGCTTTCCTCACTCTTCTCAGCCTGTCCAGGCCCTCCTTGTCCTTCAAGGCCTTGCCCAGGTCTCCCTTCAAGGCTCTTGCTCCTGCTGCAGTCCCTGTGAAGGGCTCTCCCCCTTCCTTCCCCGCTCCACATTTTCTCGACCTTCAACTCTAACTCAGAGACTTCCCAGAAGATACCCCTCAGCATTTCTCACCCAGCCACACTGCCTCCATTTGTATCCTTCTCTCCTCTTTTCTTCCTCACTGTGGCTAGCTTGGGTGGCTGCAATCGTTGGAATATAGGGTTGGTAAGTTTGACGAAACTCATAAATAACAGTGGTTTAAACCAGAACAAAGTTGGTTTCTCTAGTAATATCTGAGCCTAAGCAGACCAGGCAACACAGCCACTTCCCGGTACTGAGACCAGGGATTCCTTGGTCATGTTGCTACCAGGTCCACCTCCCAGGCTGCAAGACCAGGGAAAAGGCAATGAAGGGGAGCATGGCACTCCCCTGCAAGGGCACAGCTAGGAATTTGCCCACATCATCTCTAATTGGCTGGAAGGTGTCACATGGTCACACCTAGCTATAAGGAAGGCTGAGAAATACAGTCTTCATTCTGGCAGCAATATCCGCAGCTGAAAAATTTCACTAGAGAAATAGAGGGTAAATATCAGTAGATACTGTAACCCAAGCATGTCAAAATCAGAGGCTAACACGGGTCAAATAAACAAGGTTTAAGTTGATGTGGGCCGCAAAAAAACAAAAGCTTCCATTTTCATAGAAACATAAGTTTATTTCAATAGAGACATGTTGAATACACAGGGCTGAAATAAATGAGTCATCGTTAACATTAAATAATAGAACATTTTACTAAAAATTAATATTTTTTCTTGAACATTAACTTACCAGACACTAAATAACTGCACAAATGAATGAGCGTAACGCAAATAAACCTATTTTTCTTGTTCTTCGAAAGCGAAAATATTTCCTGTTGCATACACCAAACAAGTCACTACAGGACTAATGATGTGGCAATGGGCTGCTCAAATATTCACTGCTAGTATTAGTGGAGAGAAATGGTGTGTCTGTGTGTAAGGCGCTTAAGGGAAATGAATGCAACACGGTTATAGTAATCAGTCATTAGCGAACGTTGTAGTTATTAATAATTATGTATAACAGGATGTTGTAAAAATTAAGTTATGAAATTTTTATTAAAGTGTTTCTTACATACCGTTATATTGGCTGGGCCGCAAAAATATTCATTGTGGGCCGCATGTGGGCCGCGGGCTGCGAGTTTGACATGCTTGCTGTAACCAGTAGTTTCCACCTCAATGACAGACACAGCTTCTTTCTTGCTCTGAGCGACACCTAGTTCAATCCCCAAGGAAACAGCACCTGCAGTAGGATAGCATAATGGAGGGCAGTCATTCTCAAGAAGAGGAGATTTTTCCCTGGCCAGTTTGGTTCAGTGGATAGAGCGTCGGCCTACAGACTGAAGGGTCCCAGGTTCTATTCCTATCAAGGGCACATGCCCAGGTTGCTGGCTCCATCCCAAGTGGGTGGCATGCAGGAGGCCCACATTCCAAAATTGACTCCCAGGTCCAAGGTTGACTCCCAGGTCCCAGGGCATACAACTTCCAGCCAAGTTAGAATGCCCTTTCTTTAACCAGAACAAGGCAATCATGGTTAACAGAGCATAATTAATATTTCCCATAACCACAGCTAGTCCCCAATATTCTATTTTTGCCCCTAACAAAGGTCTCACTCATTTACTTCTTCATGAATTCAGCCAAGAGTCATTAGGGCTATTTAATGCCAGCGAGTGCAGGTCAGGGGAGAAAAAATGACAATTAATGTTTGCTGAGGGCTTAATAAGTATCAAACATTGCTCTTAGCACGTCCCACTGAGGGGGCCGTCCCTCTGAGGGAGGTACTGTTGGGAGCTCCACTTTACACATAGGAAACTGAAGCTTAGAGAGAGGTCTGCCCAAGGTCATATAAGCAGTAATAACTGAGTTTCAACCCCAGGCTGTGTGAATCCAGGGCAGGTGCTCTTAAGCCATATTATGCTGGAGACAGCCCTGGTCCCTGCTGCCACCGGGATTGTGGCCCTTGGGGAAGGCAGACACTTAATGGGCATGCACAGCAGATTGTCTGATGGAGCCTGGGGATGTAGACATGTAACGGAAAACACAGGTTTGGCTGCCTGCTCCCTACAAAAGTCAAAATCATGAGACGTGCTGGTGCAAAAGGGAAGAGGTTTAGTCAGGTGACCTGGGAGAATGGTGTTCTCCTGTCTCAACGCCCATTTCCCCTTTCTGTTTAAGCCCATGAGGTTTCGTGTGTTTTTTCTCTCTATCCATTCATCTTTTTGGCTTTGGGCCTCTTAGTGTAAGAATCTCCCCCTGCGCCACCTTGGCCAATGGGAGAGACTCCCTGGCCCCCACCTGACTGTCTATGTGGAAACAGATAGGCCTCCTTGACGCCTAAAGGATAGCTAACTGAGACCAGAAGGATGAGCGGGATCTGGCCAAGGTACGATGAGAAAGTGAAGCGTATCCAGGCAGGTGGCAAGAGGCAAGAGGGCAAAGAAGCTCAGGACCCGAAAGACAGGATTGTGTCTGAGAAGGTGCCCTTGGGCCAGAGGCCTGAAGAAAGTGAGGGAGCACCTTGCCCAGCAAGGAGGGAAAGGTGTACCTGGCCAGAGCAGCGAATGCAAAGACTCATGCAAATGCATGCCTGGCGCATTGAGGAGCATCAAGAAGGGTAACTGCCTGGAGCAGAGGAAGCTAGAGAGAAGCCTAAGAGGAGCGGTGGAGGGGCAGGCTCTTGTCACGTGGGCCTGGCAGGCCCCTAGAGACTCACGCGGGGAAGATGAGGAGGCACTGAAGGGTTGGAAGAGAGGTGTGACCTGCTGTTCAAGGTCTGCTTTTGTTCCCTAGAGTGTGAGTGAGCAACGGGAGGGCAGGGACTTTGCTTTGCTCGCTGCGGATCGCCAGCCCTGGAAGAGCATCGGGCCCTGGATAACACTCCGTAAATATTTGAACAAGTGAATGAACAAATGAATACATTAATGCAAAGACCGGATGAGTGCATGAGTAATTGACTGCCTCAGCCATCCTGCATTCTATCTACCCCAATGTTTCAAACCCGCCCCGCCTCTCCTCCGTGGCGCTCCCACCCGCGCCGCTGGGCTGCCGCTCTGCGCCACGGCCGCCAGAGGGCGCGGAGCGGTGGCGTTTCCAGCACGGACGGCTTTTCCTGAGGCACCGCGTGAGGCGGGGCCCGGGGGCGGGCGACGCTCGGCAGGGCCGGACCCACCCGCAGCCGGAACGCGAGGGAGCGGCTGAGGCTGTGCAGCGACGACCGGAGCAGTTTGGGGAGCACACCGGGCGAAAATGGCGGAGAGGCAGGAGGCTCTGAGGGAGTTCGTGGCGGTGACGGGTACCGAGGACGACCGGGCTCGCTTCTTCCTGGAGTCGGCCGGCTGGGATCTGCAGGTAGCGCCGCGAGGCAGGCTGCGTCGGGCAGGCCGGGGGCTGCGAGGCGCGGGCGCCTGGCACGTCCAGCCCGCGGTGGCCGAAGCGCACAGTCATCCCTCCGGGCCGCGGCCCGACACAGGCCTCAGGGGCCTGCGGCCGGTTCCAGCGCGGCTCGGTCGTGGGGAACCGCGGGGCAGCCCCGGCCCGGCCCGGCCCTGCCTGGCCTCGGTTCCCCCTCCTGCCTCACCAGATCGCTGGGCCAGCGAGACCCGGGCACTGCAGCCGCCCGCGTGGATGGGGGACCCTGGGGGCGTGGCGGCCGCGCCGACTCTCGGCCGGAGTCCGGGCCGAGGGACCCCACCGGGACCCCACCGCGGGGCCGAGGGGTCGTTGATGGCCATTCCCGACCGCAGGAGGAGGGAGAAGCCGGCCGAGAATTTGGCCCACGCCCCCTCCCACCCCGTTGCTGGGAGAACCTGCCCCGGGGCGGTGGCGCAGGGTGGGCTTGTATTCATTTTTCTTAGTTACCTTCCCTGTCAAATGGAGGTCTCGGAGAGGTGACTGTCTAGTTCCCCGGCACGCATTCAATATTCATAAGTACCTCTTAAGACATGAAGATGAGCCACACGCAGGGTTGTTTTGTTTTTTTGGAAACTGTTTAAATCACTCGTATCTGGAACGATGCCCGGCACATAAAAATCGCAGAAAGAATTGCATGAATGTTCCTGGCCGGCGTACATCTTGGGAAGAGGGTGATTAATGTGTATTGAGCACCGACCACGAACCGGATGGTGTTCTCACTGCTTTTCCGTGTCTTGGGTCACGCCAGCTTGCATTTTGCAGCTGAGGTGTAGGGCGCTCCGGTCCCGTGCTCAGGGCCTCCCTCCCTCCCTCGCAGGCGGGAGAGGGAGCGTTAGAGCTCAGTGCTGTCTGATGCCCAAACCCAGCTTCGTCACCGCGTGTGCCGGCGCTTCACATGTGAGGATTCATTTAACCCTGGCAGGACTGAGGTCCAGAAGACGGGCCTCGTTGTATAGGGGAGGAGCTGGAAGCTCGGAGGGTAACGACTATGCCAGGGCCACACCGCCAACACGTAGTGAGTTTGGGATTTGTCCTGGGCCTGTTGACCCCGCCGTTTAAATGGCTTCCCCAGAGAGGGACGGCGTCACACCTCTGCAGACCGTGTGAGCAGAGCTCCCGTGCGGGGCAGAAACACCAAGTGCGGACTCTGCCTGAAACACCTGGGAGCTCACGGTGTTATCCGCAGGCCACCAGCCCCAGTCCCCTCACTGTAGGGGAAACAGTGTCACGCCTGGGGCCTGATTCGCCTGGCCAGGCCATCGCCTGAGTGAGGGCGCCTCGCAGCGCCTGTCACTCGTATCCCATGACCGCACGCTTGCTCCTTGCAGGCCTGTTAGGCCCTGCAGTGGCACGCTGCCTGCAGCCGGCAAGTCACGTTATGCCCCGTGAGGGCACACAGTTCCTAGTGGGATGATTATGCCCCACAGCGGCTCACTGCCTCCTTTAAGGCCGGTGACCTTGAGGACGGAAGCCGGGTCTTTTTCATCTCTGTAGCCCTCCCTGCTCTTTATTTCTTTGTGCAGAGTAAGTGATTAGTAAACGCCTGCCCATTGAATCGATGAGAGAAACAATCACAAATGGCCAGAAGACGTCCGTGTTCCTTGCGAATAGAGCTAAGACATGGCTCTGTAGATATTAAAGGACTCTCTCATCCCTTGCGCAGGTTTGGTGGGGTGGGTAGGGAACCGAGCCTCAGAGAGAGAGTAGAAGCAGCACCTGGACCGGCCGCACGGCTCCTGGCTCCTGGCTGTCACACAGGAGCCGGGAACAAGAGCCTGACCCCTCTGCCTGGGATGGAGCCTGGCTCTGCTCCTTACCAGTTGTGTGACCTGGGCCGTTCTCTTCATTTCTGAGGACTTGTGTATTAACGATAAAATGAGAGGTAGTAGTTAAAATTACATAGGGTTCTTTGAGGATGAAGTGCTCAGTAATTGTACACGGCTTTTACTAGATCATGTTTTTAAAAAAAATGAGGATGAGGAGTGCCTCCATCCCAGCCTTCCTTCTTGCCTTCCCCCTCAGAGTAGGTGGAATTTGTTTCAGGTAACAGTTGGTCTAGTTTTCTGTGACCCTTGGGTACAGACCTAGTTGTCAGTGTGGGCCGTATCTTCGTGTCTGTGCTCCTTTGTACTCAGAGGAGTTGTGTGTTAGATGAAGGCCTGTTT
Organism: Myotis myotis; assembly: GCF_014108235.1. Classification (NCBI taxonomy): domain Eukaryota; kingdom Metazoa; phylum Chordata; class Mammalia; order Chiroptera; family Vespertilionidae; genus Myotis; species Myotis myotis. The sequence goes on from NW_023416366.1 coordinate 116,504, forward strand.
AAGGACCCCGAGTAACTACCTCTCTGTTTCAGATCGCCCTGGCGAGCTTTTATGAGGACGGAGGGGATGAAGACATTGTGACCATTTCGCAGGCAACCCCCAGCTCAGTGTCCAGAGGCACAGTCTCCAGGTAAGGGCTCTGTGGGTGTGCTTCCCGCGGTGATGAGGAGCTGCTTCCTAGCTGACAGGTTCGGGCCTGGCATATGGAACAGTGAGTTTCAGTGACGAAGTTAGACTGACCGGCGGGTCCTAGTTCTTTGTCCGGAAGGAAAACTCTGGTGGCACTCTCAGAAGCCGAGCTTGTGCTAGCCCCTTAGAGGGGCTCTGTGTCCAGCCTGCCTTCCCCCAGTCAGCCCTGTTTGCCCTCCCTGCTCCTTTCCGTGGAGATGTGCATGACACTCTCCGGCGGGGACTCTTAGTGAGTGTGGTTTATGATCATCCTGGGGGAAACCTCAGAACCTCCTTTTAAGATGTTTGAGGGTCTTTTATTTATGAAAGTCAGGAGTGGCCTCTTCATCTCTGAGGTTTCAGTAGAAACAAGGACTTCCTTCCAGGGGTGCTGTAGATGTACAAGATTAGACTTTGAAAGGGATTTTGTTGTTGTTTTGGATTGTTTGTTTGTTGACATTTTAGGATGCCCATTACCCTATTACGAAGTCTTAGAGTCCAGCTGGCGTGGCTCAGTGGTTGAGTGTCGACCTATGACCCAGGAGGTCATGGTTCCATTCCTGGTCTGGGCACGTGCCTGGATTACAGGCTCAATCCCAGGGGTGGGGTGTGCAGGAGGCAGCCGATCAATGATTCTCTCTCATCATTGATGTTTCTATCTCTCTCTCCCTCTCCTTTCTCCTCTGAAATCAATAAAAATATATTTAAGAAGAAAAAGTCTTAGAGAAAGTAAATGTATTTGGGTTTGACTTCAATCCTGGAATATAGATATAGTGTTTCTTTGCCAGTGAGTTGCTAATTGTGTTTCTGAGCCTTAAATTACATGTCCCTTTATTTTTATTTATTTATTTACTTTTTGGTTAATCCTCACTTGGGGATATTTTTTCAATTAATTTTCAGAGAGAGAGGGAGAGAGAAACATCGATGTGAGAGAGACACATCAATTGGTTGCCTCCTGCATGCACCCTGACTGCAGCAGGGAATGAACCTGCTACCAACCCAGGTATGAGCCCTTGAAAGGGAATTGAACCTCCAACCCTTTAGTGCTTGGGCTGGTGCTTTAACCATTGAGCCACACCGCCAAGGCACATTTCCTCCCTTCAACAGAAAACTAACCCCAGATCTCATTGCTTCCTTAACTAATTTCCCTTCCTCCCATTTCCAGAAGAAAGAGGTTGCAGACAACTGATCCTTTCATTATTCCTAGGTGCTAACCTGTGAGATGTCCTTAATGGCACATCAGGTTGTTACTGCTTGGGACATAGTTATAGAATAAGGGCTCTTGCAGCTGCTGGTATAAATAGCTGATTTCATAGCCACCCCAGGTTACTATTGGGGTGTTGGCATGTCAGAGAGATAGAGCGGGAGAAGTTGAAACTTAGCCTATGATGTCAGTCACGCATTCACACCTCTGTTTCCTAGTAATCCCAACGTCCTATTAAGGGAGTGGTTAAGAGATCTGTGACCTTGGGCAGGTTACTTAACATCTCAGTCCCTCAGTTTTTCTCACTTGTCAAATGGGAATGATAATAGTCCCTACCAAATAGGAGATTAAATAAGTTAATATTTAAAAAGCACTTTGAACACAAAGAGCTATTATTGTCATTTTATTACTACTGGCATCCATTCTCACCTTCCCCATTTTTTCTTTATGTTTCTTGTCATTTCACAGCAAGTAGACATATTTAGAAATAGACATAAAGTAAAAGAATCAAGGAAATAGGAGAGTTTAATGTTAAGACTGAGGGCAGTAAAAGGCTGAACACATGCAGACCCAAAGGCCTTACTTTATTGCTTTGGTTAAACCTCAGACTTGGCATTGAGGGAAAGGAAGGGCAGTTTGTTGCAATGTTGTCCTTGTCCAGAAGGAAAACACTGACTGCATTCTCAGAAGCCGAGCTTGTGCTGGCACCTCAAAGGAATTCTGTGTGGGGCCTGCTTCTTCCCACCCCCAGTCGGTTTGACTTGACTGTTGCAGGACACGTAGTCTCCTCTGGGCTCTCCCCATGCTCCACTCTCTTTCATCTCAAATATCTTTCATGTCGTCGCTGCTGCTATGAATGACAATTAGTAAGTTACTCCTTTGACTCTAGAGCAAGGGTTCTTAGTGGGGTGGCTCTGAACTCTTTGGAGAAATCCATGGAATGGTGAGAAGGTTCATAAATTACCTGAGATTGTAGGCAAAAATTTGTTTGTAGTATTTTTTCTGGCAAGGAAATCCATAGCATTTGTCAGATTCTCAAAGATCTTCAGGACATAAAAAGGTTAATCATTGCTACAGGAGAAAATCTAAATTCCTTCATAGTAACAGTCATTTATTGAGCACTTACCAAGTACCAGGCACTGGATTAAGTCTGTACATATATCTCTTTAGTCCTCACTACTACTCTGTGAGGGGGATACTGCTGTTACTTCCATTTTACAGGTGAAGACGCTGAAGCTGGGCATTTTCCCAAGATCACACCGCTAGTAAACAAGGGTCTAAATGCAGCGGTCTGGTTCCAGCATTCAGCGTTCAGCTGAGTTATGTCCTGCCTCTCCTTGTGGACTTTCAGGGTCCTCCAGAGTGCAGTGAACTTGCCATCCTAATCGTAACCCCCTTTTCTCATTCACCTCACTGATTTCTTGGTGTCTCGATTTTGCCTTGTTTTTGGTTCTTTCTCTTTTGTTTGAGCCTCTTATCGGACGGGGCATGCCCACTCTTGCTTTCTGCCTGTCCAGATCTCCTGCTTCTCTCCGGGTTTACCTCCATCCCCACCTTCGCTACTGAGCATGTTATCCCCAACCCACAGGCAGGACACCGCAACCCTGTTCCTCAGAACTCCAGTCACAACTGTAATTCACTTATTTGATCCATATCCTTTTTCTGCTCAGTAACATCTCTACTGTGTTTTTGTGAACTCTTCTTCTGACATTTAACTTCGTTTTTTATCACTAAGTAAATCATAAGTTCCAAGAAGTGGTAGGGGCTGGTATTTCAGGAGCACCCACATCTGTCAAGCTCTGCCAGATATCCTCACGTTCTCTTATATTTCAGTAGCTGTGGAAGTAGGTAGGGTGCTCACCATTTCACAGGTCAAGATGCTGAGCCTTAGAAAGGTTGAGTAACTCATAGTTGCTCTTATGCCAGATTCAAGCCCAAGTCTGTCTAATTCCAGAGTTACTTCTACTTCCCCGTTCAGCATCTCCCACCCCTGTACCTAGCACAGGGTCAAAAGGTAGTTAGTTCCTATTTTGTTTTTTTCTTCCATCTAACAAAACTATACTTTTGGAGAATTTCAGGGACTACCATTGTCTGATCTAAAACTATACTGTCCATTATAGCCACTAGCCTCATGTGGTTGTTTAATTAAAATTAAATATTTGTACTTAACCACATTTCAAACGCTCAGTAGCCACATGTGACTAGTGGTTTCTGTATTGGATAATCTGCACTGCAGAAAATGTGGTCTGGCAAAGGACATTTGTGCCACTTCAGGGTTCAAGGGTAGCCTGGGAGAGACAGTTTTGATGTTGAAAATTGAGATTCCTGAGACATTTTGCCAACTTGTGGAGGACATAGACAAAATATTCTGAATTTGGCAGTGTCCTCGAGACATCCATACCATTAAGGTAACTCTCAGAGCAGAGTTTCTCAAACTGGAACATGCATCAGAATTACTTGGAGGGCTCCTTAAAAGCAGATTGCTAGACACTCCTCCATAGTTTCTGTTTGAAGAGGTCTAAAGTGGGGTCCGAGGATTTGCATTTCTCACAGTTTCATAAGTAATACCGATGCTCCAGTCCAAGGACCAACACTTTGAAAGCCGCTGCTCAAGAGTAGCACTTGAAATGTGCTACATTATGCATCAGTACCCCGGTTGTTCACAGAAAGCCTATGAGGTTGGTGCTATGATTATCTCCATTTCCACATGAAAAAACAAAGGCTTAGAAACTTTATTAGTATGCCCAGAATCCTAGGGTAGGACGCTAAGTTGGGATCGGACCCAGATACGTGGACATCAGAATCTGTATTAGGTAATGTCAGAGTCTAGATATAAGAACTTTTGGGGAAAGAAACCCATATCCAGAACAAGTGTTTTACTCAAGCAGGTGCACACATGTGTATTAGAAGGTGTTTAACAACAGAAAGCCAGGATTTTTTGTTTTTGGGGTTTTTTTACCCATGTCATATAGAGCATCAAAGAATGCCCAGGAAGTTGCTCACAACTAACTTGATCAGGGAATGTATTCGCCTCATCAGTTGGTCTTTGTCTTCCCATTTCTAGTTGATGGAACCTCAAAGCCTGTTCTGTCCCCTACTTGTTTCCTTCTAGACTGAACTGGAACTTTCTTCCTAGTTAAACAATTCTTCCTTTCCTGTCTAGCCTCACTAAATCTGTATTGCCCTCTTGCCCCCATATCATAGGAATGCTATTATTTTCTCCTAAGAAATACAGGAAATGTTTTCATAAAATTTGTGTCTTGTGATCCTTGAAAAACTAAGATTGTTCTTCATGGACAAATCTAAACTAGAAAAAAAGTGGCAGTAAGACAACATCAGAAGAGGGAGTTAATCCTTCACACACCCATTTTGGGTGTGCCTCTCTACCACACCTCAGACAACTCTGCTATTTTCTAAACACTAAAAATACTTATTTAAAAAAAATTTTTTATTGATTTCAGAGAGAAAGGGAGAGGGTGAGAGAGAGAGAAACATCAATGATGAAAGAATCATTGATTGGCTGCCTCCTGCACGCCCCCAACCGGGGATCGAGCCCACAACCTGGGCATGTGCCCTCAATCGGAATTGAACCTAGGACCCTTCAGTCCACAGGCCAAAGCTCTCCACTGAGCCAAACCAGATAGGGCCATTAGTAAGTTTTTTAAAAAGTGCATACCCCCATTTTGTTCCTCTCCCCCTTTCTAAACTTATTCTCAATCCTATGTCACCTTGAAGAAATAAATGCCACATTATTTTACATATAAACTTGGAGAGATATAAACTTGAAGACATATAAACTGTCTTCTACAAAGATCCTCTTCCTGTGCACCAAAAAATCTAACCCCAGTGTCCTCAACTCCTTAACAGCTGGTGATGGGGGTTACCTTTCATGAACTTCCCTGAGATAATTTTGTTCTTTTCTCCATCTCCAGCGATAACAGGGTAACATCCTTCAAAGACCTCATTCATGACCAAGATGAAGATGAGGAAGAGGAAGAGGGCCAGAGGTGAGTCTTTCATGGGGGAGCATAGTCCACAGAAAAGTCCTTGATAATGTGTAAGTCATGGTAATGTGTAAGTCATCTAGAAGGATAAACGTGTTTGGTTACCATTAGCTATTACTACTGTGGACTAGTCACACACATAGTAGAAACAGTCTCCCCCCACTTCCCAGAGATAGGTTAGAAGTAATCCCTGTGCCCTGTTACTACTGCTCTTATTTTGGTATATTCTGGGTTTATTTTTGTTTTTAATTGTTAAAATATTTGTTGAAGAAAATTATGGGAAGGGAAACAAATCAATAAGAAAGAAAAAATAACTTATAATACCACAACCCAGAGGTAACCAGGTATCAATATTTTTGGTGTATTTTTTTCCAGCATTTTCTTTTTAATTAAAAAAAGCAATGCATTACAGCCCTGACCAGTGTGGCTCAATTGAGCATCTTCCTGGGCACCAAAAGGTTGCTGGTCCAATTCCTGGTCAGGAGACATGCCTAAGTTGCTGGTTCAATCCCCAGTAGGGGGTATGCAGGAGGCAGATTGATGTTCTGCTCTCACATTGTTGTTTCTCTTCTTTTCTCTCCCTCTAAAAAATCAGTGAAAAAAACCAAAACAAAACATTTTTTTTTTAAAAAAAAAAGCAATACATCATTCCCTGCTGGCATGGCTCAGTGGTTGAGCTGCGACCTGTGAACCAGGAGGTCACGGTTCAATTTTCCGTCAGGACACATGCTCAGGTTGTGGGCTCCATCCCCAGTGTTGGGCATGCAGGAGGCAGCTGGTCAATGATTCTCTCTCATCATTGATGTTTGTATCTCTTTCTCCCTCTCCCTTCCTCTCTGAAATCAATAAAATAATATTTTAAAATAAAATAAAATAAAATAGCCCTGGCCGGTTTGGCTCAGTGGATAGAGCGTCAGCTTGCGGACTCAAGGGTCCCAGGTTCGATTCCAGTCAAGGGCATATACCTTGGTTATGGGCACGTCCCCAGTAGGGAGTGTGCAGGAGGCAGCTGATCCATGTTTCTCTCTCATCGATGTTTCTAACTCTCTATCCCTCTCCCTTCCTCTCTGTAAAAAATCAATAAAATATATTAATAAAAATATAAAATAAAATAAAAAGCAGTACATCACATAATAAACAATAAGAGGCTTATAAATGTTTCTTTCCCACACTATACATGCACCCATACTGTTTGTTTTTAACTTTTAGGAATGTTATGAAATTAGTGTTCATTATAGAAAATACAGAATAGTGTAATAAAAAAATACAAACACTCATCTACTATTTGGTAACTACATTAATATTTTGGCCTGTTTTCACTTGGTCTTGGTTCTGTGTATAAATATACTTTGTTTTAAATACTGTATTTTACATGATGACGGTCAGATAATTTTGTTTTTTGTTCTGTTGGGTTACTGCTACATCTTAAATACTTCACGTCATTAAAATTATAAGTGTTTTCAATGACTATAATAATACATCATATGGATGGCCAACATTTAGATTGTTTCATTTTTTAACACTATAAATATTAGTGCTGTGAACATATCTGTCTATTAATCGTTGACTACATTTCAGATTACTTTCTTAGAATAGTTTCTAGAAATGAAAATACCAGGTCATGACCATGAATGATGAATGTTTTTTGTTTTGTTTTTTGAATGAATTTACTTTAGTGTTGTTTTTTTTAAAATTTTTATTGCTGAAAGTATTACAGATGTCCCATTTCCCCCCCCGTTGACCCCTTCTGGGCAAACCCCTGCCCCCTGCCTCCCACCTCTGGTCTTTATCACATTATTGTGTGTGTCCATGGACTGTGGGCATGAATGATTTTAAGGCAGTTGATGAACAAGCCCCTAGTTCATAAGCAAGGCTTGGAGATCCCTTACAGTCTATTGAGCAGAATTTCATGTACCCGGAATGAGCAAGAATGAACTGGCTGCAGCCTCATTTCACGGGTTTTGCTTCTCCCTGGACTCTGCCTCAGTCTGTCACACATTCCTAAGGAACGTTGTGTAATAACCATTATGGAAATGCAGTTAGGTTATCATGGTCATTTGGGAAGTGGGCTGAGAAATTGCATGTGTTTTATTCTCTGATTTCATCTGAATACACTTTACACTGCCTTCAGCCTTCTTGGGTACACTCACGGTTCAGAAATAAATGTTAATTTTGGGGTTTTACACTCCTTGAGTGACAGGCAATGTCATCAAGTATGTGACTGCCCTGCTCCTAAATGACCTCTTCTTCCAGGCATTGACTCTTCATTTCACATCCTAATTACTTCCTTGGCTCCTCAGCATTTTAGACCTCATGACTCTGGTGGTAGTGTTCTTGCCAAAGCCTATAGCTTTGCCTTGCATTTCTTTTCTCTTTTTTATATATTTTATTGATTTTTTACAGAGAGGAAGGGAGAGGGATAGAGAGTTAGAAACATCGATGAGAGAGAAACATGGATCAGCTGCCTCCTGCACACCTCCTACTGGGCATGTGCCCGCAACCAAGGTACATGCCCTTGACCGGAATCGAACCTGGGACCCTTCAGTCCTCAGGCTGATGCTCTATCCACTGAGCCAAACTGGTTAGAGCTGCCTTGCATTTCTTAGGGAATGTCAGGAAATGAAAGGTTGAGACTGATTTTTATAGGTTCTTAATTCCCCCTACCCAAGTACATGCTATTGACTCAGCTGTGAATAGGAGTAATAAGGAGGCAGCTAGCCAGGCAATGTGACTCCTGGTTTTCAGACCCAGGTAAAAAAGTGCTAACTTAATCTCAAGCCATGCTTGGCCCATTGCAAAACCCAATGTGGATACCTTCAGGCTTGTTTTTGAGCATCCCTGACCTTTTCAAATACCCTCACCACAGTGCCCCCAGTATATGTCACAAGAATAGCAAGGTGAGGTAAGGCTTGGGTGAGCTCTTGGTGCTGTATCACACCACCTTACATGTGTGCATTACTTTGTGCTTGTTCTTTTGCATACATCTGCTGATTTGAACCTCGGCCCTGACTTAAGGAGCAGGTAGGTAGGGCATGTGATTTTTTTTCCTCCCATTTCAGAGACAAGGAAAATAAGATACAGGGCAATGCACTGGCTTGCCCAGGGTCACTCAGCAGCAGAGCCAGTACTGGAGCCTCGCTGCCTGTGCTAACTATGCCACTGTCACCATTAGCACAGAACTGCTAGTGGTAGCTGCTTGTGACTGTGGCCATAGTTGCTATGTTCTGGAGAGGTGTTGGCCACTGGATGGCTAATTGTCAGTTGGGACTCTGTGAAGCTGACTTGCTATCATGCATGCCTGGAATGCCCTTCCCTGATTTCTTCACTTGATAATCTCATGCTCTTACTCAAGACTCAGCTCCGAAGACACCTTTCTTAGGAAGCCTTGACTGTCCTCCCCAGCTCAGTGTTTCCAGAGCACCCCTTATACTGGCCTCTGTTGCTGCTCACACTGCGTTATGCCTGCCTGCCTCCTTACATGTGTCCCCAACTAGATAGAAAGTTCCTTAAAAATGGGCAAAGTACCCTTCTCCTCAGTGTGCCCAGCACCTAGCCCAGCACCTGGTACATACTGTATTTGTGTTTTCAAGTACGTTTGGTGTTAGATGCGCATTTTCCGCACAGGTTTTATGCTGGAGGCTCGGAGAGAAGTGGACAGCAGATTGTTGGTCCTCCCAGGAAGAGAAGTCCCAATGAGCTGGTGGATGATCTATTTAAAGGTGCCAAGGAACATGGAGCTGTAGCTGTGGAGCAAATGACCAGGAGCCCTGGAGAGACCAGTAAACCAAAAGTGAGCATAGAAGTTCGTCTCTGTCCACAGGACTCAGGTTCCAGCAAGAGAAGGAGGCCCTCCTCACCCCAGTAGTGACTGAATTTTTGTTTTGTTTTTCATTTGTCGCTGACTCTCATACACAGAAGAGCAGCGCAGTTTCTCCCACCCTTTAATATGAAATCAAGATTTGGAGCAATGTTTTCAAACTTGTGACCTGTGGTCTGGGTTGGGTTCTGCACACATTTTATATGGCCTATCCAATTTGACTTAGTGTTTTGCTTTATTTTGTTTTACTTGAATTAATAGGTACCTGTTTTATTTAAAATCTGGATTTCTGTCTCTTTGGGGAAATCAAAAATTCTGCTGTTATCCTATATACCAATTTCTGCCTGGTGGTGATTAACTAGAGCGAGGAGCAACTGTTCCCTTGAGCCAAGCAGCATTCCCCTTTTCCTGGCCACTTAATGACCAGGCATGTAAATGGCTCTGCAATTCCACCTGGGCCTGTAGCTCTGCATTTGTGGAAAGTGGATCTAGTAGTTAATGAGCTTTTAATACATCCTTGTATGTGAGTAACCCCACCTCTATTGACCCGTTCCTCAAGTCTTTATGATTTTTCTTTTATAGCCATTTGCTGGGGGTGGCTACCGCCTTGGGGCAGCACCAGAGGAAGAGTCTGCTTACGTAGCAGGAGAAAGGAGGCGGCATTCCAGTCAAGATGTGAGTGTGCATCTACCTTCCTTAGGGGGAAGTTTGTGAACTGTTCTACCATTTTTCAGAAGGGATTGGTCATGTTACATATGAGCCAGCAGCCTGTAAAAGGGAAGAGACAGTGCCCTTGCTGTGGCCCATGAACAGAGAAGCTTACCTGAGAATCCAAGGTAGCTTTCATCTGGCTGGGCAGAGGGCTCTGAGAAGGGGTAAGCAGAGGGGATGGACAAACAAAGAAGTCTACTGGCACTCCATGGATCTCAGGCAGAGGGGCAGTATATTCAGGGTTGTCTGGTGGGATAGGCAAAGCTAAAGAATGATCTCCAGACAACCAGAAGAGGCGTGAAATGCAACTTTTAAAAGAAAATTTCCTTACTATTACCCAGTTCTCTTGTCCTTGTGCATAAGGGTCCCCCCCTTCAGTAAGACTAATCATACTATGCTAGAGGCCCGGTGCACGAAATTTGTGCATTGAGGGGGAGGGTCCCTCAGCCCCGCCTGCACCCTCTCACACTCTGGGACCCCTCACTCCTTATCCCCCGCCTGCTCACTGCTCCTTAGCGCTGTCACAGAGACAGAGAGGTTCCTGCCACCACCGCTGCGCTCACCAGCCGTGAGCCTGGCTTCTGGCTGAGTGGCACTCCCCCTGTGGGAGCGCACTGACCACCAGGGGACAGCTCCTGCGTTGAGCATATGCCCCCTGGTGGTCAGTGTGCATCATAACAACCAGACATTCCACCGGTCATTCCACAGTTTGGTCGATTTGCATATTAGGCTTTTATTATATAGGATAAACAATTTTGAGGTTGTTTTAATTTAATATTAATGCCATAATCTTTTTTTAAAAGTTCTCTCTCGCTTTTTTAAAAAATATATTTTATTGATTTTAGAGAGGAAGGGTGAGGGAGAAAGAGATAGAAATATCAATGAAGAGAGAGAATCATTGATCCACTGCATCTGCACACCTCCTACTGGGGATCGAGCCCACAACCCGGGCATGTGCCCTTGACACAGAATTGATCTCAGGACCTTCAGTCTTCAGGGTGACGCTCTATCTACTGAGACAAACCAGTTAGGGCCATAAACTTTTTCATATAGCCTTGTCACCATTAGTTTCCATAATGTATTCATTTTTTAATCATTTGGGCTTTTATTCCAAAATAAAAGGCCAGGAAGAAGAAAATAGAAATTCTATTCACCTGAGGCAGCTGCTAATATGTTGGTTTTTAGTCTTCTAGACCCTTTTCTATGAATACATATAGGGAGTTCTAGATATTTTTAATGGCTGCTAAATAGTCTGTAGGTAGTTTAGTTGAGCACAAGCTACATGCCAAGCACATTGGCAACCCTTCTGATGAGGAAGCCACAGTTTCAATTAAGTCATTTGCTCAGAGCAGCCACTGAGCTAGCGACTGGCAAAATGAAAGCACAGACCCAGGTCTGCTTAAATTAAAGCCCATTCTTTTAATCTGTGCTATATTATCTTCTTATTTTAGGTTAATACTTATTTGATTGGTTATTTCCTGAGCGTACATTAATATTTGTGCTGTATTTATTTATTTATTTATTTGAGAGAGAGAGAGAGATTAAGAGAGAGATAGAAACATTGATGAGAGAGAAACATCAACATCAGTTGGGTGCCTCATGCACACCCCCTGCTGGGGATTGAGCCGGAAACCTGGACACGCGCTCTGACCGGGAATCGCACCTATGACCTCTCGGTGCATGGGTTGATGCTCAACCATTTAGTCACACCAGCCAGGCTGTCTGTCTGTCTGTGTTTTAATAATGGCACAGTAAAATAGTAAAAACATGCTAACTTGCAGGTTCACAATGGTGTGCTTGCGAGGTTCCTGACAATGTATGGACTGCTTACCTCCTCTTGTCACAGGTTCATATAGTGTTGAAGCTCTGGAAGAGTGGATTCAGCCTGGACAATGGTGAACTCAGAAGCTACCAAGACCCATCTAATGCCCAGTTTCTGGAGTCAATCCGCAGAGGGTGAGCAGAAAAATCCTCTTCTAGATTCCATGTCATTGAGTGAGATGGGTGATCTGAGTATTTACTATTTAAGAAATAAACATTTGTAAGCAGATTTAGCACAGCTGAGGTATAGATTCACAGATCTGCTTCTGTGTCTTGTTTTGTTTGGTCCTTGAGCATAACCAACTGACCAAATAAATACAGGTCTCTACCATGCCTTTGAGTAGACAAGAGAGAAGGGGAGGCAAACAGATAGCCATGAGAGTAGCCAGCTTTCTGTGGAGGCCCAGCGATTTTCACTGAAAAGTTTATACTATCACTGTCATTCCCATCCTTCTCTGTGTGGGTCCCAGCATTGCATTTTCTCCTGCAGGGAGGTGCCAGCAGAGCTGCGGAGGTTAGCTCATGGTGGACAGGTGAATTTGGACATGGAGGACCATCGAGATGAGGACTTTGTGAAGCCCAAAGGAGCCTTCAAAGCCTTCACTGGCGAGGGTCAGAAACTGGGCAGGTAAGGAGCAGCACAGGTAGGAGTGGAACTGCCTCTTAGGCTCAGCATATCCTGTGTATTGCTCACTTTGTATAAGTCTTTACTCTTTACAAAGTATTTCACATTTTATTTTTATGGGAGGAAAATTATGGAGAATGTGGACTTTGATGTTAATAGACCTGAGTTTAAATCTTCATTTTCTAGCCCCATGCATGACCTTGGATTGTATAGCCTCAGTTTTCCCAGTTATAAAATGGGACTGATGAGAGTCCTTACCTCTTTGATTATTGTTTTGAGGAGCACACAGAGCACTGCCCCACAATGAGCAGTAAGGGTAACACATTGCTGCTTTGACTCAGTAATTTAGAGTGTGAAGCCTTGATGGCTTTAGGCTGAAACAGAAACATACTCAGGTCATCTGAAATGGGGATTCAGGGGGAATAAGGGATCTTGGACTCTTCCCTCCCAGCAAGCCCTGCAGCAGCATTGTTCAGGATCCAGAAAAGCTCAAGGATACTGTTGCCCAGTGCGGGCTACTGGTCAACCATTATGTTAGCTCTTATCTTTTCTGTGGTCCTTCCTGATACTCACTCTGTCACTTCCTGTGACTTTTCTGCCTGTGTCCTCTTCCACGGCCTCCATCTTGCATTCAGACCTCTGATGGGATCTGGTTAATTGATAGGCACTGTTACCTCTGATAGACAGAGTTCTCCCACCAGACCCTTGATCAGTCTATATGCAGGTTGCCTTCTCTTAGGGTCCCATTCACTTGACCATTATTCTTCAGAGGGAACTGAGTACACATGAGAGGCACTCAGAGCATAGTCCTTATTTTACAAAGAGAAAGCTGAGGCTCTTGGACTTTAAGGGTTACCCTGGGGTACATGACTGGTATGTGTTGGAGCCAGAACACAGGCTTCTAATGGCATTCCTTCCCACACTTCTGCATCACAAGATATTCTCTCTGACCTAGATCTGGTAGCTCTTCCATTGCCCTTGCTCTTCTCACCCTCATCTGCAGGGATCAAAATGTGGTCTATCAACAGCTGTGCTCTTTGAGCTGCTGGCTGGCCCTCTCCTAGGATTCCCTACCTCCCTGTCGGCCATCATGCCTCATCAGAGGCAAGGGTCATAGCTCAGGGCATTAGAGACCAACAGAGTATAATTTACCAGAACCAACTTAGTTAAGTCCACCCTGCTCATCATTTCACCTACCACATTGGGGTCCTGGGTTAGTCCAGGACAACTATTCTCAAGGTAGTCCATTTGTAGCTTCCCTGTCAGCTATGGTAAGCTTTGTAGAGTACCAGATAATTTTTTTCTTTTAATATTATTAAAATGGATTGTGTTTATCTTTTTAAAAAAATAGAAAATGCAGATAAAGAATAAAAACTATTCCTAAACCTAACTCCCAGTATACTCAGTCAGTATCCTGGAAGTATCCTTCTAGTTTTACTGGTATATGTACAGTATGTGTGTAAACATGCTGTTTTAGCACCTGCTATTTTGCCTAATCCATATAGTATTGCTGTCATTCCATATCAGCAGATGTATTTCTATAACTTTATTTCTAATGCTAATATAATTTTCTGCCCTACGTATGTGCTATAATTGAACCAGTCTCTGCTGTTAAACATTTAGGCAGCTGCCAGTACTATGAACAACATTGCAGTGAATGTCCCTAATTAAATCTTTGTGTGCCCCTTAATCATGGACTAGGAGGAAAATTGCTGGCTCCAAAGGTCTTCACATTTTTACGTTGTCAAATTGATCTCCAAAAAAGGTTTTACCAGTTTTTTACCCACCAGCAATTATAGGAAAAGGCTCAGAACACCATGTAGTTTGGGGATTGTTCAGTTTCATAATACTAACAGGAAATGCTTTTACTATTAGAAGATCCAACAATATTAGGTGTACAAGACTCCGCATCTCAAAAAATGAAATATTTTTAAGGCAGGCTGTTTTAGCAGGATGGGAATACATACTTTATTAGTGTGGAGGATGAACCCACAGATGGAGATAATCAGATGTGGTGTTTGTCAGCTAAATAAATGTTCATTGCCAGTTCCACTTTCATTTTATTTCAGTTCTGGTGGTTTTTTATTTTTAATGTGTTCTTATTGACTTTTTTTGTTTTTTAAGAGAGGGGGGGGGAGAGAGAAAAAACATTGATGTGAGAGTAAAATATCAATCAGTTGGCTGCCTCTGGCACGCCCCCTATCGGGAATAGAGCCCACAAGCATATGCCCTGATGGGGACTCAAACTGGCAACCTTTTGCCCTAGCCGGTTTGGCTCAGTGGATAAAGCGTCGGCCTGTGGACTGAAGAGTCCTGGGTTCGATTCTGGTCAAGGGCACATGCCTGGCTTGTGGGATCGATCCCCAGTGGGGCGTGCAGAAGGCAGCCAATCAATGATTCTCTCTCATTGATGTTTCTATCTTTCTCTCCCTCTCCCTTCCTCTCTGAAATCAATAAAAATATGTCAAAAATTACTTTTAAAAAAAACCAAACAGGCAACCTTTTGGTGCACAGAACAATGCTCAATCAACTGAGCCACACTGGCCAGGGCTTTAAAAAAAAGTTTTATATAGTTAAGTGAGATGGTATTTTAGCTTTTTAGTCTAAACCAGATGGATAACCTTTTGGGTTTGTTTTTTGTTGTTGTTCCATTTTGTGGGGGGTTTTTTGTTTGTTTTTTTGTGTGTCTGTTTTAATTTTACCCATAAATTTTACTGTTTTCCATTGTCATCTTGTCAACTAAAATGATCAGGAACCAAAAGTTTAAAAAAATTTCCTCAGAGTTGCCTCAAAAATCAATCCTGGGGGTTTTTCTCTGATGATCTGGAAAAATACTTTGAAGTGAATGAATAGATTGTTCTCAGTTGAAAAAATTCTTTCAGTTATATTACACTTACTTTATTGTTTTAGCTGTTGCAGTTTGCATGGGAACTAATTTGAAGGTTTGGATAAGACTGCATTTATTTGAGTTTGAGTAACAAACACCAGGAGTTGCACTTGGGTGGAGCTGGGTCATTACAGTGTGGGGATGAGCTTTGGCTGCTCACCTTGCTTTGTAGTAGTCAATTTTGATGGCAGGGTCTCAGAACTTATAATTGTGGAAACAAAGCATCTTAGTGTCTATTTTATTTTCACTACAAAGGAAATGAGCAGTCAGGTGATTCAAGCTTTTGATCTGAATAAGACTCAATTTCCCTGTGACTCATGATATTTTCAGGGAGACAGTAAAGAAACTCCTTTTTTGATAGATGTCTGATCTGATCTGACCATTCCTGCCCCTGGATGAAGTGCTCCCATTGCTACAGATGGCCCAGCCACTGCTGGAGAGGAATGACTCAGGTGATAGCAGTTCTCAAGCACCAGACACAGACTGGGCATCGCTTGAACGGATGCACATGGCTATCCTACACGATGATTAGAACAATCTAGATCTAATGTTCTTTGAATGTCTTGCTTCAAATTAGAATCACAAAGCTGGTATTGAGGTTTCTCCTCCACTCCCTACCTCTCAGCTTAGGCTGGAGTGCCTCTCAAGTGACCTTCCATTTACAGCCCATGGGTAGACAGTAGCATCTCTGAGTGATTTGGGTCCAGAATTTGGGCAAACATAAGTGGAAGAGGACCTTGAAGAATGATAGCAATCAGCTATTTGAGTGTTTTTCTATAGTTAACTAAGCACTATACTAAACATTTCATATGTATTATGGCCTTTAATCCTGTTTTGATCCACATTCTACAAATAAGGATTCTGTGGCTTATTTTTTTCTTGTTATTGAGTTTATTAGAGGCCTGTTGCATGAAGAGATTTGTGCAATAGGCCTTCCTTTCCCCTGGCTGCTGGCACCGGTTTGCCTCTGGCGCCCGGGGCCCAGGCCTTCGCTCTGGCCGAGTTCTGGCCAGAGCCGGCCCCAGAGCCATGAGGCCTCGCTGCTCTGCTGGCCCAGGAAACGTCAGGCCTCGCTGCTCCACCGGCCCCGGAGACGTCAGGCCTCGCTGCTCCGCCGGCCCCGGAGACGTCAGGCCTCGCTGCTCCACTGTCCCGGGCCGCCAGGCTTCGCTCCACCCCTTGGAGCCTATGTATGCAAATTAACCACCATCTTTGTTGGTAGTTAATTTGCATATCATGCTGATTAGCCGATGGGAGATGTAGCGAAGGTACGGTCAATTACCATGTTTGTCTATTATTAGATAGGATTGGAGTGACACTGGTTAACAAAATTATACAGGTTTCAGGTACATAATTCTACATGTTAACGTAAAAATATTTAAACCTGTAAAGAATTTTTGTGAGTTTATTTGAGCCAAACTGTCGACAGTTACCAGGAAGCAGTATCTCAATGGTTTGGGATAATGCTCCAGAAAATGGCGGTCTTTTATCTATTTTTATACATTGCAATCAAAGGAGGAGATGTAGGTGGGTTACATGAAATCCATTGGTGATAGACAAGAGAGGTTGGAGAAAGCAAAGTGGGGAAACATCTGGGATTGGTTAAAAAGCAAAATGATAGACACATAAGTGGGTGCAGGATAGTTAACAATCAACAATTAACATGACAACAGTGACAACAAAGGAATTTGTGGTATCTGTCCTGGCGCCCAGGCACATTAGATTGTGAACCAAGGGGCCCAGAAAAAGGGAAGTTACAAGTTACCCAGATGTTTCAAGGATGTGTTATCATAGATGCAAAAAGATAGATAGGCTCGGTTAAGGTAAAGGATGACCTTATTAGTGAAGATACCGGCCTAGGAGGTGACTACCCACCAACTGCTTTTAGTTAAATTTTAATTTCAGACCATCCTTTGTGGTTACTTAGGTCTTTGAGTTTGCAAGACTGCCATGTCCCTCCATACTACATTTTACCCTGGAATATATCAGACAGGAAGGGAGAGGGAGAGATAGAAACATCAATGATGATAGAAAATCATTGATTGGCTGTATCCTGCATGCCCCCCCGTTGGGGATCGAGCCCACAACCCAGGCATGTGCCCTTGACCTGAATCGAACCTGGGACCTTTCAGTCCACAGGCCGACAACACTCTATCCACTGAGCCGAACAGCTAGGGCTACCCTGGATGTTTTTACATAGCCACATAGACTTTTATTTGTGTTTCTTCTATATTCTGGGTATGGTGCATTATTTTTAGCTATTATCTTAGTCATTATGGGGGATTTTGTTTAACTCCCATTTTATTGATGAGGAAATTTCATCTTGGGGGTAATGTTTCTGAAATCAAGTCTAGGTCTGCCTGACTCCCAGACATGGCAGGAGAGTGTGGTAGGTGTTAGGAGCACAGGACCTAGAGCGAGACAGCTTGGATTATATCCTGGCTTCACCTAGAACCAACACTGGAATTTTGGGTGAGTTGCTTAATCCCACTGTGCCTCGGTTTCCTCATCTGTAAAGTGGAGGTGCTGAATC
Source organism: Myotis myotis (assembly GCF_014108235.1). Taxonomy (NCBI): domain Eukaryota; kingdom Metazoa; phylum Chordata; class Mammalia; order Chiroptera; family Vespertilionidae; genus Myotis; species Myotis myotis. Next base: position 134,274 of record NW_023416366.1, read on the forward strand.
CCTTCCTTGCAGGCTGTTGTGAGGATTAAGTGAACTAATACTTGTAAAGTACTCAGCACAGGGTCCAGCTTGGTAATGGGTGCTTCGTAAACATACACTATAGTCATCATGCTTCCCTAACCCACCTTATTTTCAGAGTATGCAAAAGAAACAGTCAGACGCATGGCAAGTCCATGTGTCAGGCTTTCTTTGACCTTCAGATGATGAGCACCAGCTCTATGCAAGAGGCTGTGCTAGGAAGAAAGCCAAAAATATCAGTTGCTTTCTTTTTTGGAGTGTCCTATCTTGGGCATTCTGCATACATTATCTTATCTAATCCTCATAGCAGAACAGTTCCTTGTGCTACACCTGGAGAAACTGAAGGCCTGGGAAGTCAAGTGCCTTGTTCAAGGCCAGTCCTCTTGTTTAATTTAGTGGTAGAACTGGGACCAGATGGCCGGTCTTATGCTCTTTCTCCAGCATCACAATGACTCCTGAATAATAATGGGCTGCCATTTAGTAGACTGAAATTCTTTGCAAGTGATCAACAAGTGTAACATGAAAAGAACATGGTGCTAGAATAAGTTTGCCTTAACCGCACAATCTCTCAAGACCTTTAATACACTAGTGCCCCATGATGCTGCTGGTGTAGTAATATGTGGCATTTCTGAAACCTTCCTGGAGATATCCCAAGGGACTAGGACCCCAGGAAGAACACTTGGGAAACGACTTCCAGTTGAATGTGCTAAGAGTACCCTTCTTAGGTTTAAAGATCAGAGGGAAGGGAGAGGTATAGGGACTGATCTGATTAGCGGCTTTGAGGGGAAACAAGCAAGCTTTCGTCTAATAGCCTCTGATCTGCAAAGGCCTAGGCCAGGGCATCTGCTAAGGCAGTGGTCGGCAATTCATTAGTCAGCAGAGCCAAATATCAACAGTACGATTGAAATTTCTTTTGAGAGCCAAATTTTTTAAACTTAAACTATATAGGTAGATACATTGTTATTAACTTAATTAGGTTACTCCTAAGCTGGCCTTTGCTGAAAACATCCTCAGTCTGAGGGGTCGACCTCAGCGAACGTACCCACACTTCTTCTAATGTCACTTCTTCAAAATAGACTCGCCCAGGCTGAAAACTGACTTCTGCGCATGGGCCACGAAGTTTCAATCGCACTATACGTGCGCGCCCACACGTGGTATTTTGTGGAAGAGCCACACTCAAGGGGCCAAAGAGCCACATGTGGCTCGCGAGCCGCGGTTTGCCGACCACTGAACTAAGAGAAAGGCTGAGGGTGAGATGTATGGTGGTTTACAGGAGAAAGACAAAGGCTTTAAATGGTTGTGGAGAATTGGGAGTTCTATGTACATTTTGTTTGTCAGCTACCCTAATTGCTTTATTTGATTCACTCCTTAAATCCCTACAAAAACTGAGCAAAGCTGGTAGCCTTAACCCTTGTTAAAAATCCTTGTTACTACCCTTGTTGAAATTAAGGGAGCTTAAGTAACTTGCTCAACACACCATGGCTAGTGGGTGAATTCCAGCCCCAGTCCATCTGCGAGCTCTGAACACTGCAGCAGACACCGTGTCTTATTCATAAGACATAATCAACCCCTATGGTGCCGGGCACTTAGTTGGTCTTCAGGAAATCCCGCATCCACCCCCCTTTCTCATAGTTGGCACATGAGTATGAAATCGACTCATGAGTGAGATTTCAGTAGGGAATGCAGGCCTGAAAAGTCCATCACAGAGAAAGAGTCTAGACCAGGGGTGGGCAAACTTTTTGACTCAAGGGCCACAATGGGTTCTTAAACTGGACCTGAGGGCTGGAACAAAAGCATGGATGGAGTGTTTGTGTGAACTAATATAAATTCAAAGTAAACATCATTACATAAAAGGGTACGGTCTTTTTTTTTTTTTTTTAGTTTTATTCATTTCAAACGGGCCGGATCCGGCCCGCGGGCCGTAGTTTGCACACGGCTGGTCTAGACTCATCCCTTATGTCCCATCAGTCACTGCCAGGCTGTGTCAAGCCTGCCTCCACTGCAGACTTGGAGTGCTCCTCTCCCCATTCTGCCCTCCACCTCTCTGAAGCTAAACACATCCTGGTCTGTTGGACCCTCCAAGTTCCGGCCACGGTCTCTCCCACCCCAGGCTGCCATGCATACAGCTTTCCTCTCTTTAAGCCCTTATTCATGTGAGGACATCAAGGAAGGGGGGATTGAATAACTTGCCCAATGTTATTAGGAGTGAGGGGGAGCTAGCAGTAACTCAGAGTCTGAGGAGAATTCTGCTGGGCCTGTAGGTTCCATGAGGGCAGGCATTCTGACTTAGTCATTCCTGTTTCAGCAACACCAAACACAATGCCAGGTGCAGCAAATGCTTAGTACAAATCTGAGACAGCATTTCCCTCCTGCCTTGTTTTTGTTAGTGTCCTGACAGGATCCTCTCTCCTCAGCACTGCACCCCAGGTATTGAATACCGTCTTTCCAGCCCAGCAAGCAGAAAATGAAGCCAAAGCCAGCTCTTCCATCTCCATCGACGAGTCACAGCCTACCACAAACATCCAAATACGGCTTGCTGATGGCGGAAGGCTGGTGCAGAAATTTAATCACAGCCACAGGTACCTTATATTGTCTGGCCTACCTTATTTTAGGAGGGTCCCAGAGATTCCCACCAAAGGGGGAGGCAGGGGGCTGTTTTTTCTTCTAACCCCAGCAGGTACTCCATGCTTTTCGAAAAGGAGGCAGTGGAATGGAAAGCATGCAAGTCTGAAGCCTTTGGCCCCTAATTCCATTAAATGTGGCCAGTGATTGCTCTCTTACCTACTGTGGTTCTCATTCCTTACCTGTAAAATTAGGGGATTGGATTCCTTAGGGATTTTTTCAGCCATCAAACTCTTTGTTCAAAGGAAATCTCGTGCTAAATCCCAAAGGTAGAACAGATAAAATTTGAACAGCTGTGCTTGCTAGAGAGGAGAGGAGACACAGTACCAGCATCCCACCCATGGCTTTCTCCCCCTCCTTCCCACAAGGGGCCTCTGAAAATGACCAGGCTATTAAGGTCTCTTCCAGATCTGGCATTTGAGAATTCCAGAACACCTGCTCTACTATCTCAGATCATCTGGCCTGGATCAAAGCAAACTGCCTCCCTCATTTTACAGACACAGAGTAATGAAGTGATTAGCAGGGGAGGATAGAGTAAAGATATTTGACAACTCCTTTTTCTAGACTAGCAGTGTCTAAATGTCATCAATCATAGGCCAGGTGAACCAGAACCCACATGTGGGACTCAGTGAATGGCTTGATAATCCTTGAGTGTTGACAAGGTTCTCGTGTTGAGTAAGCTGTGAAACAAGCCCCAGGAGCACATGGAATCTTTGTTCAAACATTTCTTGTTCAGTAGGAACTGTTCACTGCACTGTCAGGTGCTTTGTGTTTAAAGGAATTAATTCCTGTCACTTGTCTGAGTTCTTTGCCTCAGTTTCATTTCACTCAGTAATTCCAGCCTTTCAGCATGATTGCTAACTCCCCCGGGTGGACAGCCCACCCCAAGAGTTTACCAGCTGGTGGGTAAGAGGACTCTGCTGGAGGTCTCAGACTGTATCATGGATGTCTACGCCCTTAGATGTGCCAGATTGTGAATCACATAAATTTTAAGTGTTGGAGGTAGAAAGAAGTTTCTGTTTAAGCACTCTAGGGGAGAAGGCTGGCTGTTTCAGATGACTCTTCTTGTGGTCACCAGGTTCAGGACACAAGCAGTATCTAGAGTAGGGATTCCTGGCACTCAAGGGTTACTGACCTTCAGTAATTCTTCTCACTAATAGTTTTAGTGGTTTTCAAAAGAGACATAGTATTTGCTGCCCTTGTGGAATTCATGGTCTTTAGGGGGAGACAGACCTTAATCATATCCCAAAATTGTTTGATTACAAACTTGATCAGTACTGTGGGAGTAAGATCAGGGGATGGAGCTGGGGGGGAAGGCTGCCCTAAGGAGGCAGCATTTGAGCTGAGGCCTAAGGTTTGATTAGGATTACAGGAAAAAGAATCAGGCAGAGGAGCCTCTAGAAAGAGGAACCCAAATGTAGGCAGGGAGCATAGCATGAAGAAGAACTGAAAGGAGAAGGAGGGTGGTGTAAAATTGGTCAGGCCTTGGAACCACAGTAAGGAGATGGGTATTTCTCCCAAAGAAAATGGGAGTAACCCTGAAGGGTTTCAGGCAAGGGAGTGGCCTGCTCAGATGGGCTTCCAAAGGAGAGCTTTGGCCACTCTCTAGAAGACAGGGCCAGGGGAGGGGGCTTGGGGGATGTGGTGCATCCTGCTGCAGGGTGGGATTTGTGGGCAGCAGAGAAGGGCACTGCTCACCCACTTCCCACTCATCCCTGCTCCACCAGGATCAGTGACATCCGACTCTTCATTGTGGACGCCCGGCCGGCCATGGCCGCCACCAGCTTTGTCCTCATGACTACTTTCCCGAACAAAGAGCTGGCTGACGAGAACCAGACCCTTAAGGAAGCCAACCTGCTCAACGCCGTCATCGTGCAACGATTAACATAACCACCCGGCCCTGCCAGGTGGCCTCACCTTCCTGTGTTTCCCATGGCCAGCTGCCCCGTGGAGACTGCCCCTCCCGCCCCCTCTTGAACACCCAGCAGTCCAGTGCCGTCTCCTCCGTAGCTCTGGGTTCTTAGATCTCCGTTGGACATTTGTTTTCTCCTTAGTTGCATTTCCTGGGTTTTTGTGACGATCAATGGACTTTAAAGAAAAAAAATAAAAACAGCTAAAAAAATGGAAGGAATATCACCAGCATGTTCCAGGGAACCTCTCCCACTGAAGTAGGCTTTGATTGCTTTAAAATAATTTCTCTCCAGGGCGTGTGAGAAGAACCTTCCTGCATAAAAATTGCTTGTGGTCCACAATACCCATCTACTTGTATGTCCACCTGCCTCTCCCACGATGACTAGTGGAGGATTTCCCCCTTTATAAGGAAGGAAGTGGGGGACTTGTAGAAAGAGGATTTGCAGCCACTTACTCCCATAAGGACAAATCTCTTGCCCAGATAAAACCAGGCAGCAGCAAAAGTCCCCCAGATATAGATGCACATGACTCCTTCAGATGAAGATAAATATTCCCTGTGCTCCTTTCGCTCAAACCCTGGGAATTTCAAACCAGTTGAGATTCTGATTTCACCTGTCTGCCTCGGGCCTTTCCTCCCTCATCATCTGGGCCATTGTCACCCTGGTGATTCTCAGCTTCTATGCCATTGCTTTACTCCATGTGCAGAAGTGTGTACCTAGGGAATAGATGGGGTATCTTTTCATTGGGAAACAGCTCATGCCAACCTGAGTTCAGAGTCAGGGTATCTTAGTGAGCAATAATCAAAATACCACTGAGCACCCTAGCCGGTGTATCTCAGCGGTTAGAGTGTAGACCTGCAAATCGAAGGATCTCAGGCTCAATTCCGGTCAAGGGCGTGTACCTGGGTTGCAGATTTGGTCCCCTGCCCTGTCGGTATATGCGGGAGGCAGCCAATCAATGTTTCTGTCCCTCTTCCTCCCTCCTTTCCATTCTCTGAAAAAAGAAATGGGAAAAATGACCTCTGGTGAGGATTAGCAATGTATATATCTCACCCAGCTATTCGATAATGATGTGTGTGGCAAATCAAATGTTGAAAGGGGAGGGGAGGCCTGTGCTGAGTAAATTTTGAGAGTAAGAGTAATGTAAGTGCCTGGCTTTGGTGTGCAGGTTCCGCCTCACAGTTCTCTGCCCCATTGATTTCAGACTTACAGCAACTTAGGCAGTCGGATACAGACCTCCCCCATAAATAAGTGTGGTTTTTTTCTGTGCAAGTTTGGGAAAGAAGGGTCACTGGGGTCTTGAAAGCTTTTCCACCTCCCAATTAAGTGAAGCACAGACTTAGAATCAACACTGACTCAGAATCTCCTGGTTTTGAATCAATGTCCCTCAATCCTCTTTTCCAAGCAGTCATCACCAATCCTGCTTCACACCCTGCAACAAGCCAAGAACCAACACTACTTATATCCAGAGCTGGGGAATGGCTTGGATTTCCCCAAGACCCATCCTGAGAAAGGGACACACACAGCTTGTTGCTTCTGATCGCAAATTGGCAGGGGCCTGCCAGGGCTGCAGCATCTGCCAGTGTCCTCCAGCAGGTGGTAGTAACTGTGGAACCTGCCGGTCTGGAAAAACTTTGTAAATTATTGTCACCTTGACCATGCAACCCAGGTACATGCCCTTCACCGGGAATTGGACCAGAATGAGGGCAATGGAGTTCGATGCTTTATAATGGGTTGCTTTGAAGAAGTGTAATAGCAACCATTGTAAGTACGTCTTTGCCACAAGCATCCCATTTTACAGTGCAAAACCTAAAGCCCAGCTGGTGAGTGGTAAGGTTTGCTTGCTTCCAAAGGTTATGCTCTAAACCTCGCTCCACATACGTACACGCTGTCCCCAACCCGGGCCCTGTACACATACACTCAACCCCCTCCTACCCTGCTTCAGAGTTTCTTTTTTTCCTCCAAAGATTTTGTTTGTTTGTTTTGGGTTTTTTTTTTTAAATATATATTTTATTGATTTTTTACAGAGAAGAAGGGAGAGGGATAGAGAGCCAGAAACATCAATGAGAGAGATTGATCAGCTGCCTCCTGCACGCCCCCAGTGGGGATGTGCCCGCAACCAAGGTACATGCCCTTGACCGGAATCGAACCTGGGACCCCTGAGTCCGCAGGCCGATGCTCTATCCACTGAGCCAAACCGGTTCGGCTTGTTTGTTTGTTTTAGAGAAGAAAGGAAAGGAGAGGGAGAGAGAAACATCAATCAGCTGCCTCTGACATGTTCCCTACTGGGGATAAAGCCCGAAACCTGTGTCTGTACCCTGATAGAATCAAACTGGCAACCTTTCAGTGCACTGGACAACGCCCAACCAACTAAGCTACACTGCCAGGGCATGCTTTTTTAAATTTTTATTAAGATTTATCAGAGTTTCTGCTTAAGTTTCACTAGTACATATCAGAAGAGATCACAAAAACACCACTTAAAACCTGCATCATCTAGAAAGGCACAAAGGCCTTTTGGGATTCCCACCCAGCCAGGGGAAGGGATCTAATGCAGCCATCACAGTTTAGACCATCCCAGGGTCAGAGAGCTTGTCAGCCACAGAGCGAGGATCACACTGGTCTGCATCCAGGCTGGTTTCAGTCCTGGTTCTCTCTAGGTGGCCCAGAGGGAAAGGTTCATCCACCCACAGATAGGCTTTCACAGTGTTTGTTTTGTTTTGTTTTTAATATATTTTGTTGATTTTTTACAGAGAGGAAGGGAGAGAGATAGAGAGTTAGAAACATCGATGAGAGAGAAACATCGATCAGCTGTCTCCTGCACATCTCCTACTGGGGATATGCCCGCAACCAAGGTACATGCCCTTGACCGGAATCAAACCTGGGACCTTTCAGTCCGCAGGCCGACGCTCTATCCACTGAGCCAAACCGGTTTCGGCACACAGTGTTTTTTAAAAAAATAAAGGATACTCAGCCACTGGTTATGGAGCTTCTGAATTCAAGCATCCCATTTTACAGTGCAATGTAAAGATGATGCTCAACTGAGGCATTTTGTTAATTGGTAGGGACATTTTGGATCATCCCAAAACTTGGTTGGCAAGTAAGGGAGTTCAATAGGCCAGGCCAAGAATATATTGCAATGCGTGGGACATTTCCTGATGGAATGACATCCACAGTGAAAAAGGCAAATTAGTTATGATGATGCCCTTCCTAACAAGTTCAGCTTAAACTAGTCTCTACTGTGGGGCATATGTGGTGTTTCTGTTTGGTCTTGTAAACCACACCATGCCCAACAACCCTGTAGGTACAGTTTGGGGCACATCTGGTTGCTTCCTCAGAAGCAGGTATGTGCGGCAAGAGCTGAGCATGTCTTTATGGCTTTGGATGGCATCTTCCAAAAAGCGGCAGTGCCCTTTTGTGTACCCACCAGCGCTACAAAACATGCTAGTCCCCACCAGGAACTCCTTCAAGCTGACTGAGCTCATTCCATGGAAGCAACTGGTGCAGAAGTGTGGGTTCTCTGCTGCTCTCTAGCCCAACCACTAGGATTTCCAGAGGAACTGCTGTCAGGACTTCTCCCTGCCAGAGCCAAATGAAAGAAAGTCTCCCCCCACCCCCCCCCATGGAACCCGACCCCCCCCTCCCCCACCCCGCCACACACACACATACACACTCACACTTTCTTCCAGGTCCACTTTTCTCAGGCTAGGACAGGGAAGCACATTGTTGACTTCTAGTGGCCAATCTGGCCCCAGCTGAGCAAGCTTCTGTGCTGTGTGACTACATCTCTGCTCACCCCACATCCAGTCCATGAACAGGCTCTTAAGGTTCTGCTGCAAATGCATCCCAAATCCAGCCACTCATCATCCCTACCCTGCCATCTGCATCCAGCCTCCATCATCTCTCACATCGACAACTGCAGTGACCTGGTTGGTCCCTGAAGAACCCTGCAGGACCTGGCCCACCACTAGCTATCCATTTGCCCTGCTGTATTTTCCTTCTTATTCTGTCTCCATGTGATGCATTATATACTCTCTATGTGTTTGTTTCCTTTGTCCCTCCACTGGGTTATAAGCTCCATGACTCTGAGCACTTGGCACAGTGCCTGACACATCTTAGGTCTTCAACAAATGACTGGTTGTATGAACTTGTGAAATGGAGATAAGACCTCCCTATCTAAAGGGTGAAGGTGATGATGCTTAAAGTGTCCCATGAAGTAGTGTTTGGGTAACTCAGTCCATCCCTCTCTCCCAAAGCAGGCTCTCATTCAGCCACAGGGGGGCATCGTTCTAAAGGGCACCTGTAGCTGCCAGGAAAGGCATCTAGGTTCTTCCAGCAAAGACACTTAAGAAAAGGTGGAACTAAGACAGATATGGCCGGGACAGAGCATCAGCCCGCACACCAAAGGGTCCCAGGTTTGATTCCGTCAAGGGCACATACCTTGATTGTGGGCTTCTCCCCAGCCCAAACCCTAGTGGGCTCGTGCAATCAATGTGTTTCTCTCACATGGATGTTTCTGTCTTTCCCCCTCTCTCTTCCACTCTCCCTAAAAATCAGTGGAAAAATATCCTCGGTTGAGGATTAACAACAACAACCACCACAAAAAAATATACCCCCACAACAAAGCAGATATGTATGTGGGGTGGGAGAGCAAGGTGTGCAGGGGGTGCCTCGGCACCTTCCCCACCTTGACAGGACTGGACTCAGAAGTTTAAGGGCCAGTCACCCTCCATCCTGAGTACCTAAGACCCTCAATGCCAGGACCAGATCTTCAGCCACTACCAATGATAACAGCAGCTGCCATTATTTGAGCACAGTTTTGTGCTAGGCCCTGTATGTATCTTTCCTCGTGTAGTTGGACAACAACCCAAAGGTACCATGGCTAGCTTATTTTATGGAGGAATACACAGGCTCAGCGTGGTGAGGTCCACACCATGTAAAAGGCACAGCCAAGATTTGAACCCCCGACTGCCTGAACCCTTGGCTTTAGGAGTTAGATAAAGAGCCAAGTTATAGTAACCTGTGTCAGGTGGTTTCAACGAGGGCCATCGGGGTCTATACCACAATCAAAGGTTGGACACAAGGAAATAAGTGATTCACAAAGAAGTTCAATATAGTCTCACTACAAAACCTCAAGTATACCCCTTGCTTAAAGAGGGTCAGAGGATCCCATAATAAGGTGTTTATTTCCAAGTGGTCACAAGATGAAATGCACCTAACCGTGCAAAATTACCTGCACCACCTCCTCCTCCTCCATCTCTGCCATCTTCCACCACTTCCTCCGTCACCATCACCTTTACCACCATCTGCACAATTACCAGTACCTCCACTTCTATGTCCACCACCACCATCTTCACAGTCTCCACCATCATCTGGGACATTCCAGTCTCGCCCGCCTGCCCTCTCCCAGCTTCCTGTACCAGGTCCTCACTTTTTGTTTGTCTGTTTGGTTGGGGTTTTTTGTTTGTTTCTTTGTTTTGAGCACTTTATTACTTTCCATCACAACAAGATGCTCCAGGCTCATCTTGTATGTTTCCTATCCCAGTCCTAGAATCAGCCCTGGTTTCTTTACTTAGAGAATTGTGTAGGAAACCAAGATCTGGGCACCAGGCAAGCTCATTGCTCTTTGGGTGTCTTTCTTCTAGGGGTTCTCAACCTTCCTAATGCCGCGACCCTTCCTCATGTTGTGGTGACCCCCAACCATACAATTATTTTCGTTGCTACTTCATAACTGTAATTTTGCTACTGTTATGAATCGTAATGTAAATATCTGATATGCTATATGTGTTTTCCGATGGTCGCGACCCACAGGTTGAGAACCGCTTAGCTAACAGAGTAAAGAAATATATACCTGAATACTAACCCACAATATACACATATCCATAAATATTACTATATGTAACCATCTGTATCTATATTAAATTAAACGAGTTCTTAACAGAGGCTCTTTTTTTATAATGTGTATTTCATCACTGAGATTTCTAATTTTTCCTGGTTTCAAGCGATTTGTAATTGATTGTTGAAGCATTTTTATGATGGCTGCTTTCAAACCCTTGTCCTGTAATTCCATTTTTATGTTTTTAATTGATTTTTTAGAAGAAAAGAGAGAGAGAGATTTGTTATTCCACTTATTCATGCATTCATTGGTTGATTCTTGTATGTGCCCTGACGGAAGATTGAACCTGCAACCCTGGCACATCAGGACAATGCTCCAACCAACTGAGCTGCTTGGCCAGGGCTAACATCTAATTCATCTCAATGTTGGAGTTGGTTGATTGTGTTCTCATTCAAGTTGTGACATTTTTATTCTTATTTTCATGGGCGATTTTCACTCTGGGTTCTATTTAAATCCTTTATTTTAGCAGGCAATCACCCTGTTTAGGTTTAGCACACAGCCTACTTTTGTTGGCTGTGGTCCCAATGACAGTTTGATTTGCTTGGATTATCTGGTGTTACAGGGTCTTCCTCTGGCCTCTCCTTAAGCTGCCATGAGGGTGGAAGGAGTTTCCCCAGGCCTGGCCACCATGTGCCTCTTGGTGGGGAGGGAAGTGCAGACCTACTGTGGTTGCTTGTTGTGCCAGGTCCCCTCCTGCCTGTTCCACCTGCCCACCTTTCCCGTGTCTCCCTGTGGAAAGGGGAGTGCTCCCCCCCATCCTTACTGTTAGTGAGGCTCCCCATCAATCCCCCTTGCCAGCAGTGCTGGGTGCACCTGTTGCTGGCAGAGGGGCTCCCATTCAATCCAGGGCTGCCTACCTGGGCTACCTTCTGTTGCCTGGCTGGGGTGAGGAAGTGCCAGGTCCAGGTTCCTTCTTCTATGGGGTGGACCGCAGTGGTCGGCAAACTGCTGCTCGTGAGCCACATGCGGCTCTTTGGCCCCTAGAGTGTGGCTCTTCCACAAAATACCACCTGCGGGCGCGCATGTACAGTGCGATTGAAACTTCGTGGCCCATGCGCAGAAGTAGGTATTTTGTGGAAGAGCCACACTCAAGGGGCCAAAGAGCCGCATATGGCTTGAGAGCCGCAGTTTGCCGACCACTGGGGTGGGGGAATATTAGAGGCCCTGCCTCTGTGTTGCTTTTTCAATCCTGGGCTTCCAAACCAGTTCATTTTCCTTTACCACTTGTCATAGTGCTCCTTAGGTTGCCTCTTGGTTTATCATTGTGCTTAACCGGGAAGAAGAGAAGTGGGTCTATATAATCTTGTCCAACCAGAAATCCAGTAAGTACATTTTTAACACTATGGATTTGTGTTGCCAGCTGCTTTCTTGAAAGGCCATTCTAGCCCTGGCCAGTTTGGCTCAGTGGATAGAGCATCAGCCTGCAGACTAAAGCGTCCTGGGTTCGATTTTGGTCAAGGACACATGTCCGGGTTGTGGGCTCAATCCCCAGTAGGGGCGTGCAGGAGGCAGCCAATCAATGATTCTCTCTCATCATTGATGTTTCTATTTCTCTCTCCCTCTCCTTTTCTCTCTGAAATCAATAAAAAAATATATTTTTTAAAAGGCCATTCTAATATAGTATATTGCCTCAAATGATGCATGAGGGTCTGCTCTCATTTTACAGTGTAAGATCACCTGCCCAATGTCACACAGGAGCACATAGCAATGCGGAGTCCTGCACAAATCCTGTGTTCTCCTATGTCCCCACCTGCTGCCACCACACTCAGCACCACTTCCCAGCGCTCCAGGAAGCTCACAGCCTGGCAAGGACAGCAGACTCAGGAGTTAAGCTCTGAGGGGGAATGAAAGTGGAAGGGCACCCAGGCCTGAGAGTGAAGAATCAGTCCAGAGAGGACATCCTTGAGCCTGATAAGATGCTCTGCTCAGAGTCCCCGCTCCTGCCCCTTCCAGCCCTCTGTGTTCAAGCACTTCAGGCTTCAGGCCAGTGTGAGCACTACAAATGTGGATTCAGGCTCCCCAGCTGTGGGGACTCCTGCGTGTCACTGCTGATTATTGTCACCAGTCCTCGGGTGGAAATGGGGGGCAGATCCAGGCACCTGTGACAGAACAGGCACTGCCTGCCCTAGGAGAGCCTGGACACCCAGCCCCAATCCTGGTGAAGCTGATCCCACTGGCAAGCCACTGCCCCTGTTTGTGCTTTAATCTCCTGCCCTGTGAAATGGAAGCAATCATTCTCATCCTTCGGAGAATCCATGTTGTTAATAGGCCGGATAGACTGTAAGCTCTGGTGAGAGTCAGAAAGCTTTAAAAGGATAAATCAAATCTTGGCTCTCTCTGGCTCAAAACCCTCCAGTGGCTCCCATCACATTTGAACTAAAACCAAGGCCTCGTGTAGTATTTGAATTAATACCCTTCACTCCTCATGCTCCTTTAACCTGTTCTTATTTTTCTTCCTAGACTTATCACTTAGTGTGCATGTGTGTTTCTTTTTAATCTCTTCCCAGAAGCTCCATGGAGGCAGGAATCATGTCTTCTTCAACCCCTGAGCCTAGGACAGCACACCACAGACTCCTGCCTCCCTGCCCATAGCTCTTCCCACTGTACCACGGACCTCACCCTGGAAACTTTTTTGTGTCCCTTATATTTCTTCTCTGTGACTGGCTCATCTCTGTAGGGAAACTGTTCTGTTCTGGTGCCCTGACAACTTTGCACATGTCCACCTAGGCCATGTAGGCAAGGCTTAAATTAACCACAGCTGACCTACGCCTTGATGGAACATCCGAGGATCCTCCTGGAACATGAGAAGTCAGGTGGTCATGAGAGGAGCTGCCACAAGGCCATTTCTATTCCCAGTAAGGCTGTAGCCATAGGCTCTTTCTCATCTGCCTCCCTGATTCTGATGAGGTGGGGGTTCATCCCCTTCTACCTTACCTTCCTTCCAGTTTCAGGCTGTCAAACAGCTTAGCTGCAGCATGGAATTAGGACCCCATTATTCTGGTTTCATGTCACCTAGCCCCTTTTGTTTCAGTATCATCTTGTGGACTAGGGATGCTAACACCATAGCTGATCTTGCTTTTGCCATCCATGTAAATAATAAACTCCCTCAAGCCATTTGGGCTGGATGTATTCCTACCTGCTAAACCTATGACAGAATGACACTCTAATCTAGCAGCTTCTGATAGGAATTTGTAAGTCTGCCTGACAATATTATTTTCATGCCAGCATTATTGTCCCTCTCAGGCATATCTGTCGAGCATCCCTCATCCTGGGTTGTGCCACCACTCTTCAGGATCCAGCCACTAGAATCCTCAGTTATTCAGAACCTGAACCAAGAAGCATTTTCAGACTACCACATGTAGCCTAAGCCCAATCTGGTCAATTGCTTACTAAAACAAAAATATCACTATTCTCCATAGGAGTTTAAAAAGACTGGATATTGTATAATGACACTCAAAATGTTCAGGATATATTCCAATATTACTTGACATATTGTTAGGGTCACCAAAGGAGGAATGCACAAGGACAAGAGTGGCAAGGGATTATAAATTTATTAGATCATTTGGAGACCAGATGGGCTGAGCCAAAATGGCATCAGCAGCCAGGGACGGGGTCAGAAATTTTAAAGGACTCTAGGAGGGCTTTTTCCATGGAGAATTCTCTGGGCAGGTCCAGATCCTGGGCAAGTTTGGAGGGGAAAGTTACTGTTCTTAGCAAATGGAATGTCGTCTAAGTGAAAGAGAATGTCAGTTGTGAAATGATCTAAAGGTCAGTTTCCCAGAGGAGGGGATATCAATTTGATTATATGATCAGAGCTAACACGTATGAAGAAACATGAAAATCTCAACTCACAAAGGAAAAGACAATCAACAGATGCTGAGAGTACACAGCTGTTGGAATTATCTGATAAAGTCTTTAAAGCAGCTACTATCAACATGCTCCAGCAAGTAAGGACAAACCATCTAGAAACAAATGGAAAGATAGAAAGTTTAAGCAAATTCATACGTAAAGAACAAATGAAACTCTGAACTGAAAAATAAAGTAACCGAAAATTTTAAAACTCTTTGGCCCTAGCCAGTTTGGCTCTGTGGATAGAGCACTGGCAAAGGGTCCTTGGTTTGATTCCAGTCAAGGACATGTACATTGATTGCAGGATTCTCTCCCCACCCCCCTTTTTTTCTCCTAATATCTGTTCTTCCCTTCTCCTATAAGCACAGAACTCCTATTTTTCATTGGGCACACAAGAAGCTAAATTTGACCATACAAATAGGTTGTAGCCAATGAGAGATGAGAAGAAGAGATGTGTGCAACTTCTAGGTCATGCACCTAAAGGGATAGGGTAAGCTTTCATTCCCCCTTTCCACTGGTTGGAATGCAAGACTGTTGGAGTCAGCTTGGACCATGCAGAGGAGGGTAGGATCCTACAGATGGAGAGGCACAAGTAAAATGAACACAATCCTCTGGAGAGCCTGTGAAGCCAAGCTGTCCTACCTGCCTCTGGACTGTTAAAAGAGAGAGAGCCCTGCTATCTTAGCTCAGTGGTTGAGCGTTGACCTATGAACCAGGAGGTCATGGTTCAATTCTCCATCAGGGCAGTCCAGAGCACATGCCTGGGTTGCAGGCTCCATCCCCCGTGGGGGGTGTGCAGGAGGCAGCTGATCAATGATCCTCTTTCATCACTGATGTTTCTATCTCTCCCTCTCCTTTTCTCTCTGAGATCAATAAAAATATATTTTAAAAAAATAGCCTGGCTGGTGTGGCTCAGTGGTTGAGCATCGACCAGGAGGTCACAGTTCAGTTTGCGATTCCCCATGGGACACATGCCAGGGTTGCAGGCTCCATCCCCAGTGGGGGGTGTGCAGGAGGCGGCTGATCAATGATTCTCTCTCATCACTGATGTTTCTATCTCTCCCTCTCCCTCTCTCTCTGAAATCAATAAAAACACAGTTAAAAAAATAAGAAAGACAGCAATTTCAGTCACAAGGTCCCTGAGATTGTAGGGAAGGGAACACAGATGATGGGAAGAGTGTCAAAGAACTTTGAAGTCATGTTTGAAACACCCGAGGAGCACACGCAGGTCCCTAGACTGTCACAACGCTCCCTCCTGCCACAATGCCTCCTGCGTGTTCCTCTGCCTCTCCCAGCGCCGCACACAGCCGGTCAACTCCTTCAGACCTTGGCTAAACCTAGCTACCTGCACGGACCATGTCACTACCCTCCAGGCTGAGACAGGCCTCTCTATTCTGTCTCTCAGAACACAACGTCAGGGGTCGCTCTCCCACAGAACTTACAGATCTGAAACTTTACATTTACCTGTGTGGGTACTGGTTGCCTCTCACCAAAATTTAAGTTCTGTGAGGTCAGGGACTGAGTCTGTCTCCTTCCCTACTGTTTCCCCAGCACCTAGCACAAAATAAGCCATGAATGAATGCGTGAATGAATGAATCCAGGGCACATAATGACTCCTCCTCCAACATGGAAAAGCAGAGCTCCTCATCGTGAACCATTCATTGAACGCTAACATGCACGCACATCTGCGCTGCCCTCACAATCATCCTTTGTACAGGAGAAGTGTGAACCTGCTGAAAGCCACCTATTCCGTTACCGGCGGAGCCCCAAATCGTCTCCCCGTTTCTCAGATGCGGAAACTTGATTGAAGAGATGCGGAGCGGGGCGGGGGGCGGGGCAGGTCCGGCGTCCGAACGGCAGCCTCCGCAAGGTAGCAGCCGCGGGCCTCCCGGCTTCCGGTTCCCGGGCGCGGGGACGTGCGCGCCGTGTGTGGGGGGCGCGCGCGCAGGGCGGGGCGTGCAGGGCGGGGCGCGCGTGCGCAGGCGTCGCGCGGAGGGACGAGGCAAAGCCGCGCAGTCGCCTGATCCGCTCTCGGTCCACGCCGTCCATCGCGCTGCCCGTCCGCCCGCCTCGCGCCCGCCGCCGCCGCCGCCGCCGCCATGGGAGTGCAGGTGGAGACCATCTCCCCCGGAGACGGTGAGTAGGCGCATCCGACGGTCCTGGGGCCCCCGCTGCCGTGCGCATCCGCTCACCGCGCCGTCTGTCTGTCTCCTCAGGGCGCACCTTCCCGAAGCGCGGCCAGACCTGTGTGGTGCACTACACGGGTGAGTCGGCGGGCCCGTGGGGCGGGGGCGGGGGCGCCGGGAGGGCGGCCTGGGGGCAAAGGCCTGAGGCGTGGCGGCGGCGAGGCCCGCGTGGCCCGCGGCTGAGGCCTGGGCGGGGGCAGCGCCCCCGAGGGGCCATCTCAGGCCTGCGGAACCCGCGACCGGCCGAGCCGGCGCCGGTGAGCGCTGACCTCGGACCGGGTCTTATTTTGCCCTTCACAAGCAGTTTTGTGCCTCGGATGCTGCCCCTGTGCCCACTGCACAGAGGAGGAAACTGAGGCTGGGGGAGGCGAAGGCTCTTGCCCAAGGTGACGCTCAGGAACCGGCAGAGCGCCGGCCAGGGACCGTCAGAAAGGATTGGCGTCCCGGCTGACACCCCACTCCCCACCCCCACCCCCGCCCGCACCCCACCCCACTCCCAGCCCCGCTCCGGCCCTCCCTCCTTTGGCGATTAGAAGGGCGAGGCACTTCCCAATCTGCGGAGCTGCCGTTCGCCCGAGAGTCGGGCCCCGGCCCCGCTGCCGGGAGGAGGAACGTTCCGGCTCCCCAGTCCCTGCTGTGGCCCAGCCTGGCCGCGGAGACACCACATCTGCACGTCTCTCACCTCTTTATACTTTGGAGGCACTGGCACATCCCAGCTCCCGTGGCGTTGATGGCCCAGGCTGACAGAACGCGTATGGCATTTAGTCCCCCCGCCCTACGAGGTGACTTTTCTCATCTCCATCTTAAAATAAGGAAACGGGCCCAGTTAGGGTCACAAACAGCAATGTAAGCCAAAGGGAATTGTGGACCCTCGGCCGGAGTTCGCACCCGCGCCCAGCACCTGGAGACCCTCTTGGACTCCATGCCCGTACAAGGCCCTCCGGGGCGGTGTCGAGGCGGGGGTGGGGGCTGCGCGGGCAGGCGGCGGCGCCCTGCTGTGGGTGGAGGGGGAGGTCGGTGCAGCTCCAGTTGCTGATATGAATCACGGTCCTTCCCCTTCCTCCCCCCCTTTCTCCCCCTTCCCATCCTTCCTCTGTTCCTCTTCCTTCCTCTGTTTTTTTCTCCTCTCCTTTCTCTTCTGTTACTTCGCCTGGGTGGTAGGCTGTAGCCAGCGGTTCTCAACCTGTGGGTCGCGACCCCTTTGGCGGTCGAACGACCCTTTCACAGGGGTCGCCTAAGACCATCCTGCATATCAGATATTTACATTACGATTCATAACAGTAGCAACATTACAGTTATGAAGTAGCAACGAAAATAATTTTATGGTTGGGTCACAACATGAGGAACCATGTAAAGGGCCAGAAGGTTGAGAACCGCTGCTGTAGGCAGCTCTGAGTTGCTCAGGTCTACCCTTCCAAGCTTTACCTTCTCTCCCAGACCATGGGGGCAGCCCTCTGTTGATGGGAAAAAGGCATTTAACACCCCTCTCCAGTGTGCTCTTATTTCACTGGCCCTTCTCTGTGGGTGGACATGCTAAGGACTAGAACCCTTTAAAAGGCTGTGGAAGAGGAGGCATTGAAACCCAGCTTTGTAAGGAACAGCCTGATGCCTGTGAAGGAAGCTGGAAGGTGGTTTTGACATTTTAAATGACTGTATTTGTAAGCCACGATCAGCACCTGAGCCTAGGGAGGCTGCTGGCAGAGGAAAGCTTGTCTGTATGGTTATTTGTGATCAGTGGGGTGAGAAGAGTGACCATTGCCTGTTACAGCGTTGGGGTGAGTGGGCAGCTCATTCACTTCCTACAGCCAACTGGGCAGAGACAAGCTCGGGATGCAGTGACTTCTGCGCCCCTCCCCCAGTTTGAAAGTAGCCACATTCAGATAATTGGCTACTCCATCAGTCCTACCCGTCTGCTGGTGCTGTGGCAGGACTGGACACCAGTACGTAGGCAGGACCACATTTCACTGTGCCTCTTGAATTGTCCCCACACAGCATGCCTGGAGCCTTTCTCTAAGAGAACAGATGGTCGTGGGACCTAGAACACCATCAGGGCTCCCAGTGCCTCTTCTCAAAGTCTATGTTTTTCCTTGAGGGTGGCACCCACCCACACATTCCCAGAACAGCAGCAGGACCCTGGCATGCATTAGGACAAAAGCTTTCTTTTTTATTTCATTTTTTATAAGCCCTACGAAGGCACCTTAGTGAGAAGTCAGCTCTGTCTCATGCTCACAGAATAGGTTGTTCTCAGGTGGGTGGCTTTGTTCCCCTGAGTCTTTGCCACCAGCTTCCCAGGAAGAACCTGTTTAAGACCTGTGGGGGCGTGAGAGGAATGGGTAAGCACTTTGAGATTTCATCTGTAGTAGTTAAAGCTTTTAAGCCATTGGGAACAAATCCATCTTGTGGGAACATGATTGGCAGGGAGGGGGGCAGTGAGATTATCATAAAAGTCCAAAGGTCTTCAAAGGCAGGAAGCCCTCTGGGCCTTAAGAAGGGAGAAGGGTTTCTCATGATATACCCCTAGTTTTCATATCTGCTTTTCTCTGCCTGGCTGCCTTAATTATTGTTTCCTGTCACAAATTTCTGTTTTTCTACTCCCAAGTGGTGGAAGTCCCTTGTGTGCCCCCCTCCCCCGCTGCACCCCAATCCCATATCCAGTTTCTGTGTCTCCTTTTGATTACCTACCTCTGAATACTTCTGGTGACTGTCAGTAGTAGCCTTGATGTCGGTCTCAAGGTTTCTTCTGGTGCCTTCTAGCAGAACATAGCATGAGTATGGCCTCAAAGAAAGGCTTGTGACACCTTTTTGTGGTGCCAGAAGGGAAAATGAAAACTTGACTGTCAACCAGCCAAGCACCTCCTAATAGCATGCTATCATGCTATATTGAGGTGGAAGGGAGGAGGTGGGAATATAACCTGCCACATATGTGCTTTGAGGATCAAGTGGATTCTCGCTCCTCTCTCCTTGCCTCCAGTAGCTTTGTCATCTTGATTGTTGAGTTGTCCTGACACAGAGCTAGGCTTATATCCCTGTTACTCACATCAGCTGCCACGTGCCTCCCATTGTCAGAGCAACCTCAAGTGGATTGAAGGCATTCTTTTTTTATCCTCTTAAATAGTAGTTGACATCATGTCCTTGGGATCAGATTTGTCAGAAGCCTGGCTTCTGACAGAAAAACCAAGGTCCCCTCAACCCCATTTCCTCAGGAGCTCCAATTGGAGGGCGACTGAGCTCCCCGGGCAGGTGTGGCCACTTGCCTGCAGCCCCTTCCCACGCCTTGCTTTTCTTCAGCCTGTTTCCCTTCTCTCTGTTTAATTCCATCCACTTTCCCGCTGGGTGTTTCTTGGATGATGATCCGATGTCTGGAGGAAGGCACACCCCTCAGATGGTTTTCCCCAGGCTCTCTTCAGGTGGACAGACTATAGCTATTTGGGCTGGGCTGCACAGGACCCTTCCTTCCTACAGCAGATGTTGAGTGAGCAACAGCAACAAGCCAGGCAATAGGGATGTGGCCAGTGAGCTAAATAGATAAAGACCTAATCTGGCGGGCGGGGGAGGGGGTGCGGAGGGGGGGGGGGCTTACCTGAGTGATAAGACTAATAGCATGAAGGTAGTTAGAAGCACTGTGGAGAGATTATAAACAGGGCTAGAGGGCATGGGGAGCAGACTTGCTGCTTTTAGTGAGGGTGTTCAGAAAAGGCCTCTGACAAAATGACACTTTAATATTTACCCAAAGGAAGTTGGGGAGTGAGTGGCATGTCTGTCTAGAGCAGTGGTTCTCAACCTTGGCTGCACATTGGAATCACCTGGGAATCTTTTTAAAATCCTGATTTCTGGGCCTCATCCTCCGGAAATTCTGTTTCTTTGTTACTAATGTTGTGGCCTCACCCCTAACAAAGAAACAGACTTTTCGGAGGATGAGGCCCAGAAATCAGGATTTTAAAAAGATTCCCAGGTGATTCTAGTGTGCAGCCAAGGTTGAGAACCACTGCTCTAGAGGAAGAGTATTCCAGGCAGAGGGAAGAGCCAGCACAGAGGTTGGAGCATGCTTTGTGTGTATTAGGGGAACAGCAAGGAGACCAGTGTGGCTGGAATGGATTGTGTAAGGGGCAGAGGGGGGGGGGGGGGGGGGGGAGGAGTGGGAGAAGATGAAATGATGGTGGAGCCTGGTAGATTGTTATAGGAACACTAGAGGCTCGGTGTATGAATTCGTGCACAGATGGGGTCCCTCGGCCTGGCCAACGAGATCGGGGCTGGCCAGCAGGAGGGACCACGGGAGGTTGGCCAGCCACAAGAGGTTGGCTGTGGGAGCGCACTGACCACCAGGGGGCAGCTCCTACGTTGAGCATCTGCCCCCTGGTGGTCAGTGTGCATCATAGCAACTGGTCGTTCGGTTGCTTAGACTTTTATATAGATAGATTGTCTTTGGGAGTAGGGTGGGATCATTGGAGGGTTCGATTCCTGGTCAGGGCACATACCTAGGTTGTGGATTCGATCCCATCCATAGGAAGAAACCCATGGATGTTTCACTTTCACATCAATGCTTCACTCTTCCTCTCACCCTTCTCTTTTCCATTCCCTCCTCCCCCTTCCCATCTCTCTAAAAAATCAATGAACATGTATTAAATACATGGGGATTTAAAAAATAATAATTTTATGTTTGATACTATTACATGTGTCCCCATTTTCCCTCCCTTTGCCCCCATCTACCCAGCCCCCGCCCCACCCCTTCCCTCTGGCCATCATCACACTGTTATCTTTGTCTGTGGGTTATGCATATATTTTACTTGGCTAATCCCTTCACCTTCTTTCATATAGACCCCCTTTCCCCCAACCCCTCTGACAGCTGTCCTCACTGTTCCATGTATCTATGTCTCTATTTCTATTTTGTTTGTCAGTTTATTTTGTTCATTAGATTCTACGTATAAGTAAGATCATATGGTATTTATCTTTCTCTAACTGGCTTATTTAACTTAGCATAATAATCTCCAGGTCCATCCATGCTGTCACAAAATATAAGGTTTCCTTCTTTTATTATGGCCACATAATATTCCATTGTACCACAGCTTTCATATCCACTCATTTACTAATGGACACTTGGGCTGTTTCCAGATCTTGGCTCTCTCTATATAAAAGCCTAAGTGACCAGCCAACCGGCCGACCAACTGTGACATGCACTGACCATCAGGGGGCAGATGCTCAATGCAGGAGCAGAAACCACAGGCATGGAAACCTGGAACAGACTGATGAATCTCAGAGGGAAGAGGGAAGTGGGAGGGTGGGAAGAGATTAACCAAAGATCTATATGCATATTAGAGGCCCGGTGCACAGATTCGTGCACCAGTGGGGTCCCTCGGCCTGGCCTGTGGGGATTGGGCCGAAACCGGCTCTCCGACATCCCCGAGGAGTCCCGGATTTCGAGAGGGCGCAGGCCAGGCTGTGGGAATCTGTGCACCAGGCCTCTAGTTACAAATAATGCTGTTGTGAACACAGGGGTGCATATATTCTTTTGAGTTGGTGTTTGGGGATTCTTGGGATATGTTCCCCAGAAGTGGGATAGCTGGGTCAAAAGACAGTTCCATTTAAAATTTTTTAAGGGAACAAATCCGCACTGTTTTCTACAGTGGCTGCACCAGTCTGCATTCCCACCAGCATTGCACTAGGGTGCCCTTGTCTTCACATCCTCGCCTGTACTTGTTTGTTGATTTATTGATGGTAGCCATTATTGCAGGTGTGAGATGATACCTCATTGTGGTTTTAATTTGCATCTCTCTGAGGGTTAGTAATGTGGAGCATTTTTTCATATGTCTATTGGCCATCTGTCCTCTTTGGAGAACTATCGATTCAGGTCTTTTGCCCATTTTTAATTGGATTATTTGTCTTACTGGTGTATAAGTCTTTATTTTGGGTATTAACTTCTTACCAGATGTATCATTGGAAAATATGTTCTCCCATACAGTGGGTTCCCTTTTCATTTTGCTGGCGGCTTCTTTTGCTGTACAGAAACTTTTTAGTTTGATGGAGTCCCATTTGTTTATTTTTTCTTTTATTGCCCTTGCCCTGAAGGCATATCAGTAAAAATATTACAAGAGATGTCTAATATTTTACTGCTTGTGTTTTCTTTTAGGATTTTTATGGTTTTGTGACTTACATTTAAGTCTGTATCCATTTTGAGTTTGTAAGTTGATGGTCTCCTTTCATTTTTTTTGCATGCACCTGTCCAATTTTCTCAACCCTATATGTTGAAGAGACTGCCTTTATTCCATTCTATGTTCTTGCCTCCTTTGTCAAATAATAATTGACCATTTAGGTGTCAGTTGATTTCTGGGCTCTCTGTTCTGTTCTATTGATGTATGTGCCTATTCTTATGCCAGTACCGGACTGTTTGGTTGCAATGGCCTGTAGTATAGATTGATATCAGGTATTGTATCCAACTTTGTTCTTCTTTCTTCAGATTGCTGAGGCTATCTGGGTCTTTTTGGTTCCATATAAATTTTTGAATATTTGTTCTAGATCTGTGAAATATGCCATTGGTATTTTAATAGGAATTGCGTTAAATCTATAGCTTGCTTTGGATAGTATAGACATGCTAATGATGTTAATTCTTCAAATCCATATATATGGTATATGCTTCCCCTTATTTGTATTTTCTGAGTACAGGTCTTTAACCTCCTTGGTTAAATTTATTGCTAGGTATATTATTATTTTGTTGTTGCAATAGTAAATGGGATTGTTTTCTTAGTTTCTCTTTCTTATAGCTCATTGTCGGTGTATAGAAATACCACTGATTTCTGGTTATTAATTTTGCTGAATTCATTTATTAGTTCTGGTAGGTTATTGGTATAGTCTTCAGGGTTTTCTATGTACAGTATCATGTCATCTGTGAATGAGAGTTTTACTTCCTCCTTTCGATTTATATGCCTTTTATTTCTTCTTGTTTGATTGCCATGGCTAGAACTTTCAGTACTATCTCCTATATAATAAAAGCCTAGGTGGTGTCACACCCTCACGCTACATCACCACAAGATGGCTGCCACAAAATGGCCCCGCGCACAGCAGAGGCGGGGCCTGGTGCCGCTCTGCACCATAAGGTCTGGGGATCCCGTGGCTCCGCGTGGCATGGAGGAGGTCGGTCTTGGTGTCTCCGCTGCCTTGCACGGAGGAGGCGGGTCCCAGTGGAGGAGGAGGGTCATTGCAGGGGAGGGCAGTTGTGGGCCATCAGGCCGGCAGGGGAGGGCAATTGGGGGCGATCGGGCCAGCAGGGGAGCAGTTAGGCATCAGTCGGGCTGGCAGGCAGAAGGGGTTAGGGGCAAGCAGTTAGGAGCCAGCGGTCCCGGATTGTGAGAGGGATGTCCCATATTGGAGAGGGTGCAGGCTGGGTTGAGAGACCCCCGCCCTCCCCCCCCCCACACACACACACCCCGTGCACGAATTTCGTGCACTGGGCCTCTAGTGTTGAAGAATGTTAGTGAAAGCGGACATACCTATCTTGTTCCTGATCTTAAGGGAAACACTTTTTTTAAAAAATATATTTTATTGATTTTTTTTACAGAGAGGAAGGGAGAGGGATAGAGAGTTAGAAACATCAATGAGAGAGAAACATCGATCAGCTGCCTCCTGCACTCCTACTGGGGATGTGCCTGCAACCAAGGTACATGCCCTTGACCGGAATCGATCCTGGGACCATTCAGTCCCCAGGCTGACGCTCTATCCACTGAGCCAAACCGGTTAGGCAACACTTATTTTAAGAATATTTTTTTTATTGGTTTCAAAGAGGAAGGGAGAGAGAGAGAGAGAGAGAGAGAGAGAGAGAGAAACATCAGTGATGAGAAAGAACCATTGATCGGCTGCCTCCTGCACGACCCCCACTGAGGATCGAGCCTGCAACCCAGACATGAGCCCTGACCAGGAATTGAACCGTGACCTGGTTGACACAACCACTGAGCCATGCTGGCTGGGCTTAAGGCAAACACTTAGTTTTTGCCCATTGAGTATGACGTTGGCTGTGTATTTGTCAAATGGTCTTTATTATGTTGGGGTATGTTCCTTCTATTTCCACTTTGCTTAGAGTTTTTATCATAAATGGGTGCTAGATTTCATTAAATGCTTTTTCTGCATCTATGTGTATGATCATGTGATTTTTATCCTTCATTTTGTTTATGTGGTATATCATGTTTGTTGATTTGTGAATATTGTACCAACCTTGCATTCCTGGCATAAATCCCACTTAATCCTGGTGTATGACCTTTTTATTGTATTGCTGGATCTAGTTTGCTAATATTTTCTTGATTATTTTACCATCTAAGTTCATTAGGGATATTGGCCTATAATTTTCTTTTTCTTTTTAATTACATCTTTATTGTTCAGATTATTACAGTTGTTCCTCTTTTTCCCCCCATAGCTCTCCTCCACCCAGTTCCCACCCCACCCTCTGCCCTTACCCCTCCCAATGTCCTCATCCATACGTGTGCGATTTTTGTCCAGTCTCTTCCTGCACCCCCACACCCCTTTCCCCCCAAGAATTGTCAGTCCACTCCCTTTCTATGCCCCTGGTTCTATTATACTCACCAGTTTACTCTGTTCATCAGATTTTTTATTCACTTGATTTTTAGATTCACTTGTTGATAGATATGTATTTGTTGTTCATAATTTGTATCTTTACCTTTTTCTTCTTCCTCTTAAAGAATACCTTTCAGCATTTCATATTATACTGGTTTGGTGGTGATGAACTCCTTTAGCTTTTTCTTATTGGTGAAGCTCTTTATCTGACCTTCAATTCTGAATGATAGCTTTGCTGGATAAAGTAATCTTGGTTGTAGGTTCTTGCTATTCATCACTTTGAATATTTCTTGCCACTCCCTTCTGGCCTGCAAAGTTTCTGTTGAGAAATCAGCTGACAATCATATGGGTACTCCCTTGTAGGTAACTGAGTTTCTTTCTCTTGCTGTTTTTAAGATTCTCTCTTTGTCTTTTGCCCTTGGCATTTTAATTATGATGTGTCTTGGTGTGGTCCTCTTTGGATTCCTTTTGTTTGGGGTTCTCTGCGCTTCCTGGACTTGTAAGTCTATTTCTTTCACCAGGTAGGGGAAGTTTTCTGTCATTATTTGTTCAAATAGGTTTTCAATATCTTGCTCTCTCTCTTCTTCTGGCACTCCTATAATTCGGATGTTGGTGCGCTTGAAGTTGTCCCAGAGACTCCTTAACACTATCTTCATATTTTTGGATTCTTTTTTTTTTGCTTTTCTGGTTGGGTATTTTTTGCTTCATATTTCAAATCTTTGACTTGATTCTTGGGATCCTCTTGTCTGCTGTTGGATCTCTGTATATTATTCTTTATTTCAGTCAGTGTATGCTTAATTTCTAGTTGGTCTTTTTTCATATCCTCCAGGGTCTCACTAAATTTATCGGCGGTTTCTAGAAAATTCTGAAAAACCTTATAACTGTGGTTTTGAACTCTATATCCAGTAGTTTACTTTCCTCTATTTCTGTCATTTGTGACCTGTTTCTTTGTCTCCGCATTTTTTATGCTTCCCTGTGTTGATAAAGTGGCTTTGTGTGCTAGGTGTCCTATAGGGCCCAGTGGCTTAGCCTCTCCAATTACCTGAAGTGGACACTCTTGGTGCACCCCTTTGTGGGCTTTGTGCACAGTCTTGTTGTAGTTAAGCTTTGATTGTTATAGGTATCTCTGGGAGGAATTGACCTCCAGGCCAATTGGCTGTGAGAATCAGCTGTGTCTGCAGTGGGAGAACTTCTGTGCTGAAGACACCCTTCTGGAGCAAGACTTGCTTCAGTGGGGCTTTGGTGCTCACTGAGTCTTCCCCCTGAGTGTGTCCCTTATGGATCTGAGGAGTTGTAATCTGGATGGTCCCACCCACTCTGACCACTGGGTACACTGGCTCTTGGATCTAAGGAGGTGCTAATTTAGCCTCTGCCTGAGGCTACCCAGCAGGAGCCACGAAGAGATCTGCAGATTCCCCTTCCTTGTTTGGGGTTTGGAGGTGCCCAGATGAGGCCCAGCTGTGAAGCAGTGCAAGCTGCTGTGGGGCCTTGGGCCTACTCTTGGAAGTTCTGGGTCTGTCTGGCCCAGCTGCAGTTTGTTAGGTAATTTTCAGATTGCAAAGGGCCAGGGCATTCATATGCAAAAGCCTCTGCCACAGCTTGGGTGGGACGGGGTCTCAGGGAATCAACAGGGCGGAGCAAACAGCTATGGCTGATCCTCAGTTCTACCCTAAGAGGCCCCGCATCTCAGTGTCCCGGTAATCACTGCAAGCACCTCAGGAAGAGAGCCGCCCTCGAGTTCTGAGTTCTGCCCGCTGCCACACAGTCCAGTTTCTCCCCATATGAGTCTGGGTCCCCAGAGACTCACCCGGAACTGGAGTTCAGAGCAGTCAGGGGCTTGTGACTCCCTCCCGATTCAAAAAGACAACCGCGTCCTCAATGCCAGCCCTTGCCATGTGCGCCTCCCTACCTCTGCACGCACCTCCTCTGAGTCTCAGTGTGCTTTTCTCTTTCCTTCTAGTTGTAGAATTTCCACTCAGCCAGCCTTTCTGTAGTTCTGGATGATGTCCGTTTTGTCTGTTAGTTGTATTTTTGAAGTTGTGGGAGGCAGCAATTCCGGTGTTTACCTATGCTGCCATCTTGGTTTTTTCTAATTTTCTATTTTTGTCATGTCTTTATCTGGTTTTGGAATTCAGATAATGCTAACTTGGTAAAACGAGCTTGGAAGTTTTCCCTCCTTTTTAATTTTTTGGAACACTTCAAGAAGGATAGATGTTAGATCTTGAATGTTTGGTGAAATTCATCTGTGAAGCCATCCAGTTCAGGACTTTTATTTGTTGGGAGGTTTTTTTTGTTGTTGATTGTTTTTTTACTGCTTCAATTTCACTGTTTGTAATCTGTCTATTCAGATTCTCTGATTCTTCCTGATTCAGTTTTGGAGGATTGTATGTTTCTAGGAATTTATTGATTTCTTCCAGATTGTCTGGTTTGTTAGCATATAGTTGCTTGTCATTTTCTTTCTTTTTTTTTTTGGTTAATCCTTACCCAAGGATATTTTCCCATTTTTTTTTTTTAGAGGGAGTGGAAGGGAGGAGTCGGGGGGGGGGGCATCGATGTGAGAGGGACACATTGATTGGTTGCCTTCCGCACGCATCTTGATCGGGTTCAGGGGTCAAACCTGGACCAGGTACATGCCCTTGACCGGGAATTGAATCCACAACCTTTCAGTGTGCAGGCCAGCACTAACCACTGAACTACACCTTGTAGATAATTACCTGCTTTTCTCTTGATGCTTTTAACACATTGCGTACCGCATAGAAATCTCTAAGACATACGCCAGGAACCGCACGTTTTTGGGCAAACTGCACGTTATTTAAATCATCATAATGCACTTTAGGTGTTGTTTTTCAATAATTACAACATTTTTATTTACAAAAACAATTAAACAATTAAAGTTCCTAGTACTTTTTAAACATATGGTACTGTGTAAAACATTTTCCTCTATGAAGAGGGACCAAACAAAATTTACATAAGTATCTAGATTCGCTCCTTTTTCCGTGGGTGTGAAAAACGAGAACACTCGTGAGCGGTCCTTAACAGATGGCGCGCGAAACACGAGAAAACTCCTGAGCGGTATGAAATGTGTTAAGATTCTCTGTCTTCAATTTTTGGGGATTTTAATTATGACACGAGGCCTGGTGAATGAAATTCGTGTGTGGGTAGGGTCCCTAGGCCTGGCCTGCGATCAGGGCTGATCAGGTTTCCTGCTTCCCCACCTCTTTCCCTTGCTACCCACACGCCACCAGCGCGTGCGTTTCCCCCCGCCTTCCCCTTCCTCAGTGCCCTGCTGCTGCCGCTGTTGGCCCACCATGTTCCATGCCACTCCCTGGTGATCAGCACACATCATAGCTAGTGATCGAACTCCCGGTCGAACTTCCAAGGGGACACTTTGCATATTAGCCTTTTATATATAGAGATGTGTCTTGATATGGGTCTCTTTTGGTTCATCTTGTTTGGGACTCCCTGTGCTTCCTGGACTGTGTGTTTTTTTCCTTCACCAGGTTAGGGAAATTTTCAGTCATTATTTCTTGAAATAGATTCTTGATTCCTTGCTCTCTGTCTCTTCTCCTTCTGGTACCCCTGTGATGTGCATGTTGTTTCATTTCATGTCCCAAAATTCCCTTAAACTATCCTAGTTCTTTTTCATTTTTTCTTCACCCCATTCTGACTTTTTTTCTACGTTGTTTTTCAAATCTGATTCAGTCCTTTGCTTTATCCATCCTACTTTTTATACCTTCTGTGTATTTTTTGAATATTTGTGAGATATGGTATTTTTCATTTCTGACTGGTTCTTTTTCATAGTTTCTGTGTCCCTTTTCATGCTGGTGTAGTTCTTACTGAGTTCCTTGAGCATCCTTATTAGCATTACTTTGAACTCTATATCTGCTAAATTTTTTACCTCCATTTCATTTAGCTCTTTGGAGATTTCTTCTGTTCTTTCATGTGGGGCCTGTTGTTTTTTTTTGTCTCCCATTGTGGTTGTCTTGTTGTATATGTTTCTGTGTATTAGGTAGAATTTCTATGACTCCCAGTCTTTGTGGGGTGGCCTAATGTAGTAGGTGTCCTGTGGGACCAGTGGAATAGTCTCCTTGATCCCCTGAGCTGGGTGCTCTAGGAATGTCCTTTGTGTGGATTATATGGGCCTTCCTGTTGTAATTGGGTCTTGGTTGTTGTTGACCCATTTGTTGGTGGGATCAATCCTCAGGCTGG
The DNA here is from genome assembly GCF_014108235.1 of Myotis myotis. Classification (NCBI taxonomy): domain Eukaryota; kingdom Metazoa; phylum Chordata; class Mammalia; order Chiroptera; family Vespertilionidae; genus Myotis; species Myotis myotis. The sequence goes on from NW_023416366.1 coordinate 163,517, forward strand.
CTGACTGTGAGGCTCAACCCTGACCATGGCATGCAAGCTGCTGTACAGGTGCCATTTGACTGGAATTTTACACGAATCTCCTCAGAGCTGCGCCTCCTGAGACTGTCTGAATGGTTTCTGGTTAAACATTTGAGTATGAAGACTTCATATATGATGCTGTTTACTTCAAACTCAGCTTCACTATTTGTAATTTTAAATGTGATCTTTTTTGTAAAGGAACATTTCCCCTTTGCAAGGAGCAGGCAGTCTGGGAGGTACTTGCACATCCTGCAAATGCCCTGCTCCTCATCAGGCTTCTCCCTACTGGCATTTACACCAATGATAATTCATACTGGAGGAAATTATTTCATTGCCATTTACAACATGGCGATTTTATAATTCTCTCATACCTTGTACATTTGTTAGCTGCAACTCTATAAAGTAGGGTAAAGCTTAATTCTTTTGATTACTATGGTCTTGTGATTTTAACTGTAGACCCCCCCACATTTTTAAAGTGAGAAGTTAGTTTTATAGTCTTCCCCAATGGTGTGGCAAGTGACTTCCCTCCTCTATTTATTTTTAGTATACTCTGAACTCATGCATTGTACTAAGGGTCCTAAAATAATTGATTTTCATTACTCTTTTTGATACATTGTCTCATTTTGCCAGTAGGAGTCCCTTCAGGCTGGCTCCAGTGCCTTTTTGACATGCTCCCACTATTTCTTAATCACTAATTTGGTGTTACTGCTCTGGTCCCTTTTAGTGGGTCTCATGGACTTTTATTTTCATTAGCAGCTTTATTGGATATAAGTTATGTACCAAAAATTCACCAATTTACCCAGAGGCTTTTTAACTTGAACATTTTTGGTGGTTAAAAGCTAATTTTTTTGTGAAGTGTAATGGAGCCACTGTACCCGCAAACTGGGGAATCATTTGTCTGCCTTGGGATTTTCTCTAAAAATAGTATTGTCACCTGCTATTTCCTGGAAAAGGCCAGGGGTATTTTGTATAACAGGCATGTACGATCCAGTTCTCCCTTTGGTGCTCTTGGTAATGTTTGCTTGTTTTCATTTCTATTTTCCCTGTCCTGTTTTGTTTTTTATTTTTACCTACTAAGGAACTGAAGTGGGTCTTTGCATTCCTTCCACCAGCACCCTTTAACTTGAACCAGATAAATTCTAGCAGTTTCAGAAAGAAGCAGGAGGGAAAAGGAAGAGCGCAAAAGAAATAACCAGCTCCTGGATGCTGCTGTCTATGCTCTCATTGCCTTTACACTTCCTTCCCAGGACTCAAACCGTCCTGGCTTGCATTCATTTCCTCAAGCACACCAAGCATCCCCCTCTAGGAAGGTCTCTACCCCTATGCTTATGTGCCACCACACTGCCTCCACTCCCCACCACAAGGCAGGCTGTTATTGCAGCTTAAATGACACCCTTTCATTAGATCTCCCATGACCCTGAACCTTGACCCTCTACACACCTCTGATTCTCCAACAAGGCACCTGTCCATTTCCTTCTTAGCCTTCCTCACAGTCTGATTTGTGTCCTGAGATCCTGTGTGTTCTACCCCTCATGGGCCCTCCTTTGAAAATACACTTTTAGTCATAGAACCTAGAGGGATTTGGCAAAGGTTAGAAGCATTTCCAGATGGGAAATATTCTTGCAGTCATTTTGTGTGGTGGGGAGAAAGAAGCTGGTTCTGTGTTTAGATAGGCATTTGATCTTTGTACCACAGTAGGCTCTCAGAACTTCGATTCAGGAATATTGCCATGTGCATGCAACCTCAGAGATCTAAAAACAGGACAAAGACTGAATTTTGAATTATCTCTTAGCTATCTCAGTGTGTAGGATCTCTTTTCACCATCAGGGTTGAGACAAATGGATGGTTGACACATTAATCATAAAAATGACATCTTCTGTAAACATTTTTTAAAATATATATTTATTGATTTCAGAGAGAAAGGGAGGAGAGATAGAAACATCAATGATGAGAGAGAATCGTTGATCGGCTGCCTCCTGCACGCCCCCTACTGGGGGAATCGAACCCACAACCCGGGCATGTGCCCTTGACAGGAATCAAACTCAGGACCCTTGAGTCTGCAGGCTGATGTTCTATCCACTGAGCAAAACCGGCTAGGGCTTTTCTGTAAACATTTTAAATCCAAACATAAATCATTGGCTAAATGTCTGTCTTTCTTTTAGGATGGCTCTTCTAGGGGAGTTTACCATTAAGGTTCTTGCAAAACCTAACTTTGGCTTCTTTTAAAGTGGAGCAAGGGCTATTGTAAGGTCATTTAAATGCCAAACCTTTCTAGATTTTTAAGATTTCTTTCTCCAGACATATATTGGTCTCACCCATACATAATTATTCACCAGCAATAGGTCAATAGATACAGATTTTTTTTAATCCTCGCCTGAGGATATGTTTAGAGAGAGGAAGGGAGAGAGACATCAGTGAGAGAGAAACATCAATCTGTTGCCTCCCTTATGTATGCCTCCCTTATGCACACTGACTGGGAATCGAAGCCATAACTTTTTGGTGTATGGGATGATGCTCCATCCAACTGAGCCACCCAGCCAGGGGACCAGCAATATTTTCTAGTGACTTGTGTTTATTGAGTCTTTCCAAACAGTCATCTAGGGCCACTCTTTTTCTATTCACACTCATATATCATTTGTTTGTATACTATTTAATTATGTTATTAATACTCAGTAAATAAAATTGCCATAAATGGATTTGGGAATAAACATAGCTGACGAACACTTGGTAAGCATCGAACTTGTATGGGAAAGGAGTGAGGCTGCACTGGAGACTGGGGCAGGAAGGAGTCTCCACCAGGGCTGGGGCTGTACAGGCTGTGGTTCTTTTTTTCTTTTCTTTTTTTTTTTTTTTTTCAGAGAGGAAGGAACAGTGAGATAGAATCATCAATAATGAGAGAGAATCACTGATCAGTTGCCTTTTGCATGCCTCCCACTGGGGATCGAGCCTGCAACCTGGGCATGTGCCCTGACTAGGAATTGAACGGTAACCTCCTGGTTCATAGGTTAGCCACTGAGCAACACCGGCTGGGTTGGACTGTGGTTCTTATAAAGTCTCTAGCAAGGCAGTTAACTAAAAGGTGTTTGAGAGAGCTCTGTATACCAGTATAATAAGAAAGAAGAGAAACGGCTAAGCCTAAGTTGGTATACCCATTCGTACCTGGGTCATTACATCCATTTGTATGAGAAATGCTCCAGGTGGCTTCAAATGCAAGTCTGCAGAAAAGTTGGCAACTTTGAATTTGGTTCCCCCACCTCCATTCAACCATTGTACTTTTTGTACTTAAGAAACTACCTACTGAATTAAAAATAGAAATCCTTTCTCACCCTCCCAGCTATAAATGACAAGAACTTTATTTTGTTTTGAGAGTTTGGTGTTTGGGATACTCTTTTGTTATTGCCATTGTTTGATTTAGGTTTGAGTTTTTTGATTTTTTTAATCTTTTGGCCCCTGTAAAATGCTGCCTATGAAAACCACCTGCAAAGATTCATCAGCAACTGCAAACCATATTGTGAGTCATGAGCTGTAACAAGTGCTAAAGCCGTAACTCCCCAGATGCCATCTTTTTTTTTTTTTTTTTTTTTTTAAGTACAATTTCCATTTATTTTTACCCCAGAGAACTTTTCTTCACTCTTTAAGGACTTAACTCCTTACATGGGCTTTGGTGAAGATCATGGGGCAGCACCCACAGGTCTAAATCAGGGTGAGGGGATTCAGTCCTTCCAGGCTTCATGGGAACGATTCCTGACTATTTTGCTGTGAATGGCACAGCTCACACAGTAATGTAGTTTTACATACAGCTTGGGAAGCACATAGGTGTCAAAGACATTTGCTTCGGAGATGTCCCTAATGGCTGCAGCCTCTACTATGTTTCGAATGACAGACTTCTTAATGGCCTTGTCCTTGGGCACGCATCAAGCGCAGTTGGTGCAACGAATAGGCTGCACGTAGCCTCGGCCTTTTTTTGGCACGACTATTATTCCTTTTCTTGGTCATCTTGGAAACGAGGACCCGAGAGAGTCCGCAAATGCCTTCTTCAGTTATCTTTCCTTATCCATTTGAGAGTATATGGTGACTCTGCCTTCCACAAAGCAGAATACACTGGAAATGGCTCTATTTCTGTTGGATTATTAGCAAAATAAAAACCCAGTGGTCCTCTTGAATATCTAAATCCTGACCTTGGATCTTAACCACTGCTTCTGCGACTTGGGCCAGCCACAGGAACACAGTCCTGGGGCGCTTTGCTCAGGAGCTGCTGGCCAAGTCTGCCTTTGATGGTTCCTTCTGAGCGAGAGCAGTTTCAAACACATGAGCAGCAAGAAAGAAGAGCCTGCGGAGGGGTAGATGAACTCAAGACTCCTCCCCATGCCTTTTGTTCTTGTTGAAGACCATCTGCTCCCTCTCTAAGGATTTGAGTCTGGTTCTTCCCCAGAAGAACAGCTAAACAGTTTGGGAAGAGACCCAGACACAGGTGACATCGACTGCCTTGCAGCCAGAGGCTGCTTTAACAGTCCCTCTCAATACAGCCTTCGTTCCTGTCATAGTCTTAACGATTTTTAACTGAAGACTCCCAAATTTTTACATTTTTTGTGGGAAACTGATATAGGGTTAAGCCTCGGACTGACCTGCTGGCAAAATCACAAACAAGTCCTAGCTTAGAGGGCACAGTCCTCTTAGCACAATTAGGCTTGACCTTATAACACTCCCTAGATCTTATCTGGGAAGCTAATGGGCTGAGGAAGTGCAGGAAGTATAACCATGGTGTAAACAAGTGAAACTCACAAGAAAAGTGTAACTTTGGTAACCACTACCTTGTTTACCCCTCACTATAAAAAGCTTGGTGAGGCCTGAGCACAGTGGAAGTCCTTCCTCTTGAGTTGGACTCTCTCGCCTGGTCCCCCAATATTCCCAAATTATTCTCGTGTCTTTTCTATTTCATTTGTTGTGCGGCTCCTCTTCCAGACCCGAACCCTAAACCATGCAGGACGTGGAGGGGAACACTTACGACAATTTTTCTCACTGATCAGTAACTTAAAGGTGCTGAAAGTAAAATCTGCCACTCTGGGATTACCCGATTCTTTCTGCATATAGGGAAGAGGTCTAAATATGGAAGCCTTGTGCTTGTCCTGCTAATTCTTAAAAATCATGCGAGTGAAGCAAATCTGAAAGTGCTCATGAGTGCCAGCATTGTGAGTGCCAGGATTTAAGCTGAGTGCCACAAGGACATAGAACTCTGAGTCCAGGTCTGTGACCTCAAGAGAGTTCTTGAAATCGAGAATATGGAGCTATCCCAGGCAGATTCTGGGTCATGCGGTATATAGGTTTGTGTGTAGTCAGAAATGAAATCGGTCATGCAGATGATTTTCGCTAAGAGTGCCCTTTGGAGCTTAAAGAATGTCAGCTGTCGTGCCTGAACTGTAACTTCAGTTGCCTTTGTGCAATAGAGCATGCTTTCTCTAGGAAATTATGGCACTAACTTGGCAGGTGGTTTCACTGTTGCCGGGCTCCAGGCCCTGGCACGGAGATGTCTAGAGTTAAAATGGAAACAGCTGCTGAGACTTGACTTGCTGCCTGCTTTACCTGCTCCTTCCCCAGAGAAAGCACCTTACTGTCTACTGCCAGGTTGGGTGTAGTAGGTAACAAGCAGGATTTTAGTAAATCTCACTTTTTTTTTTTTTCCCTTTAAAAAAACAACAACAGTTTTATAGAGGCATAATTGACATTCAATAAACTGATCATACTTAATGTGTACAATTTGTTCATAAGTTTTTGGTTGTTGTTTTTTTAAGTATATTTTATTGATTTTTTTTTTTACAGAGAGGAAAGGAGAGGAATAGAGAGTTAGAAACATCGATGAGAGAGAAACATCAATCAGCTGCCTCCTGCACACTCCCTACTGGGTATGTGCCCGCAACCAAGGTACATGCCCTTGGCCGGAATAGAACCTGGGACCTTTGAGTCCGCAGGCCGACGCTCTTATCCACTGAGCCAAACCGGTTAGGGCTGTTCATAAGTTTTGATGTGTTTCTTTGTTATCCTTTCTTCCCATCTCCATCAACCACACGATTTTTTCTGACAGCATAGATTAGTTTGCATTTTATAAAGCTTTATATAAGTGGAATCATACAGTATGTACTCTTTAACTTTTCAGTTACAGTTGACATTCAATATTATATTAGTCTCAGGCGTCAGTATGTACTCTTTTTTGTCTGTCTTCTTTCACTTGGCATAATTATTTTGAGATTTTTGTGTTATTCCATGTGTTAATAGTTCATTCCTTTTTATTACTGAATAGTTTTCTTTTTTTAATTGATTTCAGAGAGAGGAAGGAAGAGGGAAAGAGAGACAGAAACATCAGTGATGAGATATAATCATTGATTGGCTGCCTCCCGCATGGCCCCCACTGGGGATCCAGCCTGTACCCGGGGCATGTGCCCTAATCAGGAATCGAGCTGTGACCTCCTGGTTCATGGATTGATGCTCAACTACTGAGCCACACCTTTCCAGCAATGCTATATGCTTTGCAAATATTTTTTTTTCTCTGTCTTGTGACTTAACTTTGCATTCTCTTAAAAGTATCTTTTAAAGTACAGAAGTTTTTAATTTTGATGAAGTTCAGTTTATCCTTTTATGGATTATGCTTTTTAGCTTCATATCTAAGGAATCTTTGCCTAAACCACAGTTACAATGATTATTTCCCCATTTTCTTCTAGAAGTTTTATAGATTTCTTGTTTATGTTTAGATCTGTTACCCATTTTAAGTTGATATTGATTCTGATGTGAAGTGCAGATTTAGATTTTTACTTTTTGCCTGTGGATATCCCATTGTTCCAGCCCAGTGTATTTTTCAGGCATTGTAGTTTTCATCTCTGGAAGTTTGATTTGAATCTTACTGTCCTTCTCTACTAATTTTAATATCTGTGTCAGTTCTGGGTTGTTTTCAATTGATTGATTAGTCTTCGAATTGTGAGTCATGTTTTCCTGCCTCTTTGCATGCTTGGTAATCAGGTAATATACATTATGAGTTTTATCTTTTTGTGGGGTACTAGCTATTTTCATTCCTGTAAATCATCCTGAGCTTTGTACTGGGAACCACTTTATTTACTTGAAAGCAGTTTCCAAGATCTTGCCTCAGATCTTCTTGGGTATCCTACCCAGTGCCTCATGAACTGTGTCTTTCTCCTGTCTGGCTAGTGGGAACAGATGCTGACCCTTTTAAACATTTTGGATGGTTCTTTTCCTGGCCTTAAGTAGTTTCCTCAAAAACATGCATTGATTAGTACTCTCTGAATACTTAAGGGGGACCCTCTCCAAATCCCTGGGGATCTCTCTGTAGTTCTCCACTCCCTGGTACAAGTCTTGTAGACTCGGGCTGTCTTAAGCTCCATCCCAGTTTCCTCTCCCGGGAAACTCTCAAGGATGTAAGCTGCCACAGTCATAAGGCTCACCTTGTTTGTTTCTTTTGTGTGTGTGTGTGTGGGGGGGGGGGGGGGTTTGTTTTTTTATTTGTTTGGGATTTTTGTTTTTGGTTTAGATGGGAGGGTAAACCTGATTCCTGTTTCTCCATCTTGACCAGAACTGTGACCTGTTTTGATGTCACAGCTTCTCTTACATTCTATATTCAACACTGACCAGCCTAATTTCCACTTCAGAAAATACTGTATGCACATTCGTTCCTGCTGCCCAGTGGACACTGCTTCCTCTCCTGAATCAGCTTCTCCCCCAGGCTAACAACTTACAGCCATATATAAAGTGGTCTGTTCCTCCCCATTGCGAGGAAGCCCTCCTAGCACCTCCTTGCCCCTATAGCCTGTGCCAGTTGTGTGACTTTGTGCTCAGCTCTGGGGATATTGTTTACTTTTTAGACTTAGATTATAGGAAATCCCCTCCTCAGGCCAAAGAGACCCCTATCATTTACCAATACCACCACTCAGCCCTTCCCTGTGAAGATTTCTCAAAGGAAGTAGACGGGATTGACAGTTGGTGACTGTGGTCTGATGTTCTGGGGCAAGGCTCATGTCCTCTTCCTGGAAACAAGAGCTCATCTGAAATTGAGTAGGAGAATCAGATCCTTGGCAAAGCTCTTGCTTAAAGCCCCTTTGTTGGCATTTATAGTTTTTTAAAATAATAGGAAGAGGCTTTGCCCCTCAGTGTCCCAGAAGAGTTTAAGAAAGACATTCTCCCAGACCTACAGTCTCTTTGCTGAACTCTGGTTTTCTAGGCTGGCTCAGTAGCAGGTAGAGGCTGGATTCCACCTTGTGCTTCCAGCTTGATACCAGTCAGACACTAAAGCATCTTACCTTTAGGCAAAGTGAGATGGATGCACATCTGGAGAATGCTTGGCAATGCATTTAATCAGGAATAAAAGGAGTCTGTCTCAGTACCCTGTGGTTTTTCATTGCAGTTAAATGCAGTCTTGCCCTGGTTCAGGGCATGTTCAAATTTTGCAGGAAATAGGATAATTCTTTCATAGGTTTACTGTATTAAAAGTGAGTTGCAACCCATTCGTGTATCATGAAATAAATTTAGGGGTCACACTCAGCATTCCTCTTAATAATGAGAAGTATGTCCCATGTAGTAACTAATACATAATGTAAATACCTCAGTCAGTGATAGCTCTTTGTGGGTGGGTGGTTGAGTTCCATTTCTCTGTTACTCCTCTCTTGGCAGCACTGCAATTGAGTATGCTAAGTAAATGTGAAATAAAGATGTACCTCATACCGATTAGGTTACTTTCAGCTGCAAGTAACTGAAAACCTGACTTAAGGCAAAGCAGACTTTCAGTCATCTTAGAACACAAGTCTTGAGGGAGGTGGTTTGGGTCTGGTTTAGATCAATAGGACAACTGCTCTGTGGTGCTGACCTTTTCATGGTTATAAGGTGGCTGCCATCCTCGCACAGCAGCATTCGACAGGAAGGGAGAGCAGGAGCTTTCTTCCTGAGTGTGTTTTTCTTTTTTACCACTGAGACAGGTCTTTTCCTGCAAGATTTCAGTAGACTTCACAGTTGGTCTGAATGCCCAGACTGACACATATGCCCCAACCCTGGTATAAAAGAACGGCTTAGGTTGATTCCAGTTCATGTACTGGGCCAGGCTGTTGCTGCTCCTGGAAAGTTGATATTCAGTTAAAAAGGAGGGGAGGGGCACTGAGTTTGGAATGTGCCACAGCCTGGGCTCCAGGTGCCTCTCTGGGCAGGTATTTCTCTGTGGGTTTTGTTCAGCTAGCCTTTGCAGACCGTCAGGGCTGGGGACCTCACCCTTCCATCGTTGGTTCTTTCCCCGAGGGGTTCCTCACCAGTGACTTACCCACCATCGCCCCTCAGGAAACCCTGGGGCTGGCTCCTCACATTCTGCTCTATAACATGCAGACCAGGAAGAGGCGATTTTCTCCTCATTAGCCTCCTTTGTAGCTCACAGTCCCCATTGTGCTAAATAAAACCTTTTGGTAGAGCCAGACCCCACTGCTCACTGGCTCTGACCTTGAACAGGTTACTGAACCTGGAAGTTGGTTCCCTTATTTCTGTTACACGCAGTCTCGGGAGAGTGAATGGGAAGGCTCCCTGCCTGGCAGACAAGAGAATCTGAGAATCCTAGCTATTCATTGCCTACTCTCACCCTTAATGCTGAGTTCAGCTGGGTAGAGTTCAATGTATGAAGCAGAGCCCAATGTGTAGAAAAGGGATCTCTACAGTGAGTATTGTGGAGAGCGGAGACCTGTTCTTCTCCTCGTTACTCATAGAAAACTGTTCAAGTCCTGCCATTTGTCGTTTCTTTTACCAGGTAGTGAATGTGTTCTGGCAAGGAGATGAGCTTCATTATAACCCAGCTTGTTAGTTCTGGGTGCCAGTTCCTGGCCCTGCACTTGGCAGGGGTGGATTCCTGTCCTTCTATCTTCCTCTCAGTCCTTAGCTCCCAGTTCCAGGCAGTCTCAGCATGTACTCTGCCCCCAGGACATCAATCTCCCCTCCTGCTCGGTAAGGACAGCAGTTCCTGTCCACCTCCCTCCCCAGTTCCCTATTTTGTCAAAGTACAGATAGTCTGGTGTCTGTGATAAAGCTCTCACTTGATCTCTGCTTCCCCATCTCACCTACAAGTGTTGACATTTTTAGGTTGGGATTTTGTTGGGATTTCTCTCTTCCTGTCAAAAATACAAACACAACTAAATTCTGTATTTTATTGGGTCTTCTGAGTGATTCTTAGAACCACGTCGGGTGCCTACCCTCAGCCTCCAATGGAATTAGCTTTGTATTACGTGACAACTGGCTGACCCCTTCCAGTCTGGGATCCTGGCATAAGAGTTTTCAGGACCTAACTGACAGTTATCACAATTGGCTGACAGTCTTTTAAAAAATATTTTCTGTACTTTTATTTTTATTTTATTTATTTATTTATTTATTTTTTAATATATTTTTTATTGATTTTTTACAGAGAGGAAGGGAGAGAGATAGAGAGTTAGAAACATCGATGAGAGAGAAACATCAATCAGCTGCCTCCTGCACATCCCCCACTGGGGATGTGCCCGCAACCCAGGCACATGCCCTTGACCGGAATCGAACCTGGGACCTTTCAGTCCGCAGGCCGATGCTCTATCCACTGAGCCAAACCGGTTTCGGCTGTACTTTTATTTTTAAAATATTTTTATTTTTATTGATTTCAGAGAGGAAAGGAGAGGGAGATAGAAACATCCATGATGAGAGAATCATGGATCGGCTGCCCCCTGCATGTCCCATATTGAGGATTGAGCTCGAAAACCAGACATGTGTCCTGACCAGAATTCGAACCGTGACCTCCTGGTTCATAGGTCGATGCTCAACCACTGAGCCACTCCAGCTGGCCATGACTGACAGTCTTTTTTGAACAAGGAGTTGCAGATGTCTGTTCCTCTTTTCTCGGGCGTATCTTCTTCCCTGGAATTCCCCCTTTTAGGAAGGTGCCTTTGTGGTTTGTCTGGCTTCTGGGAAACTGGAATAGTAAACTGAACATGGTTTTTGGATTTGTAGTCTAGCTTTATTATTTCAGCAAGCTACTTCACTACTCTCTGCCTCAGTTCCTTCGTCTGGGAAATGGAGACAGTGCCATGGGGAGGATTGAGTGAGTTTATATATGGAAAGTGCCTCGCTCAGCCCCTTGCTTGAGGTGGAAGCACTGCCCACAGTTCAACTGGAATTGTCAGCAGTTCACTAGGAAGAGGTTTCCTGTGTCTTTTCCATGCCACTCCTCTGATTCTGACCAGCTGGTGTCCTACAACTCAGTTCAGTTCTGCCACTACCCACATTTCCGTAAAAGATGATGGGTGAATTAAGGAAGGAATATTGCTGCTTACCCTGTATGTGACTTTGAGCCATTGTGTGTGCCTAAAGGGCCCACAGTTAGTCTGGGAGGAAATCCACAGGGTACTGGAAATTCATGCAAGGAGTGTGTACACTTTCCTATTCTCCAGACCAAGGTGCATTGCTGCCTGCATCCCGTGGTCAACTTACTACTTGGAGTTAAGGAAGAGCATTCACAAGGCCTGGCTAGAGGACTACCCTACTCCTTAGAGACCCACTGAGTGCTCTCTGGACTCTGCAGTCCCTCTTCAGGCCTAGACACCCTGCCAGGCCCTTCAGTTCAGGCATCTGGGATTTGCACTCTGCTGATGGCTTATGACTTGCCTCGTGTCATTACTCCTTGTTGCTCATGTTACAACTGCCCTTTTTCACAGGGATGCTTGAAGATGGAAAGAAATTTGATTCCTCCCGGGACAGAAACAAGCCCTTTAAGTTTATGCTAGGCAAGCAGGAGGTGATCCGAGGCTGGGAAGAAGGGGTTGCCCAGGTATGCTCTCATTTGTTTTGTTCTGTTTCTGAGTGTCTACCTTTTAAACTATATTTATGGTTAGAACATTCATATGGTTCAAAAATAAGAAAGGTACAAGTAAAAAATTTCATTCCCATCCCACCCAATCTATCCAGTCCTCCCCCCCGCCAAATAACTCTTGTTATTAATGTTTCTTGTAGAGTTTCTTTAAGCATATATAAAAGCATATACTTTTTTTTTTCTTTTAGACATACACACACATTGTTCTGCAATTTGCTTTTTTACTTAATCTCTCTTTAAAACACTTTATATACCAGGATTAAAAAAAGCAAGTTTTCTTTCAGCTTCAAAGTGTTTCCTTAGGTGTGAGCAATCTAATTTACTTGACCTGAACTCAGTTGATGGCCATTTGGGTCGTTTTGCTATTGTAAACCGTGCTGCAGTGACTAACCTTGTATGGACTTTATTTTACGTTTGCTAGGTGTTGGCATAGGCAAATTCTATGTAGTGGGGTGAGTGGTTCAGTGGCTGTCTTTGACGTTCTGCCAAGTTGCCATCCATAGGGATCACACTGAACTGCCACCAGTGGCCTCTGAAGCTGCCTGTCTCCTCTCAGCCCTGCCAGCAGTGAATGTTGTTAGACTTTTGGCTCAGCAGTATGAGTAGCAAATGTTATCTTGGGGTAGTTTCAATTTGTGTTTGTCTTATTGTGGACCATGTTGTGTCAGACTACTTCTGAGAGGTCATATTCATGGATAAAGTAGTTTTGTTTGTCTTGAGTCTTTCTTCACCTCTCCCTCCCCATTGTGTAAACAGCTTTTGTCCGCCAACACTGCAAAATTTCCAGTACACAATAGGATTGCCAAATTTTAGTTGGATTCTAGCCTTCCATGGAGTCCCGAAATTTTTTTCTTGGCTCTACCAGGTAAAGGGTGTTCACAGTGGCCTGAGACCCAGCGGGCTTTATAATTAGGCCCTGAATAATACTAATCAGTCTGTTTCCCTCTCACCAAAGAGAATTGGGAGATTTAACCAAAGTGTAGAGAGATTTCTTTGTTTTTGTTGTTGTTGTTAGTCCTCACCCGAGGATATATTTCCATTGATCTTTAGAGAGAGTAGAAGGAAGGGGGAGAGACAGAGAGAGAAAAACATTGATGTGAGAAAGACTGATTGCTTGCCTCCCACACAGGCCCCGACCAGGTCCAGGGGCTGAGCCTTCAACCAAGGTACATGGCCTTGACTGGGAATCAAACCCGGGACCCTTCAGTCTGCAGGCCAATAACTCTATCCACTGAGCAAAACTGGCTACGGCTCTCTTTCTCTTTTCTAGAATAGACATTGCTCCACTTCCTCTGGTAAATATCACTGATTTACCTCCAAGTAAATTGCTTAACTTTTAGGAACTTTAAGCCATTCCACTCCTAGGTATCTAGATTTCTGTTCCTGCAGGGCAGAGAGTTGGCAGTGTAAGAAGGAGAGGATCTTTGTGATTTACTTCCCTTTGGAAACCCCTTCAGCTGTACCTTTCTGTCTCATCCTGTCTCCCCTCCCCCATGTCTGGCCAGCTTTTGGTCTGTAGCCCTTCCCCCACCTCCCATGCCAGCCATTGTCCATACCACAGTTCATCTTCTGTGGCTATTCTGGCACTAGAACAGTAATTGCGTTGTGTGTTCCAATAGCCGTAATTGTCACCAAGGTAGTATTATCAGCCTGTTCCACATCCCAGGCTTGGCAAGGCATGACATGGTACTGGGAAGATGCCCAGACTCCCCCTGGACCCAGTGTGCTTTGGAGTCAATCACAGCTCACTTGTGAGAAGCCTGGGTGCTCTGAGACCTCTGCAGGGCATCTTTTAAACTCCTACAGGTACTACTTCAGCAAGTGAGCTAAAGGCACAGGAAGATGGGATTGTTTTGTGCCCCTTTCCCCTTCTTTTGATATTGTTTTGGTTTTACGTGTTGACAGGTATGTAATCCTACCACAAGTACTATTTTGGCAGCTTGCTTTTTTCATTTAACGCTGTATCTTGAGCATCTTTCCATATTAATATATTTAAAGTCATTATATTCTTTCTAGTGGCTAATCCATGGTGTGCATGTGTCTCTGACATGACTTCTCTTGTAATGGGCATTTGGGGTTGTTAGCAGAAGATTCTGGAAGTAGAATTACTGGGTAAAAGGATATAGTTGTTTTGAATTTTTTTATATTAACTCATGCTTTTAACTGTCTTTACCACCTTGGTCTAATATGTCCTTGTTTCTGAAGGGAGCTGTAGGAAGCAGGGCTTTTGAGTTTCATTGGAAACTTCATTGCAGCCTGCTGCTTCCTCTTCAGTCACCCTTAGTCTGGGTCAGAGATAGTTACAGAATGGAAATACAGCAAAAAACCTGCTCACTCTTCAGAATAAAATAGCTAGTTAAACTTATTTGTGTATTTGATTAGAAAATGAAAAAAGCACAAATTTCTTTTTCTTCTTGATTTTAGAGAGGGAGGGAAGGAGGGAGGGGGGGGAGAGAGAGAGAGAGAGAGAGAGAGAGATAGAGAGAGAGAGATAGATATGGAGATATATGAAAGAGACATCTATTGGTTGCCGGGATCAAACCCACAACATAAGTGTGTGCCCTGACCAGGAATCAAACCTGAGACCTTCTGGTTCATTGGACAATGCTCCACTCAACTGAACCATACCAGCCAGGGCAATACGAATATTTTTTTTAAGTAAAAAATTTCTTTTTTTTTCTTTGTTAATTTAATCAGTTGCCTCCCACCTTGGCCAATACTATACCCTGTTCTCCCTATAGAAAAATGCTGGTTTTTGTAGGCAGGTACAAATACATAAATATTTTCACACAAGTGATCGATATTGTATCGTGTACTTTGTACTCCAGAAAATCATAGTCTTTTAAAAACTTTTTCTATATTTCTGAGGTATGAGTATAAATATGGGAAGTGCAGAAAAGTAGACTACCCTCCTGCCCCCAATATTACTTTCTCTGTGTGCTTTTTCAAGCAAAGTTTTGGACAAAGTACTCCTTTTTCAAGAGCATAGATGCCACTTAACATGTCCTTTGACTGAGCAGGCCACTGAAGGACTAGGTGGTGACACTTCCCGAGTGTTGGCTGCCTGGAGTCAGGTTAGTAACACCTGGACAGAAAGGTTGAGGGCCTGACCGTTTCAGGAACCAGAGGTTTTTATCTGCCTTCGGGCCCCTTTGAGGCAGATGCAGGGATCATCCCACCTGACTGCCAATCTCCACGTACTGCACAGGGGAGTGCCCAGTGCCCATGCAGCTGCACAGTCGCCGTAATGTCCTGCTCACATTGTCCTGGGCAAGGGACACCCAGACTTCTTCCAGAGACAGTTGAGGAATGCATCCAACTGATTCTTTTTTCCTTGTTCTTTTTACAGATGAGTGTGGGTCAGAGAGCCAAACTGACTATCTCCCCAGACTATGCCTATGGTGCCACTGGGCACCCAGGCATCATCCCACCAAATGCCACTCTCGTCTTTGATGTGGAACTTCTAAAACTGGAATGACAGGAATGGCCTACTCCCTGAGTTCCCTGTGCTTGGGTAAGGAACTTAATGCTAAAGAACCTTTAAATTACCTTTGCTCCTCCCATGTTATGCTCAGCATTTGATGGGTGGATAGTAGAGAGAATGAAAAATGTCATGGGCTGCCTCCTCCCTCCCCCTCTTCTTCCTCTCTCGGGTATCCTTTCAGTTTTAGTTATCAGTGTACACCTTGAATGTAAAGATTGGTCACCCTATGAAAGGGATGGCCTATGTTCTTGAATGTATTTATGGGGATGGGGCAGCTTAATGTAGCTGTTTAAATGAAGTATTTTTTTTATGTAGCTTATAAGCTAAACCTCAGTTGGGAACTGAAAATATTAGGCTGATTTTTAGTGCCAATATTTTAGTTCTTTAGAAGTAGGAGTGTTGGTGACTTTGCTTACCCTGTCCTGGTTTGTACACCTTCCTCATCCACAGTTTGTGGCTGCCTGCCTTGGGGAGCAAACTCAGGATAGTTGAGGCCAGCCGGCCAGCTTCTTATCAGTGGGTTGAAAGTGAGGCCAGAGGATGTTATGGAAGTGTAAAGGGTGCTCTCAGACAGTTGTAGGAAGGAATCTTAGGGTGTCAGCCTTCCTATGCAATAGGTGAGGAAACTGAGGCTCAGAGAAAAGGGCCTTACAAGGTCTCATTTTATGGCAAACTAGGACCAGACCAGAATCCCTTTCTAGACTTTTTTTCTTCCCATTACCTTCATTTCTAGGAAACGAAACTCCAAATCCTAATGAATCATAAAACACATGAATGTTGTCATCTTTCTAGTTGGCCCCACACTTCTGTTTGCTCCCCTCAGGAACCAGAGGACCACAGCCAGTGGCTGGGAAGAATGCTTTTGTTTGAAAGCTACAATAGGTGTCTGCCAGCTGTCGGTTATGGTGTAACCTTGTCCTGTTGTGGTCTTCCTTAAGTAGAGGAGCTTTTTAAAAATTAGTAGTTATTTTCTCTTTTAGTGGCTTGAACCCTGCACACCTGGGTCATACAGTCCTGGTCAGGTTTAATGACTTTGGCTTCTTCATTTGTTTTTTCTACCAGGGGGGAACTCCTGACACTTTAGAGAGCCTCCCTCTGCCCAAAGGTCTACACCTACACCTAGTCCAAACCCTCTTTCCTGTTCTTGAAGAGCTGAGTCCTTTGAACATGAATGTATTTGAGGGAGCCTTGGAGTTATTCTGATTTGGGAACAGGCTTTCTGTAAATCTGATAGGATGGAGGGTGGGGAAGGAAAGGAGAGGGAGATGAATGGCTAAAAGTCACTCTGGTCTAAGCCTCCCCATGCACTGCCACAGAGCACCTCAGAGCTGTTTGCAAGGGTCTTGATGGGAAGCCCAGGAGCAAACCCAGAAAGTTACAGATTTGGGTGAATAAATGAAGACTGCAGACATTCTCTAAGTATGTTCAACATGGGGAATATCCGTTTAGAGCTTTGCACATTAAAGATACCTGAGAAGCTTTTAAAACTCTCCTGATGCCCAGGCCACAGTTGACCACAATCACTGGGAGTGAGATCCAGGCATCAAAGATATTTAACACCCCACCCCCCACCCCCAAGCAATTCCTATATGTAACCAATGATAATAGGGACCTGTGTTTGTTAGTGGCCTTGGTGGACTGCCCCTCCTACTGTCCTCAGCAAGATAAACTTACCTTAGGTTTATAAAAAAGAACAACCTATTTAAGTAGGAAGGAGGTGGTTCATCTGGGAATCTAGCTTGAGCCCAGTGCCTCTCCCAGCTCAAGCAGAAGTAGCTTGGTCCAAGTAAGACCTCCCAGATGTTGGAGAAGGGACTTGGTGTGGCAGCCAGCCCTGTGGTTGTCCCACTGCACACAAAGAGCACTGAGTTGCTGCAACTCACAAATTTTCTGTCCCCAACAGATGTGCCATGGAGGGATCTGGCGCCCCCGACGCGCACACGCGAATCCGTGCGGAGCTTTTCCTGATGTTCCACTACACTTTGTATAAACATCTGCCCCGACTGAATGTGTTCTGTCACCCAGCTTTGCTCTTCCCCTTTCTCCTCGTATGTGTGTTGACCTAAACTACATGCCATAAACCTCAAGTTACTCTTTTTATTTTTGTTTTGGGGTGAAGATTCAGTTTCAGTCTTTTGGATCTAGGTTTTCAATTACATGTTAGTCAAGTATTAACAGCACAAGTAATGGGTTAACTTTAGACTAGGAATTGGTGTGTGGGGGATGCAAGAATCTTTATTTTATTTTATTTTTTTTTGGATGAAATTTTATCTATTATATATTAAACATTCTTGCTGCTGCGCTGCAAAGCCATAGCAGACTTGAGGCGCTGTTGAGGGCCGAACTATCTCCAAGTTGAGAGATGTCTTTGGGTTGAATTAAGAGCCCTACCCAAAACTGAAGTGGGGAGGGGAGAGCCCTCACCTCCACTGCCCCATCCCACTCTCCCCTTAAACCCTCTGCCTTTTAAAAGCAAATCGTTTTCACTGCGATGTTGGACACTACAGGTATCTGTCCCCAGGCCAGCAGGGACCTCTGAAGCCTTCTTCGTGGCCTGGCTTTTTTTCCCCCCATCCTGTGGTTTTTTTCTAATAGATATTCAGGACTTTTATAATGTCATAGCTATCCAGGCTCCACTCCCTAAATTTTAAGAACTTTAATCGAAAGTTTAAATTGAAGGTGCTGTTTGTAGACACTTAAAATCCAATGAAAGCCCAGCCATCATGACAAATCCTTGAGTGTTGTCTTAAGAAAATGATGCTGGTCATCACAGCTTCAGCATCTCCTGTTTTTTGATGCTCACCTCCCCCTGCTGAGCTCAATGTTTTCTGGCTTTTCCTTCCCTCCTCTCACTCCTTTGCTGTCCTGTGTAGTGATTTGGTGAGAGAAATTATGGCTGCCTACCCCCCACCCTCCTCTCCTGCACTACATATGAGTTTCAAGTTTTATTATTGCAATAAAAGTGCTTTACGCTGGCTTTTCTCAGCTTGGTGTGATGGTGGTTACTTTCAGGTTCCTCCCCCTGCCATTTGGTGCAGCAGGATGGGGTTAGAGGTCTAACAAAGGGGATATAGTGTGGGAGGTTGTGTCTTGTCAGAAGAACCGCAGCAGGGACTTCTTCCCCATTGGTCTCTGGAAGCAGGGGACGTGGGGTAGGTTTGTCTCTTTACCAGTGGAGAGAATTACCTGGAGGTCAGACTGGGGTCATCAGGGAGAACCCGCTCACCCACCATCAAATGTTTATTAAATATATGTTCTGGGTAGAGCACTATGCTTGGTTGTCTGGGGTTACCAAGAGGTTGGATGTGTGCTACCAGCAAATTGATGAATTACAAAGGGAAGATGGGATTTTAAATTGGTTTCCTCAATAACATTTGGTGTGGAGTTTTGTCATGTGGACAGGCTGGGTGGTTACAGTACCTTCCTGGCCCCTGCCCTGTATATGCTCCCTTCCCCCCTCATTACAGAGACCACCAAAAATGCTCCCACATCCATATAGACATTTTCCAAAATCGCCCTAGTGAAGAGCCTTTGATACTTAAATAGGTTACTCAAGGCCTTGCTTAATGCTTTTACAAATCCATCTCTTTGTTAATTTAAGTCACCAGAGTATTTCAGGGTCATGTCCATCATTAGAATTCAGTATTTGTTTATGTTTTATACCCTAAGACCTAAAAAAAGAGAGTATCACCATCTCAAAGTTTCTTTACGCCCTTCCCAGTCAGTCCCCACCCACACCCAGAGGTGACAGTGCTTTCATTTTTCTACCATAATGTTATTACAGAAGAGGACTGTAATAAGAATCAAATTAATAAACTAAATTTATTTAACCACCAAATGTTAAAGGATAAGATTTTTTTTAGTAAAATGATTCAAATACAAAATGAACATATTAAAGATTTTATTTAACTCATTAATGAGAGAAGCAGACAGATGTTTTATTTGGTTCAAAGGAGAATCCAGAGAGCAAGTAAATATACAGTAAGTCCTCACTTCCTGTCATCTATTGATTCTGAGAACCTGTGACTTAAACCGTGTGTGATGAAGCCCATTTTACCCTGGCCTAATTGGCATAAACAGGAGTTAAATTCCTATGGCATGTTTCTGGTCACACAAAAAAATCACCAAACTTCTAAATAAAGACCCAAAACACTTCTAATATGAAACACTGAAATAAATGTGAGCTATGCTTACATTTAAGAAAGATTAAAACAGAATTATTTCACAACCCATTTAATCCAGTTCAGGGTTGAGGGTGGCCAGAGCAGCTCAGGGCACAAGGTGGGCACCCACCTGGACAGGACACCCTTCCATGGCAGGGCACACTTATACACCCACCCTCAGACTGGGACAGTTGAGAAACCAATTCACCTAATGTGCATATGGGTGGGATGTGGAAGGAAAGCTGAGTCCCCAGAGAAAACGCATGCAGGCATGGGGAGGATGCACACTCAGACAGACACTGGGCGCCGGCTGGGACTGGTCTTTTATTGTTATTTGAGGACCTGCTATATAATAAGCCCAGTAGAACACTAGGATGAATTTGCATAATACAAAACTGGCATAGTTGGCATTAATCACTAACATTCCATTGGATGCATAGAATTAATCTGCATTATCAGTTTGCCTCTATTTACATTATTTTAAAGTACTAGTAAGTTAAAGAAAGTCAGATGGAGACACTCAGAAGAGTGGGCTAGATGGAACACCCAGTAATCAGGTAGGGTCAGAACCTATTTCAGAGTCCCACAATGCTTTCTGACATCCACTTTTTCCTCATGCTCATTGGCCACAATTAAATGTGAAGAGCTGACTGGTCTCGGCCAACTGAGGACCCCACCCTTATCTACACTAGCGACGGGGAAGGACTCAGGCCCCCGAAGCCCTGGTCCCCTGAACTGGATTCTTATTAATGAAGTGAGGAGGACATCAGTGGGCCTGGCTAGAACTGGCTTATGTTACTACTGACTTTTTCCTTTTTTGTTTTATTTCCGAGAAGCAAGATGGTTATGTCCTGGGATCCAGGAAAACTTCCTAATTCTGTTTCTGAGTTTTCCCGTTTGTTCAATGGACTTGGGGTGGGGGCTGAGGTCTGGGTGGTGGGTCATATTGTTCAGATGAATGTAAGATAGCTTCCAACTCAAAAGTTGTAAGTGTTTAAGTTTGGTGATCACGTGAGAAACTTCCTGCTGTGACAGCCACACACACCCTCCTCCCCTAATAACCATGATGGTGATTTAACTACAAAAAGGCATCCCATCGACCTCCTCTTGCTCCAGGAAATGGTTGGCCACAGAAAACCCGCCACCCCTTCCTCTTTTGATAGGTCCCCAAACTGCTTTCTTGCCTCTTGGCAGCTAACAGTGATGACCAAATATACTTGAATACCAGCTGGTCTCTCCTCTCCACAAATCCTACCTTAATAGGACTTTTCCCACTGAGACAGTGTGTCAGTATTTCCTTTTTACTTAGTAAAACGTACTCCCTAACACCTTTGAACCCCTGCTGAAACTGGTGACGGCAGATGGGTTTTTCTGCTGCAAGTTTATGAGCAGGTTTTATTAATCTTGTATTGAACTTAGATTTATCTTTCACACGTGTGGGATGTGCATCTAAGAATTCAACACTTAACATGCACCTGCTTCCTGGATAAATGTGGGTTTGGGTTCACTTTGGTTGACAACCTCGGACTGCACTGGCTTAGGAACGGTCGAGAAACCATAGTTTAGGGATTCTCATGAGCCCTCTAATTAAATGCAGTGAGTTAATGAGGGACAGCTGACACCAAAAATGGATTAAAATTAAAATGTCAAGGGCAGCACTCCCTGGCTTCTGTCCAGCGTGTCTGATGCGTTCCTCTAAGTTCCCCAAGTTCCACGCATGCACAGGGCAGGTTGCCTTGCTGCAGCAGCTGCCCCCATAGGGCACACAGGAAAACAGCTGTCAGCTTTTATTAGGAAGGTAGACATATTTGCCACTGGGTATGTAGGACTGATACATCATTGGATCTGTCTGCTAATTACCACTATAGTTTTTCCTCTTTTGGAATTAGTTCATATATTTCTCAATGCAGTGCATACCCAAGATTTAGGGAAATAAATTCAGTTAAACCGTGGAATATATTTATGGTATGCATCCCTGTGATCAGTGCTGTCCTAGGTGCTAGGAGTGAATCCAGGATAGAACAGAGAAAGACACTGCCTCCAAGGAACTTATATTCTAGTGGAGACCCAAAATAGGAAGAAATAAATAATGTTAGCTATCCAGAGTATGAAAGCAGTGAGGAGAGCGAAGTAGCCAAGTGAAGGTTTGGAGGAAAACTGTTCTAGGCTATGGAACAGCAGGTGTTAAGGCTTTCCAACCCACTTTGAGGAGTGGTGAGTTAGGGGTGCTTGGAAAACACCAAGACCAGTATGAGGAGAGTAGAGGTGTGAAGGAGAGACTTGGGCAAGGGCCAGGCAAGGCACGGCATTACATTACAGATACAGTGAGCATAATGATGCTATTGGTGGATTTTAGATGGGGCATGGTGTCTGTTTTTAAAGTAATGTCTCTGGGCTCGGCTGGGCAGAATGTCTGCCCACGCACTGAAGGGTCTCAGGTTTGATTCCCAGTCAATGCCACGTACCTGGGTTGTGGGCTTGCTCCCCACCCCGGTAAGGGTGCATGAGGGAGGCAACCAGTCAATGTGTGTCTCTCACATCGATGTCTCCCTCACTCTCCCCCTCCTCCCTTCTCTTCCCCCTCCCTCCCTCTCCCACTCCCTCTCTCTAAATGAATGGCAAAAATCCTAGGGTAAGGATTAAGAAAAAAAAAAAAAAAAAAGATGTCTCTGGAAACTGGAAAATTGCCTGAAGGGGATCATGATAGCTAGTCTCCAAAGATGGCCCCCAATGATCCCTGCATTCCCCTTGACTCTTGGCTTGACTATTAGCAGGCAGTGGAAGGAAAGTTCTGGGACTTCCAAGCCCAGGCCTGAAGAGGACTGCCAGCTTCCACTTCCTTCCTCTTGGAACACTAGCTCTTGGGCCCAAGCTACACAGAAGAATTAAGGCCCACAGCCCACCCCAGCTGAGGACCCAGCCAACTGCCAGCACCAACTAGCCGCCAGGTTGAGTAAGCCATCTGGACATTCTGCCCAGACGAGTCCACAGTCTACAGCCCAGCAATATCACGTGGCTAGAGAACACCCTTAGCTCAAGAAAAGCACAGAACTGAGATTTAATATATTGGTTTTGAAGTGGCTTATGTCATAGTGATGGATAACTGAAATGGGAGCAAGGGAGGAAATAGGACACCAGTGAGCCGGCCATTGGGTTAGTTTAGGCAAGAAATGGAGGCTTTGACTGGAACGGTGGACATGAGGGTAGATCCAGGACACACTTGAGTAACATAACTTTCAGGCTGGACTGAGGGAAAGAGCTATAATAGAAAAACAGCAGTTCCTTGCCTGGCCTTCCTCACTCCAGACCGCTCTGGAGAGAGAACTGTTTTAAACTCTTAACTCTCTTATAGTCACCACTATATAGCACCAATTGTTTATACTGTGTTTTTTTTAAGAAAGAAAGAAAATAAGATAAAAGTAAACTTTTATGTGGAAAGAGCCTTTATCTTAAGAAACAAAACCTCAAAGACCTAAAGAAAATTATTTGTAGATGTGGCCACTGGAAAATGGGAGGGAAAAAAAAAAAGCTATCATACAGTTAAAAGATGAGCCATAATGGAGAGAAAATATTTGTAAAATATAACAAAATCCTTATATCCTAAATAGATACACAATTCTAAATCAAAAGACAATCTAATGGAAAATAGCATTAAGCTGCTCTAAGAATTTTACATTATGTTTCTGCATCTTCCTGTATCACTTTTTGACAGCTTTCCATGGCCTCTCATCCTCCGTTAGACATGCCTAGGCTTCTTCACAGCAAGGTGGTTTCACGTCCAGGTAGGTGAAAGGAGACACGTCTAGGCCTCTTTAAAGCCTTGGCTGTAGAACTCACACAGTGTCACTTCTGCCACATGCTATTGGTCACAACAAATCACAAGGCCAGCCCAGATCCAAGGGAGTGAAGAAACAAACTACCTCTCACTGCAAGGACTAACAAAGTTACATTGCAAGGGGGCATGGCTACAGGGAGGAGTGATTCACTGGGGACCATTTTAACACTTGAGCACACAATTTCTAAAACTGCCTTCTACCCTCACAAATGATTGATAGTTTGGCTAGGACTATTGGTCTAGATTGGTTTTTATTTTCCCTAAGAAGGAAATTATTGCTGCATTGTTTTGTATTCTCCAGTGTTGAGAAGAGTGACGCCGCTTTGATTTCTGTTACTTTATATGTGATCTCTTTTATTCCTCCCTGAAATCTGTCAGGATCTGCTACCTATGATTTTTTTATTGTTTGTTTATTTGTTTGTTAATCTTCACCAGAAGATATTTCTCCATTGATTTTTTTTTTTTTTTAGAGAGAGGGGAAGGGAGGGCCAGGTATTGAGTCTGCAATTGAGGTAGGTACCCTCAACTGGAATCAAATCTGAGACCCTTCAGTCTGCAGGTCGACATTCTAACCACTGAGCAAATTGGCTAGGGCTGCTTATCAATGGTTTGATGAAATTTCATAATATGGCTTTGTGGGGGGTCTTTTTTTTTAAAAATCTTCTCCTGTTTTTCATTTACTCTGCTGGGCATTTGGAAAGTCATTTTAATCTGGAAACATGTCCTTCAGTTTGAAACTTTTTCTTATGTTATTTATTTGATAGCTGTATTTTCCACACATTTTCTCACAAATTATATTAGAAGAGTGGTATTATTTTACTTTACATTTTTGCAAATCTCTTTAATGCTAGGCTTAATAGAAGACAATTCTCACATCTACTTCTGCATTCCATCTGTTGCAATGTGCTGTTTTGGTTGAAGTGTATGAAGAAATTCCGGCTAGGCACATTTACAAAAGAGCTTATGTCTGAACAGATAGTACAGAAACCAATATAATTAGAAACCTGGCAACCACCTGTGTATCTTAGGACTTGGCTAATGGGGAATGTTTGCTCATTCATCTTTTTGAAAAGAATATATCCAACCTTATATTGGTAGAAAATAAAACTGACTTTGTCTCCCTGTATAAACACCACTTAGCACTTCATTTGGAAGTCTGAATGTATAATTTTGTGAAGAAAGCTGTCAGAGAAATCATGTGTCCACTAGGTAAATATAACTAGCCAGAGAGAATCTGTCTACAAAGTCAGATAATCTCCTAGCTGGTCTGACAGTTGCCATCACAAAGTGCATCAGCTGCCCAGAGAGTAACAGCCCTCTTCCATCAGGGATTTGAGTGCATGGTGTGGACAGAAGATAAATCTTAGAGACCCTGAGAATGTAGGTAACTCATCACAAGCCACTAGGTATTCAACATGAAAGGATGGTGACAGTTGCACATGAAGAAGGTGTCCATATTCCATAGAACACAGATGGCAATGTAAGACCAAGTTTACAAACCCCTAAAATTTTCTGGCAAGAGAATGACTTTTTTTTTTAATGTACTTTGATCTGAGCAGGTAATTAGTAAGTAAATGATGGAGCATATTGATTCAGGCATCCAGAAGAAACCATCCTTTTACTCTGAAATCTTATCCTACCCATAACTTGAAATAAGTACCAAATAATGCATCTAAATTTTCTTCCCTTGGATCAGAGAACAGGAACCTGGAGAGCAGAACCACAGCAAAGGTCATGGCAGGAGCAGCTGTGGTCCATTGACTCTTGGTGTTTGTCAGGCAAGAGCAGAGGGTAGTGACAATCCAAGTGAAAGCACAGACAAAAATATACTGGAATACTGCTCAGCAATACAAAGGACTAAACGACCAGTACACCCAGATATATCAGTGAATCTCACAGACATACTGAGTAAAAGAAGGCAGACTTTTACCAAAGAGTACATTCCATGTGATTTTCTTTATCTGAAACTCTAACAGTGGTTCTCAACCTTCTGGCCCTTTAAATACAGTTCCTCATGTTGTGACCCAACCATAAAATTATTTTTGTTGCTACTTCATAACTGTAATGTTGCTACTGTTATGAATCATAATGTAAATATCTGATATGCAGGATGGTCTTAGGCGACCCAGAAATCAGATCAGTGCTTGTCTGAGGCCTGTGATGGAGAGAATTAACTGGGAAGGGGCATGGGGGCGGGGGGGGGGGGGCGGTTTGGGTTGATAGAAATGTTCTTTACCTTGGCTGTGGTTACATGGGTGTATATATTTGTCAAAACTCATGAAAATGTAACTTTTAAATGGATACATTTTGCATAAATTGCACCTTTAATTTAAAAATATATTTGGTTTTTCGCCCTAACCCGTTTGGCTCAGTGGATAGAGCGTCGGCCTGTGGACTCAAGGGTCCCAGGTTCAATTCCGGTCAAGGGCATGTACCTTGGTTGCGGGCACATCCCCAGTGGGGAGTGTGCAGGAGGCAGCTGATCGATGTTTCTCTCTCATCGATGTTTCTAACTCTCTATTCCTCTCCCTTCCTCTCTGTAAAAAAAATCAATAAAATATATTAAAAATATATATATATATATTTGGTTTTCAATTTTCAGACAAGATGGAGTAAATGGGTTTCACCCTATTCCTTCTACTTATTACGAGTAAACATTTGATAAAATACATAAAGCCACTATCAGGATACTCTGATCATGGGAAAAAGCAGGTGGACTGGCGAGGCAATTTGGTTCTCAAGGGATGACCTAGTCAGGGGTCTTCAGGAGCTTTACTTTGTCCTGTATCCCAGCCTGGGCACTAGAGAAAGCCATGACCCAAAACTACCACCAGGCACAAAGTCCCAAGGAAAGCCTGCTTTCTTACATTAGAGGGCTGGGGAAGGACAGCAATTAAGGACAAGTCTTTTCCAATACTTGCTCCTCTCCAGGCAAACACCATGAAAAAAGGCCCTCCTCCTCCCAGCAGGCTCTGCTCTGTCAGCTCCACTTTGCACTAATGTGATCAGAGGGGGTGATCTGGAGACTGAAGGGGAGCCCTGCCACGATCCTTGCCCTGAGCAAAGGTAACAATGAGGCAGCACCCACTCCCTCACAGCTTGAGTGCATGGGAAGGGGTGCAGAGAAGAGGGAGCTGCAGAAAGAGATTCTTTCAATTTGTGTATGAAGACCAGGCCACAACCCCAAGTGATCTATGTATGAAACTCAACAGAATTAATACAGCAAAAGCTTTGAGAACTGAACTATGAGATGGAATACTGTGTGGTTTCAGGTTGGCCTCTGGGTAGCACACAAGCAGGGCAGACCAAAATAGCAGTGACTTTGGAACTAAATTGACATTCAAACTCACAGAGCACAAAAGTGAGCCGTGATGTGTGCATTCGGAACTTAAACAGGTTGAACGCATGCTAAAATAGATTTAAAAAGGAACCAGCGTCTCAGAACTTAATACCCAAAAGTCCAGAATAAAATTACTGCTTATACCAAAAACCAGGGAGTCTCAACTGGAATGAGAAAGGGCAATCAACAGAAGCCAGCGTCAAGGTGACACAGATATTGAGATTATCTGACAAGGATTTTAAAGCAGCTGTCATAATAAAAATAAAGTTTTACAAAGCTTCAACAAACCACCATAAACACTCTTTTTTGTTGTTAATCCTCACCTGAGGATACTTTTCCATTGATTTTTAGAGAGAGTGGGAGGGAGGAGAAAGAGAAACATTAATGTGAGAGAGACACATTGATTGGTCGCCTCCTGCACATGCCCTGACTGGGCCAGGTTTCAGATGGAGGATCGAGCCTGCAACCTAGGTATGTGCCTCTGACTGGAATCGAACCCAGAACCCTTCACTCCATGGGCAGGTGTTCTGTCCACTAAGCCAAACCAGCTAGGGCCACTATAAACACTCTTAAAACAGAAAATAGAGGTGTTCAGCGAAGAAATAGAAGATATAAAGAAAAAAATGGAAAAAAGGAAAGAAAAGATGAAAGTTGTACAACTGAAAAATACAACAACAAATAAAAAATGTACTGGATGGGCACAGAATGGGGATGGCAGAGGAAAAAAGCAGGGAACTTGAAGATAGACCGATAAAATTTATACACCCTGAACAGGTAAACAATTTATACAACGGAACAGAACTTCAGGGCCTGTGGGGAGTCCCGGAAGGAGAGGAGAAAGAGTGTAGTGCAGAAAGAGTGCCCTGCTGGTGTGGCTCAGTTGGTTTAGGGTTCGATTCCCAGTCAGGGCACATGCCCAGGTTGTGGGCTCGATCCCTAGTAGGGGGCATGCAGGAGGCAGCTGGTTGATGTTTCTTATGGGTGTTTCTATCCTCTCCCTCTCTCTAAAAAAAATAATGTATTTTTTAAAATAAAAAATATATATATACATACATATATATGTTTTAGTGGAAAGAGACCAGAGGTTCTAGGCAGATAACGATGTCACCTTTTAACCAACCTCAGCTGCAGCACAGTTCACCAGAAAGGAGAGAGCCGAGTGACAGGATTGAAAGATGTCATTTTGACCCCTGGCCAGCACTTTGGAGCCTCTGTAACAGCTGAACACTGGGAATGCTGGGAAAAGAGGTGGCCACAGTGGAAGCCATGAGACAACTCCAATGGCAGGGTTGTTGGGAGTTGGAGATGTCCAGAGCTTCAGAGATCAGCCTCTTCATGTAAGGGGCCCCTACAGAACATTAAAGGCAGTTGGGGGCAGGGGGGGGAGTTAGTTGAGAAACATTGATCGGTTGCCTCCCATACATAGCCCAATGGCGGATCGAACCCGAGATCTAGGTATGTGCCGTGACCAGGAATCGAGCCTGAAACCTTTTGGTGTACAGGACGACACTCCAACCAACTAAGCCACCTGGCCAGGGCTGATCGTTATTGTTATTACTCATTTTATTTTGTGATTAATAAGGACAATAATTATGTTATATGGGGAAGGACAGAAAGCAGCTGCTGCCTGGAGGCTGACTCCGTGTCAGGTTGACCTCACCTGAAACTTCACATCGACCTCTGAGAGGGGCTTCTGTCCATTTTTCAGGTGAGAAACCAAGGCTCTGTGAAGGGGGGAAATGAACGCAGGATCACACAATAAGTGGCAGGAGGAGGATTCACGCCCAAAGTCGGCCTGACTCCAAAGTGCAAGTCTGAAATGCGAGCGAGTGTTGAGATCCTGCCTGAGCAAAGCACAAGGATGTGGGCCAGGGGTGGTCAAGGGGGGCTTGGAGGATGAGGTGCTGGGAGGGATGTCTACAGGGGAGGACACTGAAGCTTGAGGACCATGTGAGGAGTCGGAATGGGGGTTCCAGCTTGAGCCCTGTCACTTCCAGGCTGTAGTTTTCAAAGGCCCAAGATTCCATAGATAAGACTAAGACAGTGGTCTGGGCAGTGATCTTGGCTGGTGAGTATGACCTTTCCCTGCCCCATGTCTAAGAACTGGCCCCCCAATTTCCTGTGGCTCGCCCCACCCTGCATCTTAAGTAAGGAGCCCAGCCCCTGCCTGGAAGTCTGATGGCTGATGGTTAAAAACATAAACCTGGTGCAGCTGGTGTGGCTCAGTGGTTGAGCATCAGCCCATGAACCAGGAGGTCATGGTTCAATTCCCAGTCAGGGCACATGCCTGGGTTGTGGGTTCAATCCCCAGTGTGGGGCATGCAGGAGGCAGCTGATTGATGATATTCTCTTATCTCTGACTAGAGCAGCGGTTCTCAACCTGTGGGTCACGACCCCTTTGGGGGTCAGGTCAAACAACCCTTTCACAGGGGTTGCCTAAGACCATCGGAAAACACATATATAGTTACATATTGTTTTTGTGATTAATCACTATGCTTTAATTATGTTCAATTTGTAACAATGAAATTGGGAGCCACCACAACATGAGGAACTGTATTAAAGGGTCTCGGCATTAGGAAGGTTGAGAACCACTGGACTAGAGGTCTGGTGCACAAAATTCTTGCACTGGGGGGGAGGGGTACCCCTCAGCCTGGCCTGCGCCCTCTCTCAGTCCAGGAGCCCTTGGGGGATGTCCAACTGCGGTGGAGCACACCGCTGCTGTGCTCACCAGCCGTGAGCCAGGCTTCTGGATAAGTGGCATCCCCCCGTGAGAGGGGGTAGCTCCTGCACTGAGCGGGATTGGGCCAAAATTGGCTTTCTGACATCCCCATAGTGGTCCCGGATTGCTGGATTACGAGAGGGCACAGGCCAGGCCCAGGGACCCCACTGGTTCACTATTGAGGCCAGGGAGGGGCACGGGAGGTTGGCCAGCTGGGGAGAGACTGTGGGAGGGCTCCAGGGCGTGTCCAGCCCGTCTTGCTCAGTCCCGATCGGCCAGACCCCAGCAGCAAGCTAACCTATCGGTTGGAGTGTCTGCCTCCTGGGGGTCAGTGCACGGCATAGTGAGCGATTGAGCAGCCTTAGCCATATCATTAGCATAGTATGCTTTGATTGGTTGAATGGACAACCAGACACAGCATATTAGGCTTTTATTATATAGGATGTTTCTATCTCTCTCCCTCTCTCTAAAATCAATAAAAACATAAAAACAAACAATCATAGGAAAAAACTAAGATGGCGGCATAGGTAAACACCTGGAAATTGTCGCCTCACACAACAATTGAAAATTACCGCAAAGGACTGAGCAAACATCATCCAGAACAACAGGAAGGCTGGCTGAGTGTAAATTCTACAACTAGAAGGAAAGAAAAGCACGCTGAGAGCCAGAGGCGCTGCGGAGGTGAAGTGCAGAGGTACGGCGGCTCGCGCGCGTGAGGAAAGGGGGTGGCGCCTGAGGACGCGGCTGTCTTTTTGAATCACAAGCTCCCGAGGGCTCTGAACTCCGGTTCCGGGAAGTCTCTGGGGACCCAGGACTCATACGGGGAGAGGCTGGTCTGTCCAGCAGCGGGCGAACTTGAGGGCGGCTTTCCCTCAGAGGTGCTTGCAGCCGTTACCGGGACACTGAGACGCGCGACTCCAGGCGGAGAATCGGCCATAGCTGCTTTCTCCGCCCTTTGACTCCCTGAGACCCCGCCCCACCCAGGCTGCCGCAGAGGCTTTTGCATGTGAATGTACCTAACTGCAGCCTAGCCAGGCAGACCCGGAACTTCCAAGAGAAGGCCCAAGGCCCCGCAGCGGCTTGCATTGCTTCACAGCTGAGCCTCTTCGTGGCTCCTGCTGTGTGGTCTCAGGCAGAGGCTGAATTAGCACCTCCTTAGATCCAGGAGCCACTGTACCCAGTGGTCAGAGGGGGACCATCCAGACTGCAACTCCTCAGATCCATAAGGGACACACTCAGGGAGCAGACTCAGTGAGCACCAAAGCCCCACTGAAGCAAGTCTTGCCCCAGAAGGGTGTCTTCAGCACAGAAGTTCTCCCACCGTAGACACAGCTGATTCTCACAGCCTGGAGGTCAATTCCTCCCAGTGATTCTACAACAACCAAGGCACCAAGAGTGCACCAAGAGTGTCCACCCCAGGTAACTGGGGAGGCTGAGCTACTGGGCCCTACAGGACACCTGGCGCACAGGGCCACTCTATCAACACAGGGAAGCTGCCAAAATGCGGAGACAAAGAAACAGGTCACAAATGGCAGAAATGGAGGAAAGCAAACGATTGGATATAGAGTTCAAGGCCACGTTTATAAGGTTTTTCAAGAATTTTATGGAAACCGCCGATAAATTTAATGAATCCCTCAATAAGTATAGTGAGACCATGGAGGACATGAAAAAGGACCAACTAGAAATTAAGCATACACTGACTGAAATAAAGAATAATTTACAGAGATCCAGCAGTAGACAAGAGGATCCCAAGAATCAAGTCAAAGATTTGAAATACAAAGAAACAAAAAATACCCAACCGAAAAAGAAAAAAGAAAAGAGATTCCAAAAATATGAAGATAGTGTAAGGAACCTCTGGGACAACTTCAAGCGTACCAACATCAGAATTATAGGGGTACCAGAAGGAGAGAGAGGGCAAGATATTGAAAACCTTTTTGAAGAAATAATGACAGAAAACTTCCCCTACCTGGTGAAAGAAATGGACTTACAAGTCCAGGAAGCGCAGAGAACCCCAAACAAAAGGAATCCAAGGAGGACCACACCAAGACACATCATAATTAAAATGCCAAGAGCAAAAGATAAAGAGAGAATCTTAAAAGCAGCAAGAGAAAGACAGTCAGTTACCTACAAGGGAGTACCCATACGACTGTCAGCTGATTTCTCAACAGAAACCATGCAGGCCAGAAGAGACTGGCAAGAAATATTCAAAGTGATGAATAGCAAGAACCTGCAACCAAGATTACTTTATCCAGCAAAGCTATCATTCAGAATAGAAGGTCAGATAAAGAGCTTCATGGATAAGAAAAAGCTAAAGGAGTTCATCACCACCAAACCAGCATTATCTGAAATGCTGAAAGGTATTCTTTAAGAAGAGGAAGAAGAAAAAAGAACTCTTACCATTTGCCACAGCATGGATGGAACTGGAGAGCGGATAAATACCACATGATCTCACTCATTTGTGGAATATAATGAACAACATAAGCTGATGAACAAGGACTGATCCAGAGACGGAGAGGCATTGATTGGACTGTCGGGACTTGGAGGGAAGGTAGGGGAGGGTGGGGGTAAGGGGGAAAGATCAACCAAAGGACTTATATGCAAGCATATAGGCCTAATCAATGAACATGGACAACGGGGGGGTGAGGGCATGAGCGGGGGGGGGTGGGGGGTGGGGGGGTAGAGGGTAACGTGGGGACAAGGACACATATGTAATATCTTAATCAATAAAAAATATATTTAAAAAAAAATCATAAACTTGGCTTGGAGTCCCAGATCCACCACCTCCTTCCTAGATGAGTGACCACTTCTTTTCCTTAAGCTTAGTGTCCTAAACCATAAAGTAGGGTCATCATATTGACCTCAAAGGGTAGTTGTAATAATGAAACAAAATACTAATACCTGATATTTATTGGATAATTGTTATATGCCAACACTCTTCTAAAAGTTCTTATTAAATCTTCCCAACTACTCTATGGAGCTATTATTGCCATTTATAGATATGACAATTGAGAACAAGAGTGATGATGTCACTTGCCCCACCCCATACCTCTGTTCTGCTTAGCTCAATGCCTGACTCACAGGAAAAGGTAACTATGATCATAACTAGTTCTGATGCACTGGCCCCACACACATCTTAACGTTTCTGGAATCAGGATGTGCCCCACCATTGATGCGGAAAGAGCATGCCAGCCAGCAGGCGGAGGGTGACTTAGTCATTGTCTGTCTGCTGTCTAATTGCCTGGATGGAATTTTACCAGATCTCAAATATTGCATAAAATGACTTCTAAAATGATGCCACTTGAAAATAAAAGGTTATTGAGTGTATGGAAGGCTAGCATTGGCCAGGCAATGCAATTAGAAGTTAAAATCGCCAAATTCAACCAAGGAAAGTTTAGACTCTAAATGTGAAGAATTTTGATCAAATCACCAATGGAGATGTGTTGTACAACTTTATAAATAAAAACAAAACCAATGTCATTTATTTCTTTCCTCACCCAAGGATATTTTTTCATTGGTTTTTAGGAAGAGAGAAATATCAATGTGAAGCTACATGGGTTAGTTGCCTTCTGCGCACACCCTGACCAGGGCCTGGGCCTGGAGGAGCCTGCAACCCAATGAAGGTGTTGTGCTCTTGACTGGAATTAAACCCAGGACCCTTGGGTCTTCAGGCCGATGCGCCATCCACTAAGCCAAACCGGCTACGGTCAGTGTTAGTTTTTTTGTAAGGGGCATTCCTGATGTTCTTATTTTTTCATCCATAAGTTGTTATTAAGTAGATATATTTTCCTTTTAAAAATCATCTTATAGCCCTAGCCAGTTTTGCTCAGTGGATAGAGCATTGGCCCGAAGACTGAAGGGTCTCAGGTTCAATTCCAGTCAAAGATACATAACTCAGTTGTAGGCTCAATCCCTGGCCCAGATTGGGGCGCATGGGAGAGGCCACCAATCGATGTGTCTCTCTGTCTTTCCCTCTCCCTTTCACTTTCTCTAAAAATCAATGCAAAAATATCCTCGGGTGAGGATTAACTAAAAATAAATACATAAACAAACAATAAAAATAATCTTATAATTGATGATGCCATAAAATAAAGCAAAACAGTCAAGACTCTTTTTGTTCTTAGCAACAGAAAATCCATTTCCAACTGGCTTGAGTGAAAAGGCATTTCATTGACTCTTGAACCTGAAAAGCATAAGGGTAGGCACAGCTAGATGGGAGAGATAAGGCTACATCAGCAGGTCCTGATCTCTCCGCCCCCAGCTCTGCTTTCTTTCCAACAGCTCCATTCCCATGGCTGCCAGCAACTCCCGCCCCCAATCCTGCCAGGTTTGAAGCTTCCAGACTTATCTACAGTGTTCCCACATCTTGTGGTTCAAAGCCAAACCCACCAACTGGCTGGCTGTCCTGAAAGTCCTCTATGGGAGGGAGCTTGACTGCAGCAGTTTGATTGGTGGTGGGAGGGGCTGGTCTTAAAGCTTTGTTAACATAATAAGCACTTTATTTTATCTAGATCAATGGCTCTCAACCTTCCTAATGCCGAGACCCTTTAAAACAGTTCCTCATGTTGTGGTGACCCCCAATTTCATTGTTACAAATTGAACATAATTAAAGCATAGTGATTAATCACAAAAACAATATGTAATTATATATGTGTTTTCTGATGGTCTTAGGCGACCCCTGTGAAAGGGTCGTTTGACCCCCAAAGGGGTCGAGACCCACAGGTTGAGAACCGCTGGTTTAGCTTCAAATCTTGCTTTCACCTCCTACTTATCTGGGGCATTTTACTTAAATTCTCCATACCTCAAATCTCATCTGTAAATAGGGCTAACATAGGTGTAAGGCAAGGATTCCATGGGATAATCCATCTAAGGTGTTTAACTCAGGTCCTGGTGATATTGGTGGAAGTAGGGTGTCTATTGGTGGAAGTGAGAGGATCCCTTTCCCCACTGGGTGCGGGGGGTTGGGTTTTTATGATACCTTGAGAAAAAGACTTTTCTAAGACTTACATGATGGGTTGAATGATTTTTATTAGCATGGAGTTATATACCTCAGTTTCAAAAGTCCCATTTCCCTTAATCTAGGCCTGGAAGAGGTGCAGCTGGGGATTCTGCAGAGCTAGAAGCAGAGCCAGTGTGCAGTTTCTGTTCCACGGCGGAGCTACGTCTGGCACAGAATCCAGCTAGTCAGTCCATCAGTGCATTACGTGCGGGTCCATGTGGCTGTGGGCTATGTGGGCAAATGCAGAGCCTGAGAGACCTGCAAGCCAGGTGTCAGGTGAGCAGCAGAGATAAGGGGCAAGAGGGCCTGGAGAGGGAACTCCCTTTGTTTAGGAGCTTATGTGTCTCAGATTTCACACCCCTGCAGTGGCCACGCTTATTCTGGCCAATGACCTGCTCCCAGGTGTGACACAAGTAATCACCTTTCCTAATCATCAGCCCTTACTGGGCATGCCTACACTATTCAGCCTTTCCTTTGCTCCTTTTCTGTTAATTAATAACTGGGTTAATGACAACGGTATTATTGGCATACAGTAAGTGCTCAGACAATGTTAGTGGTTAATCTTGTCAGTCTCCTGTGCAGGGGCCTCATTCCCACAGTCTCTACAACCGGCTCCACCCTGCTCCGGAACCCAGCACCCCTCTGCCGCCGGCTGCCCATTGTTCCTGCCTTCCTGCTCTGGCTGCTCCAAGAATCCTGCAGGAGCAGCTCCAGCCCAGGATGGAAAAGCACCGGGCTCTGGCTGCCCCTCCCCCTCCTTTATGGGCCTTCAGCCAGGCCTCTCCCGCCTCCAGCGCCCACAGGGTGGCGGGGGAAGGGGGGAGTGGCGGAGGGGGGGGGGGGCGCAGGCGGGGGAAGAAGCGATGTGTGAGCACTGGACTGCGAGTCCTGGGGCCTCAGTTTCCTCTCTGGAAAAATAGAAAACCTCACAGGACCACATAAGGGTTCAACGAGACCACATGTGCAGGAGCCTGAGCCCCATGCCTGGCTTCCCACCATGAACACTTCTGTCCTCAGAGATATTGTCTCACTCAGGTCAGTTTTCAGAATGTGGCTCCCAACTGGTTCAGCCCCTAGTGTCCGGGCCTGAATGGATCTTCGGAAAATCAGCTTCCTCTCCCTGCAATCGCCCCTCCACCAGCACCAGGCACAAAGTGGGTGAAAGGGTTGGGCAGCTTTCCCAGGCTGGCAGCCAGAGAGACAGGGTCTGGAGTCCTTGTATCCTGGCTCTGCTACAGAAGTGCTGTGTGACCTTGTGCAAGGCCTTCCCCCTCTGGGCTCCCGTCTCCTTCCTCTCCTGGCTTAGGGAGCAGGTTTGGCTCCTCCGCCTGGCTGTCCCACTGGCTGGATGGGTTACTCTGGCAAAGCTGACCCCTCCAGGGCTCAGTTTGTTTTATCTGCGAAATGGAATGCCCGGGAGATTAATGAGCTGACTCCTGATCTCCAGATGTTTCTTTGGTTTTCTGTCGCCCTCTCCCCCATTTCTCTGTTCAGAAGAGGGACTGTACTACCCAACTGGGGCAGGCTATGGGAGGCTTCCGGAGACTAAATCTGAGCCTTAGCAGCATGTCTTCCTGTGCGGGACAGGACCAGGCCAGGCGTTGGATATGCTTTCTCCCCATCCTGATCCCCAGAAGCAGAGAGGGCCTCTGTGTCCACAGGCTGGCTCTGACATGCCATGGACACACTGGGCAGTGTGCCCATGGTGCCGGAGCGAACCTCCTGTCAGCAGAGGGAGTTTACTCAAGATCTCAGGGGAAGGACCTGGGGCTTACACCTCACATCGCAGCTTCAAAGCTAACCCTGTTCTCAGAATAACTTACTGGAGATTACTGTACCTGCTGGCCTCTCCCCATCGCGCTGCCTTCCTTCCCACTTCCCTCTTCTTTGCTCCCTAGTCTGTGGACTGCTGCAGGAACCCCCAAACCTTCTGTTGCACAAAACAGTTGATCTCTTTCCAGTTTTGAAGGGGACAGGTGTGGGGGGCTTGGATGCTCCCAGATTCTCCAACTCTCTCAGAGCCATCTCAAATAAAGGCACCCCAAAGACATCATAGGAATGTACTGTGCCTCAGTAAGCACACAGTAAGCCTCGGGAAAGCCCCTCCGGCGGGTGTCCTCCAAGCCCCTCTTCGCCAAGCTCCTGCTTTCGAATGTGTCCACCCGAATTCATCAACGGGCTCAGCAGGCCAAAGGCTTTCCACCAAAAATATCTCCTTCTGCGGAAGGCTGCTTGGAAGATAAAGGCACGTTTCCCCATGCTGCTCACCTATCCCAGTGAACCTTCACTCACGTTCCTCCGATCAGGAAGTACTGCCCCTGTTTTACAGCAGTGGAGCCTAGGCTGCTGGCCAGCTTGGCGGGTAGGACTATCGGGCATCACAGCCCCAGGCTCTGGAATGCCAGCCATCCTTTCTCCTCCTCAGCACTCTCAGTCCAGGTGGGTCCCGGCAGGCTCCACTGCCGGACAAGCTGCCCCCCCTGCCCCTGCACAGGTGATCGCAGCGCCCTGGCAGACGCTGATCAGGTCTGAGGTCATCATCCATGTCATTCTCCATATTATTTCCCAAGCTCTGCCCTCAGGCAGGTGGTGGGATGGCATATCTCTGCACCCTTGTGATTGGGTTGGGGTCATGTGACTAGTCCTGGCCAAGGAAGTTTGAGAAGTGACATTAGTCCCTTAGCCGGGAGCCTTTTATTGCCAAGTGAAGACCCTCCCCCACTGCGGAGGCTACTGGTAGCCCCTGAGATAGATGGTGGCCGCAAAGCACCCTGGGCTCTGGAGTGAGGAGCCCTGAAGAACCCTGCCAGCCCCCCACGGGTATGTGGTGTGTGTGACAAATAGCTTCATGTTAGGAGCCACTAAGATCTGGGCTGTTTGTTCTGCAGCGTGACCCAGCCTACCTTGCCTCGTCCAAATCTCCAGAAAGCAAAACCCCGGCAGGAGCTGAGAGGTGGCCTGGAGGACCTTCTGCCTCTGGAGACCTGTCTGTATTCTTTTATGAGATGGCCAGTCAGGTACAGCACAGAGGAGAGGCTCAGAAAAAGTTCCTTAGACTCTCTGGTCCTAGAGACGGGAGGCACGCATGCCACTCAGGGCCACGTGGTCTCTGCTGCCGGTGGCCCGGCCACTGCACTGGGAGAAATACAGGATCCGAGGGATAGAATGGAGAAGGTGATCACTTCTAGAGTAACCATCTCAGGGAGAGTCCAACCTAAACTTATGGTCCAGAAAGGATGCAAGTAATTTCTGTGTGTCTGATCTTCTACCACATTAAGAACGGTGCTGCGCCAGCACGGCCATGGGTGAACCTGAGGTGGGGTGGCGAAAGATTAGAAACAACAGACGAGAGAGTAAAGCTGGGGCTAGGTGGGACGCTGCCCTCTGATTAGAGAGACAGTGCCATGGCCTGCAACCCAAGTCTTTATTTTATAGCCAGATTCCACGAGGCAAAGTAAGGGCGTGGTCAAGGGTTTACAATGTTCAAATCTACTCAGTTACATGCACCTGATCAAGCTTTGTTTACTTGCTGCACCTCCCGCAGCCCATATCACTCAGCCACGTGGGACCACGGGTTCGGACCATAAGGTAACCTGCCCAAACACTGTAGCCGCTCTCCACAAAGAACAGTAATGGATCGTTTCTCACTTGGATAATGCAGTAATCCAATAACATGGATGGAAATATAATAGTTCAAATGTAGTTAGCACATCCCCTGAGCCAGGCATTAAGCGAGAGTACTTTATTTGTGCTAATAAATACAAAGTGAAATCATTTTCCCCATCTCACAGGTGAGGAAACTGAGGTCCAGAGAGGTCATTTGCCCAAGGTCACATAGCCTAACAGTAAGGATTTGAGCCTAAGCTGTGCCCCCTTCAGGATGTCACGTCGGGGTATTGTGAGGGCCTTATAGGTCAGGGTCTCTGGCCAGTGCCTGCACTACCAAGCAAGGGGCTGAGGTGCTGGGTGGGGCTAAGTGGGGGACAAGTATGAGGAACTGTCGGACATTAGCCCCCTGGGCGTCTGACTCGGCTACCACCTGGGACATCTGTGACTCAGCTGTGAGGGATGGGAGACTCCTGGAGCCCAGGCAGCTCCATGCGGTTTACAGTCAAAGCCTGGCCTTCCCCCTCGGGCTGCGTGGTCTTGGACAAGGTGCTTCACTCTCTGAAGCTGGGGCTGCTGTGAACAATAGAGGAAACCGGGTAATACCCCAGGCCCAGCAGAGCACCCAGCATGGAGAAGGGGCCAACCAACGGCCTCTTCCTGTTATCATCATCCCACTGTGAGGAGCCAGCCACGGTGACATGCCATCAAGATTCCCTGCAGAGGCAGGAGTGCACAGCGGGCACTTCTCTGCCCAGAGCCCTGCTGCAGGTAAGGCCATTTTCACTTGAACCAGGTAACTTGCATTTCTGTAGCTTACAGCTGGACT
This sequence comes from Myotis myotis, assembly GCF_014108235.1. Taxonomy (NCBI): domain Eukaryota; kingdom Metazoa; phylum Chordata; class Mammalia; order Chiroptera; family Vespertilionidae; genus Myotis; species Myotis myotis. The sequence continues at coordinate 202,367 of NW_023416366.1, forward strand.
GAGTCCATGAGGAAGTCGGAAACTAACATTTACTGAGAGCCAGCTGTGCCCTAGGTACGGTGTATGACTAATTCATTTAATCCTCAAGATAAGCCTGTAAAGCAGGTCCCAAGATCCCCATTTGTAGATGTGGAAACGGTAGCTCAGAGAGGTTTGGTAATGGGCAACGTCATAGATCTGGGCCTCAGATTCGATGCTGCAGCCCTGCCCAGCCCATCTTTTATTTATTTATTTAAAATGTATTTTTATTGATTTCAGAGAGGAAGGGAGAGGGGGAGAGAGAGATAGAAATACCAATGATGAGAGAGAATCATTGATTGCCTGCCTCCTGCAGGCCCCACACAGGGGGTCGAATCCGCAACCCAGGCATGTGCCCTTGACCAGAATTTAACCTGGGACCCTTCAGTCTGTAGGCCAACACTCTATCCACTGAGCCAAACCTGCTAGGGCCCAGCCCATCTTTTAAATAAGTGAGCCATTAAGTTTATTACGGTGATTGACTTTCCTAGGAGGGGTATTTATTCACTCAGTAAGTACTTACTGAGAGCCCACTGTGTGCCGGGCAGGGCCCTCGGGCAGGGGTGGGGACATCTGGCCCTCGGGCCGAATAAGGCCGAGGAAATAATTTGTTCTGGCCCTGCCATGGCATAAGGGGTGAGTTAATTAAATGTTTGACCAAATATAGCAGGCTAATTTTTAAGTTGATAATTTTGTGTGGCCTGGGAATGATGTTATAAATATACAAATGGCTCTGCCCCCCCTCCTCCCTCCCCCCCCCCCCCACCTTAGGACTAAGAACCTCCCTCACGGACAAGCCCCTGCCCTCAAGGAGCACCCACTGGGACCGGGTGGCACAGAGGTTTCACCTCAGGGGCAGAATCCAGGTGGAGGCAGCCTTCTTTGACTTTGTTGTGAGAGGATTCTGAGCCACCCCTGGGCTCAGCAGGGAGGACAATCAATGGCTAGTTACTTAGGTCTGACAAGGGTGCTGTTAGGGAGTTTCTGATTGTATGCTGGATATTAGATACCCGTTTTAGACTTTTGAAGATTGTTCATACCAACGTGTAAGAAACCAGAAATATCTCCTGGCCAGAGCACAGTTTCCAATTTTATTTTGAATATAGCTACTGTAAACCTAATTACTAGGCTCTGTCTTCAAGGAACTTAGAGTCTAGTTGGTAGCCTACAGTACACATGAACAATAAGAGGTGATTACTATCAAAGAACAAACTGGAAGGTCTGATCCAGCCCTCAGAGGTGGGACAGGCCACATGATGGGGGTGACCGGGGAAGCTTCCTGGAAGAGGTGCTCAGTGGATCTGGCTGGGTGGAGTGGGGGGAGGGGGAAGGCGTTCCAGAAGCAGCAGCACAGGCTTGAGGTATGAGGTGGGAATTGGACTGGAGAGGATTCCCACCTGGCTAGGAAGAGGTGCTGGGAGACAAGATTGAAAAGGTAATAAATGAGTGTGGGTTATAGACCATGTGGCTTCAATGTGAGGTCTGGGAGTTTGTCTTACCCTAACCCACCCTCATTTGACCCTTCAGTAGTGGACCACTAAAGACTTTGAGCAAGGTCATGCCCAATGAAAGATTGGACAAGGTGCTTCACTCTCTGTGAACAATAGAGGAAACTAAGGGAAACTGTTGGCTGAAACAGGGATGTTAGAGATGGGAGGTGGCTAGCATGCTGTGGAACATGTAAGTGGGGGTTCGGGGACCTGGGTCCTAGTCCTAGATCTATACCGAGGTGCTGTGTGACCACAGGCAAGCCCTTTACCCTTCTGGGCTGGTTTTCCTCCATCTTCTCTTAAAGGCCCTTTCAGACCACGACTAAATGAATTGAGGTGTGAGTGTGTGTGCGTGGCGGGGGAGGAGGGGTGTCATTTGGTTTAGTCAGGATCTCTATTTCCTACTTTTCTTTGGCCTTGAAGACCTGGCCTAAGGGGGCCCATCACCCACGGTTTACTTCATCCTTCAGGACCACGTGGCACAGCCCTGGGTGTGTCCACACTTCAGCTTCAAGCTGCATTTGTCTCACAGAAGAGAAAACATGACTTGGAGCCGCCTTCCAGCGTGTAATTAGGAAAGGGGCTTCCCTCTCACACCTGCTCACAGGGATGAAAGGAGCCACGGAGAGAGACCTTTCAAGCACCTGGGGCAGGATCTTTAGTTCCACAGGCAGGACTGGAAGGGACTTCCAAGCCTGTATGTAGAGCAGTGGTTCTCAACCTTCCTAATGCCGCGACCCTTTATTACAGTTCCTCATGTTGTGGTGACCCCCAGTTTCATTGTTACAAATTGAACATAATTAAAGCATAGTGATTAATCACAAAACAATAATTATATGTGTTTTCCGATGGTCTTAGGCGGCCCTGTGAAAGGGTCCTTTGACCCCCAAAGGGGTCGCAACCCACAGGTTAAGAACCGCTGATGTAGAGAATCTTTTTGAGTTTTTTGAGCCAAACTGATGACAACTGCTGGGAGGCAAAATCTCAATGGATTGAGAAAATGCTCTGGAGAATGGCAGCTTATTTTATACACTGGGATAAAGGGAGAAGACGGAAGGAGGGTTACATGAAATCCATTAGTGTAGATTAAGGAGGCGGGAGAAAGCAAAGTGGGGAAATCTCTGGCACTGGGTAAAAAGGCAAAACAGAGAAATCTTTCACATTGGTGGGTACAGGATAGTTAATGGACATTTACAGCACATCGAGGGGGTACGCTGGGAGCAAGGTAACAAGGAACCGTTCCAGGACCTCCTGCTCCGGTGCAGGCAGCTGGGCCTTGCTGGGCCTGGAAAAGGTTACTCTGCCATTTCAAAGGTGTGCTCTCTTAGTGTGAAAAGACAATAGAGGGGTTCACCTAAGGTAAAGATCCACCTTTGCCTGGGAAGCTACAGGCCTAGGATGTGACTCCCGTCCCCACCCCCCTCCCGCCCGTGACCCGCTTTCAGTTAGGAATTTCAGCGTTCAGATCCTCCTCTGTGGTTACTTTCGGCCTCTGAGTTTGTAAAGCCACCATGCAGGCCTCCCTGAGCTTGTCAGGGTTAGTATGTGGCCCCTTTTTCGTCCACTGTGCTCAATGAATAACAGCTGCTTTTCTTGCTATTGTCTCTTATGTTTCCTATGGGACTCCTGGCTGTAAGCTCCTCAGAGGGGAGCAGTTCTCTCCTCCTGGGGCCGAACACCAGCCGGGCCCCTGGCCAGGGTCTGACACCGAGGCTAGTGCAGCTCCACCCAGGCTTGTCATGGGGACTGACCCGGACCTGCCTGGCTTGGTGAGCAGCCCTGATACTCACCCCGCCCTGTGTGGGTGCCCTGCGTCATCACATGGGACTGCCCCGCACACAGGGCACCAAGTGTGACAGGCACCTCGGTACAACTAAACACCAGGAACTAAACAACATTTGTCCTCCTTTCTGTTTAATTGTATGTGATTATTTTGGGGGGATACGTAATACATTCAAATGTTTCAAAATTTAAAAGGCACCAAAAATGTGCTATAGGAAAGATCCCCTCCTACCCCAGCACACAGCCAATCTAAATTCCTTTCTCAAACAAATTTAATTTGCTTCCTCTTTGAAAAATCATAAGCGCTCAGAGCAAAAACTAACTTCGAAACAAAACTCCACCACCTTAGAATATACACAAAAGTACAAACCCAAAACCCCACCACCATCCAGATTTTCAGCATTTAGCATAGGCCCTCCCAGACCGTTGTCAATGCAGATCCACTTTTCAAAACAATAAAAGCAAATCACAAGAAGAGTATCACAGTCCTGATTATGCCAGTATCTCAGGGACATTCCTCACGGCTTCTTCCTTAAACAACGTTGATAGCTGTGTGATCGTCCATAGGTACTGACTTATAATCAGACCTCATGATCGGCATTTGGGATTTTTAGATTTGCCTGTTATAAGCAACATGGTGATGGGCCCTGAGACCTCACTGCCTACTTGTTTGTTTGTTTATTTATTTATAATATATTTTTATTGATTTCAGAGAGGAAGGGAGAGGGAGAGATAGAGATATCAATGATGAGAGAGAATCACAGATCAGCTGCCTCCTGCACGCCCCCCAGTGGGGGTTGAGCCCATAGCCGGGGCATGTGCCCCTGACTGGAATCGAACCCAGTCAGGACCACCCCAGTCCGCAGGCCAGCGCTCTATCCACTGAGCCAAATCAGCTAGGGCTATTTTTTATAACAAATTCCTAGAAGAGGAAATGCTGGATTACGATTTTTTAAGACCCTGGATACCCCTCAAACTGCCTTCATGTTCAGCAGGACTGGTGTCCAATGAAAATCTGAAGGCCAAGAAGTTTTGGTTCAAATCTCTCTTAATAGTAACAGCTGTGTGTGCTCCAAACCCACCTCCACATCTAGACAAAGGCCAGAGCCCTCCCCTGGGCCTGGTGACCTCTGTTTGCCCTGCCCCAGAGCATTACCTGGGCCTGCCCCAGTCCCAGGCCTGGTGAGTCAGCTGACCAGGAGCGGGCACCACCCTCCAGGAGCAGGAATGCAGCTGCGACAAGGGCCATCACCTTCCAGGTAGGGAAACAGATTCTCTGGGCAGTGACTGGAGAAGGACGTGCAGCAGCTCCAGGTCTGCAGGTAAGATCTGCCTCCCCCTTCACCCCAGCTCCCCTATAGACTGGGGCCCAGGTAAGCGAGGTTTGTTCTCACCCTGTCCTGAGCTTTTTGGGATTTCCCAGGCAGTTTCCTTTCCAGGTGCTTCACTCTGGGAGCGAAATGTGAACTGGGGTTTCCTCCTCTGATCCCAGCCCTGGGCCAGGTTTGAGGGCTGAGAGATCTTTATCCAGGCCAGGGCCCCAGCCTCCTTCTGCCTGCCTGTGAGGGTGCTCAGGGAGACGGGACCCATACTTTACTCCTGGAAGTGGGCCTTAAAGGCCAGGCAAAAAGAAGCCGATTTCCACAAGAACGGAGTGCAGGCCTCAGTTTCTGTTACTGCCTGAGGCTGTTTCTATCCACAGCCTCCCTACCATAGCCAGGAACATCTTGGGCCAGTGGCTTGACCCCTCTAAAACTTGGTTTCCTCATTTGGAGACTGAAAATACCCCTAAAATCAGGAGAACTGAATGAGGTAATGGACATGAGGGGCCAGGACGTGCCCTCCACACAGCAGAGCCCCAGCAATGGAAAGGGTGCTTAACATGCGGCCGATGTGCCGGGCACGCACTGCCGTGACTGCTTTGCCCAAACTAGTAAGTCTTATGCCACCACCACTCCTTACCTGGGCCCCCGTGTCCACTGTGGCCCCTCCAGTTGATTTTCTAAACATCAGCCAGAGGGGGCCCATTAAAATGAAACTTGGACCATGCCACTCTGTTGCTCAAAATTCTCCAGAGGCCCCAGGGTAAAGGCCACGTCCTGGCCAGGACCCACCAGCCTCCCAGGCACTGCGACTCCTCCTCCGAACCACTGACTGCCTTACTGGTCAGATGTTCCCTAGACACAACAGGCAGCCCTACCTCAGGTGGCAGCTCTCTGTCCTTGGCCGGAATGCTCTTCCCCACCCTTCAGGCTTTTACTCGTTACCCACCACCCCCTCCCCAAGTAGTGAGGCTCTTCCAGACCTCCTGACACTCTGCCCTCCACCCTCTCCCCATCGCTTCCCACCACCTCACACAGAAGCACTTACTTATCCTCAGCTAGGAGGTTAGCACTCCTCCGGGCAGATTTCGCTTTTGTTCAATGCCTTCCTACTGGCCCCTAGAACAGTGCTGGGATGGAGGTGCTCAGTAAACACACTGAATGAACAATAGCTAATGATTGCTGTGTGCCCTTCAGGTGCCAGGCACTGTGGTAAGTGCTTTGCATACAAAGCTTATCTCTATTTAAGAATCTTTTAATCTCCACGATAACTCTGTGATGCATGCATTGTTCCCTGCATTACAACAGAAATGACATTCAAAAGGGACTTGTCCATGCTTGTTCTCACAAGGTCCTGGCTCCTGCCCTGCCCTGCCTTTCCTGGGCTGGCTCGGGAGCATCTGCGTTCTCTGAAGAAGTCCCCAGCTTTTCTCTAGCAGGCAGGACACCCTGAGAGGAGGAGGGGGTCTGTGCCGGTGGCCTAGCAACAGCCTCTTTCCGACTCACCGTAATCCTGGGCTAATTTGGCCTTCCAGGAGCTATTCCTTCTGATGCTCTAGCCCACGCTTCCCTCCTGCACACTGTCTTCTGAGATGGATGAGTTGTCCACAGAACAAGTGGGAGTCCCTCGCCTCAGCTCTTGGGAACACAGTGTTCCAGAGGAGTGTTCTCACCCCGAGTCCAAAGATGCGGCTGAGCTCTGAGGACCTGACTGCCGATGTGTTGTGGGTGTTGTTATTGCTGATATAAAAAACAGTGAGGCTCAGGGATGGACATTCTGCAAAGTGCAGCGGGTGAAGAAAATTCCTTCCAGAGGGGCTAACTGTGGGAATCCATCAGCACTGAACTGAGCAAATTCGTCCCTTGCCAGCATGTGGGAGCCAGACGTTCAATCTGCCTCATTAGGCAGACTTATCTCTCTTTCTAGGCCCAGGGCATTTGTTCAAAGGACTTCTTGGGCTTTCTCTTCCCTTTGTGTCTGCTTTTCCATTTCTTTAAGAAATGGTAACAGGACACCTGCTGGGTGCCAGGCCCTGGGCTCAGTACTGGGGATTCAGAAATGAGCAACATTCTTGACCAGAGAGGGAAGACAGGCAAACAAATACAAAACAGTGGAAATCCCACCCAGAAATGCCAAAGGCCTTTATCACAGCAGGTGATTAATCAACATTAGTGGAGTAAATGTTGAATAGGTGAACATAAATCCTGTGGTCTAGAAAAGGGAGGCTGTGGGTGTGGACATTTTGGGGAAAATTTAGAATTGGAGTCCACCAGATGAATAAGGGGGAAGAGAGAAGGCGTGACTGGCATTGAAGTCAAAGGGCACAGTCATGAACAAGCAGGCTGAGTTTTAGGATCAGCTGTCTGGAATGAATGAAATGCAAGGTGAGTGTAGAAGAGGGTGAGACTGGAGCTGTACCAGGAGTCAGGTCATGGGAATTTGAATACGAAGTTGAAGTTTGAGATTTATCATAAGGAAAAGAGCTGGCCTGGATGACTTCACGAGCAGGTGCTGAGGATAACTCCCAGGCTTCTGGCTTGGACCTTGGGTTGGATTTGGTGGGGCGGCCGAGGAGGGGCGGCAAAGCTGGGGAAAACGGGTTCAGGCGGTAGTAAAGATGTGGAAGGCGGCTGGACTCCTGGCCTGGGCCTCCCTGTCCCTGGAATAGCACCCCCCACTTCCACCCTCCTGAACCCTCCATACTTCGGTCTTCTCAGGGTCTCCTTCCTTCCTCCAAGTGGCCTGCCTCGTTGCCCTCGCCCTTTGTCCTGCACTCCATAAACCCACCCGCCTGAACCCCGTGTAAAATGCAGTGGGTCCAATTTTGCTGTAGGAAGTGATCTGCTCGGCCAAGCACAAGTCCCCTAACCTGGGCAGCAGGGGCTCAGATCCCTCAGTCACACGTCTGGGAACACTGGGTGAATCAGTGTGGAGTGGGCCGAGGCACTTGCGGCTCAGGGCCAGGCAGGTAGGTGCACAACCCCCCCCCCGCCCCCAAGAAACTGGTGAGAGAGTGGGCGGGACGGTGACGTCACAAAGGGTAGGAACTAGTCGGTCAAAGACGCTTCCGAGTCCTAAGGAGCCAGGGTGTGTGTAGGTTCAGATTCCTTTTCAGTTTGAGCAACAGGCAGCGGGAAACGCAGGAGTGTTGACTGTTCGCCTCCGCTCCCACAGCCGCCTTGGTACAGAGCCTTGTCAGCGGCGAGCAGCTCAACTGCACCGATTGCTTCGGAGGCAATAAATGGCCCTCAGGGGTCCGTGGCCACGGGGCATAAGCCCCTTTAAAGCTCGATTTGACCCGTAGCCTCCAGCCGGTAAAGAGAGAACCGCGGGACCTGGCCAAGCCTTCTTCCTGCCTCTTAATCTGCTGCTTTACCCGATCTTTTTGTGGATGCCAGCGCCAGCTCCGGGCGCCTTGCCCACCCTGACAGCATGGCTCTGGTGGGGCAAGGACCTATGAACCAGGAGGTCATGGTTGGGTTGGGGCACTTGCCCGGGTTGCGGGCTCCATCCCCAGGGCTGGGCGTGCAGGAGGCAGCTGGCCAGTGATTCTCATCATTGCTGTTTCTCTCTCCCCCCTTTCTCTCTGAAATCCACAAAAATATATTAAAAAAAAAAGAAGGAAGCCGAGTGGATTCTAGTAACCAACCACGCCAACCACCCACTCGGCGGGGAAGCAGGCATTTCCAACCCCGCAACCGGAAAGCATTTTGGGCAGTGGCTCTCAACCTTGGCTGCACATTGGAATCACCTGGGAATCTTTTTTAAAATCCTGATTTCTGGGCCTCATCCTCCGGAAATTCTGTTTCTTTGTTACTAATGTTGTGGCTCCGCCCCATAAAGAAACAGAATTTCCGGAGGATGAGGCCCAGAAATCAGGATTTTAAAAAGATTCCCAGGTGATTCCAATGTGCAGCCAAGGTTGAGAACCACTGATTTGGGGAGTCGCCCGCAGCCCGCGCTGGCCGGGTGGGCCAGACGCATGCGCCTTAGACGCCACCGCGGACCCTAGCGGCCTGGCGGGGCCTCTGCGCAGTCGCCGTAGCTCCTAGCAACCGGGAGCGGTCGCTTCCGGCGGGAATCGAACTGCAGGGGGATTGGAGTCCGAGCGTCTGGAGATCGATGAGCAGGCGGCCTGACCAACTGGGAAGCTGGCCTGGGGTGAAGCACGAACCCCAGGGACCCCGGGGCGCTCTCTGGGCCCCGGGCATGGAGTGTGTGCTTGGCGGCTCCCATTTGACAGCGGGAATTGCGGCTGAGGGAGGGGGCGGGTTTGTCCACAGCGGCCATTTCCTCGGTACGAAATTGATAGGATGCCCTCCCTGCCTTAGTACAAGGAGAAGGGAGGGCGGAGTAATTTATGATAAAAGATGACGCACTTCACTATTGGGCTACACCGATCATGCTCGTCCCTGACAAAGTGATTAAGTTTGGATTATTAAAACACAACATTCAACTGAATTTTGCCAACAGTTTATAGTTGACATTTTTAAAAAATACATTTTATTGATTTTTTACAGAGAGGAAAGGAGAGGGATAGAGAGTTAGAAACATCAATCAGATGCCTCCTGCACACCATCCACTAGGGATGTGTCCGCAACCAAGGTACGTGCCCTTAACCGGAATCGAACCCGGGACCCCTCAGTCCTCAGGCCCATGCTCTATCCACTGAGCCAAACCGGCCAGGGCTATAGTTGACATCTTAAGTCGCAGGCTAATGTATTTGCATACAGGCGTGGAATCGCTGTGGCAGCTACAAATGCAGACACGCATGGGTGTGTGCTGGTGACTGACGTGTGGTGAGAAGGATCGACAGTGATGTTCCAAAATGGTGAACAAAACAAAGTGTAACTTCCCTCGATTGACCTGGTACATGCACTTCTGGATAACCTATTGTATGTGAAAGCCGGCGGGAATTTTGTATGTTTTGTATTTGTATGTAAAACAGGTCATAAGCAGGTGTTTTGCCTCCCTGAAGGTTTGCAGGACAAAGGACATTTACTGTGGTGAATTATTCCGTGTATGAGGAGGTCCAGATCCCTGCTTCCTGAAGGCTAATAGTGTCCCCTCAAAATGCCCACACAAAATTCCACTCTGGGCTTTGGGAAAACACTGATTTATTCAGTCAAATAAGTTTTGCCAGCCTTCGTGTGCTGGGCACGTTTGGTGGGGAGGCATGGAGTGGTGAATGGGGTGGGTGGGCGGGAGCGAGGCCCCTGCCCTTCTGAGGTTGGGTCCAGTGTGAGAAAATGCCCAGATAGTAATCGTATAATATGCTAAACAGGCCCTAACCGGTTTGACTTAGTGGATAGAGCGTCGGCCTGCAGACTGAAGGGTCCCAGGTTCCATTCTGGTCAAGGGCATGTATCTTGGTTGCGGGCACATCCCCAGTAGGGGGTGTGCAGAAGGCAGCTGATCGATGTTTCTCTCTCATCGATGTTTCTAACTATCCCTCTCCCTTCCTCTCTGTAAAAAAATAAAATATATTAAAAGAAGTATGCTAAACAGCTTGGTAATAGAGGCAGTACAACTCAGGTTAGGAGCAAAAGAAGGCCCAGCCGACTAGCAGAGGGTCCCGTGACCTCAAAAACAGAGAAGTAGCTTTTGAGCTGAGCCTTGAAAGGGCGCCAGGCAGAGAAGGTGGTGGGCCAAGCAGAGGGGCCAGCATGACTGAAAGAGGGCCAGGGCCCCCGCATGCGGTAGACGCTCACATTCTGTGAATGAGACGCAGCCATGCTTGCTGGCAGGGAGCATTCCCCACTCTACCGCGAACTGCTCAAACTGCGACAGGGCAGGGGAATACCTGCCTCTTGATGCCCCAGCGCCCCAGACTGAGCTGGGACCACCACGCCGGTGACAGTGGTGGAAGGGCCACTGGAACGGAGAAAGGCTGTGTGGTCCTGGCCTGGGAGCGATTTCCAGGAAGTGGCTCTCTGATTCTCCTCTCCCAGAGGGCAGCTGCTAAAAATACAACCTCCCTGTTGCTTCATAGTTGGGAAAAAACAGGGCAGGGGTAGCCTCTCACCGCTGTTTGTGCGAGATTGTGCTGGCACGGGGTGTTTTGGGCAGATGGTACCTGCCGAGGACTGTCCTAACATAAAAACCTCCCAGAGTATGTGCACAGCGGGGAGGCCACAGGCAGACGGCCCCCCAGCTGGTCTAAAGGAGGTCAGCGTCAGTCTCCCTCTCCCCCTGGGAAATCCCTGATCTCATGAGATGATCATTTCTTCCCCGAAGGCCAGGGGAGGGCAGGATCTGGAACTAAACGGGCTGGCTGGGTATTTGGGGGAATAGGAAAGCACCAGCAGCTCCTCTGGAGGTGGGCTGAGTGTTGCTATGCACGACCCCTGCTCTTGCATTGCCCAACGTTCTTATGGTTTTCAATACAATTAGAAGTGAAGAATTTTATGTTTCCATATCTTACAATGTTGGCACTAATTCAAATAAAAGACGCCTAAGACTGTGAGAGGTGAACAAGACTGTAGGACCGCTGGGCCTTGTTGCCATCTTAGGAAGGCGGTTGTCCTTAGGACATCACAGCTTTAAAGAGGAAAGTGAGAGCCAGGCAGAGTGTAGTGCTTCTGGCAGTATTACCGAGTTAGTCTCCACGCTAGGGGTGAGGGGCCCCGTGACAAGTGAGAAGGCCCAGTGCTGCCATTTTGGAACTCCCAGTCGAACAAGGCAGATGGACCATTTAAGAGGCCACTACAGGCAATGGAATAATCAGCACGAGTAAGGACATGGGTGGGGGTGGGGGAAGAGAGCACAAATCAAGGCAGGCTTCCCGAAAGAAGAGTGCTCTGATCTGGGGCTTGGAAACGATGAGCAGTTAGCCAGGCAGGAAGTGGAAGGGGTCGAGGAGTATTCAGAGAGAGGGACTAGCATATGCAAAGGCCTGGAGACATGAAAAAAAACTCGATTTATTCAAGAATCTGAAAGCAGCCCCTTCCTCACATTTCATCTAGGCAGGAAATAAAGCATCACTTGTAATTCCTTTGAATTTCTTTGGATACCTTGCTCCAAGGTCTTACTGACTCTCCTCTGGGACACTTAGAAGATATTTGGTAAATGTTCATGGTGCTCCCCCAGGTCCCCATTCCTTCCTGTTCTCTGTGGAGTTTTAAAATTCTGCTACAGTTTGTATGCTTGTTTTTAAGAATTTCCATTGGTCTCACTTCACCCTGGCCAAGATCAAGGCTGGAAATGGGTTATACAGTAAGAAGTCAAATGTCCAGAAGTGAAAAGGGGCGTGGGGGGAGGGGTGTGGGGGTGGGGAAGGAATTCTGAAGGGCCTGCTGCCTTTCTGTTGTAACTAAGTCCCCGCCCACTGGACACTGGACCGGATTCTGTGTAGTGGTGGGGCAATGCTTTGCAAACCCCTAACAGGCCGGTACGCAGCGGGTACTCGCTACGCACCTGCTGGATTGAATGTAGGTCTCATAAACAGGTCTGATCTTTGAAACAGGGCAGGGAAGGATGTGGCCCCCAGTCCTGCTTTTCCCGGCCAGCATGTCCTGGGTGGTTCCCTGAGCCCGGGTTCTGTAGCCCAGAACCAATTGAATGTGGTGGGATGGAACTCTGCAAGGGTGGAGACCGTGAGCTGGGGAACCAAACAGATTTGGGTACAAACCCCAGCTCCCCCATTTCCAAAATGGGGGGTAATTGTGCCTTCCTGGTATCGTTTTCATCCTGAGAGTGCTAAATGGCTCATGTGGACAAAAGGTGGGCATCTGTGCCTCCTCTCACCCCTCGCTCCTCCTCACTTTCTGTGCCCTGCAGGGTGTTTCACGGAGCAGCCATGTCCACACTGTACCCATCTCTGGAGGACCTGAAGGTGGACCAAGCCATTCAGGTACGTCGCCAGGCCCATGTTAGCCTGGGCCCCTGATGGAGCCTTCAGGATCACCCAGGGCAGCTAAGGGAGGCTGGTCTTGGATGTTGGTGGGTGGTTGGGCCCCAGGCATAGCAGGTCACCCCCAAAGGGCCTGCTGAGCGGGGCAGGTGCCCAGAGGCCAAGGCAATGGAGTCACAGCAGGAATAGAAACGGCCGGGCACCTTCGGCCAGGCCTCTGTCGTGCCTGCTTTGTCCCAGCCTCTCCTCCACCAGGTTCAGTCCACCCCACACTGTAGGGCAGGCTCTTGGCCTTCTCAGCCCCCACAAGCCCCTTCTTCCCTCCATCCCATCTGTGGTCTCAGTGGGTGTTGAGAGTTTGGGACTTTTTGAGAACTTGGCTGGGAGTTGGCCCCCATGTTCTGGCTGCTTCAGGGAGAAAATGGGTCATTTGGTGGCTCGTAGAGCATGACCATGAACCTCCCCCAGAAACATGGACATCTCAGAGACCACATCTACACTGGACCTCAAAGGGTCGTGGATGTCCTCCACCCCCAGGCCCGCCAGCATACGTAATGCCTCGCTCTTAGGGTCCAACGGTTCCGTGGGGCGGGGGCCGGTCCCAGACGCAGCTGACCAGCACCCCTCACCTCTCCGCAGGCCCAGGCCAGAGACACCCCCAAGATGCCCATCCTGCCTGTGCAGGAGACACCTGTCCCCCAGCCTTCAGGTGAGTGAGTGGGGTGCTCATGACCAAGAGTCACCTCTTCTGGCATCTCCGAGTGCTGGTCTCTGGTCTGCTACTCTGCTGTGTGCTCTAGACACGCCCACCGTCACCAGAACCCTTTGAGGGGCATGGAGAAAACCGGCCCAGTGAGGCGCTCACTGCCCTGCTTTGGGCCGTCTTCTGTGCTGCCGCCTGAGGGCCAGATGCTGTGGTGGCCCCTAGCGTTGTTGTCTGTGGCCGTCTTGATGCAGGTTTTGGCAGCAAACTTGAACTTAGGCTCAGTTCTCCCCTCCTCCCCGGGCACAGTGTCCCCAGAGCTGAGCTGCCTTTGGGTCAGACGCCTGCTTCTGTGGATTTCTTAAGAGCAGGGCCTCATGGCCCCAGTGCCAGCCCTGTACTTCGTGTTGGGTGTCTGGCCGGTGCCAAGTAAAGGGGTACATGAGGCACTCGGGGTCCCAGGCTGCTCCTGGAGGGAGCAGGACCCCTGCCCCTCAGACCTGGGGAGAGGACCACCTCACCAGCGCGTGTTCCTGCCTCCTCTCCCACACACCCCATCCCCGGGAAACACTGTTCTCAGGGAGACGCTGCGTCCTTGGCGCTGACAGCATTCCCAGGCCCCGTTTCTCAGAAATGAGCCACCGCATTGGAGCCAGCAGCTGTGGCCAAGCTCACCTTGGTAACACCTTTCTTCCTCCTTCTTCCTTTCCCATCAGTTTTGTACCCAAACCTGGCAGAACTGGAAAATTATATGGGTCTTTCCCTCTCCAGCCAAGAAGTCCAACAGAACCTGCCTCAGAGTCCAGACGGTGCCAGTGTAGGTATCTGTCTCTTGCCTGAAGTGGGCACAGATCTTCCAACTCTCCCTCCTTCTTGGTCTCGCCTTTGAAACATTCTTGCAGCCCTATTTCTTGATGGAACTTCCCGTTTTGAGCCCTCATTACAAGTGTTGTGGGATTTCATGGGGTCCCGCGGGCCTTGGGGTTGCAGGGCCACTGCCTGCCCTTTGACCCCTGGCGGCAGGGTGCTGAAGGAGAAGGGAGGACATTAAACCCAGCCTGCGTCTGGGAGCTTCTCATGAAGGGCTGCCTGTAGCGTGAGAGCAGCAGCGTGGACAGGCAGAGGCGAGGTGGGAGGAGCTTGTCACCCAGCCCTGGTCCCCAAACTAAACAACATGGCTTGATTCCCGAGCTCCATGGCTCAGAGAGCAAGAGAAATCCTGACAGAAACATTCACCCTTGAAATCGTGTTCACTCACAGACTCAGTCCCCACACAGACCCCTCCCGGGCAGGTCCAGCACCCCTGCGGTCATTTGTCCGTGTCCTTGGCGGCCAGTCTCGGCCTGAGCCCGTGAAAATCAGTGGCAAAGTGCCGAGGGGACTTGCTGGGCCCGGAGGATTTCGAGAGGGTGGTGGGAGTGATAACGAGAATGCCACAGCCACATGCAAAGCTGCTGACAAGGGAGGATCCACAGGAGAACATGGACAAGGATGAGGACATGTGGGACCCTGAGAAAAGCTAGTGACGCTGGGGTGTTTCTCTAAAATGACCCCCTTGATAGTCATGCTGTGAAGTCCACACACCACGTTAAGAAGGTCATGTTTATCTCTTCAATTTTAATCCATTGATTTAATCCCTCTGTTCCAGTAATTAGGACATAAATGCATTTAACCTAAGTGTTGATAAAAATATGACAGCTGAATGCATTTTATAATATTTTAAAGTTTTGTTTTTATTTTTAACTTTTTATTTTTAAATAATCATAGATTCACAGGACGTTGCGGAGGACAGAGGAAGGCACCGAAGCGTGTACCCTTCTCCCAGTTTTCCCAATGACTGCGTTTTACATAATGACAGCATAATGTCAGAGCAGGCCTTGCGTTGGTACAGGGTGTGTCTAGGGCTCGGTGTCGTTTTATCACCTGCAGAGATTCCTGTAACCACCAGCACAATCAGGGCGTTTCATCCCCACCAAGGTCTCCTAGGAGCTGCCCTTCATAATCATGTCTGCCCGCCCCCCTCACTATTCTTCACCGGGGCAACCACTCCTCTCTCTCCTGTCCCTTTAACGTCGTCATTTCAGAATGTCATGTCAGTGGATCCTACAGTGCGTGACCTTTGCACTCAGCATCAGGCCCTGGAGATGCTTCCAGCTTGTCACGTGCATCAGCAGTTCCCCCTTTTCACTGCTGAGCCGTGTCCATGGTGTGGATGTGCCACAGTTTGCTTACGCTGTTGAGGGTCACTTCGTTGTTTCCAATTTGTCACAGATGGAGCTGCTGTGATGTTTGTAGACAGGTTTTGTATGAACATACGTTTTTGTTTATCTGGGGTGAATGCCCAGGAGTGCAATTGCGAGGCTGTATGATAAATGAATGTTTACATTTTTAGAGAAATCGCTCACCTATTTCTAGAGTGGTTTGACCATTTTATTTTCCTGTTAGCAACACACGACAGCCCAGTTTCTTCACATCCTCACTAGCGCTGGGTTTTATCACCATTTTTAGTATTCGCTGTTATGATGGGTGTTTATTGGAATCTTATCAAGGTCTTAATTTGCATTTCCCTAATGGCTAGTGATGTTGAACATCTTTCTATGATCTTATTTACTATCTATATTCTTTTCAGTGAATTGTTTCCTCATATCTTTTGCTTATTTTCTAAATGGATTGTTTGCTTTTTTAAGTCAAGTGTTGTTTTTTTGTTAATCCTCACTTGCGGATATTTTTTCCTTTGCTTTTCAGAGAGAGTAGAAGGGAGGGAGGGAGTGAGAGAAACATTGATGTGAGAGAGACACATGGACTGGTTGCCTCCCAAACTCGCCCTGACTGGGGGGGCCGGGCGGGGGGGGGAGCAGAGTTTACCCAAAACCGAGGTACATGCCCTCGACCATGCCCTTGCCCGGGAATTGAACCCATCACTCTTTGGTGCGAAGGCCAACACTCTAACCCAGGGGTGGGCAAACTTTTTGACTCGAGGGCCACATGGGTTCTTAAACTGGACCGGAGGGCTGGAACAAAAGCATGGATGGAGTGTTTGTGTGAACTAATATAAATTCAAAGTAAACATCATTACATAAAAGGGTACGGTCTTTTTTTTTCAATAGTTTTATTCATTTCAAACGGGCCGGATCCGGCCCGCAGGCCGTAGTTTGCCCACGGCTGCTCTAACCACTGAGACACAGTGGCCAGGGCTAAGTCAGTTTTTGAGAGTTCTTTATTCTAGAGTCACTCATTAGATATGTGGTTTGTAAATATCTTCTCCCAGTGTGTAGCTTCTGTTCTCATCCTATTAAAAGGGTCTCTTGCAGAGACTCTTAATTTTGATGGGGTTCAATTTATTGATTTTTTTTCTTTTGTGGGTCATGCTTTGCTGTCCTAAGGAATTTTCACTAAGCTCTAGGTCCTGAAGATTCTTTCCTTTCTAAAACCATTATAGTTTTATGTTTTACATTTAAATTTATGATTGAATTTGAGTTAATTTTTATATGAGGTGTGGGGTAAAGGTCCAAGTTCATGTTTTTGCTATGGATGTTCAATTGCTCCTATACCATTTGTGGAAAAAACTATGCTTTCTCCATTGAACTACTACTCTTGCATCTCTGTGAAAACAGCCGGCCCTACTTATGGGAGGCTGTTCTGTTTCATAAGTGTCCATCCCTCCACTAACACCACACTGTCCTGATTACTTAGCTATATAATGAATCTTGAAATTTGGTTGAGTGTGTCTTCTCACTTTCCTTTTTGTCAGGATAGTTTTAGCTATTCTAGTTCCTTTGTCTTTTCATATGAAGTTCAGATTAACCTTGCCTAAATCTAGGAAACATCTTACAGGGGTTTTGATAGATATCAAATCTGTATTATCAACTGGGGACCTTTGACAGTTTTTTGATTTTCTTCAAATCCATGAATCTCTATGTTTATTTAGATCTTTGATATCTTTTATCAGTGTTTTTTAATTTTCAACATACAATTTCTATACATGTTTTGTTAGATTTATAACTTATAAGCTTTTTTTTTTTAATTCTCACCTGAGGATATATTTTCCATTGATTTTTTTTTAGAGAGAGTGGAGGGGAGGGTGGAGGGGCACAGAGAGGGAGGAGAGAGAAACATCGATGTGAGAGAGACATACACATTGATGTGTGGCCTCCTGCACGCACCCTGACCGGGCGTCAGGGATTGAGCCTGCAACCGAGGTACATGCCCTTGACCTGGAATCTAACCCACAACCCTTCCGTCGACGCTCTAACCACTGAGCAACCGGCCAGGGCTTATAAGCTTTTTAGAGTGATCGTAAGTGGTATTGTATTTTTAATTTAGGTTTCCACAGGTTCATTGCTAGTATATTGAAGTACACTTGATTTTTGTATGTTGATATTGTGTCCTGTGACCTTGCTGAACCCATTTATTAGTTTAGGGAGTTTACTCATAGATTCCTTGGAATTTTCTAGTAGGCCATAATGTCATCTGCAAATAGGGACCATTTAACTTTTCTTTTCCGATCTGTATGTCTTTTTTAAAAAAAATATATTTTATTGATTTTTTACAGAGAGGAAGGGAGAGAGATAGGGAGTTAGAAACATCGATCAGCTGCCTCCTGCACATCTCCTACTGGCGATGTGCCCGCAACCCAGGCACATGCCCTTGACCGGAATCGAACCTGGGACCTTTCAGTCCACAGACCGATGCTCTATCCACTGAACCAAACCGGTTTCGGCCTATCTGTATGTCTTTTATTTCCTGTTCTTGCCTTATTGCTCTGGCTAGTTCTTTCAGTCCTATATTTAATAGTAGTGGTGAGCTTGGACATGTTATCTGTTCTGGATCTTAGGGGGAAAGCATTCGTTTTTATTTTTAGAAAAAATTCAAACTGAAACCACTTTTTCCCATTGGTCACTATTGCTGTTTTGTAATTTTACTTACTTTTACTTAAAAGTGAATTTTAAGGAGGTCTTTACCTGATATCAATTAGCCTTGGAAAACGAGGGCCTCTTTTCTGTATAGCCCTGCTCTTTCCTCATTTTCCTGGCTGTTTTTCAAGGCCGTGGACTTGGCTGCCCCCTAGTGGCTTCATGGAGTCATGTCCCCTCTGGGCTCCAGCCGATCTGCTGGTGGGCGAGGCCCCAGGGCCCATTCCATCCTCCTTTCCCCCTCCTTTCGAGGCCCCAGGGGCCCGCTGACCCCCTCCTCCCCTGGTGTCTGCAGACGGTGGTCTCTGGCCCTTCGCCGGGCCAGGTGGTGGCGCCGGTGTCCGGGAACAGCCTGGGCGTGCGGCGAGCGGAGATCAAGCCCGGGGTGCGTGAGGTCCATCTCTGCAAGGACGAGCGCGGCAAGACGGGGCTGCGGCTGCGGGCCATCAACAAGGTGGGGCTGGCGGCCTGGCGGGAGCGGGGTGGTGGGCAGCACCCGTAAGCAGCCTGCGCCACCCGAGCTCCGCGCCTTCAGGGCTTCGGCTGCACAGCCCAGCAGCTGGGGAGGGCATTGCGGGGTGGGGGTGGGGGTGGGGGTGGGGAAGATGCAGAGGGTGCTGGGAGCAAGGCCCACCTAACTCCCAAGCCCAGCCCCTTCCTCTTGGCCCCTCCCCCAAGGCCCAAGGCCTGGCACTGGATTGCTGAGGGACCCACCAGCTGCCTCTCGGGGGCTCCCGCTGCTCAGAGCCTCCCTTCCCCGCGTCCCCCGATTCACAGGGTTCTGGCTGCCAGGCGGCTGTCCTAGGGCCTTGATGCCGTCGGGAGAGGCTGCGGGCCAGTGCTTGGGGGTGCGGCCACCAGCCAGGCTTGAAATTCTGCCTCAGGTGCTCCCTAGCTGTGTGGCTGGGAGTTTCCTCACCAGGAAAATGGGGAGCCAGTGTACCCGCTGGCAGAGCTGTCGTCTCCGTCTCCGCACCCTATAGGCCCCCAGAGCACCAGGAGGAAACAGCACCTAGGAGGGACCTGGGCTCTCGGGCGCGCTGACTGGGGCCCTGCCTCTCCCAGGGGCTCTTCGTGCAGCTGGTACAGGTCAACACCCCTGCATCCCTGGTGGGGCTGCGCTTTGGGGACCAGATCCTGCAGATGGACGGGCGCGACTGTGCCGGGTGGAGCACAGACAGAGCGCACCGGGCGGTGAAGAGGGCTTCAGCAGAGAAGATCGTCATGGTGGTTCGGGACCGGTGAGTGCCCGTGGCAGGAGCTCCTCTGTCCGCCTGCAGCCCCGGCCCAAGCCCCGCTCACTGTCCCTCTCCGGCAGGCCTTTCCAGCGGACGGTCACCATGCACAGGGACAGCACCGGCCACGTGGGCTTCATCATCAAGAAGGGGAAGGTGGTCTCTGTGGTCAAAGGGAGTTCTGCGGCCCGCAACGGGCTTCTCACCAACCACTACGTGTGTGAAGTGAATGGGCAGAATGTCATCGGGCTGAAGGTAGGCCAGCGGCCGGCTCTGCCCCAGGGCTACAAGGGCAGGAGGCTGCTGGGTGGTGGGAGGGCTCATGTCTGTGGGCACCATCCGAGCTCGTTTCTTCATCCTAAGGTTGCTGCGAGGAGTCGATAAGACAGTAAGTACATAGAACTTTGGGCAATGGTCAGTGCTCAATAAATATTAGCTATTGATACTAACACATGGAGGTCAAAGGTGTGACAGAAAGAGGGGGTGTGGTGACATGTGAAAGGCCACAGGTGCCCAGGTGGCTACGGGCTGCATGAATACCTCCCTACTTGTGTGGTACTTCTGCTTGCATCCTAGATCACGTGACAGGAATGTTTCTGAAAACAGTTCTTCAGAAATCCATTTCTGACCTTTGTTCACTTTTTGAGGAGAGGTGTGTAGCGACTTTTATTTTTGAAAAATATAAGTGGTCTCGAGTCATTGCTAGGGGCTTGGACTGAAGGTGGGTGCCTTCAGGGAATGGACCACAGAGGATGCCGAGTCACATGGCTTTTGGTCCCTGAACAAGTGAAAGTAATGTTATCCTAACCTGATGCTGCTTCCTGGATAAGAGTGGTTCTCATCGCAGGTGTGATTTAGATGAGGCCCTTCCCCTCCTGCAGCCAGGGCTCTGGGCTCACAAGGCAGGACCCCCTGCAGAATGGCCTGGGTGGCGGCATTCATTCTCCACCCCTCACAAGGACCAGCACCAAGTCTTTCCTGTCACATCTGCTTCCCTGTGCCTGGTGGTCTCCCCGCCTTCCCTGGAGGCAGGTTCTGGTAGCTCACTGTGATCAGGAAGTGCTTCCTAATGTCTGTCCTAGGTCCTTCCTGCTGCATCTCTCCCCTCAGGGATCAGGTGTGACAGTCCGAAGGGAACCCCCATACCTGGAAAGCTGGCACACTGGTACCAATTCTGAGTAGCCGGCTCTTTTGGGTATGAATGAATCCGTCCTTTGAGAGCATTACCGCTCATGGATCCTGAGAGCCGTCAGTCTACAGGGGCTGCCGGTCCTCTCCTTTCGGACGGCTCACGGCTGCGTTACGGGCTTACCCGTGACCCTGCCAAGCCACAGCGTGTGAGGCTCTTAGGACCGGGCTGGCCCCCTGACAGGTGGCCACAGAGCGCTATGCTGCTTGAGATGATCTCTTCACAGTTCATCTGCTTTCACTCTGGCCATCACCAGTCCTATCCAGCACGTCTTCTCCCCTCTATCCTGGAACAACCCGACAACAGAAACCAAGCTAGAGTGAAGTCAAGGCCTCTAGTCTCTGGACGGGCCAGGGCTCTGCTGCCATCGCTCTAGCTGTTGGGGTGCTTGGCACACTTTGCATGGAGACTTTGTGTTGTGTCCCCAGGATCTCACCGGCTTCTGCAGGTCTTTCCTCTTCACTGAGTGAGATGTAAGAGGAAGGGCCCCTGTGGGCAGCTCAGGCTGGCTGGCCAACGGGCCCGGCGGGGGTGGTGCACCTAATGTCTCCACTGCATGGCTGTTTTCTTCCTGCTTTGGGGCCAGAACCTGGCCGGGCCCAGGGAGATGGGATAGGAGATGTGGCTGGTGAGATTCGGGGCCTCTGTGGGTGAGGGAAGGAGCGCAGTTCTGTTTGTAAGGCCCTGTTCCGTCAAGCCCAGGTGACTGGCCCTTGAGACGAGGGTGGGGAATGGCCCATTCACAGAGGGGAGCCTCAGGGGAGGTCCACGTTCTCGGTCAAGCAGGGCCTCACCAGGTGTCTGCCTGGGACTCTCCCCTGAGGGCAGCCCTCCCCCCGAAGCCGGGTGCCAGTGGCTCCCCAGCAGAGGCCACGCTGACCCAGCCTTAGCGTTGCCTGCAGAGTTACTCCTGGCCCGGGGTGACCGCTCTCTCGCCTCCTCTCTAGGACAAAGAGGTCACGGAGATTCTGGCCACGGCCGGGAGCGTCATCACCCTGACCATCATCCCCACCGTGATCTACGAGCACATGGTCAAAAAGTAAGGCGCTCCCTCGCTCTTCCCACCCCTCCCCACTCCCCTCTGCCCCGCCTCCTCAGAGCTCAGTGCACAGCCAGCTGCCCGCCCCCACCCACCCCCTTCAGCGTGGCTGGTGGCTGGAAATCTTAGAGATAGAAGTGGAGGCCCACGTGGGAGGCACAGGCCGCGGGGAGGAGGGAAGGCACTGCCCGTGTGGCCACTGTCGTTGTTGCTGTATCCAGGTTGTCCCCGACGCTGCTCCGCCACACCATGGACCACTCCATCCCAGATGTCTGACATCACGGGCAGCTCTGCCCTCCCTCCTGCAGGAACGCAGAGGCCTCAGGACGCAGGTTTCGGGTTTCGGAGACCTGCTGCCTGAGCCGGGATGTGCTGACGGGGTGCGCTCGGCGGGTGTGTGTGTGTGACCGCAGAGCACAGCATCTTCATGTGGAGCGCAGCCTCCGCGGAGCCTGACTTGCCTGGACTACGGCGGGCCAGGGCCACAGGCAGCGCTTGCGCGGGTTTCCGTGTCGCGGCAGCCGGCTCAGGGCCTCCGGAAGGGGCAGCTGGGTCCCTTTCGAGACGTCACCTCTACCAGAAGGACAGTCCACATTGAGAGAACAGAAGCACATTCCTTGTGAGAATTTTCCCCTTTACTTGATCTTTGACACACACTGTACATGGGTAGAACTCCTCACTTATCTTTTGAATAAAGCTTTGATTTTAAATAAAATTCCTTCCTCCAAAGTCACTGAAAAGTCCAGAATTTCAGCCCCAGGACATGCCGGGCTGGTTTTCTTTCAAGCAATCGTGAGACCAAGGCCTTGCCTATGCATTGCCTCTGAGAGCCGTTAGTGCTCCGACCCGTCTCAGGCTGCCTGCCATCGGAGGCGGGACGGCTAGTGGGGGACCGTGTGGGCCCTGGAAGAGGGGACCAGCTGTGGACACCCCTCTCTCCGGCCAGGCTGCTGTGCACGTGCAGAACGGGCGCGAGAACTGGTGAGGGGAGGAGGAATGGATGCGCTCAGGGTCTGACACGGAGGGAGGTGCTTCTAGATGCTTTGTCCCCGCTCCCCAATGAGGGGCGGGGGCGGGGGCGGAGCGGAACCACCCACAGCTCGTGTCCCCTGACCTGGAGAAGACGCCTGCCAGGGGGCACGCTCTGCCTCCCACGCGGGTGGGGACAGCTTGAGCCCCCTTCACCCGCCACCTCAGAAAAAAGACATCAAGAAACAGACTGAGGGTCGTGTGTGTTTTCATGCTTTAATTCAGAGTCGTCTGCTGCAGGTACAACTCTGTCTGAACAAAAGGACGAAGGAGACCAAAGTGAATGCCCCTCCCACCTCCCCCCTTCCCGGGCCCCTGAATTCTGTCACTGGGATGGCCAAGTGTGAGTGTGCACTGTGCCTGGGGTGCACTGTGCCCCCAGGTCAGAGAGGGGATCATGAGGTCACTGGGCAAAGGCCCCTCCGTAGACCTTTGCCCCAGAACCTTGTCCTTTGCCCGCCCCTCCCCAAGGCCGTCAGCCTCCTGTGCTGCAGCCGGCTAGCTGAGCGCCTGGCGACTGGGAAGGTGTTCAGTGAAGAGCGAAGTCATCCCCTTGGGAGACAGGCAGTAAACTCCGCCCGGCCAGCTCTGTGTGCGGAGTCCTGGCCCGACTCTGATTCCGCCTGAGCCTGGACCAGAGGAGCAGCAGGGCCGCTCTGGCCCGGGCCCGACAATGAAGAAGCCACCTTTCCCTGCTGGGCTCCACGGGGCCAGCGTTTCCAGAAAGTGACTCCTGGAAACACTGTCCCGTAGGACCTAACCATCCACCCTGGCAGAGGCTGGCGAAAGGGGGGCCCACGGATTTCTGCTCCAGAAGCGGAGGGCAGGCGGGAAAGGTCACAGCCCAACGGGAGGAGGCGTGAAGCAGACACGTGCAGAATGAGCACTCAGCCCCACATTCTGTGCCCTGCATAGTCAGGGGGGCAGGCCCCACTCCACCGCCGGCAGCCGCACAGGGAGCGCTGCACCTTTTGCATAGATGCGGACACTGAGTGCGCACACACACACACACACACACACACACACACACACGCAGGAGCCCTGGGGGCCACTGACCGACAGGGTCCCCCGGGCTGTCTCAGGGCTGCCGGTAAGCCGCCTCCTCCACTAACACAAAGAAACGCCCGTCCAAGGCCCCACCAGACCCCTCCCTCCCAAGAGCGAGGACCCTCAATGCTGAGAACAGGACCCCTGGGACCCAGACAGGCTAGTCTCAGGCCAGAGGAGGCACAGAGGGTGACGGCTGGACCCACTCACCTCACCCAGAGGCTTCGGGTCCGAGCCCGGCCAGCCCTTCACCAGTGGCTTCTCCGGCAGCAGACAGTGTTGACTGTGGCCCCAGCCCTGACCACATCCACCAAAACGTAAGACACAACAGGAAGGCCACAGACAGCAAGACATAGACAAGAGCAGAGGGGGTATGCAGCTCCACTGAATTCCCGTGGTGAAAAATATATAGATTTTATGTTGTCAAATAGAGTCATACGTTTATTTCCTCAGCAAAGCTTTGCCTGTTTCTAAGGAGACACTACGCGGCCTGTGAGTACGTGGCTCGGGAGGCTGGGTCCCGGCCAGTCCCGGCTTGGCTTTGGATTGGGCTTGTCCTGCCCCCAGGCCACGGCCCCGGCGTCCCTGGGCAGCCCTGGCCAGGCCCCAGGAGCTCGGGCTCAGTTCGGCTGGGGTGGGAGGTGCTCCACAAAGGAAGGCGGCCTGAGGCCCAGACCGAGGAGGGGGAGCTTTGGAGGCACAAAGCGCGTGGCAGAGGGGGCCGCTGCCCCAATGGCTGGGCCGGCTGCCCACTCCCAGTGCATGCAGGCGCTGCCCCCCGTGAGGGGAGGGCGCAGAAAGGAAGGGCAGAGCCCGTGAGTCAGGCAACGGCTTCCGGAGCAGCAGGGGTGGGCAAGCAACCTTGGCAGAGAACCAGTGTGTCCCATAGGCCAGAGGGGTGAGTAGGACACAGGGTCCCACCAACCCCAAGTGTGGGGCCTAACTCTGAAGAGTGGGTGGGACAACCAGATGGGTGTCAGCCCTGAAGGGAAAAAGGACCGGGTTTACTTTGTAAAATAATCTATATATATAAAAGGCTAAGTGACCATCCGACCGTCTGACCAGTAGCTATGACGCGCACTGACCACTGGGGGCAGATGCTCAATGCAGGAGCTGCTGAGCTGCGGTGACTTGGCAGCAGTGGCTCTTGGGTGATGCACCCTGGAACCAGAGAGGAGGGAGCCCGATTCCAGGTTGCATCACCCGAGAACTGCCCTCTTGCAATCTGGGACCCCTCGGGGAATGTCAGAGAGCCAGTTTTGGCCTGATCCCCGCAGGCCAGGCCGAGGGACCCCACCCGCCAGAGGGGCCCCGCTCACTCCGCAGATGCCTTTGAGCCCAGCGCTGCCCCAGGTGTGGCCAGCCGGGGAGGGACCACGGGAGGTTGGCTCCAGGGCATGTCTGGCCTGTCTCGCCCAGTCCCGCCCCACCAGCCACCTTCTAATTAATTTCCCTTCAATGTGCATGAATCCGTGTACCGGGGCACTAGTAATGGTAATAAAAGGTCAGCAGCGTTTCTGGGGGCCCTGATGTGGTCCTGGGGATGGAGGGAGGACAGTGAGCCTTCCCAGGCTGGGCTTGGGCCGGAAGCAGGGTGTCTGCGGGCTCCCCCCTCGCTCCCCACGAAACACCCAGGGCACCTGCTTTGGCTTGGATGACAACATGGCTTCAGTTCCGTCTTGCCATTCATCCTGCAGTAATTCCCCCTGAGGCACATGAGTCTAAGATCCAGGAACCCTCACCCTAGACAGTAAGCAGCCCCCTTTCAGGAGGTCCGGATACATGAGAACCAAGCCCCGAGTGAGCACAGTGCAAAGCAGAAGTTGGGCCTGAGGCCCCAGAGAAAGTCAGGGTGCGCTGCAGGGCCGTCATGGCCTTGGCTGTCCACACCAGCTGAGGACTGCTGAGTGCAGCCCGGCCTCCCAGACCACAGGGCCTCATCTCAGGCCGGAGGGGCCCGAGCTGCCAGCCCGCCTCCTCTCCTCGTGCTGGCACTCTGGAGAGGAGCCTTCCTCCCCCAGCACCGAGCCGTCTGGCTTAGCTCTCACAGGAAGAATTATCTGACGCCCAGACATGTCAGGAGGAAAGTGGACCGTAGGGAAGGTCTGGGGCCGACAGATGCAGAACCCACACTGCCCTCTGCCCCTCTTGCCCATCTCCACCTTTCGCCCAAGTGTGGAGCAGTCTGAGGGGCTGGGGCTCCAGCCAGGCCCGGCAGTTCAGGCTCTGCTCGCAGTCCTGGGCCAGGAGCCTGCACTTTGGGTCGCAGCTGCCTGCACCTGAGGAGATAATACTGGTCCAGACGCCGGGCTGAGGGCAGGGGTGGTGTGGAGTGATCAGGGAACTGAACAGGATGTGGTGGGTGGAGGATGGGGAGACTGAAGTGGGCAACTGAGGTCCAGCCTCTCCAGCTCAGTACACCAGAGACTTCCTGAGCAGGGGCCGCCCTTGTGAAGGGCTGAGCGGAGGGGCCGGGGTGAGGACTCCCCTGCACTCGGTCCTACAGCGGGCCTCCCTGCCTTTGGTCTCTTTTCCCCTCTCTCCTGTCCAGGCTCCGACGCCCAGCCCCCACACTGTTAACATCCAGAAAACACCACTTCCGAACCCAGAACTAAGTAAGATGATGCCCCACGGGGATGGGCGAGAGGGAGGACGGCACCCTGACAATCAGGGGTCAGGCCGCCCGAGCCCCTGGCCAGGAAGGCCTCAGAGCTGGGAGCCGCCGGCGGGGCTGGGGCCCGGCTGGCTCAGCGAGCGGCAGCTGATCCTGCGGATGGAGTGCAAGGCCACCGTGCAGCAGCCCCGCAGCAGGGAGCTGATGTTGTAAATGGGCTGGCCCTGGCGCCGCTGGGAGCGGCAGAGCCAGGCCACCGTGGGGACCGCGGGCACCACCACGGCCAGCAGATCGACAATGTAGTGGCGGCTCCAGTAGCTCTTGGGCTCGGCCGCCTCCTCCTCCTCTTCCACGGGGCACGCCACGCTCACCGACAGGCTGGGGTTGGGGTTGGCACCGGGCCGGTGTGGGGTCGGCCCGCGGGTGATGGGCTCCGGGGCCTCCAGCTCATCACCCACCTCATCACCCACCGTCACCACCACCGCTGAGCTGGGGTCTCTGGGCCCTGGGGGGTGGGGCTCCGGCTCCGGGCGCCTGCCCCCTGACTCGGGACCCGTCCCGCAGACCTGGGCCTGGGTCACCTTCTCCAGGATGGTGTCTAGGTCAGGCTGGTACTGCAGCGAGTCTGTCTGGATGGCGCGCTCCTGCATGCAGCTGGCCTGCACGCCGGCCTCCATCCCGCACAACAGCTTCTCGTAGGTGCTGCTGGCCGGGCAGCGGGGCCCCAGGCTGAAGGAGCTGGGCAGCGAGGCCTCCTCGGGGCCGCAGTCCACCCCCGACGACAGCAGGCTGCTGGCCTCCAGCACGTCCGTCCGGCTCATGGCGTCATCGTTGGCTGCGAAGCCACTGTCAGCCCCGTCCTCCGTGGAGGAGCCAGGGTGGTCCCCGGGGGGCTGGTCCCCGCAGACGGCCGGGTCGCTCAGCTTGGTGTAGGTGGAGCTGCGGGTGAGGGAGCGGGCGGGGGAGCCGCCTGCTGACTCCCCGACGCTGTCCTCCTTGGCCGTGCCGTCCTGGGCCACCTCCATGCTGTGCAGCAGCGTCTCCAGCTTCTTGTTCTGGATGTTGATGTCCGTGAAGTACTTCTGCAGCCCCTTGTCCTTGTCCATCAGGTTGTTCTTGACGGTGTCGATGACCTGCTTGAGCTGCCTGATCTCCTTGCGGGCCTCCTTCAGGGCCAGCTGGGCTTCCACGCGGCGGCACTCCTCCTCGATCCAGTCCTCCTGCATGCGCGACAGCTGTGTCTTCAGGTCGTCGATCTCGGTGTCCCTGTGGCGGACGAGACCCATGCTCACTGCTGGCCTGGCACCGCCACCAGGGGGACAGGTCAGGAGGGGGCTGCCACACGGACAGACGGCCTGTGCCGCCGGCTCACAGAGCTGAAACCAGGATCTGCTCAATGCTCCTTCCTTCTCCTTACTCCCCAGGGTGAGGGGGTGGGAGAGGGCCAAGCGGTAAAGACAGGAGAGGCCTCCTCCCGGAAGGAGGGGGGCGAGAGGGAGGGGGGAGAGGAAATGGGGCAAGAGACAGCACAGCATCCCACCCCCTCGTTTAAATCCATCACCTGCGGAGCAGAGCAGACGGTAAAGAGCCTCAATTTCAAGGTGCTCCTGCTATAAAAACCCAAGGCACCCTTAAACATCTTAACGTACAACCACAGAAGGAAACCTACGGTCTGCTCTATGGGAAGGGATGTGGCCTCCTGTTTGGCCGCCTTTAAATGAGCACCTGCAACATGGGGGCTGGAGGCGGGAGGGAAGCTGGGAATTCCACATCTTCCCTCAAGAGGAGGGAGAAGTGGGCAGTCAGAGGGGAACGATGAAACAGGGCGGCACTCTTTCATCCGGGGGGACATTTCTGCTTTATACCTACTGTAAAGAGGAAAGCCAACAACAACAACAACAAAGGCAAAAGAGGGCAAAAAGGCACACAGCTACTCCTGAGGGAAGAGGCAAGTGCCAGGTGAACCCGACAGTCAGCAGACCCTTGTCCAGAAACTCTCGGGCTGTAAGTCCCTGAGCTGACGATGACTTGGGGGCCGTGGGGGAGGGAGGTGAGTTCGACAAAGATGCCATCAAGCCCAGAGCTCACACCAGACGGACCAGAGCCGTGAGAAAGCAGTGAGCCTGGAGCCGGCCTGGGGTCCCTCCTGCAGCACACCCCTCGGTGACACGGCCACACGCAGCCGCCGGCCGGCGTTTGTGCAAATACAGCCCACAAGCGGCACAACGTCACTTTGGGGTTCTCGATCCCATTAGAATGACAGTCCCAGATCAGGCATCGTTTATTTTCAAAGTGAGATCGGAAATGCAGTTCAGGAAGTGGGCCCAGGAATCGCAGCCGCAGGGTGCCCAGGATGCGGCAGCAACAGGCTCAGACTGGCAGCAACAGCGATGCCAGCAGGTATGGGGGTACTCGCCCTTCACTCCTCAGGGTGGGGGCTCATCCCACGGGGACCCTCCTCACTGACATGGAGCCTAGGGAGGAAGAGTGAGTTTGGAAGAAAGAGCTGGGCATGCTCAGCTCTGCGGGCACCTGCCCCCTCTCCTTGGAGCCGGCAGGGTCCCCGGGACTGTGGCTTCCCAGTCTTGCCTGGGGCTTTATCTTTGAACTGGGCCCTAAAGGATAAGTTTGCCAAGAAAGTCAGATGGGGAAAGGCCATCCCAGGAAGTAGGGACACAGCCTCCGAAACCACAGGGTGTAAAAGATTACTGAGAGGGAGGCGACCGCTGGAACGGCAGGCAGCAAACTGGATACACAGAGAGTGTGGAGTGAAGCCGGTGATGAACAGCCACAGGTTCCCGCAAGGGTAGCAGGCAGGGAGCGGCCAGGGGTTAGGTGTAGGCCCTCCACGGCAGGGCACGCTGCCTGCTCAGAGCCGCAGGCCGGCTCTCGAAGCTGTGAGAGGGGCCGCCTCCTTCCTGAGACCTCTGTGCAGACAGCTCAGGGCATCGTTGAGGGGAAAGAAAAACAGAAACACCAGCCCTGCAGACAAGGAGGCCCAGAGCGCCGCCTGCAGCTGCCACGGTTCGAGGAAGAGGTGGCGTGTGAACTGTGTGCTTCCCGTGACCTCAGTGCCCGGGACCGACAAGTCTGTAGAGACAGAGACTCGTGGTTCCCAGGGGCTGGGGGGATGCAGAGAAGCGGGCATGACTGCTGCTGGGAGTGGGTTCCTTTCTGGGGTGAAATGTTCTGGAATTAGATACTGTGATGGGTGCAGAGTTCTGTGACTATAACAGAAACAATAGATTGTGTGGCATGTGATTTACAATCAACAGAGTTGTTATATGTGAAAAGGAGATGAAGGAAGACCTGGTCGTGGGGGCTGGCCCCGCCCTCCAGTGCCCCAGAGCGCCCACAGCTCCCGGTGGGCTGCACATCAAAATCAACACAGTCAGAGAAGATGGTGGAGGCGAGGAGGAGATCGGAGGGTGGCCCTGAAGATGAGGCCACTGGCCTGGACAGGGGGAAGCCAAGCATTGGCCCTCAGGTCTGGAGAACGCACTGAGGGGGGCCCAAGGGGGTCCTGGGAGACCCCCGGGCTGGGGAGGAGCTCACAGATTTCTCCTGACTGAACACCATCTATAACGGATGAGGAGGAAGGCTCTGGGGCTGGAACTGGTGGGTCAGGAGTCCCCTGGGGACGAGCAGGGCCAATGGGCTGCTCCTCCCTCACAGAGAAGGAAGGCCGGGAAGACAGCCCTGCGCACTCACTGCCCAGGAGGGAAGGAGCCAGGGAGAAGTGGCCAGAGGGGCTGCCGGGTTTACCGGGAGAGCCCTGCCCTGGGTGGGAAGTCCGACAAGCCCTCCTGGGAGAAACTGCTCCTGGCTTGGCCCCAAGCAGCTTCCTGAGGTCAAAGACAGCAACTCAGGGGGGACAGGGACCCGCAGGGGCTCTGGAAATGGGCTCCCCAAGCCGCTCCCTCCTCCCGGCGATGCCCAGGGCCCTGGTGCCTTGGAGTGCGGAGCGTGCCCCCGGGCTGCCAAGGGCTGCCCCTGGCCACCTGCTCACCGGTCCTGGAGCCGGTCCTGCGTGTCCTTCAGCCTGGCCTTCAGGTGCCGGATGCACACCTCCTTCTGCTGCAGCGGCGTCAGGTACTGCTCTGGGGTGGGCGGCTTGATGCCGTGGTTGTCGCTGCACAGCATGTACTTCATGGAGCGCCTGCAAGGGGGCGCTCGTCAGCCAGGGGGGACGGAGAGCAGAGCCAGGGGTAGGCCCGTGCCTCCAGGGAGCAAGAGGATGCCAGCCCCACCACCCAGGTCCATGGCCACCAGGACTCCAGGCCAGGCCTCCCGGACAGGCCCCCGTGGGCCCCAGGACACCCTGCCCTCTTCTGGAAGGTGGGCTTTATCAGAGCTCTTCTGAGTGAAAACCACAGCGTCAGGTGGGGAGCCCCGGCTCCACTAGTTGGGGGTGGGGAGACATACTGTAGGACATACTGACACCACCTCCATCAGTCCAATCCCAGAGAGCTCAGGCGCCCAGTCTCCCAACCCGAGAACGAGGCTGGGGCTGGGGGCTCTCTCTCCTCGAATCCGCACACACACTCACTGGGCGTGCACATTGGAGCACGCGGACTCCCAGTCCATTTGCGTCTGCATGTCCACAGACATGAGTACACACCCATGCCCACGCATCCCCACCCTCTCTGCGGGCATAGGCACATGTGAGGACACCATGCATGGATTCATACAAGTGCACGCCCCCCTTTTCTCTGGGGCACATGTGAACACACGTGTGGACACGGCTGGCTCTGACCCGATGTACCCCGAGGTGGCAGTGGCTGGCTGTGCACTGCTCCGGAGGCCACATGCTCCCAGCACGAGGTGGCACAGGCGTGTGTATGGTGGGTGCACCCTGGTCCCACCCATGTAGAGGAGGGAGGGCCAAGGCTTTCACCCCGAGAAGGAGGGCACCCCAATTCCACCAACAGAGCCTGGCCCGGCCTGCTCGGCTCCCAGCTTCCTGCCTGCTGGTGGTTCTGTTCATGAATCCCTCCTCCCGCCTTGGGTCTTGGCTGAACACCCTGGGCAGGTTTTTCAAACAACTTGGCAGGGGACTTGCTGCCCCCCAACTCAGCTCCTTTGGGGCTGGGGGCTCCAGGTCTAGGGAGGGACGATGGCATGTGAGGGGCCTGGAAAAGCAGGCCGGGGAGGGCCACTGCTGCAGCGCCAAGTCGCTCCTGTTTTCTGTGACGAGGGGCAGAGGTGGCGTGGGGTGGAGCTCAGGGTGCCTCTCTGGTGGTGCAAGAAATCTCTTTCCAAAAGACAAGCAAGCCAGCAGAGCCCCGCGGCCCCACACACTGGCCCTGTGGGCTCCTGGACCCTGCAAGGACTGCTGGGGACAGCTCTGTGGCGAGTGAACGGTCTCCTCCCCATGCCTGGAGGAGGGGAACCAGGGTGAGTTACCCTAGTAAGTGCTGAGGCTGAGAGAGGAAGCAACTCTTTTAACCTTTCCATTTGCTTTCATGAGTGTTTCCCCAATATAACATTTAACACTCGCACATTTTAGTCACTAGCTCTATCTTTGTGGGAAAACATTTACACACAGGGAGACTGTACTATAATCCAAGCCTCTCCGCTCCTCCCTCGGAGAGCCCAGCAATCGTAAGGGAGGCCACCGCACGGGCCCTGCTCGCCCGCAGCAGGCTCTCCGAGGGCAGCAGGCTCTCCGAGGGCAGCAGGCTCTCTGGGTGAGAGGACCCTTCCCCAGCAGAGGTCAGCCTCTGGGCTGGGACTGCCCCGGGGCTGCAGGTATGACATGCATTACAAATATCTGCTGCTGAAAGGAAAAATACTAAAGTTGTCAATTATGAACTTTTAAAAATGTCAGTGGCCTGGCTGGTGTTGCTCAGTGTTGAGCATCACCATGAACTAGGAGGTCACGGTTTGATTCCCAGTCAGGGCACACGCTCGGGATGCAGACCGGTCTACAGCAGGGGGCGTGCAGGAGGCAGCCAATCAATGATTCTCATCATTGATGTTTCTATCTCTCTCTCTCCCTCTCCCTTCCTCTCTGAAATCAAGCCTATATAATAAAAGAGAAACATGAAGATTAACCATCACTCCGCCACTCCGCTACACCCACCAGCCAATCAGAGTGACTATGCAAATTAAACCAACAAAGATGGCGGTTAATTTGCATATGCAGGCACAGAGCGAAGACTGAAGACGACTGAAGATGGCTGCGGCCAAAGAGCTGGAGCGAGCAGGAAGCTTGGGTTGCTCCCGGCGACGGAGGAAGCCAAGCTTCCCGCCGGCCCTGGACTCCGCTCAGGAGGGGGTGGGGGCCTGGGGGCCTGGGTCACTGGGGGCGACCCAGGCTTCCATCCAGCCCTGGCCTCCGCTCGAGGAGCTGGGAAAAAAAAAAAGGAGGAGCTGGGAGCAACTGGAGCAGAGAAGCCAAGCCTCGCTGCTGTGGCCGGACCAAAGGCCTGGGTCCCGGATGCCAGAGGAAAACTGGTGCTGGCGGCCAGGCGAAGGAAGGCCTATTGCATGAATCTTTGTGCAATGGGCCACTATTACAAAGATATTTTAAAAAATAGTTATTAACTAATCAGAACTGCATCTAGGCTGGCTGGTGTGGCTCAGAGGTTGAGTGTTGACCTATGAACCAGGAGGTCATGGATTAATTCCTGGTCAGGGCACATGCCCAGGTTGTGGGTTCAATCCCCAGTAGGGGGCGTGCAGGAGGCAGCTGATCAATGATTCTCTCTCATCGATACTAATAAAAGGGTAATATGCTAATTAGATTGGACATTCCGGACGTCCTTCCAGACAAAGCCATGGTGGCAGGAGCCGAGGCAGGGGAGAGCAGTTAGGGGTGATCAGGCAGGCAGGGGAGCAGTTAGGGGCGATCAGGCAGGCAGGCAGGTGAGTGGTTAGGAGTCAGCAGTCCCAGATTGCAAGAGGGATGTCCGACTGCTGGTTTAGGGATTGGGCCTAAACCGGCAGTCGGACATCCCCCGAGGGGTCCTGGATTGGAGAGGGTGTAGGCCGGGCTGAGGGACCACCGCCTGCATGCACGAATTTTGTGCACCGGGCCTCTAGTCATTGATGTTTCTATCCCTCTCTCTCTCTCCCTTCCTCTCTCTGAAGATGGATGCATACAC
Organism: Myotis myotis; assembly: GCF_014108235.1. NCBI lineage: Eukaryota > Metazoa > Chordata > Mammalia > Chiroptera > Vespertilionidae > Myotis > Myotis myotis. The sequence continues at coordinate 235,710 of NW_023416366.1, forward strand.
TTTAAAATGTAAGTGTACGCATCCGTCTTCCTCATGCCCTGTGTTCTGGAGTGTGGTTACAAACGGAATGCTGGGGCATGGGTCCTGCACACGTGTGTCAACCCATCACTCGTGTGTCATGCTGGACAATACTGAGAACTGTTGCCTCAGCACAACCCGAATATCACTTCACACAAATGACACGCTCTCCACTGGAACGGGCAGACGAGTCCTCCCAGCGGGTGCGTTGGCCACAGGGCTGCAGGCCGTCTTCCGGCCACGACTCTCACGGAGGACCAAAGCCCCACTGACGGCCGTTACCAGTGTCGGATGGAGATGTGAAGTGACCAAACCCCAAGCCCACAGTCTTCTGCCTCCCCCAGAATTTCAACGCTGGGGACAGGCTTGTGCCGTCGTCCCAGCTCGAACCCCTGGTCTTTGAGGACCTGCGGCTCCCCTTGCCCTGCCTCCCAGCCCGATCCTGCTTCTCAGGTCTCTGCTCGCCTTTCCTGAGGGCACAACTCAGCCTTTCTCCCCCACTTTGCTTTCCAGACCTGCTTACCTCTGCCACCCTCATGGTGCCCCCCAAGAAAGCAAGCGGCAGAAGCTGGGAGGTGCCCTCCAACGCTGTGCCCGGGAGCACACAGCTCTGTCCGACCTGGGCCCGCACATCACCCAGCTCTACAGGGAGGCGCACACAGGATTCCCGGGGAGGGGTCCCCGTCAGGAAACATGAGCCGGGGGCCGGGGGGTGGGGCTTTGGGCTTTTCCCGTTTTCCTTCCTGGGCATCAGCCCGCTGCCTGGAGGTGTGGGAGCCACATGTGATGAGGACAAGAGCTACACACCGAGGAGGGTGAGCAGGAAGGCAGGAGGCGGCCTCTGACATGCAGAGAGCTGCCGCCTGTGGCGCCTGGTCCTGAAAGCATCCCTTCTCGTGGGCCTAGGACACTGTCTTTGGAGACTCACAGCTGGACATATCACACCCATTTCACAGACACAAGAACTGAGGCTCAGAGAGGACGTGACCTGCTTGGGGTCGGACAGCCAGGGAGTGTGGGGGTGTTAGGACACCCACGCCCCGCCCCCCAGGGTACCCAGGCTCCCAGGCATCTGGGCCAGGCCAGGCTGGAGGGGAGGTCGTTACCTGGGCGTGGGGCTGCCATCGCTGCCCTTGCAGGAGCCCGAGGTGCTGCTGCCGCTGAGAGAGGAGGTGCCGTAGGCGTCCCGCATGCTCACGGGCGGAGAGGTGCGCCTGGAGGCGGGAAGAAGGGGCAGGTGCTCGTTCTGGCTGGTGGGCAGCTGCGGACACTGGGAGAGCACTGCCAGGCCGCTGCGGCCCAAAGCGCCCCCACTTCGGGGTCACCGCCGGGAGAGAAGCAGAGGAGAATCGGGGATGCACAGACAGGGTGACAGAACAGACAGTGCAAATCAAGATGGAAAACCAGAAGGAGGCCGGTCCTCCTGACTCCCCAGGGCAGGAATGGAGGCTGGACAGGGCTGCAGGCCAATGGGGGGGCGGGGGGTGGGGAATGTGCCCTTAAAGGGTCCCCCAAGCCCAGAGGAGGAGGTCCTGCATGGACTGAGAAGAATGGGGCAGGCGGGGGGAGACAGGAGGGAGCTGCGTGGAGGACGGGGGGACATCCCTCTAACGATGAAGGTCAAACAGCACTGATGGGGGCAGGAACCCCACGGCGTGTGCCTTCAGAGAACTTTACACCCACCGCGCCAGGCGAGCCCTAAGCAGTTCCAGGAGGAGCGAGTGTCAGCAGCCCATTTTAGAGATGGGAAAACTAGGGGGTGGCAGAGTGGGGACACCCCTCCCATCCTCTGAGGCCAAGGTCTGGGTCAGGGGCAGACTCACCTGCGGGATCCAGCAGAGGCCCGTCTACTGCCCTGCAGGGACATGGCCATGAGGCTGCGGGTCCGGGTGAGGGGTGGGATGGGTGGTGTCCCCGGGGCTGAGGAGAGAGGGCGCATTGGGGGGGCCGCGGCGAGGGCCGGGCCGGGCCACGTCATCCTCTCGCTGGGGCCGCTGCCCGGCATGGCTTCTCCTTTCACCCTTCAGCAGGGCACCCAGGACGGAGCGAGGGCCTGGCAGGCCAGGCTCTGGCCGCAGCTGGCTCCGGGCACCCGACTTAAAATGACTGGCAGAGCCTCAGGGCAGCCAGAGATCATCAGTCCAACCCCGTGCTCTCCAGATGGGCGACCGTGGGCACGGAGCAGAGGCCTCGCCCAAGGTCACACAGGCATCGGCAGCGCCGCCCGACACCCAGCAGCACCGAGTCCTCTATACTACACGCCAGCCCCCTGGGCCCCTGACACTCAGACCCCGCTCTCGGCGGGAGCTGCAGGCTGGAGGCTCCCAGAGCAGGACCAGGACCCCCAAATTACGCTGGGCTAGTCTCGGCGTCACCTTCCCAGAGTGCCCGCTGGTGTGTGGCTCGGGGCTTCCCGTCTACAGGGGAGACAAGACAGACCAACAGACCAGCACACGTGTAGAAAGACATATGGATACACACGGTCATGAAAAGGCACCATGCCCGACATTCCATGTGAACATGCTTGGGGACCTGCGCACGGTGCAGGACATGCAGGGGCCTCCCGCACACGTGCTGCACACGCATGCCCGCACCCATGCAGGAGCGCGTGCTGGTCCTGCCATGCACAGGAGCTCAGGCGCAGGCTCAGAGCAGGTGAGGGCTGGGCGGTGGGAGCAGAAGCCCCCCCGGGGGTGTCTCAGGGGCTGGGCCCAGTAGAAAGTGACTGTGCCTGCAGAGGCCCACCCTTGGGTAGGGGGACACAGGCCCCCTGGCTCCGGCCTAGGAGTCACTAGGCCCCTCTCCTGGGACCCTACAGGGGTTTAAGGAGGGGAGGCCCCAGGCCAGGCGGGGTGTGAGCTGCTGTGGGGAGATGGCTGCCTGGGCACCAGCCCAGGGCTCCTGGCGTCCAAGGTGGAGGGCCTGGGCCCTTGCAGCCAACATGCGAGTCCTGTGCCGGCTCCAGAGACCCGTCCCCTTCTTCCACGCTCAGGGCAGTAGCCTGGGTCACAGGAGACTCGCCGAGGACGCCAGGCCCCAGACCTGCCCCCATGCCGGGAAACAAGCATTCACCAAGCCCCGCTCCTCGCCTCAGACCCCAGGCCGAGCATGTTACGTACATTCTGCCATCGACGCCTCCCAACAACCCTAAGAGGAAGTGCTGTGGTTAGTCCCTTTACAGGTGAGGAGTCCCGAGGGAAGGCACGGGCCCAAGTCACACCCAGTGGTGGCTGGGCCAACACCAGGCGCTCAGGGGCTGGACCTCAAACCCTGGAGTCCCCGGGCCAGGGCACCACCCCTTCCCGCGTCAGGGCCCCTGGGGAGCCTGGCCATCCTGGCCGGCAGTGGGGCTGCCTCCTGAGCAGACAAAGGCGCTCCTCAGTGGCCTGTTTCCTGGCTGTGACACAGATGTGGCCTGTCCCCTAGACAGCCAGACACAGCCAGCATTGTCTGCACGAGGTGTCAGGTGCTGGCGCAGGAGCCTCCGACACCAGGCCTGTCACCTGAGCTGCTCGCCCTTGGTTGGTGACGCGGCCCACCCATCACGCCCCGTCACCCAGGCAGGGCCTTCTGGGACCGTAGGGCCGGACCTGGAGGATGAACCACAGGACAGGGGCTGGGGCAACAATGGTGCCCCCACACTTGTCAGGAAGCTGCCAATGGCCGCCTGCCACCTGCCTCCGGAGCACAGGAGGGCTGGGCCAGGCGCAGCTGGGTGGGGCTGGGGCTGATGGTCCTTCCTCGTTGGCGGGGGTGGCGGGGGCGGGCCAAGGCTTCTGGGATTACCTGCTGGGGACTGGGGTCTGAACCCCATGTGGCCAAGTGACTGTGCAGAGTGCGTTTGTGTGCCAAGCCCATGTCTTCAGATATCAACCTTCCAGGCAAGCAGGGTTTGTGATCACATTTTGGCCAAGGCCACACGGCTGCAGGTCTGACAGACCCTGGTTGCTAGTTCCCGCCAGCCGGCTTCACCGGCATCGACCCACATCCCCGCCTCCCTCTGCTTTTGGGAGGAGGCAAAGCGGAGGCTGTGGCTCCAGGAGGACCTCTCAGCAGAGGCAGGACTCAGATCTAAGCATGCGCCGTGCTCCTCCAGGCTGGCTGGGATGCGTGTTGCTAAGTAGCTTGGGTGGGAAAGGCCAAGTGGAATTCTAGTCCCAGGTCCTGGGAGGCAGGCAGATGCCTGGCCTGCCTGGGAGCTGCGTGTGGCCTCGGTACAATGAGGGCCTTGTCCCAGCTGTCCCTCCCCTACCTTGCTTGGCAACCCCACGCCTCCCCCTCTTGAGCTCCTTCCTTCCTTTCTGACAGGAGGGTGGGAGAGGGGGGTGGCGGGGTGGGAAGGGGACTGCGTTTGTACCTGGATAAAGCCCACAGTCTCCTGGGAGGCCAGGGCCAGCCACTCATCCAGGGCAGAGGGGAAGTGGCGTTTCTCCTGCTGGGATGGGACCTTGCAGGCAGGCGCCCTCAGGGGAGGGCAGAAGTCACTCAGGTCCAATGCAGCCACCTTTCTAGGATCCTGCTCAGAAGTCCCAGTGTGGGGCCCGTGCGCTCTCAGCTCCTCCCTCCCCTCCACGCCCGAGAGAAGGCAGGTTGCCATGGCATTTGTCACCATGCTGCTTGCTGGCCCAGAGTCTCCAGGTGGCCAGAGGCTGCCACTGGAATGGAGGGTGGAAAGGAAACCCTTAGCCACGGGTCACAGTCTCTCATCATGTTAACCCCAAGTAACTCCAGCCCCTTCTCCCTCTTGCCTCCCTCCAGTTCCCCACCTGCCAGACCACGGTGCCCTGCCGAACCCAGCCCTGTGGCCAGTCCCTCACATGCCCAGCATTTCCTGAGGACCCACCGGGGGGTCTGGGGGATACAGGAGGATCTAGGGAACAGCAGAGGGAAGATACAGGAATAGAGTCCAACAGATGTGGGCCCAAATCCCAGCTCTGTCGCCTGCAGCCGCAGGCCTCCTCATCTGTCCGTGGGGCTGTGCCAGAAGGCGCCTCCTGTGGTCACTGTGAGAATGACACGGGATAATGCACGGGTGGGGCTGAGCCCAGGGCCCATCACCCGACACACCCTCACAAAGGGGAATGCCAGTCAGTTAGAAGGGCATCACTGCAATGCAATGTGACCCTCTGAACAGAAACGCACCCAAGGCGTAATGGTGGCTCAGGAAGGCCAGGGGAAGCTGCTCTAAAAAGAAATGTGCACGGGGCCCTGAAGGATGAGTAGGAGTTCACCAGGCAGGGAAAGTGAGCAGGAAGCAAGAGGCCCGGGCAAAGGCACAGCTGCTCAGGACACGAGGGGCCTGGTGAGGGCCGAGTCACAGCGGGGGGGGGGGGGGCGAGGTTGCAGGAGAAGGCGGGGCCCAGCCACGCTGTGCGGCATCAGCCAGGGTCTCGCCCGCCCTCTGAGCATAGGAGGTCATGGAGGAACACCATCAGACTTGCATTTTAGAAAGCCCGGTGGGCAGAGGCCCTTGTGGAGTGTGGCTGGGAAGGGACAAGAGTAGAGGCAGGGAGATGAGGTAGGAGGTTATCAGAAACCCCAGGTAAGAATGAGAAGGGCCCAGGTCAGGGCAGCAGCAGGAGCGATGGACAAGAGGGCCAGAAACTCCCTCAAAATTCACCAGAGGTGCCCGATTAAGTAAAGATCAGGGCAAAACTCTTAACCCCGGAGTCCAGGGCCCTCTCACCTGTACCCTTCCCCCTGCTCTCAGCTGCCTGCTATTCCCCCCCTCTGCACCGCCCCCCCCCCCCCAGGAAAGCCATTCTTTGCTCCCACAGTTCTGCCTGGGCTGTACGACCATCCTGCATCCCCCCCCCCCCACCTTGTCCCCACGCGCACACCACACGCTGGGACAGCTCCCATCACTTACTGTCATGATCACTTGCCAGGCCTGGGGTTGGAACACCACCCTCTGGGGAGTTTCATACAAATGAACACAACCAACACACAACTGTACATAACACAATGGCTGAAACAGGCACATTTGCTAAGCCCAGGGGTTGGATTAGATGGTCTGAGACGCTTCCAGAGCCAACCTTTTCCGATTCTGTAATTCCAGGGCTGTTACTGAAGCGATGGACCTCCGTCATGCTTTCCCCCCTTCGATCACTAGGGCTCGGGGTTTCAGTTCCCACAGCTGTAGAATCAGGACGCTGCATCCTTTAAAGACACTATGGCATTTCACTCCACCAGCAAGTCACGGGGGAGAAGCCAGGCACTCGGGTTAATCTAATATTCTAGCTAAGTGAAAGTCCCTGCACAACCTATAAATTATCCTTTTTCAAAGAATTAGCCATCAAGAAAGAAGAAAGCTATCCTAAAACCCAGCCAGGGAACAGAACAATCTGCGGCTGGTGACTCACGCCTCTGACAGCTGTGACAACCCGAGCCTCGCAACCAGCAGAACAGAACTTGGGGAGGGGGTCCCCCTCTGCCCAGGCAACGCGGGAATGCAGAACACCCCACCCATCACCCGGCAGAGCGCCTGGTGCTCCCAGAGTGCGGATGCGGAGAGGCGCGGGAGGAGCGAGAGCGGCCTGGGAGCGTGCCAAGCGGCCACGGGGATCGCAGAGGGTTGTGCTCTGAGGGCTACTCACAGCGGAGTTCAGTGACCCTTCCGCTGGCTTCGCAACCTGACCAGCCACCCCGCTCCTCGGCGCTACCAGCCAAACCCAGGGCCTCCCTTCCTGGGCCTGGGAAGGAGGCAGTGGCGGCGTTTCTCCAGCCGGCTTTCTGGTCCTGCCCGAGCTGCCCTTCGAGCTGGAGCCATGGGTGGGAGCCACTGGACGCCTCCTCTCACCATGGCAACCCCGGCTCAATGGCAGGGCAGACCCACCGCTGGGCCAATGCTGTCTGGGTTCCTAGGGCAACCAGGACAGGACCGAGGGCTGAGGTGCTGCGGCACAGAACTCTCTGGGAGTCAGACTCGTGTCTGGGAACCACCCGGCGAACTTGCCGCTGGGACCGCTGAGGGGTGAGCTCGGGCCACCTGCCCCACTGCACCTCGTCAGGTATGAGTCCTACATATGGACGATCTCCAGGAAGGCGGCTTTTTATTTATTTATTTAACTTTTAAAAAAATTATTTAAAAACTATTTTTGTTGATTTTAGAGAGGAAAGAAGAGGAAGAGAGAGAGAGAGCGAAACATCAATGATGATAGGGAATCATTGATCGCCTGCCTCCTGCACGCCCCCTGGGCACATCACCTCCTGGTTCATAGGTGGACGCTCAACCACTGAGCCGTGCTGGTCGGGCAGGAACTGGCTTTTTAAAGAGGGACTTGCAGATTAAAAACCGATGTCATATACAGTTCCCACAATGAGATACTCTCTCACATCTGCTAGGATGGCTATGATAAAAAAGATGGGCAAGCCTGGGTGAGAATGTGAAGAAACGAGCCTTCGTGCATCGCGGGTGGGCGAGTAAAGTGGTTCAGCTGCTGCGGAAAACCGTCTGGTGGTTCCTCAAGAGTTACACGGAGAATCACACGACGCAGCAATCCCCCAGTGGGCACGTGCCCCGAGGAGCAGGAGAAGGTGTTCACACAGAAACCTGCACAGCAATGTTCCCAGCAGCACTAGCCACGGGGCCAAAGGAGGAAACAGCCCGAATGCCCATCGATGGAGGAGTGGGTACACAAACGCGGTACATTCATGAAACGGAACGCCAGTTAGTCACAAAAACGACGAGCTGCTGACGTGCCACCACGGGCACGGACCTGGGCAGCATGACGCTAAAGGGAAGAAGCCGGGCACAAAGACACACATTGTAGGATCCCGTTTATCGGAAATGTCCAGAGCGGGTGAATCCACAGAGACGGAAGGCAGATTAGTGGGTGCCAAGGGTCGGGGGAAGGAGGAGTAGCAAGTGACTTAATTGGTATGCAGTTTCTTTTGGGGTTGACTAAAATGTTTGGAAATTAGAGAGTGGTGATGAATGCACAACTTTGGGACTATACTAAAACCCCTGAATTGTGTATCTTTTAAAAGGGGGAATGTTACGGTATGTGAATTATATCTCCATAAAAAGCAAATGTGAAAGTCTATGTAACACATGTGTAAAATGAACATCTGCAAAAGGGCAGGCATGGTCCCGGGAGGGAAGGGAGCTGCCCGGGGTGGCTCGGCAAGGAGCGCCAGGACAGGCTCGGGCCATCCTCCTCCACCCTCCTGACTTTGGCGCTTCCCCGCCGCTCCTGGCTCTGGTCAGCCTGGGGGAGACAGGCGCGAAGGCCGCCCCTTGGAAGGCTTTGCAAATCCACTCACCCCATCTGGTCCTCACACACTCCCTGTGGAGGGAGGCCAGGTAGAGACCGTTCCATCCGACCCATGGGAAACCCGAAGCTGCAGAGGTTGCAAGATCACTCAAGGTCAGACCTTGGGCGGCCAGGTCATGAGCACATGCATTTCTACTGCATCACGAAGGTCTCATGATGGGAGAGATCTGGGACACATCCCATTTTGCTGCATAAAAGAGAAAAAAATCTACTTGCCCAGGAGACACTCAGACCACGGTGAGGTGAGGGGGTCATATCCCTACATCCTGGCCTCCTCAAGCTCCCATAAAACCAGACACCACAGAAACAGGAGGTAAGCAGGGCCAGGAGGCTGCTAAAAAGAAATTCAGTGGATAGAGCGTTGGCCTGCGGACTGAAGGGTCCTGGGTTCGATTCCAGTCAAGGACACATGCCTGGATTGTGGGCTCGATCCCCAGTAGGGGACGTGCAGGAGGCAGCCAATCGGTGATTCTTTCTCATCATTGATGTTTCTATCTCTCCGTCTCCCTTCCTCTCTGAAATCAATAAAAATATATTAAAAAAAATAAAATAAAAAAATAAAAAGAAATTCTTCATGTCTTCTCCCTGACCAGGGCAAGTCTCTCCTGTGCCTAAGAATCAGCCACGCAGGCAAGGGAGAAGCCCTCACTGTGAGGACCACCGTTTCCAATTCTTCCAGCAGCTGCTGCAGCCCAGTCTTCAGTGCAGGTGCTGGGCTAGGCCACCACCGAGGGACCCTCAGCTCCCCTGAGCCGCACCACATGGTCCCGCTTGGTGACCCTGGGCCTTAACCTCTTTCGGTCTCAGCTGCCTCATGTATTCAGTGGGAATCACCTCCTGACCCTGCCCGTCTCTTCAGGATCCAGCCCAGGCAGGGTACGGAGGGATGGGGGAGTTCTTGGACAACTGAAGGACCGGACACTTCTTGCTATTACTACTGCCATCTCTTTTATTTTTTATTTATTTATTTAAAAATATATTTTATTGATTTTTTACAGAGAGGAAGGGAGAGAGAGAGTTAGAAACATCGATGAGAGAGAAACATCGATCAGCTGCCTCCTGCACATCTCCTACTGGGGATGTGTGCGCAACCCAGGTACATGCCCTTGACCGGAATCGAACCTGGGACCTTTCAGTCCGCAGGCCGACGCTCTATCCACTGAGCCAAACCGGTTTCGGCTGCCATCTCTTTTAAAAACAATTTTATTTTTATTGATTTCAGAGAGGAAGGGAGAGGGAGAGAGAGACAGAAATATCAATGATGAGACAGAATCATTGATCGGCTGCCTCCTGCACATCCCCTCCTGGGGATCGAGCCCACAACCTGGGCATGTGCCCCAACTGGGAATAGAACCATGACACTTAACCACTGAGCTACACCGGCCGGGCTACTACTACCACCTCTTGAGGGGATCTCTCTTTCTTCGGAGATAGCACTGGCTTTGCCTCTCAGGGTAAGTCAGAGCAGGCCCAGGGGGTGGCTCTGAAGTTCCTGGCACCTTCTGCCACACCGACTGCGGTGGGTGGCTCTCCAGGGCAATGTCTGGCAGGCCTCCTGTGTGGGGAGCAGCAGCAGGTGGGACACTGGTTTCCATCCTCCCACCGCCCAGCTCTATGCTAGGGCTGCCTCTCTGCAGAGAGCGTGGGGACGGGTGGGGGACAGAGGGACCGTGGGGCTGGCCCTAGCGGGCAGCTACCTGGCCAGCAGCTCCTGGCAGATGGAGGCCCTTCAGCGACCTTGGCCGCAGCATATGCTTCCCTGGGCTTCCTGGCTGATAGAGCTGTCAAGCCTCGGCCTGGCTCCTCTACCTGCTCCCGAGGTGCCAGCTCTAGAGCATCATGGGAAGATGGAGAAAACGGGGTCTCCATGTCTGCGGATTCCCCCTTTTTCCCAGATCTCTGTCCTGGTTCTTAGGATCCTTGAGTCGGTGCCCTCCCTGCTTTCACCCCAGGTACCAACAAGGGCTAACACACTCTCAGAATTCTAGAATGGAAAGCATCTTGGGTGGGCTTTGCCACAGTCCCTCATTTCAGGAGAGGAACGGAAACCTAGAGAGAGCGTGTGGTCTGTCTGGGGTCGCACAGCAAGTGGGTCAGAGCCTCGCTGGCACCACAGCCCCGCCCCTCACTTGCATCTGAATCCGGGCAAAAGCTCCACAAAATAAGAGCCAAGGGCAGCTTTCTGAGTAAAGAAGTCGGAGCGGAAGCCTAGAGCTAAGACGGGGAAGTCTCACCAACTTTAAGGCAGCTCGCAAATGACCGTAATAAAATATACATGGAGTCCGGGCCCAGGAAGAAGGGGAAGCCACAGCCTGACCTCAGACACACATGGCACAATGACAAGGCTCAGATTTGACTCCGAGCTTCCTGGCCACCGATGCAAAAAGAGAAATTATGCCCAATCTTCTTGCTTTCCGGGTTAAGGGGGAACGGAAAGTGGACTGGTTCTTTAGGAGAAATAAAGCCCTCCCTAAAGTAAAAGCGAAAAGAAGTATTGTTGCATGGGATTTGCTGCAGGGGAAGAGGGGCTGGGTACACTTCATTCCTGTGGCCACACCAGTGCCTAGGACACTACAGACCTTCATGCTGCTCCAGCCAGGTTGCCTATTGGGAACCTGCAAGGAGGGTCCTAAAATAGAGGAGAGATGACGCCCTCAGAGTTCACCCAGGTGGCCGTGTGTGTGCTGTGGCCTGTGTGTGCTGTGGTCTGTGTGTGCTGTGGTCTGTGTGTGCTGTGGCCTGTGTGTGTGCTGTGGTCTGTGTGTGCTGTGGCCCTGTGTGTGCTGTGGCCTGTGTGTGCTGTGGCCTGTGTGTGTGCTGTGGCCTGTGTGTGCTGTGGCCTGTGTGTGTGCTGTGGTCTGTGTGTGCTGTGGCCCTGTGTGTGCTGTGACCTGTGTGTGCTGTGGCCTGTGTGTGTGCTGTGGCCTGTGTGTGCTGTGGCCTGTGTGTGCTGTGGCCTGTGTGTGTGCTGTGGCCTGTGTGTGCTGTGGCCTGTGTGTGCGCTGTGGCCTGTGTGTGCTGTGGCCCGTGTGTGCTGTGGTCTGTGTGTGTGCTGTGGCCTGTGTGTGTGCTGTGGCCTGTGTGTGCTGTGGCCCTGTGTGTGCTGTGGCCCGTGTGTGTGCTGTGGCCCGTGTGTGTGCTGTGGCCCTGTGTGTGTGCTGTGGCCTGTGTGTGTGCTGTGGCCTGTGTGTGCTGTGGCCTGTGTGTGTGCTGTGGCCTGTGTGTGCTGTGGCCTGTGTGTGCTGTGGCCTGTGTGTGTGCTGTGGCCTGTGTGTGTTGTGGCCTGTGTGTGTTGTGGCCTGTGTGTGTTGTGGCCCTGTGTGTGCTGTGGCCTGTGTGTGTGCTGTGGCCTGTGTGTGTGCTGTGGCCTGTGTGTGTGCTGTGGTCTGTGTGTGCTGTGGCCTGTGTGTGTGCTGTGGTCTGTGTGTGCTGTGGCCTGTGTGTGCTGTGGTCTGTGTGTGCTGTGGCCTGTGTGTGTGCTGTGGTCTGTGTGTGCTGTGGCCTGTGTGTGTGCTGTGGTCTGTGTGTGCTGTGGCCTGTGTGTGTGCTGTGGTCTGTGTGTGTGCTGTGGCCCTGTGTGTGCTGTGGCCCGTGTGTGCTGTGGCCCGTGTGTGTGCTGTGGCCCGTGTGTGTGCTGTGGCCCGTGTGTGCTGTGGCCCTGTGTGTGCTGTGGTCTGGTGTGCTGTGGCCTGTGTGTGCTGTGGCCTGTGTGTGTGCTGTGGCCTGTGTGTGCTGTGGCCTGTGTGTGTGATGTGGCCCTGTGTGTGTGCTGTGGCCTGTGTGTGCTATGGCCCTGTGTGTTGTGGCCTGTGTGTGTGCTGTGGCCCTGTGTGTGTGCTGTGGCTGTGTGTGTGCTGTGGCCTGTGTGTGCTGTGGCCTGTGTGTGTGTGGCCTGTGTGTGTGCTATGGCCCTGTGTGTGTTGTGGCCTGTGTGTGCTGTGGCCTGTGTGTGTGCTATGGCCCTGTGTTTGTTGTGGCCTGTGTGTGTGCTGTGGCCCTGTGTGTGTGCTGTGGCCTGTGTGTGTGCTGTGGCCTGTGTGTGCTGTGGCCTGTGTGTGTGATGTGGCCCTGTGTGTGTGCTGTGGCCTGTGTGTGCTATGGCCCTGTGTGTTGTGGCCTGTGTGTGTGCTGTGGCCCGTGTGTGTGCTGTGGCCCGTGTGTGCTGTGGCCCTGTGTGTGCTGTGGCCCTGTGTGTGCTGTGGTCTGTGTGTGCTGTGGCCTGTGTGTGCTGTGGCCTGTGTGTGTGCTGTGGCCTGTGTGTGCTGTGGCCTGTGTGTGCTGTGGCCTGTGTGTGTGCTGTGGCCTGTGTGTGCTATGGCCCTGTGTGTTGTGGCCTGTGTGTGTGCTGTGGCCTGTGTGTGTGCTGTGGCCCGTGTGTGCTGTGGCCCTGTGTGTGCTGTGGCCCTGTGTGTGCTGTGGTCTGTGTGTGCTGTGGCCTGTGTGTGCTGTGGCCTGTGTGTGCTGTGGCCTGTGTGTGTGCTGTGGCCTGTGTGTGCTGTGGCCTGTGTGTGTGCTGTGGCCTGTGTGTGCTGTGGTCTGTGTGTGTTCTGTGGCCCTATGTGTGCTGTGGCCTGTGTGTGTGCTATGGCCCTGTGTGTGTTGTGGCCTGTGTGTGCTGTGGCCTGTGTGTGTGCTATGGCCCTGTGTTTGTTGTGGCCTGTGTGTGTGTGCTGTGGCCTGTGTGTGTGCTGTGGCCTGTGTGTGCTGTGGCCTGTGTGTGTGATGTGGCCCTGTGTGTGTGCTGTGGCCTGTGTGTGCTATGGCCCTGTGTGTTGTGGCCTGTGTGTGTGCTGTGGCCTGTGTGTGTGCTGTGGCCTGTGTGTGCTGTGGCCTGTGTGTGTGCTGTGGCCCTGTGTGTGTGCTGTGGCCTGTGTGTGCTGTGGCCCTGTGTGTGTGCTGTGGCCTGTGTGTGTTGTGGCCCTGTGTGTGCTGTGGCCTGTGTGTGCTGTGGCCTGTGTGTGCTGTTCTTTGCGGACATGAGGTGAGGACTCGTGGAACACAAGGGCACATGTGGCGATGTATCTGATCTGCCGGGACCACTGTCCCTATCCATGGAGACCGCTCCTGGCTCAGCCTGAAATCAGAAAGCTTCTGTGTTCCTTGGAATCCAGAACAGGGAACCACATAAACTCCCTCATTCATATTCTCGCATTCATCTCCTCTCTCTCATCATGTTCATTTCTTCCTCACCCTTCCCCTCGCCTCCTGGCATTTCATGACCATCTAGTTCAACTGCCGCATTTTCTAAGCAGAACAGAGGACTTGCCAAAGGCCACAGTGTGAGCCACAGGAGCAGGGACAGGCTGAGAGCCAGCTGACTCCAGTCCCGCCAACCACTCGGGGTGCGCTGCCCTGATGGAGCAAGTCTCCTCAGTCTCCTTGAAGTTCCTGGGGGCTCTGCACGGAGATACGAGCCCAGCTCATCCGACTGTTTCTGCTTTAGCCCAGGAGCCATGCAGACCCCATGTCAGCACCTTCCCCTCTCCTCCCAGATCCTCTTTCTTCCTGCAGCTGCCGGCGTCTCCGCCACCCTGAGCAGCCGGTTCCTGTCCGGCTGATTTCCAGTGGCCCTTCCCAGGTCCAGCTGAGCTCGTGTGCCTTCGCTAAGATCCAGGGCCTCCCACAGGCCCAACACGGCTCGTGCTTGCTGGGAGAGGGTGGGTCATTATAAACCCCTCCCCTGAGAAGCCTGCGCTCAGGCTTCCCCACACCTTAATTTAGCTAAAGCGAACATTTCAAAATGTTTTAAAAGGGAGCTCTGTAAATATCGATGTCCTATTTATTTATTTTTAATCCTGACCTGGGGATATTTTTCCATTGATTTTTAGAGAGAGTGGAAGAGAGAAGGAAAGACAGAGAAATACTGATTGGTTGCCTCCTGCAGGAGCCTGACCAGGGCCCGGGTAGGGGAGAAGCCTGCAACCGAGGTATGTGCCCTTGACTGGAATCGAACCAAGGACCCTTCGGTCCGCAGGTGGACACTCTACCCACTGAGCCAAACCTGCTAGGGCTAAGTCCTATTTAAAAAGCCCTTTGTCACAGAGAGCCCGGCGAACCTAATAGAAAGAAGTCATGGCTTTGGGCTCACATATGCCTGGATTCGAATTCCAAACCCCACGCCCACCACCTTGTGACAGTGGGACGCCCTTCACTTCTTCAAGCCTCGGGGTCCCTGTGAGATGGGGCCGATCACAGCTGTGCGTGAGCTGGTCATGACTCGCGACAGCACAGGCTCAATGCCCAGCAGTGAGCTGGCACGGGGAAAGCCCTCTGTGCCCAGTGGTGCTTGTTACTCACCTGAATACAGTCTGATTCCTAATGCCCTTCACACACACGACATCCGAGCCCACTCCCAAATCTCAGCCTGAAATATTCTCATAGTTGGTATCTCAGGGGTCCGGACCCCAGAACCACTTATACCTACCTAGGTCGGTTGGCACCCACAAAAATCACAACCCAATCATCGCCTACTAACCAACAGAACTCCCGGGCGTTGCCACTTCCATCAAACAGAGCATCTTAAAATGAGTATGTCCAAAACATGAACTCCTGGCGTGAATGCGACGCCACCAGCCCCTGACGGCCCCTCCCTGGTCCACGCCACCACCTCTCTCCTGGGTGATGCCAGTCTCACCCCTACAACCTCTGTGCATTAGTCAGGGATCCTTCAGAATGTGAGTCAGATAACGTCACTCCTCCGCTCAACTCCTTTCCCAAGGGTCGCATCTTGTTCTCATGGTTAAGGGATAGTGAAAACTCTTGGATTGGAATAGAAGCCAAAGGAACGAGAGCCCTTCTCTCTCTGACCTCGCCTACCCTCCCCGCATTCATGCTGCTCTAGCCACTCTGCCTCCGTGCACACCCCCACTCAGGGTGTCCCCTCTGCACATGCTGTTCCCTCTGCCCAGTGTAGTCTCTCTCCCTTCCGGTCTTTGCTCCAATGCCACCTTCTCAGGGAACCTCCCTTGACCACGTTATCTAAATTGCAACCCCAACTCCCTCTCTTTCTTCCCGCGCTTCATTTCCCCCACAGGCCTTAGCAACGGCTAATATATTTATATATTTACTTGGCTTATCGTCTCTAACATATAAGCTCCAGAAAGGCAAGGCTATCTTCCCATTGTGCTCTTCATTCCCGTGCCCACACCAGTGCCTGGTACACCACAGGCCTTCAGTAGATATTTGCTGAATGAACACGCAGACCTACACTCATCGACGTCACCACCCAAGCAAGTGCGAGCATCTTAGTAAATAAAAAAAGGGACAAAAAAGCTTTGTTAATATTATTATAGTATTCTTTTAAAAAAAATCCTCACCCAGGGATATGCTACTGATTTTAAAAAGAGTGGAAGGGGGAGAGCATGCGTGAGAGAGAAACATTGATGTGAGAGGGAAACATCCATCGGGGATTGGTTGCCTTCCATACGCACCCTGACCCAGGGATCAAACCTGTTTTGGTGCACAGGATGATGCTCCTACCACCTGAGCCATCCAGCCAGGGCTTATTACAGTCTTTTTAATTTTTATTATTATTTTTAAAATACATTTTTATTGATTTCAGAGAGGAAGGGAGAGGGAGAGGGAGAGGGAGAGGGAGAGGGAGAGGGAGGGGGAGAGGGAGAGGGAGAGGGAGGGGGAGAGGGAGAGAGAGAAACATCAATGATGAGAAAGAATCATTGATCGGCTGCCTCCTGCATGACCCCTTCTGGGGATCGAGCCCACAACCTGGGCATGTGCCCTTGACTGGAATCAAACCCTGGACTCTTCAGTCCACAGGCTGACATCTATCCACTGAGCAACCCGGCCAGGGCTTATTATAGTCTTTTTCATACAGAGTCCTATTTAGGTGGCTGTCTCTCCTACTAGATTAGGAGCCAGAGGGTTTTCGTCATCTCTGAAATGTCAGCATCTCGCAGGTGTTGAGTGCTAAGCTCTTAGTAACTGCATCTTAAGGGAAGGCATGAAAGCACCACGGTTTAAAACTGCCAGCAGCTAATCAGCGTATTGCCAGGCACTGCCTTGTTGCTCCACCTCTGTTCTCTCAATCCCCCCTTGGGTCGCCCCCAGAGGCTAGAGGTGTCCTCTCTGTTATCCTTGAGGAAGCTCAGGCTACAGAGACCATGAACTTGAACGAAGGCACATGGCAACTAGGAGAGCGGAGCTCAGAACGGATGCCAGCTGCCCCTCCAAACGACACCCGCACTCAGAACAGCCAGTCAGTTCCGCCACCAGCCCCAGGTCCTGACAGCAGCCCCGGAAAGAGACGAGACACACAGCTGAAACTCATGCCGCGGGAGTTCTGTATCTGTGGATTCACCTCCTCCCTGAGACTCATCTGTGACCCTCCAATCAGCGCACAGCTCCTGCACAGCCCTCCTCGGACACGAGCTGAGCAGCGGGAACATCTGAGGTGGAACAAGGCGACCTTCTGGTTCCACCTCCAATCCTTCAGCAAGCTTCCTTTTGGCAGCCTGTTAATGCCATGTTTGTCACACGTCTGTGTGTTCTGTGGATTTTGCTGATTAAAATGCCCCGGCCTACGGGGTGCGGAAGTGCTGTCCAGTGTTCCTGCGCACAGAAGCCTGTGCCCGACAGGGAAAATGTGTGTCCGATAAGCTTCACTCAGGTACGAATGACAGTGCTGCTGGCGTGAGTTCAATGTGAATGAATCAACAATCTATTAGGAAGGTGTCTTTAAACAGAAATACACATAAAACAAGGTTAGGGATCGATCAGTTGATGAACTGCTGTGACCAAAGGCTCACAGGAGCCTAGCCCTGTACTCTCCGTCAGGGGCACTGGCTCAATACTCAATAGTTCAGGGTTCGCAGTGGCTTTATAGAACATAACTATTACCAAGGATGGGAATCGACGGTGCTGTGCACACCCATCCTGGACACAGATTTGCACACAGTACGTGGAGTTGTGTTTGTGTACAAGTGTGCACACGTAATCACACTCATTTGTTTGCTCTCCGCTCTGTGTACCAAACACTGCCGTCAGCACCGCAGTCCCCTCCGAGGGGCAGGATGACTACTGCGTGTGAGCCCAGGGGGCAGACACTCCTGGATTCAGTTGGGAGTTCTGTGCCTCAGGCCAGTCCCACTCAGGGCCAATTTCCTTGCGTGTACACTAGTGGCTTGGTGCATGAAATTCATGCATGGCGGGGCGGTGTCCCTCAGCCCGGCCTGCACCCTCTTGCAATCCGGGACCGCTGGCTCCTAACAGCTCACCTGCCTGCCTGATTGCCCCTAACCACTCTGCCTGTCAGCCTGATCAAGCCCAACTGCCGCCCTTCCGGCCTGATCACCCCCAACTGCCCTCCCCTGCCAACCTGATCGCCCCTAACTGCCTCTGCCTCGGCCCTGCCACCATGGCTTTGTCTGGAAGGTCTCCCGGTCTAATTAGCATATTACCCTTTTATTAGTATAGATGAGGCTAATCACTGACAAGACCATAAAGGGATGTCAAGCTGCTGAGCAGTGTCTAGTGCACAACGACCCACAGGCACGGCTGGGCCAGCGGTCCTGGCAGGCAGCAGCACGGCCCTTTCAAAGGCCTGTGTATTTGCCTAGGGCGTGGATGGGGCCCAGGAGAGCCAGCCTCTTCCTCCTGGGCTGACTGACCTTCCTGCTCTCGCAGGCCTGGGCCTCATTTGCCCAGCAACACCTCCAGCAGGATTTGTAGCAGGAATCCAGGAAGCAGAGAGGCCAAGCCAGACGGGCTCAGAGGCGGGCGCCTCTAGAGGTCAGACTGGCAGCCCCTCGGCCCTCTCGTGGCTGCAGACCTGCGTGTGCATATATTTTAATTTTAGTTCTCCTTTATAAGTGGAGAGATTTTATATTTGAATGAGTCCAGGTTTCTAGCTTGTCTTACCAACCCAAAGACCCTGCAGCGCGTGTCTCGTTCCAGCTTGGAAAGCCGGCTGAGGCTGAGCAGAGGCTCCTGTGCCAGCATCTCTTGGGCTTACACCGGGGCTGTTTGGGGAGCGCAGAGCACTGGAGTTCGGAATCGCTTATCTAGTCAACCCCGTCTGACAGGGAGAGGGTCTGAGGTCGGGGAGGGTGGCACCGGGTAAGTCAGTGGTAGAACTGGGACTCAAGCTCTAGGCTTGCAGCGCTGAATTCGGGGTGCTGGGATGCATAAGAAGGTGGGGACACAGAACAGGGGCCTTGGGCTGAGGGGGACACCCTGTTCAGGAAAAGGCTTCATGGTTGGAGAGGTTCAGCACAGAGCACCGCCTGGGCTGCAGTCAGCAGAAGGGCTCTTCTCCCCGCCACTGGCGGACACCGACCTCCCCGCCCTGTAAGAGAAACCCCAGCACGGGCTCTGCGGACACAGCGCTCTCAGGTGTCCCTCCCGCCTGCCTTCCCCGGAGCAGCGAGATCTTCATAATCATGGGGCCCCTGGGGTGGTGTGCAGAGCAGGACCACCCCCCCGGAAACCTAGCTCTAATCAGACTGAGCATGAACTTTAGCCTCCACATCTGAAAAACAGGGCTCCGGTGGTGAAATTTAATTAGATGATGCATGTGAAGAGCCTGGCACACCAGCTCCTCACATGCCCAGGGACACGGGCTCCTCTCCCTGATGCCATAAACCAGGCCCAGAGACAAGTGAATAATTCACCCTGAGAGGGTCATGAACGAAAATGTGCCCCCTCGGCTCTGACTGGGTATTTTTAAAATGTTAAATATACTTATATTTATAAAAGCAGCTGTTATAGTCTAAAAATAGCACATACCTTTTAAACAAAAAACTCCAGTAGTGGTTTTGCTACTTAAAGATAAACCACTGCCCCTTCTCTATTTTTTTCTAGGCCTAGAAAAAAACTTTTTTCTTTTGTGTGTGAGTGTGTGTGTGTTTCACACAGTTACAGCCATGGTACACATGCACCTCTGTATCTTTAAAAAATGTAACATGGGCCGAAACCGGTTTGGCTCAGTGGATAGAGTGCCGACCTGCGGACTGAAAGGTCCCAGGTTCGATTCCAGTCAAGGGCATGTACCTGGGTTGCGGGCACATCCTCAGTGGGAGATGTGCAGGAGGCAGCTGATCGATGTTTCTAACTCTCTATCTCTCTCCTTTCCTCTCTGTAAAAAATCAAGAAAATATATTAAATAAATAAATAAATAAAAATATGTTTAAAAAAATGTAACATGTTTTAAAAATTGCCTCTAATAGGGTATATGCTTTATAAAAAGTATTTTATGGGCTGCATAATATTTCATTTCACGGGTCCATCACAGTTAACATTTAGACTTTCTCCCTATCAAAAAGAATGCCTTAACAGATATCTGTATAAGTACGTTTCTGTATTCAGAATGGTCTCCTCAGGAGGGGCCCCCCGTGGATTTATAGGGTCAAAAAGTATGAAGATGCTGCCGACCGCTTCCCTAAAGGGTTGAGTGGCTGTTGACAATGCTCCACCATAATACGTGCACATCAGCTGTGCCTTCCCTCGACAAGGCCGTTGGCGTTCAGCCTGGCCTCCTAAAAGGCAAGGAGTTCAAGCTCATACACAAAACTTCACCAAGGTGATGGTTCTGTGCCTCTCTGTCCTCGGGTGGGGGGGGAGGGGTTAGGCGGGGAGACCCGGCCTCCTGGAGAGACCTGGCTCAGAAGCGGCCCAGCTGCAAGACCGGCAGCGGCTCCCCAGAGCGCCTTCCCTCGATAATTACAGCACTTATCTGCGGGGTGGCCCTGGCAGGGCCATGTCAGTCAATATTTACCAAGTGTCCACTGCGCGGGGCCTCCTCCCTCAGCCCCTGTAATCGAAGCCGTGGTCAGGAAGGGCAGGCCCAGGAGGGCGGAGTCTCTGTGCCCAGCGCAGGGGGAGGAAGCCCAAGCCGGGTTCTGAAGGGTGGATGCAGAGCTGTCTGCTGTCTGCAGGGGAGACACGAGATTCAAGGCAGGGGCAGGGGTGAGCACCGCAGAGGCACGAAGAGGGAGGAGGACAAGGGGTGTGGGTAGACCAGACAGTGTGGGCAGGGAGCAGGGAGGAAGGCTGGCAGTGCCATGTGAGTCCCCAGAAAAAGGTTTTGGGCAGGACAATGACAAGGTCGGGTCCACGTTACAGAAGGAAACCCTGTACCAGCTCTGCTGGGAATGGGCTGGGAAGAGACGAGAGGCATGGGAGAGCTGAAACGGGAGTAGAGGAGCGAGAGAAGCAAAGAGGGAGTCCAGGGAAATTACGGCGGTCGACTCTTCAGGGCCCCAAAGAGATGGGCTGTGGGAACGTGGAGGGGAGAGCATCATGGTGGTGCCCAGGCCCCTGGGTGGGTGGAGTGATGGACACTAGTCACTGTCCACTCAGTGTCCAGTCCCCCTCTCCCCTAACAACAGAACCCCATTTTGTTCAAGGGTGGCCACGGAGCCAACCTAAAGCACACGAGCAGCCAGAGTGACGGTGGCAGCTCTGGCCCGTGCACCGTAAGCAGCAGCACCTGGGCCAGTGGTCCACTAGCCTGCGAGGCCGGAGAGAAGCGGGCATCGCGCCTTCAGGGGCTCGGGGCCTTCCCAGGTGCCGAGAAAGCACTGGCCTGAGAACCAAGGCCTACCAACGCCCGCGGAAGGAAGTCAGGACCAAGCAGATGCCCTGGGAGTGCTGAGACCCCCCCACTCCCCCCCACTATCCAGGGAGAGCCCCACCATCCATCGCCCCTGGGACACAGCAGACAGAGCACGGCGGTGGGAGCCTCTGGCTCACAGGCCCAAGGCACACTCCACCTCGTGGTACTTCAGCGACCCCATTTGTAAAATGGAAATACATCCCCCCCTCTTCCCCCCCCCCCCCCCCCCGACACCCACCCACACACACAGCTGTTGTGGTAACCTGACCCGGCCTGCCTTGCGAGCTCTGGCTCCCATCACACAGTCTTCTCGGCCATCTTCCCCGAGCTCGCTCTGCGTTCGCCTGTGTGGTGCCCTCTGCCTAGAAAGCCCTTCCAAGCTTCTAGGTCCTTATCTTCCAAAGCTCAGGTCCAGCCCGGATGCCCAGCAGAGCTCACAGGAGACAGAGGTCGGGGCTCCTCTGTGGGCCCCACATGCTCCTTTGGGAGCACTTCTCACACCGATAGGACACAGGCTGCTTACACACATCCCACCTGGGGACCACGAGCTTCCATCTTTTGAGGACTTCTAAGCGCCCCCCCCACACACACCTCCGCCCACCCCCTCACAGCTTAAGCAGCTGGGCTGCTGCTGGGAGGTGTGCAGGGCCGTGCAGAGGGATGAAGATGCCCTCAACCAGGCTCTACACAGCCCAGAGTAAAGCAGAGAAGGCTCCCAGCACTGGCCCAGCCACACCGCCCACCCCCAACCCAGCCAGTGTGGAGCTCAATAAACCTTCTTTAATGAACACAGGGCTTCCCTTCCCGGGCCTGTGATGGCAATAGATGGTTCTTGAAGTTGGGATGGTCAGCTAGAGGGGTCCGCCCTGGCCTCTCCCCCACAGGAAGGCACTGCTGTGCCCATTTTATAGACAAAGTGAGAGAAGCTCAGAAGGGTGACCTGACTTGCTTGGGGTCACAGGAAGAAAAGAAATTCAGGCACCCAGCCCTGGGCCTGCTCCCTCTGTGCTGTCTTTCCATGATTCTGCACGTTAGTGGAGAAGAACTGAATCCAGAAGCAGGAATCTCACAGGAAGCCAGGCCCTCTCTCACACCTGCACGTTCACATGTGCACACACATGTGCACACTGAGTCGGAAACTCCCACAGGGCCCTCTAGGCAAGACACAGACTGGGAGAAAATATGTGCAAAATATATACTTGACAAAGAACTTGTATCCAGAATGTATAAAGAACTGTTACAACCCAATAATAAGATGACCAACAACAAAATGATTGAAGATTTAAAGGTGGGCAAAATACTTAAACAGTCACGTCACCAAAGAAGATACATGGATGACAAACACACAAAAGATGCTCAACATCATCACTCATTGAAAAATGCAAATTAAAGCCACAGGAGATGCGACTACACACCTGTTAGAATGGTTAATATTAAAAAGACTGACCGTAGCAAGTGCTGGCAAGGAGTGGAGGACCCGGAGCTCTCGTACACTGATGAGGGGAATGTAAAATGCTACAACCACTTGGGAACTATTCGGGCAGTTTCTTAACAGGTTAAATATATATTTACCGAATAATTCAGCCATTCCACGCCTAGGTATTTAGCCAAGAGAATAGGGAAGTATATGCCCACACAACAACTTATACACAAATGCTTCCTGCAGCTTTATTTCTAAAAGCAAAAAGCCTGGGGGAAAAAAAAGTCCAACAAATGAAGAGATAAACAAATCAGGGTTTATCCTTCCATGCAAAAGAATACCACACAGCAATAAAAAGGAATAAACTATTGATATACACAACAACATGAATCTCAAAATAATTATGCTGAGTGAAAGATGCCAGACCAAAAAAAGAGTGCTTACTGTATGATCCTGTTTCTATAAGATTCTAGAAAATGCTACATAATCTGTAGTAACAGCAGGTCAGTGGTTGCTGGGGACGCGGTGGGGGAGGGAAAGGCACAAGAGGGCGGAAGTACCAAGGGGCAAGAGGAAACTGGGGGATGATGGAGGCGTTCATTATTAATCATGGTGATGGCTTTGTGGGTTAGATGCTAAGTAAAAACTAACCAAATTGTACACTTTCAATATGTGCAGCCTGTTGTGTGTTGACTATCTATATACATAAAACCCTAATATGCAAATAAACCTAAGGGCGGGATAACCAAACAACTGAACAACTGGTCACTATGATGTGCACTGACCACCAGGGGTTGTGCGCAGAACATGGCGGGCATTGGCCAAGGCGGAATGGTGGAGCAAGTGAGCAGGGGCACCAGACCAAGGCAGGGCACCAGTCGCTGTCATCGAGGTGAGCCTCTGGTGGTGGTTACTGAAAATTCTTTGCTCCTGTGTGCCATGGTCCTGCCCAGAGCTCACACCCACTGCTGGAGCCAGAGCTGCTGCTCACACCTGCTGTCGGCACCCAGCACCAGCCCCGACTGCTTGGCGCCATCAACGGGTGCGAGGAGCAGCTGCCAGCCCTGATCACCCCTAAGGGCTTCTCCACCTTCCCCTGCTCCTGAGGGGTGATCGGGCAGCAGCCACCGCTCCGGCCCTGGCCCCAATTATTCTGCACTGTCTATGGGTGTGAGTTGAGCCGGTGCAGTCAGTGCATGGGAGCAGTGGTGGTGGGAGCCGGGCTGCCAGCAGACAGGGGACCTGGAACTGTGGCGGAAGGAGCCGGGCCGGGGCGTGGAAGATGGGCCAAGACCTGCCCCTGTGCCCACCGCAGCCTCATGGCTCACAGTTCCTTTCAAGGTGCACGAATTCATGCACTGGGCCCCTAGTAGTTCAATAAAGCTGCAACAAAGAGAAGGAGGGGCAGGGGAAAGAGAAGCAGAAGGAGCAGCAGCAAGCAGGGTGAGTCTTACTTAGGACGCCAGGCACACACACAGACATACACATGTGTGTTAAGGATGACGCTGCCACCTGGCCTCTAGGGATACTTAAGTCTCTCAACCCAGGATTCTATTGGCTACTTTTCATTTGCTCATTTCTTTTTCCAAAGTACTTCCTGTGGGCCTGGCTTGTGCTGGGCCCTGGGATTCAGAGGTAAAGCAAACAGTCCTTGTCCTGGGCAGTTCGTTCCATCAGTCATGGCATAGCCTGCCCCAAATTCAACCTGAACATTTAGCCACGTGCCCCAAACACCCCAGCTGGCTCCCTGCTCCCTTCGCAGGACCTCTCAGAGATCTTTCTGGACCTCATTTTGCTTCTAGCCTTGCCCCTCTGGGGAGAAGCCTTCAATGATTGCACTTCTCCAGCAGAAATCGGTCTTTTATCTGTGAACACACACCCAAGCCAAACCCCAACTGATTTCTAATAACTGACTAATGAGATCTGAGCCAAGTCTGCACAGAATCACAGGAATTCGGGGTGGGGGAGAATCTGAAGGTTTCAAAGCCCAACATCCATCTGTTTGAAGCTCAATTTCTCTGACCCAGTTTGGATACCTCCAGTGAGAGGGGAGCTCACTACCAACTGAGGATGCACTGGGTCTTTGGAAAATTAGAGAAGTTACAGTTCTTTCTAACTGTGGATGGAAGGGCACGGCATTTATTAAGCACCTACTGTGAGCTGAACCCTGTGCAGGGGGCTTTGCACATGTGGGATTTCTAATCTGGCTTAATTCTCATGCCAGAGGTGCCCTAAGAGGCTGGAGCTATGATTATGATGCCTGTTTTTACTGCTGAGGAAACAAGGGCCAGAGAAATCAAGTGACTCGCCCACGTCACAAAGTAAGTCCATGTGGAGACCGAGGTGGCAGCCCAAGTGTGTCCACCTCCGAAGTCCGGGCCTTCTGTCTCCGACCGCTCAGGGCAAAGGGCCTGCCAGCGTCTAGATCTGGAGCCTGGTTTCCTTCCCCTGGATGCTGACCTCTGGGATTCCTTACCCTGACCATCTCCTGCCAGTCCCACCCAATCTGAGGCTCCTCCTCTCGCAGGCACAGAACCCTCCAAGGCCCCTCCTGCGGGGGTGGAGAAGGGCTTTCTGAAGGGAGTCGGCCCAGGTACCAGCCAGCAATCCCCATAGCCACCCTCTCACACAGGTGCTATAGGGCTAGGACCTAACATTCGGAAGGCGCGCAATCCAATGGCAGCTGTTACTACTATTTCTTCGAGCCAGGCGCCATTTGTATATCTTTATCAGGCTGAATAGCTCCCCGAGGGCAGGACCACACCTTGGCGCCTGCCTCAGAGCAGACACCCCGGGCATTCTGGTGGAATGAATGGGTGTAAATACTTCTTTTCGTTCCCCCACAGAGGCCGGGATCAAGCCTTACCACGGAAGGTGCTTGATGCATATTTGATTAATGGGAGCCGCAAAAGAGAAGCTGTCATTAGAGGTTTCCATCGGAATCCCAGAACGCCCTGCAACCTGTCCGTGGGCGTCCTCCCGCGAACTCGGAACTCTTCTGGGGCCTTTCTTGGAGAACGCTCCGGGCTTCCTCCACAGCCAGATCCCGACACCCCCTCCGTGGCGGCCGCGTGGCAGAGCCATGCAGGTCCGGAGGGACTGCTTACCGCCCAGCCCTCACCACGACCCCAGCAGAAGGCGGCAGGACCTCGGCCGCAAGGCCAGCCAGGCTTCCAAGGACAGGAACTGCCCCCCACCGAGCAGCTGCCAGAGCCTCTCTTTAGGCCACCTCTCCAGGCGGCTTCTCTGCCAGGCTTCCCAGGCCGTCAGCCAAGTTCCCTCTTCTGAGGCTGCCGACCAAGCTCCCAAAGACCCAGTGGTAGGGAAGCCCGGCTGGTGCCAACTTCAAGGGGGCACAGAGGTGTCTGGAGGCTTCGGTCCCTAGAGACTCGATCCCGACAGTGCTGCCCAAAAGGGAAGGGGCACAAACAGGGCCTTTGACGCCGGAGGCCCAGACGCAGATCACAAGCTGCCAAAGAAACGTGTTCCCAGCCTTGCAGACAGGCATGCCCCGGCCCGGGCGCCTTTCCGGCCTCCCCTCCCTCTCCGACCTCATGCTCAGCTCACAGCTACTGAGCTTTAGTGTCCGACACCTGGCACTTGACATCGCAGGACATGAACCGATGGTCCACCACACTCACGTTCTAATATGTGCATTTAAAAATGTTGACCACGTTTTAAAAATCAAGAGATGTCATGAAGGAACATCCAGATTTCTGTTTTATGAATCAGAAGATCTGGCAACACAGGGCCCAGGAGGCGGCTGGCAGCAGCCTCTTTCAAGCAAGCCTCTCTCCATTTGCCGCGGTCCCTGCACAGCCCAGCCTGGTTTGCCTCTGTAGACAACTGGGTTGGAGGTCCCTGGCTGTGCCTGTTTTATGGTGGCACACAGACCTCCTAATGACAGTAAGAGGTGGATGGCACCGTTTCCCCATTTTACGGATGAGGAAACAGAGGCTCTGGGAGAAAAAGTCACTTGGCCAGGATTCGAACCCAAGCAGCCTGACTCGAGTCAAACACAAGGACACCCGTCTACGGCAAAATTAATGGACAATGCAGTGTTTAGTAAAGCAGAATGCATTCAATTTGAAGAAGTACTTCCCCCCTGATATTATACGGCCTTCTTTCCGTGGGAGATGGAACTGTTAACATGCTCTTTCTCTCACTATGTGGTAGTGATAGTAAACAGAACTCTCACTGCCCTTTGAATGTCCTTAGATGGCAAAATAGAACGCTGGCTAACCGAGGACAGACTCCCCAATGTACCGATGTTTGAAATCTGAGGCCGGGGACCGCTGCTCTGCTATGAAACCTTCTCTCCCAGGAAGACAGCCTGCTTCGGCGACTGCCTGGCTCAGAACCCCCAAACCGCCTTATCTGCAGCGCATCCGCATCCTATCACCGAAGAGGTGGCTTCTGAACTGAGCCTTTCCCAAGCCCCGTCCCTGCAGCAAACCCACAGAACACTTGTTCTGGCCTCTTGTTATATTTATCTCATTCTTCCTCGAGTTACAGTTATCTGTATCCTCTCCACTCCCGTGCCCCCTAAAGTGGTTACAGAACAGAAGAAAGAGCGGCTGAACTGTCAGCCAGTGGGAGCTGGCGAAGCCCTCAGAGACCACCTCTGGCGCTCATTTTGCAGGTGTGGGGAAGCAAAGGGCCTCGCCTCGGGCCACCCAGGGAGCTGCTGGCAGAGCCAGGCGAGTCTCCCAACTCGCGCCGGCTCTTTCCACTGCACCAGGCCGCTTCCTAGACACTCCCTTTAGGTTGACTCAGCACCTCAGTTCAGAGGACAGCGCTGAGCATGTGACAAATGCTTTGTGAATATCTGTCTATTAAGAGGTGCAAAGCGCCCAGGGAACACAGGCCTCTCCCTCTCCAGGGCCCTCAGCCCGAGCTTCATTTCACCCGCATCCAACCTTCACTCTGTGAGCTGCCCATCAAATGAAGAAACGGCCCCTCAGGCCCCTGGTGACCTGGATGGAGATTGACTGCGTGCAGCTGAGAAATGCCATTCCCACGAGGCCGGAGTTATGATCCCAGGCTTGCTGAGGGATCGTGGGTAAATGCCTTCACCTCTCCAGGTGTTAGGTGCTGCAGACAGGAGGGATGGTGAGAACAGATGTGAGGAAGATTCCCCAAGTTGTAGGCACCTGACAGGCTTTCCAAGAGGAATTTCAGAGTCCCGCCTCCATAAGCACCGGAGGAGGGAAAGCTTTAGGCCCCCCTGGGGCACACGGGTAGCTCCACCGGAAGGGTGGCACACAGTGGGCTTGAGCTGTCCCTCGGATGTCTGTGGCTACTTTTTGGGTTGTTGGGATCAAGAGTCAACGAGACTTTAAAACTGTTTGGAAATATCCTAAGCTGGGTAGAACATTTATCATCGTCCTCACCATCATCCTCTTGCATAAACTCAAAGCTGAAAATAAGGAGCTGATAATGGTATCAGCTCTCTAATGCTTTCCTGGCCTCTGAGCAGAAAAGACCACCCCTCCCACCCCCAGGCCCATCATAGCCCATATCAGGATTATCACAGTTCCTAGACGGTTTACCATACCTACACGTTTAGATATTTGTCTCTTCCGTCAGCTTCTTAAAACTAAAGATCAACTCTTACTCTTTCCTGTATCCCCTGCACTTACCCCGCGGGTAATAAATAACAGATGCTGATTAATGTTTCTCTGGACAAGGAATCCCCTTCACGCCTATTCTGGGACAAGGTGGCATTTAGGTCTTTCACAGCCAGTAGATTCATCCAGTCCTTTTGTGGGACGGGAGCACCGACATTCAGAGGGAAGCTGGTTTACCCAAAGCTGCTCAGTCAATGAGAGGGCACAGACTGAAAGCAGCTCTTTGACTCCCAGGACAGCGCGCTTCCAGCTCAACTTTCTCAGGTTTCACAACAAATTCGCCGTGTAACTCTGGGCAAGACCCTTTGCCTCTCTGCCCTGACTTTCTCACTTGTGAAATTGGTAAAATTATGGCGCCCACATAACGGGATTTTCTGAGGAGTAACTGAGTGCCCCTGTGTAAACCACACAGCACATAGGAAGCCTGTCTGTCGTGATTGCCATTCATTCCGAGCCATTCTCCGTGGTAAAGGGCACCCACCACCCACCAGCACAGCAGAGCTCACAGTGAAGGAAGGCTTTTCAGCACCGATCTATGCACGTTTCCACCCAGCAAGTCCTCTGCAGTAATTACTTCAGGGAAATACCTTTCCCTTCTCCAAACCGCGGTGCGCACGTGCAGCGTACACACACGCACAGTGATGACAGCAGGTCCGACGGGGGGCAGTGAAACTTTTGCAAGAGCGTGCTCTTTCGAGTCAGGCGGACCTGGTGTCAGATAATAGTTCTGCCCCTTCCAGCTGTGCAATCTTAGGCAAGTCAGTCTCTCTAAGCCTCAGCCTCATCCTCTCTCAAACGGGTATGCTTTTTAATGAGAATTACATGAGATAGGGAATGGTCTGGCACTCCATCAATGATACTGAGAGCAATAACAGTCCCATTTTTACTTAACAAAATCCACTTAAAAATGTCAGAACCTTAGGGATCATGTAGTCCAGTCCTCCCACTTTATAGCTGGAGACCCAGATCTTGAGAGGAGGTGTGATTGGCCCAAGGTCATCCAGTGAGGTGGTGGAATGAGACCTGAGACCTGGGTCTCCTGGTTTTCTACTGTGCATCCATTTTGGCTCACTTGATTCTGCTCATCTGCCTCTACCCCACAAACATAGCAAGTGGCTGGACTCACTCTCTTCCCAATCCTCTTCCCTTCATATTCATCTTAGCACCACCTGTTTGCCAACAACACCCCTCTCCCAGGCACAGCTAGCCCCTTTAAACCTGACTTGAGAAGGTAAAACCGCTGTTGGCCACTGGCAATGGCATAACAACAGTATTAACAACAGAAGTGACAACCAGGAACTTGCACAATGCCCTGTACTTAAAAGTGCCTTCACCTACACCATCAACACATTCCCAAAACTTCTCCCTAACCCGTTGGCTCAGGGACATAATTTCCTCAATCGTCCTGAAGACCTACTTTGTGCCTAGCCACAGACCAGAGGTTGAGGACATAGAGAGGAAAGACAGGGCCTCTGCCAGGAGGATGAAGGCAGGTGGAGACACCACAACTTCTTTTGACCCAAAGGGTACAGCAGCCAAGTCCCTGCCCCACGCCCTGGGGCGCTGTCTTTATCATGCCATCAAGAGGCAGAAGGTATCTGTGGAATAGGCTGGAGAGAGAAAGGGTAAGTGCAAGCCTGGAAATTACAGCAGGGAAGGAGATAAAGAATAGAAAATCTGGACACTAAACACGTGACTGCCTCGTCTCAGGGGAGATCCTAGTAAGAGACTCCCAAGAGGACAAGGGAGCAGCAGGGGGTCCACTTGAAACCAGGAAGCTTGGTCCCCACCCCCTGCTGGCACACAAGCTTCTGATGCTTCTGTTCCCTTAGCGACTCTGCCCTCAGATGCCAAGGTTTTCCAAACCCAGGGCCGGGCTATCTATGCCTCTTTGGGACCATCTTTTGCTAAAATGATGTCATAGCCCTTGCAGTGGGAATGTGGCTTCCTAGGCCCTCAGCCCAGCAGCCCAGCACACTCCAGCATCATTAGCCCCTGGCAGGGACACCTCCGCAGGGATGTAGAAGAGGCTGGCGGGGCGGGGCGGGTGGGGTACCAGGCGGAGAGAAGAGGACTAAAAGCAGCTACTCCTCTTTCCTCAGTCTATCTCCCAGCTCCCGTGTCTCTGAAAACCTACTATGTGCCAGGCACAGGTCCAATTCTAAGTGTTTCCTTTAATCCCAACATCAACCCTTTGAGACGTGTGCCCTTCTTCCCGACTTACAGATGAGGAAACTGAAGCTTGGGGAAGGGAAGTGACTTGACAAAGGTCACCCTAGTGACGGCACAGGGATGCCAGCAGAGGACTGCCTGGTGCCTCCGGTTCCACGAGACCCACAAGGTCAGGGTTTCACTTGAGAAGTCCAGAGTTGAGAGAGATCAACTGAGGAAACCCCAATTATTTCATAGACTCGAGTTTGAATCCTGGGTTGCTTTAAGAGACGGGTCTCCTGCCACATTAAAGCTGCTTGAGTGGCATATTAACATTGTACAGACCATCTAATCCAACTCCTGCATCGAACAGATGAGCAGACAGACACCCACGCCTGGAGCATTTTAAAATGGCTACTAGTCGCCTACTAGCAAGCTAAGGGGCCAGACCCCAACCGCTGGCACTTTCCCTACCCCACCCTGCCTGCAGAGACCACCGTCTTCTGGGGAGCAACTCCAGCTCATCCCACACCACCCGATGGGCAGAGAAAGCAGAGGAAACAGGCAGTGAGGACCCAGGCCTCCCTCATCTGCAGGGCGGAGGGAGGGAATACGGGGCTGCTCAGGCCAGTGGGAGCCCGAGGAGTGGAAGGAGGGAGCATCCCACCCCAGGAGGCTCCAGGGAGAGTGGGGCCGGGACCTCCCGCGTTAGAGGTCACGGGCATGTTCTCCTGATCTACTGCAGGGCCCGGATACTTCTCAGGGGGATATGGGAGGGAGGCCGTCACTGGTACTTGACCTTGGGTTGGGTGTGGGGTTCCAGCCTTCTTCCACCCCCAGGGAGCCTTGCTCCTCCTCCAAGAGGAAAGAGGCGAAGTGTTTGCCAAATGCTGGGAGAGGAAGACAAACAGCGATGCGGGGAGTCCCTAACGCCCTCTTCATCGCCCACCTGGGGCATCTTCCTTATGGCAATGAGTCTCCTCTAGTTGTGAATTTCACGGTGGCGGCGGTGGTGGGGGTGCAATTAGAAGGATGTAGGGGAAGGAAGGGAGGGTATGAGTGAGTCACAGTTAACCCCTCCTCGGCCGCTGCCCTCTGCGGATTCTACCGCAGCGAGCGGCCCCCGCCCGCCACCCGCCGCGCTGCAGCGCAGGGGCCCCTCCGGGTCGCCGCGGCCTCCTCACCTGAGTCCACTCGCCCTCTGCGGCCGCGCGGGCTCGCACCGCTCCGGCCCGGCTTGGCGCAGCGCCTCTGCAGTCGCTGCTGCAGCTGCCCGGCCGCGATCAGCAACCTGCGGCGGCGGGGAAAACAGACAGACAGGTGCAGGTGAACGCGGGCGGGGACCCCAGGCAGGGGAGCCCCCGGCCGCCGACAGCTGGGCCGCCGCGGCCGGAGAGCTTGGAGGGCGGGCTGCCTGCGGGGCGCCGGGCCCGCTCCTCCTGGCGGTGCGCGCCTCCCCTCCCCCCACCCCGCACTGGGCACCCCGGGCTGCGGCGGGCGCCGCTGGGGGGTGGGCTCGGAGGTCCCCGGAGACCCTGTCATCACCTGTGGAGGCTGCCATGGCCTCGGCTGCCCGGCCAGGGCTGCCGAGCTGCTCTCCGGAGCCCCTGCTGGAAGCGGCTAACTGGGCGCTCGCCGGGGCTGGGGCTGCCGGGAGGGCGGGGCGGGGAGGGTGAGGTGGATGGAAGGGATGAGCCAGTCGGCGGCTCGCCGGCAGCTGCGTAAGCGGCTGGTCTTCACTTTCCTTCTTAAAGAGATAGTTGGCCCCTTGCTCCAGAGGGCGTGGGAGCGGACACGCGAGCACGCAGAGCGGCGTCCTCTGCCACCTACACACCAGTCTGTACTGGGCGGTGGGGCATCGCGGAACGTGCGTTGGTTCGCTAAGCGGCTGTGTGACCCTGGGCGAGTCCCTTAACCTCTCTGGGCCTCAGCTTTCTGCTCTGTAACATGGGATGATGATACCCATCTGGCTTCCTGGCACACGTTTGGCTTACATGAAATAAATATTTTGATCTGAATTCCGTTAGGAACATATTTCACTCCCCAAACCAAGTATTTCTGAGTACCAGGGTTATTGAATGCAAACTGCACTTGGACTATTACAAAAAATGATAGCAAGAATCTTAAATATCTGAAAACGAACATGTTTTTTCTTTGAAGTTAAGATGGTGATTCATTGGAAAGGTGGAAAGAGAAACAATTACAACCTAAAAATAAATGTTCGTGAAACATTTTTCCCCACTGCCTTCCATCACTATCACGTAGTTGAACCCTGATTGCTGTTGGCACATCGATGGAAGTTATTTACTCCCCAGGCTGGTCAGCTGCAAGGACTGGCCGCGACCACCATGGAGGATCAGCTGTGCAAGGTCCCTCCCCACGGAGCAGGACTGACTTCGGCAGGGCTTTGGTGCCCACTGAGCCTGCCTCTTAAGTGTGTCGCTTGCAGAAGTGGTTGGCTAGTGCTTTAACGCGGTTTTGTTGCAGGGAAAAAAAACAGGTTTGGAGTGGATTTTTCTTGGTCTGGCCAGTCTTGGGTGGGTTTTTGACTTCATGCAGGAAAGATCTCACAGTATGAGTCCAGGTGATTTTGAGAGTACGTCTATTAAAGCTGAGGACAGTGAGACAAAGGAAGGTCGTAGGGGAGAAGAAGCAGCAGGAGGGAGCCCAGGCGGTACTCTGTTCTTACTCTAGGAATGTTACAAGAAAGAAGTGAGCCGCGCTGGGCTGAGTGAATTCACTGAGAAGTAAAAGTCACAGTGAGGGAAGCGAGTCTAGGCAGGGCTGCTGTCAGCTCACTGAAAAGTCTAGGATAGAAGAAGCAACAGGAGAGAGACTAGGTGGTATCACTGTGGCTCTCTAGAGACGTTACAGAGAGTGAGCCGCCTTAGGGCTGCTGTTAGCTCACTGAAAAGTCAGAGGAAAGCAGGCCTTGGAAACGGAATCAGGGTGTAAACCTGGGGCGAGCTGCCACTGCCGATTGCTCCCCCGGTTGCAAATCTCATGGGAACCCTTAGAGTTTCTAGGAGAGAAAAGTAAAGATGTACACCTGAGAGGGAAGAAAGTTGTGGGCGTGCTCCAGAGAGAGCCCACCTCAAAGTGAAATCTTTTTCTGTAGCTCTGATTTGTGGTAAATCACTCTACAACAATGCCTATAATTTTGCAATAAAGGCCTATAATTTTTTTTGGCATTGGTTACTTTCCCCCCGCTATTCAATTAAATTGAATTCTATCAGATGACCATTATTACATTATGTTTTGTGGGAAAACATGTAGAGCATTTGTAGCAGGAATAGGAAATGGTAGTGAAAAAAGCCATGTGAAAGGTGGCCTGATGTCTAAAAAAAACACCGATTGCTATATTAGCAAGTCAATTGATGAAATGTTTTATCTGCCCTAAGGCTCACCTAAATTATGTAAGTGACTTTTTTACACTTAAAGTAAAATCAAAGGAAGCCATGTTTTTTTTTTTAAATCAGGAGATAATTTGTGATCCTCATTAAAAATATACCTTTTTGTCTGACCCACATGTATTTTTGCTTGGTACTTAGAAGACTACATTTCCCAGAATTCTCCACAAGGAATTTCTCTAAAACTAGAGTACTTTCACCCACAATACTCCCATCTGGAATGGAGTTAGGCAATAAATAATTCTCTCCTCTGCATCATAAAACGTGATTAAAAAAAGAACTAGTGTTTAGTCATAATGTAAATTGCAAAGGAGGATTTTAAGCATAAAGCAAAATTGCTCTAAAGAAATCAGTAGTTTTGTTTTGTACTAATTGGGAAATACTTAAATTTGTTTAGTTTCAAAACAATTTTGATTCCACTGCTAAGCACACTGCTCCCACTGAATGCCATAATACAACCTGAACAAAATGCAGAGAGCAACTACTTGAGGAGTCTGAAGAGAAAATATTAGCAGGCAAATTAGGGAAGAAGGCCACTGAACTAGTGAATTCACCATTTTTGTTTCCTCTGGTGTCCCCTGGCCTGGTTTCAAGGCAGCCAAAATCTGGAATTTAGGGAATAAACAGAGATAGCTCTCAAAGAGTCTCCCTAGTTCTGACTTGAAGATCAGGAAAGGAGACCCCTTGATGCTCAGGGTGAGAGGGGGAAATAATTGTTCTTTTCTGTTTTAGTCTCTTCTCCATTGTCTCATGACCCAGCCTCCAAGCAATCCTGCAGTGGTGGCTGTGACAACAGGGACCCATAGGTGCCTGAAACTCGGAGGGAGGAGAAACTTCTCCAATCAGAGTAGCTGTGGTCCTGGATTACGTACTTAGCAAACATATCCTTCAGAAATAAAGATGATGTAAAGAAATTCCAAGATAAAGAAAAACTAAGAGAACTCATTGCCAGAAAACCTGCTCTGAAAGAACTACGAAAGAAAAATTTTTTTAAAAAATATATTTTATTGATTTTTTTACAGAGAGGAAGGGAGAGAGATAGAGAGTTAGAAACATCAATGAGAGAGAAACATCGATCAGCTGCCTCCTGCACATCTCCTACTGGGGATATGCCCGCAACCCAGGTACATGCCCTTGACTGGAATCGAACCTGGGACCTTTCAGTCCGCACGCCGACACTCTATCCACTGAGCCAAACCGGTTTTGGCGAAAGAAAATTTTTTAGTTAAAAGGGAAATTATATAAAAGGAAACTTGGAACATCAGGAAGAAAGAAAGAAGGACAATCACAATGGTAAATATCTGGGTACATTTAATAACCTATTTTTCTCCTCTTGAATTCTTTTAAATATGTTTGACAGCTGAAAGCAAAACTCTCAACATTGTCTGATGGGGTTTCAATGTAGTGGATGTAAAACATAAGACAATTAATTGCAATACAAAGGAGGGAGTATAAAGGAACTTATATGATACAAGGTTTCTACACTCCACTTGAAGTGGTAAAATATTGATTCTAAATAGAATGTGAAAAGTTAAACATGTGTTCTGTAGTTTTTAGAGCATCCATTTAAAAATATAACAAAAGATATAGTAAAAATCAGCAGATAAATTAAAATGGAATTCTAGAAAAATGTTCAAATTTTCCAAAATAAGACAGGAGCAAATGGTAAACAAACAATAAAATGGTAGATCTAAACCCAAGCATATCAATATCAATATGTGGTTTAATGACACATCAATTAAAACAGAGATTATCAGGATGGATAAAAATGACTTAATTAGATGCTAACTACAAGAAACTCAGTTTAAATATAATGATATAGGCAGGCTAAAAGTAAAAGATGGACAAAGATATACCATGCAAATACTAATCAAAGGAAAGCTGGATAGCTTAATATGAGAAAAAGACTTTACAGGCAGAGAGAAACAAATACCGTAAGATTTCACTTACATGTGTAATGTTAAAAACAAAACAGCCGAAACCGGTTTGGCTCAGTGGATAGAGCGTCGGCCTGCGGACTGAGGGGTCCCAGGTTCGGTTCCGGTCAAGGGCATGTACCTGGGTTGCGGGCACATCCCCAGTGGGAGATGTGCAGGAGGCAGCTGATCGATGTTTCTCTCCCATCGATGTTTCTAACTCTCTATCTCTCTCCCTTCCTCTCTGTAAAAAATCAATAAAATATATTAAAAATAAATAAAAAATAAAAACAAAACAAACAAACTAAAACAGAAACAGATTCATAGATACAGGAAACAAATTGGTGATTACCAGAGCGGGGTGGAATGGAGGTATAAGTGAAATAGGTGAAGGGGATTAAGAGGTACAAACTCCAGTTATAAAATAAGTAAGTCATAGGGATATAATGTACAGCATGGGGAAGGGAATGCAGTCAGTAATATTGTAATAACGTTGGTGACCAAGACTAACTCATTGTGGTGATCATTTTGTAACGTACAGGTATACCAAAAAATGTATACACACTTTAACAGCTGATAGGTCAATTTCCAAAACAAAATGTATTTTAATAAACACTGCTTTTATAATTACTCAAAGTGTACGTATACATTTTTTGGAACACTCTATATGTAAATATCAAATCACTATAATGTACACCTGAAACTAATAGGATATTGTATGCCCATTATATTTCAATTTAAAAAGAAAAGAAAAGAAAGACTTCAGAGCAAAGAAAATTACTAGTGATAAAGAGAACCATTATACAGCAATAAAAGGGCCACTTCACCAG
Source organism: Myotis myotis (assembly GCF_014108235.1). Classification (NCBI taxonomy): domain Eukaryota; kingdom Metazoa; phylum Chordata; class Mammalia; order Chiroptera; family Vespertilionidae; genus Myotis; species Myotis myotis. Next base: position 271,932 of record NW_023416366.1, read on the forward strand.
GAAGACATAATAATTACAAATGTGAATGCATCTAATAAAAGAGTTTCAAAATACATGAAGCGAAAACTGTCAGAACTGAAAGGAGAACTAGACAGATTCACAATGACAGCTGTAGACATGGACACTCCTTTCTCAGTAACAGAAAATAAGCAAAGTGACAGGAAATAAGCAAAGATGTAGGAGAACTGAGCAGCACTATGTGCTACGTGTAACAACTTGGACTCATCTCAAAGATGTTACACTGAGTGAAATAAACCAGTCTCCAAAAGATTTTATACTGTACGATTCTATTTACATGAAAATGGAAAAATAAAAAATAAAACTATAGTCATGTAGTAGAGTGGTTGCCAGGAGTTAGAATGGGAGAAAGATGTGACTGGGAAGGGATAGCATAAGGCAGTTTTTTTGGTTGATGATACTGTTGGCATCTTGCTTGTGGTGGTGGAATCTACATATGTGCTAAAATTGATAGAACTGTGCACCAAAATGAAAAAGTCAATTTTTCTGTATATTAATTTTAAAAAGGTAATTTGACATTTAAATCTTATAGTTAATATACCCAAAGAAGCCATTTAGAATTTAGTTTGTAGCATAACAGTATTTTAGAGAATATCACAGGCTTCATTTTACAGTCTAGTATGGAGCTCACAGAGCATTATATGAAAATTTCCTAGCAAACTCCAAATAAGAAAAAAAATCATTTTAGTGTAAGAAATGCTTAATAAACACCAAGTAAAAGAACATTTATTTTAGTAACCTTCACTTGAATTCCAGCTGCAGACAACATATCTGCTAACATTTTAAACATAATAAACATAGTTTTACTGACACATGAATGGTGATTATAATAATCAGTAAGTAGTGAACAAAAAGGTTAAATAACCTATAAATAGACTAACAGCCATTTAGATAATTTAAAACAAAGATGAATTTTATAACTCTTCAATTAAGATATTAGATTGAAAACCATGGCACTAGGTCAAATCAAGGATGATATGCATTTGACTCAAATAAGTTATTGTCTGGCCCTAACCAGTTAGGCTCAGTGAATAGGGCATCAGTCTGTGGACTGAAGGGTCCGGCAGGTTCAATTCCGGTCAAGGGCACATGCCCAGGTGTGGGCTCGATCCCCAGTAGGGGGTGCGCAGGAGGCAGCCAATCAATGATTCTCTCTCATCATTGATGTTCCTATCTCTCTCTCCCTCTTCCTTCCTCTCTGAAATAAATAAAAATGTAAAAATAAGTAAATTATTGTCTGTGGGGAAATAAAAAGTATTAATTATTAATTAGCCCCATAAATTTAAAATAAATATTCCAATGTAAAGTAGCCTTTTAATAACATCCTTGAGTGTTTCCTGAAGCCATATAATATTTTCAAAATGTATTCTAAATGCAACATTCAAGTCAGGGAAATGGTACGTACTATACATTTAAGTCAGCTAAGTTAAAACTATTACTCAGCTATAATTTAGTATTTCTGTGAGCATATATGTTTCCAGCTCTGGCTATGATTATTCTGAGCTTACAAAGAAGAAATGGCAGGTTGGCTTGTCTATGAAAGGGATCAGACCTTCAGCTGCTTCCAGGCGGCTGCTGCGTTAAATCGAACAATCTATATAGAAATTCCAATGATGACATAAATCTGCATGTTCTGAATTTCCTTCATATTTTATGGAACATCGGTCCCACTGTAGCTATAATATCTGCATAGGGGGCACTCTGGCTCAGCTCAATAGCCCGCTGTTTTTTTAGGACAAGAAAGCTATAAAATCTGGCAGCAGCTTGTTTTCGGTCACTATTTCTGCAGAGAGTCATCAGACTAAAGCACTTCATTCCTGTCTTGTGAGATTCCTGGGAAAAGAATTAGAAAAGAGAAAAGGAAAGGCAAACAAGATCACTAGAAGTAGAGCAGGCTGTGGATGCACAATGAACAACAAAATATTGGCATTTTTAATAAGTGACTGTGAAATCCTTACATGGAGAAATGCAAATGACTCATGAGTAAGCTTAAAAACCATATAGGTCACTGAGCACAAGCTTGGTTCATTGAGAAATGCATGCAAAAGAGCTCTAAAGCGTTATACAAATTCCTAAGGTGTTAATACAAATGTTCGGTCTTTTAAAAAATTGATGTTAACATAAATGGCTCCTGTGGAAAGTGTAATTAATTTAGGCTTGCAGGGAGAGAAAAATCCACAGGACTTTGGGAGGCTCCTAATGCAATGAAGATTATAAGCTATCAGGCTTCTCTTCCTTAAAGGCACTGAGGGATGGTGGTGACTATGAAATTCTAGCAGTAAATATAGAATTCTATTTTGTATATCTCAGTGATAGGGCAATATGACTATATAAATATCTCCCAGTTTCTTTGCACAGGTTAAAAAGATGTTGGTTTCATCATAGGGTAACTGTGAACCTAATAGAAAAAGTTGAGGTAAAATGAAGTGTTTAATTATGGATGAAGAGAACTCCTTTTATGAAGACTTGTACTTGGTATCAGATTCCTAGAATAGAAGTACGGTTTTTAGTTAGAATTGCTGGCCAGTATCCCTGTGAGTACGGTACTTCTTGGATAGTTGTGAAGCATTTTTAGAAATATCATATACAAGTGTGTGGTTTTTTTTTTTTTTTTTATTTTTTTTATTTTATTTATTTTTTTTTTTTTACCAGTTCATACCATTTAACAAATTAATAAGCTAAATACTGTATCTCAACCAAAGAAGCGGCCCAGGCTTGGCAACTTTTCAGAGATGGCATGATAGGTCTTCATTTATTCCTGTTCTTGAGGAGATGTGATGTGAGTTAGAGGCTTTCTCCCCTGGGATGGAGCAGGGACAGCCCTTTCAATTTCAAGAATCCATTTGAAAACCACTCTGAGTGGACAAATATGCAAGGTTCAACAATGTGCTTATTCTGTTCCCTCCTGCCACCCCTCTAAAACAAAGGAAAAGAAATATAAAGGTAACAAAGAAAGGAAATAAAGACAAAGGAAGTGAAAGACTGATGGACTTTGCAGAGTGGAGAAAGCTGAAACCCAAGTGCTAACAGGGAGGGAAGCCAACAAAAAGCAAGCCAATTTGAGCTATAGAACCTTTGGAAACCTCGGGAATTAGAGGCAACAGTATATGATGAGCTGGAGATATGGAGTGAAGCTGAAAACAGGAGAATTTCTTGAAAGTCTACTTGGGAGCAGTTAGACCCTCAAGTCCACTCCACCACTTCACAGAACCAAGACACAGCTATACCCTTGCAGGCTATTTACCCTGGGAGAGAGCAGGGACAATCCTTTCAACTTTAAGAAACCTTTTGAAAAAATACCCGGAGGGGACAAATGTGCAAGACTGAACATATGCGCTTACTCTGTTTCCCCCAGAAAGCCCTCTAAAATGAAGGAGGCAGGAAGATGCTTTTCTGGAGACACCAACCATTGAGATGAGACTCTAGCCTTGGGACACCAGGCACTATGGATGGTAGAGAAGTGTCATCCCACAAATGAGGGGGGTAAGTGTAATCTACACCCTAAACAGTAAGAGAGTCAGCCTCTCCCTGACCCACTTTTGGTTCCCAAACCATGGGCATCATGCTTATACGTATATGCTAGGCAGTAGATGTGAGGATTAAGCTGGGAAAACTGTCCATTTTGAGAAAAAATACACCTATAGGTAATGACATCAGTGTGTGTGTGTGTTTGGGAAGGGGAGGGGAACCACCCAATTACTTCATGATGAAATCCGTAAGTCTACAAGTACCACCCATCCTCTATAATAAAAGGCTAATATGCAAATTGACTGAATGGCGGGATGACCGGTCGCTATGACGTACACTGACCACCAATGCAGGAGCTGCCCCCTGGTGTTCAGTGTGTTCCCACAGCGGGGAGCGGGCCTAAGCCATCAGTCGGACATCCCCTGAGGGCTCCTGAACTTCAAGAGGGCGCAGGCCAGGCTGAGGGACCCTCCCCCCCCCCCCCCCCAGTGCATGAATTTCATGCACCGGGCCTCTAGTGTTTATATAACTGAATCAGATTTTGGTGTTTCACTCTTAAATAAAAACAGGTAACCTAAGGTCCATCAGACATTGGAGTAAAAGTTCTGACATTCAAGAGCAAAAATGAAAGAATTCAAGAGAATCAGTAAGGAAACAGATAATGCAGGGAGCAAAAGAAAATGATAACTTCTAAAAGTTAAGAAAAGAGACTACATCTGTAAAAAATGATTAGGATGATATGAGAGAAAGCAGAGCAGTGGTTTGCTTGGGGATGGGAGAAATGGGACAAGGGATTATCAAGAGGCACAAGGAAACTTTTTGGGATTGTACATACTTTTTGTTGTTGTTGTTGTTAGTATGCTATAAAACAAACAAATGAAACCCCACCTAAAACCTAAGAAAAAACTCCTAGAAAACAACAAACAAAAAAGGTAAAAGCAGAAATAAAATTCAATAAATTGGAAGATAAAGTTGGAGAAACATTCTAAACAGTAGAAAAACAACAACAAAGGAAATTAATAAAGGAGACACAAGATTTTTTTAAAATTGAAGGTGCAATTTAGGAGATCCTGCATCTGACCCCTCTGGACCCATTGGGCAGTCCAGAAAGAGAGGATAGATTAACAACAAGGAGAAAATCCAAGAAATAATAATAATAAAAAACTTCCCTAGAACTCAAGGGCATGAACTTTCAGAATAAAGAACCCGCTATACACTCAGCACAATAAATGAAAAAAGATTCATACCAAAGCACATCATCATGAAATTTCAGACCAATATGGATAAAGAAAAGATCTAACAGTTTCCGGAGAGAAAATAAAGGTCACTTACAAAGGATCACCAACCAAACAGCATCTGACTTTTCAATAACAACCCAGAAGCCTAGAAATGTTACAAAAGCCTTTAACATCTGAGAGATAACATTTTCAAACTATGTTTAGAGACAACCATACAAGTTAAAGGTAAAATAAAGAAATTTTCAGCCTTGTATGTAGGGTCTCCTATGCGCTCCGTGTCTCAGGAAATGATGACAGTACGCTGACCAAAAGGAAGATCAAAGTACCAGGAAACAGAGGAATCAACATAGGAAAAGGACAAAGGAATTCAATGTTATGGTAAAGGAATGTCCCAAGACAAAAACTGTGGGCAGACCTAGAGAACAACTAATCCAGAGCAGAACAAAAGGATGTTGAGCTCCAGGAGGAATAGCTTCAAGGAAAATAAAATGGAACCAATGAATTATGTTGCCAGAAAGTTTGGGAAAATAATTAAGAATGGACATATAGACACTAGGAAAAAGAAAAAAAAAAAGAATGATTACCTACCCCCCTCATACAGTTGACAAGAAAATAAATGTAATTACACTATGAAGTTTCAATGTGGACTAATTTTTAACATCGTCTTTGGGGCAGCAACTGCTGGTTGTCCCTTGATATCCATTCTCTTCTTCCTCCATGGTAATAGAATTATTACCTGGGCCCCAGATTGTCAGAGAAGGACTTACATTTCCCAGCTAGATGTGACACGGTGACTAAGAGCTGGTCAATGAAATGAGAAAAATGATACACACAATAACTGGGTTGTGCCCTTAAAAGAAAATTTGCTGCTGATTGGAATGCAGCAAAGCCATTTTGGACCATGAGAACAAAGAAAATGAGATAAAGGGAAAGGTGGGTCTCTGACAAGTTTGTGAGAACACCTGCCATGCCAGTTGGTACTTTTACCTGAGAGACAAAAAAGTCTATCTTTTTAAGCCACTGATATTTTGGCTCTCTGTCACAATCAAACCTGCTTTATAACTACTACAATTATAACATTATAAGCACTGAATACTTGGCTCAAATATACTGAGGAGGGGTGAGATGTAATTAAGCTAAATTTTCATTAGAAAGAAGTAAATAAAACTTAAAGCTAAAATATCAAGAGCAGTAAAACAAGTCATTAGAAATATGGATATAAATACTAAAAGAAACAGCTTAATATAGTTGCTTTTGGTGAGCAGGACTTAGAGATAAGAAGGGAACAGGCCTCACAGCATAGTACTATTAAACTCTCAAAATTACATACATGTATTTTTTGATAAAAATATGTTAAATTTTAAAATTATGGTTCACTCATAAACTGTTATAAATTAAGTTCCACATTGAATATTTGTTAATAGTGTGCTAAAAATAAGAATGGGACATAAAATAGATGTCTAGGGGCATGGGAATGGGTAAGAAGTTGCGTAGAGCTTCTAATTAGAACTGTTTTGATGTAGGCACAAAAAACAGACTCCCATAATTAGCCTTGCGGATATTGCTCAAAATCATCTCACTAATCTGGCCTCAATAAAAACATAATGAAAAACAGTTTCATTTTTACTGACCTCTAGAAAATTGAAGTTAACATTTTACTTATTTTTAAAAATAAAAATAGTGTTAACAAACCCTACCATCTTACCCGCAAATCATTTAACAGCCGATGTATTCTTCGATTCCATCTCTTTGCCTCAATATTTTGTTCACTTCTCAATGACTCCTGTTTGAATGATTGATAAAATATTTCACTTAACCAAATTTTACTGAATGTTTACTATTTGTCAGGCATAGTGGTAGCTGCTACAAGAAACACAATTATAACACTGGGCTCTGCCAAATAAGGAGCTTATAGGCTGATTAACAGAAAACAAGACTAGAATTCAAATATAGATCAACCTCTGTAGTATGACATCTGTACTCCCCAGGTTACCTTCTTTTTATTAAAATTTGTATTACATTTATTGGGGTGACATTGGTTAATCAAATTACATAGGTTTCAGGTGTACAGTTTTATAATACATTACCTGTATACTGCATTGTGTGTTCACAACCCCAAGTCAAGTCTCCTTCCATCGTCACTTATCCCCCCTTTACCCTCTTCTACCTCCACCCACATCCATCTTTCCCCTCTGGTAACCACAATACTGTTGTCTGTGACTATGAGGTTTTTTTTGTTTTTGGTTTTTGCTTAATCCCTTTATCTTTTTCGCCCAGCCCACCACCCCCACACCCCTCCGACAGCTGTCAATCTGTTCTCTGTATCTATGAGTCTGCTTCAATTTTTTAAATTTATTTTTTATTTTTGTTAATTCTCACCCGAAGATATTTTCCCATTGACTTTTAGAGACAGTGGAGGGGGGGGGGGGGAGGTTGAGAGAGAGAGAAGCATCAATGTGAGAGAGACACATTGACTGGTTGCCTCCTGCATGTGTTCTGACTGGCTGGACTGGGGCTGGAGCCTGCAACCCAGGTACATTCCCTTGACCAGGAATCAAACCTGAGAACGTTCAGTATGCAGGCCGATGCTCTAACCACTTGGAAACACCAGCCAGGGCAAATCTGTTTCATTTTGTTGATGGTTTCCTTTGCTGTGCAAAACTTTTTAGTTTGATGTCGTCCCATTTGTTTATTTTTTCTTTTGTTTCCCTTGTCTGAGGAGATATATCAGAAAAAATATCTCTATGAGAAATGTCCAATATTTTACTGCCTGTGTTTTCTTCTAGGATTTTTATGGTTTCAAGTCTAACTCTTAAGTCTTTTATCCATTTTGAGTTTATTCTTGTGACCAGTATAAGAAGGTGGTCCAATTTCATTTTTTTTTGTAGTTATCTGTCCAATTTTCTAACACCATTTATTGAATAGACCAGTGGTCGCCAACCTCTTGGACCTCACAGACCACCAGAGGTGCATGGACCACCGGTTGGCGACCACTGGAATAGACTGTCTTTACCTCATTGCATGTTCTTGCTTCCTTTGTCATACATTTTAAATATATATATATATATTGATTTCAGAGAGAGGAAGGGAGAGGGAGAGGGAGAGGGAGAGGGAGACAGAAACATGAGAGAATCATTAATTGGCTGCTTCCTGCACACCCCTACTGGGGATCGAGCTGCAACTTGGGTATGTGCCCCGATCGGGAATGGAATCTTGAACTTCTGATTCATGGAGCAACACTCAACCACTGAGCCACACTGACCAGGCTGTCAAATATTAATTGACCATAAAGGTGTGGGTTTATTCTGGGCTCTCTATTCTGTTCCATTCATTAAATGTCTGTTTTTATGCCAGCACCAGGTGGTTTTGATTATTATGGCCTTGTAGTATAGTTTGATATCAGGTAGTGTGATTCCTCCAACTTTGTTCTTTCTCAAGATTGCTGTGGCTACTCAGAGTCTTTTGTGGTTCCATATAAATTTTTGGAATATTTGTTCTAGTTCTGTGAAATACGCCATTGGTATCTTGATAGGAATTGCATTGAATCTATAGATTGCTTTGGGTAGTATGGGCATTTTAATGATGTTAATTCTTCCTATCCATGAACACTGTATAGGATTCCACTTTTTGTATCTTCAGTGTCTTATGATTTTCTGAGTACAGATCTTTTACATCCTTGATTAAATTTATTCCTAGGTATTGTTTCTTTTAATACAATTGTAAATTGGATTGTTTTCTTACTTTTCCTTTCTGATACTTCATTATTGATGTATATAAATGCAACTGATTTCTGGATATTCATTTTGTATCTTGCTACTTTACTGAATTCATTTATCAGTCCTGGTAGTTTCTTGGTGGAATCTTTAAAGGTCTCTATATACAGTATCATGTCATCCGCCCCAGGAAATCTTCTGATAAGGGGCTCCAGAGTAGGAGATTCTGTTGTCTTTACTGGTAATGCATCCAGGGCATTGGGCCCTTGCTTTGAAAAACAGTCAGCAAAGATCACCACTTTTGGCTAGGACTTATTTCAGCTCTGGTTAATCTGAACTCAGTTAACAGGAGTAAACATAAAGCTATATATTAAAAAACCTGCCTTGTAAAGGCCTTTATCTGAACTTACTTGGTGATACAAGAGCTCTTAACAATAACTGATGTTTAGCAATTTGTGCACAATTGGGTTAGAAGTCTTTCAGATTTTGAGAGTGCCTTGTCCAAAAGAGATCAACCAACTGCCTATCGTTATCTGCATAGATTCATTCTTTTCTGTTTTTAAACCTTCAGCAACACTTCAGTATTGAAAAACCGTAAAGTTGAAATCCCTTCACAGGAACCCACTCAAAGCCCTTATCATCTAACACCTTATGAGCTGAGAACAGAACTGGACATAAGAAAGGTGCTGTTGAATCTGATAAAAAAGCAGGCCCACAAAGAGTTGGGGCAGGGAAAGTGGCCCAAATCTGACCTACTTTATACTTTTCCCTAAGCTAGCTCTGACCATGCAACACAACAGCATCTGTGTCACCTTTTCACGGGTTCACTGTCCTGCTTTCATGTGTATCTCTGGAGCCTGGATACTTCCTAAAAGTGCTTTCAATTACAAGGACTCCAAAATGATTTCAGAAAACTCTAGAATATTCTGTATGACATTTTATTCTTTTTAAAAAATATTTTCTATTGATTTCAGAGAGGAAGAGGGAGAGAGAGAAAAAATCAATAATGAGAGAGAATCATTGATCGGCTGCCTTCTGCACGTCCCTATTGGGGATCGAGCCTGCAACCTGGGCATGTGCCCTTGACCAGAATTGAACTGGGACCCTTCAGTCAGCAGGCTGACACTCTATCTGCTGAGCCAAACCAGCTAGGCCTGTCTGACATTTTAAATTATTTGAGGCTAAGGGGACTGCTGAGTCCCCATCCCCACCAGCTTTATGGCTTCCTGATCCTAACAATGCTGTATCCTTTCTTACATTCCAAAGAAAATTTGAAAATATGGTCACTTTATTCTGAAGAGTTTTCCCAATCCCTCCAGTTACAATGGATGTTTATTCCTTTCTGGTCTGTTTTTGGATAAATGAGCTCATCCAATTACTAATGTTGATTTTTATTGTTAAATACACAAAGTGCTATTTTTCAAATGTAAAAAGCAATGGTCCAACTCTTTGTTAAAGATCCATGAGACTGAAGCTTGACCTATATTGCACAACTAAACTAACCAAGAAAAGGTTCAGAAGAAATAGTTTGTGTGCTTTGCTGAATGAAGCCTGTCCACTTGATCTATCTGGACACCCTACAACTGAATCCTTTGTGTAGAAAGCCCAGTGGATTATTAAAACAGCTGAACTTGTGCTGTGTTGTGGTTTGCTCGAAAATAACCTGTGTCTATAGAGGCAAGGAGAAAAGAGAACATAAATCAACCCACTTCAGGCTCAGCTGTTTAAATGCTTCAGATAAAAAGTTTAGGTATTTATTCTGTTCTAGATTATCCAGAGAATTCAGTCTGTTTTCCACCTATGAAAAAAAAATAATCTAATAACCTTAGAACTCATCATAATGATTATTTAAAATATCAAGCATTCAATGTTTTGATATTATTTACTAAGAAACGTCTGCTAAAATTCATTACAATCTTAAAGATGCTTTTAGCACTCTGGGCAAAAACTAGAGAAAGAAGATAATAATATATATTGAGTTAAGCAGGTCAAACATTACTTCTAGCTTTGCTTTTTTTGTGATTCTGTGATTTCATTTTTTATTTATAAAATTAATAAAGGTTAAAAAAAATAGGATACATCTGCAGGAAAACAAGCCCTTTCATGTACTCCTGATGAATATGTAAGTTGATAAAATTCTTTTGTAAAAAAACAATTTGTCAATATATATCAAAAGTTCTAAAAATGATCATACTCTTTGCTCTAATAATTTCATATCATGAAGTAACTGTAGAGGTGCAGACTGATCTATATAGCCTGGATGTTCACTGCAGCATTATTTATAACTAGAGGCCCAGTGCACGGATTCGTGCACTGGTGGGGTCCCAAAACCCGCTCTCTGACATCCCCTGAGAGGTCCCGGATTGTGAGAGGGTGGTTCTTGGGTGACACACCCTGGAATCAGGCTCCCTCCTCTCTGGTTCTCTGTGCATCACCCGAGAACCGCAGCTCCTGTGTTGAGCATCTGCCCCTGGTGGTCATTGCATGTCATAGCTACTGGCCAGTTGGCTGGTCACTTAGGCTTTTATATATATAGTTTTGCTATTGACCTGTGGCCCTTTGAGCAGGCTATCTTCTTTCTCAAGTCTTATATAGATATAGGCCAGCGAGTCTCAACCTGTGGGTCGCGACCCCTTTGGCGGTTGAACGACCCCTTTGGAGTCGAACGACTCTTTTCACAGGGGTCGCCTAATACCACCCTGCATATCAGATATTTACATTATGATTCATAACAGTAGCAACTTTACAGTTATGAAGTAGCAATGAAAATAATTTTATGATTGGGTCACAACATGAGGAACTGTATTTAAAGGGCCAGAAGGTTGAGAACACTGATATAGGTTTTGAGCCATATAATCTTTTGGGAAAAAGATTCCCATACATTTTTTGATAAATATAGTAAAATTTCCTTTTTTAATCATTTAAAAATTTTTCAATTACAGTTGACATACATTATTATATTAGTTTCAACTCTACACCCCACTGATAAGACATTACATAACTTACTAAGTGATCAACCAGATAAATCTTGTATCTATCTGACACCATACTTAGTTATTAGAATATTATTGACTATATTCCCTATGTTGTGCTTTACATCCCCATGACTATTCTGTAATAACCAATTTGTACTTCTTAATCTCTTCACCTTTTTCACCTAATCCCCTCCCTTCTCTCAACCATCAAAATGTTCTCTGTATCTATGAGTCTGTTTCCATTCTGTTAGTTCATTTATTTTGTCTTTTACATTCAATTGTTGATAGATATGTATTTATTGCCACTTTATTGTTCATATTTTTAATTTTCTTCTTTTTAAAGAAGACCCTTTAACATTTCATACAATACTGGTTTGGTGCTGATGAACTCCTTTAGCTTTTTCTTATCTGGGAAGTTCTTTATTGGTCCAGCTCTTGCCCTGATGGCAGACAATTCAGTTCCTCTCCACATGTCCCTGGTGCCTTTCAAGCTACTATCCCAGTGCTGAAGTCCAGAGAGAGTCTGAGTAAGTCAGTGTGTGGGCCCTTTAAAAGGAACTGCCTGGTACTCCAGTAGCCCTCCCTTTCCCTCAGCCTCAATCCCCGCTGTTGTTGTTATTGTTTGTTAATCCTCACCTGAGGATATTTTTTCCATTGATTTTTAGAGAGAGTTGAAGGGAGGAAGGGAGGTAAGAAAGGAAAAAGGGAGAGAGAGAGTCAGGAGAGAGAGAGAGAGAGAGAGAGAGAGAGAGAGAGAGAGAGAGAGAGAGAGAGAGAGAGAGAGAGAGAGAAACATAGATATGAGACACATTGATTGGCTGCCTCCTGCATGCACCAGGAGATCAAATCTACAACCCAGGTATGCACCCTTGACTGGGAATCAAACTCAAGACCCTTCACTGTGCAGGCCTACGCTCACTTCAGGCAATCCCTGCTGGTTCTTACAGCTGGAACTTATGGGGCTTCCCTTCCTGGAATTGGAACCCTGGGTTGGGGGGCCTGGTTGGAGCTGGGACCTCTTGCTCCTCAGCCGAGATATCCCTCCTGCTTTCTTCTGCCACACATGGATGTGGAATCAGCTGGTTCTGCATCTCCACCCCTCCTACCAGTCTCCATGTGGCTTCTTCTTTAATTCCCTAGTTAGAGGGCTTCCATTCAGCCAGATTTCAGTCAGTTCTGAATGATGCTTGTTCTTTTTTCTTTTTTTTTTTTAAATGATGGTTGTTCTATAGTTTGGTTGTAATTTTGTGGTTGTGGCAGGATGAGAGTACTGCATTTACCTACACCACCATCTTGACCAGAAGTCCCCTAAAATAAATTTCAAATGCCTTAGGCCACACCCCTAATAGAACTCTTTCTCTAGAGATTTTATAAGAATAACTTAAAACAGTGATTGTCAACCTTTTTAATCTGTTACTACTTTTGATAAGCATAAATTCTCACAGCTTCCTTTAAAATTATTTGAAGTTTCAAAACAAAAAAGCCAAAGCAATTCTGAAATTGTATTATCAAACCACTCACACATGCATTTGTTGAGATAACTAATATAAATTATAATTTTAGAAAGTAACATTATAACTCTAAAGATCAATGTTTAGGTAAATAAGGTGTTAAACATTTAGGAACAAAGTTTTTAAGAACATTTCCAAGACTATACATATATTTACCAATTCAACTGAACCATTTTCAATTCCTTGTGCCAAGGTAACATTCATTAAAGAGGATTCCTCAGCAGCCAAAGAAACAATATCCTGCTAAAACAAATTAGAAAAAAATGGGTAAGTTATCACAGTAGTAGTCGTCATCACAGGAACAATCTCATTTTGTTAAATGTTTTAATCACATGAATGCTCATTTATAAAACTAATTTAAAATACCATATTCTAGGTAGGCTGCCTCCAACATAAATATTCCTGTTTTCCATATGCCTCCTACAAAAGAAGAACTTGCATGCCCCTTCCCCCTTGCTTCCTATCCTTGTCACTCCTATATCTCTTGACACTGCAGATCTCATATCAAAAGTCTCTGCTGCTGTGTGGCTGAGGTCACTTTCCTTTGAAACATTTTATCTAGCCCCAGTCCCCTACCTCTATTCTCATGCCAGTACCAGGTGGCAGAATGAGGAGATCTGCAAGTAGAGAGGGTGAGAATGAGAAAAGGGATATTACTATCCCCACCCAGGGCCATGGCAGGATTCTTCCACCACTGCTGGGGCTGTCACTGGCAAAAGGGAAGAAAAGCTGTATCTGGAAGGGGAGCAGAGACATAAAGGAAGAAGGAAAAAGAGAAAGCCAGGAATTCTTCATTTCCCATCCTCTCCCCTTTTCATTGCTATAGAAGCTGTGAGCCTTTTTCATCTTCAACCTGTCGCCAAGCTTCATACCCCAGGTGTCTGCCATCTATGATCTTGACTAAGTTAGGAGCTTTCTACAACAGTTTCTTACTTGATTTTTCACTTCAGTTTTAAAAAATGTTAGTGAATATAAGGAGTTGTATTTTATTCTTTAATATACATATTTGTGGAAACATGTTTTTCTCTCTTAATTTTTATGAATATTCTACATTTTAGATACTCTCAATTCTTCAGTTACTCTACATAAAAATTCTGTTTTATGAAGAGTTGAAAATGATTACTTGGAATCAATATTTTCCTGTCCCTTCAAACTGATTGTTTTCTCATTCCTGACTCTATTTCACATCTGTCTACCATTTTTGGAAGAAGAATAAGAATGAAATTGAAGGTTAAAGCATGAGCATAGGATAAAGGAGTAAAAGGTTCAAAAGAACCACCGCGTCAGTCTCTTTCCTTCACTCCAAGCACTTGGGAAAATCAATTAAAATTTTTTAAAATTGATTTCAGAGAGGAAGGGACAGGGGAGAGATAGAAACATCAATGATGAGAGAAAAATCATTGATTGGCTGCCTCCTGCACGCCCCCTACTGGGGATGGAGCCTGCAACCTTGATCGGAATTGAACCCGGGACCCTTCAGTCCACAGGTCGACGCTCTATTCACTGAGCCAAACCAGCTAGGGTGAAATCAATTCTGTTAATGTTAAAAAGTCATAAACTAAACAAGCTTGTTTAGTCATAATTTTCAGTAGTTGTGCTCTAGGAAATGCCTGTGCCCAAATAAAGAAGAGAGTAGTATCCCAGTATCCAATATCTAGTATGTTATCTAATATTTAGTAAAACACATTCTCTTTTAGTGCATTATGAAATTGTCTTTCCTTCCAAGGGCATTCAGTTTCAGTGTGGGCTGACTCTGAATTCCCAGAGTGGTTATCAAAGTACAGTGATGATGGGACAGAGTAGAAAAGCACTGGTTTATTTTTATTTGGTATGGCTATAATATTTACATTTGTACAGCCAATAAAGTGACAGGTGAGAAAATATTTTATAGTACATTGTTTCCAAGTATGTTTTCAAATAACTATGTTTTTTTAAGTAAAAGTTATGTCTTCAAATAAAAAAATGTTTAAAATTTTATTTTGGTCATGGAATCTTTAGATAGTCTTTCAGATGCAAAGCTAAGGTAACTGGTGGGTCCAAAACATACTATTCTTAAAGGTGGGAAGGGTGAATTTAGATCAAAATCAAAACACAGGTGTATTGTCTAGAGTCCTAGAAGATTCCATGACAAACTGGGGCCTAGTAATATTCCCAGCATATAACCAGATTCAAGTACAATCACTTATTTAATGCACCACACAAAGTACTATTTCAGTATGAAACTGCTTTTCTTGTGATTAACTATCCTAAACTTCTAGAAAATCCTGTTCTACAGATGAAAATCATGTTTTATCCTGTAGTACTGCTACTTACTGAAGAAATTACAGGGTAGTATGAGATGAAAATATAAACTATAAATGTAAGAAGAAACTAATTAGAGTCTCAACATTCCTTTAATATATCTTGTCAGAAAAATAATATCTTTATGATTCTCTTTGGTTAACTTACCTCAAGGCTAATATTTTTATTAGTATCCCCTTGAGAGCTATAGTGAGATTCATCAGTCATATCCTGCCAAGTTTTGGGTTGGCTTAACTCTTGCTGGGAATTTGGATCTTTCATCATGGAGGTCTCTAAATTATTAAGGAAGTAAAAAAGATTTTACCAAAATATCTTTCCAACTTAAATTCGAATATGATTGTTATAAAAGAAAACTTCTGACACTGTGATCCATTGAAACAAAGTGTGTTCAAACTCTCTCTGTCACATATTTATCTTCCCTTTCCCCACATCTGCCTCTTTTTCACCTCCACCCCCCATCCTGCACCAACTATCTCCTCAGCACTTACCCCCATACGTTTACTCACAGACAACAGGGATAGTTCAAGCCCACTTAGTATATCGTTCAGCGGATTTTAATGATTTCAGTAAAGGTGGTCAGGAAGCAGAGGCTCACTCACCACATAAGTTGGCTTTATTATTCCTTTATAATAGTCACAATAATAATCAGCAATCATTAATACTCCATGTATCCTCTGGGTGTATGGAAAGATCTGTCTCAGGTTAACTATATTGTTTAAATGCTATTATCACTAGGTGACTTTTTTCATGTTGTGTTAAAGTGAAACATTAACTTACTAGATATAAAATTTTTCTTTGTTGGAGGTTTGTGAATACTGCCTTGGGGTGGAGGCGGTGGGAAAGTGTGAGATTAAGAGTAGTACACACTGTATATAAACTTCATCTTTTTATGTAGCTTTGTGGACAAAAATTAATCCATAAAGCTGAAAAATACAATGCTTACATAACAATTTCTTTTAAATTCAAATATTCTTCTAGAGATAGCATTTATAGTTTGGAATATAAAGATGGATCCCATCCTCATTTTGAAATATAAAAGGAAAGTTTACATTCCCCTCAACATCAACAGAATTAGGATGTCTTACCTACTACGTTTCTGCCCCCCATTTCTTCACTTATTGATTCCTTTTGTATCAACTTTCTTCCAAGTTTAAAGCCAGAAGACAGAAAGCATTTTGTAAACAACTGTAAAAATACACATTTTTGTTTCTAGATTTTGTACAAGTAAAATTCAATAAATACAAGCAAATATGCTAAAAAGTCAAAATTATAATTCATGCACACACATCAAGCAAATTAATTAAAAATAAGGAGGTATTTTTTTACAAGTTTAAGTTCTTGACTATATGAGTGTAAATATGTGTTTATTTATTTACTAGAGGCCTGGTGCATGAAATTCGTGCAGGGGGGTTGTCCCTCAGCCCAGCCTGCACCCTCTCCAATGTGGGATCCCTCTCACAATCCACGACTGCTGGCTCCCAACCGCTCGCCTGCCTGCCTAATTGCCCCAACCGCTTCTGCCTGCCAGCCTGATCACCCCCAGCTGCCCTCCCTGCTGGCCTGGTCGCCACTAACTGCCCTCCCCTGCTGGCCTGGTCACCCCTAACTGCCCTCCCTTGCAGGCCTGATCGCCCACAACTGCCCTCCCCTGCTGGCCATCTTGTGTCCACATGGGGGTGGCCATCTTGTGTGTTGGAGTGATGGTCAATTTGCATATTACTCTTTTATTAGCTAGGATATCTAAACATTGCCCCCATGTAAAAGGATGAACTGTTACCATTTTCAGTTCAGTATGAATCAAATCCTGGGTAGCAGATGACAGAAGTGTATCCACTCCTCCCCTTGTTTTCCACATCATCAGTCTTTGGGTTGGAGGTGCAAGTTCCAAAACCATGAGAGTGTCAGCAAAGAAAGTAAGCTGTTTATGCATAGTTTTGCTGCTGATCTCCTTGACTGGATCTATGAGCAATTTCCTCTTTTTGTTTTTCCTTTTCCAAGCAATATCTAAACATAAGAAATAGGCACAAATGTGACTGATTGTACAGCTTTGTAAAATATTCTAGGCACCACATATCTAAGAAATGTCTACCACAATACAACCTACAGAGATGCATAGAGAAGAAAATTCCCGTCTCTCTACTGAAAATTATGCTGTAAAATGTTTTTGCACAACTAGAGTGTCTAAGCAGCCAAGAATTCACACACTTTGAGGTGATTCTCCAAGGCTCTGAGGAGAATTCTGTTGACCTACTTAGTGGACAATGAGAAAATGTAGAGCAGAGGTTATATTGATGAGGAAGTCACTCAATTCTGAGGTTCCTTAAAATATATA
This sequence comes from Myotis myotis, assembly GCF_014108235.1. Lineage (NCBI taxonomy): Eukaryota > Metazoa > Chordata > Mammalia > Chiroptera > Vespertilionidae > Myotis > Myotis myotis. The sequence goes on from NW_023416366.1 coordinate 289,488, forward strand.
CATAACAGAATAGCTTTTGAAACATTGACTTGTATTTGTCCAGCATATTTTTTCCTTTCCCACTGAAATTCATACACAAAGTCTAAGTGGGTAGTCCATGGGATTTCGTTCCCAAAGGACATTTTACCAGGTAGAAAGCAAAAGTTAAGTTTTTCCTTAGTAAAGATGTAAAAGGGGAGGGAAGGTGAGATTTCCAAGAATGTGAAGATCTGGGATCAGATGGATCCAGAAAGAACAGAAACCAGATTGCTGATGTGCCTCAGTGAAATCCTGGGATAAGATCCCAGAGGAGCTGGCTGTGTGATGACTCCAGAAGCTATGCAGGCTGGGACAGTGGGCACCACAAACTGGGGTGGTTGATAACCAGGCATTCCCTTCCACTGGTCACATATTTCCCCCAAATTTTGATATCACATGGCTTAGGGCAGATAAGGGAGCAGACTGAAATTCTTGCCAGCCCCATGGGGTAGAAGCTCAGAATTGAATTTGGTAAAGAAAAACTTGAATGCTTTATTCCTGGCATATCTGAGTTTATAAACTGAAATCCATATCAAATATACTACTTAAAACTAGTGCCTCCTAAAAGGTTTAGTTATATATTAGATTCATATTTATTGTTATTCCTAAAAACATGCTTGAGGTTAAACATTAGAAAAGATAGTACCTCTCTTCTGGTTCTTTTAGTATGCCTTGATATTCATTTATGTGTTTATTTATTTAGTGACGAGATTGTAAGCTTCCTTTTTTATTGAGTTTATTGGGGTGGCATTGGTTAACAATACAGGTTTCAAGTGTACAACTCAATAAAATATCACATGTATAATTCATCATGCACCTATTGCCAAGTAAAGTATCTTTCCATCCTCATTTATCCCCAATTTGCCCTCTTCCACCTCCCCCACCCCAATTCCCTCTGGTTATCACCATACTTTTGTCTGTGTCTATGTGTTAAATATATATATTAAAATTAAATATATATACATATTTATAATTTTAATTTCCTTAATAGCAAGGACTATGTCTTCTTCATTTGTGCCCAGTACAGAGTAATGGCTCAATAACTTCTGGAATTGAACTCAGTTTAAAATTTTCCAGTTTCCCAAACTGGAAATATGGTTTGATCAGAACAGAATAGAATGAAAGGGTCATCTCAAAGTTCCTTCACACTCTTCCCTTTGTATTACAAATGTTATTACTAGATTGCCAACCTCCTAAAATATTTCATAGATTATTCAAATATTTAACAGTGAATAAGATAGTAGGTGTCAAAAATAAAAACATGAATGACTGACCTGAAGTATCAATCGGAACAAGGGTAAATCCTTCCTCTTCATTTGATAATGTGGTTTCATGCATTTTTTCATTTTCCAGTAGATGTATACACTCTGGATTATCTGGTTCTACTAATCAACATCACCATAAAAGGAATTATAAAAAAAATAATAGCTGGAGGACTATTTGAAAATTAAAGTGAAAGATAGACTAATTGAATATTTATATTGCCATTTGGAGCCACATCTGAATTGTTAGAATCATGTATTTAATAGAGTTGAAGTGACTCAGCTATCATATGGTCTGGGACCCACAGTGTCTAGGTGAGTCAGGTATGATCACCCTCTTTTGCACATGTGACATCTAAGGCTGGACTTCGATGTGACTGTGACTATAGTCTCAGTGAAAGTGAAAACAGTGGTACTAACCATAACAAATAACCTACTTTACCGCGCCCGGCTAGCTCAGTCGGTAGAGCATGAGACTCTTAACCTACTTAAATGTGATTATATGTCTGCTAAAATTTTTATAATCTATTAAATAATTGAATTAATAGTTGACCCATGAAAACATAACTAAATTTTAATTGTCTATCTCTTGTAACATTTTAAATTTCTACTATTGTGTTAGAAACCAATATCACATGAACGTGAAGCCAATCATATTTTTAATGCTAAAAAAAAAAAAAAAAAGCAGACGAAAAGACCTCAAATCATTTGAGGTGCCTTCACATAAATTTCAAGTAGAAAATATCCTCCCATTTGTAATTTCTCTCAAATTGAATATAGGTTGTCAAACCATATTAATATGACATTAATATAATTAATAACCATATTAATGTCAAACATTAATGATGTTTTTTACCATGTAACATATGTTGTTTTAATGATTCAAAAGCACAGTATTTTGGCAAAGTATTTAAATGTGCTCTCATACCAAATTAACCCAGTCCTTGATAAATAACTACTATTGTACTTTTCTCAGAACCCAGTATCTTAATCTGCATTGTACTGAGTCATACTAAGAGTTTGTAGGACATTTTTTATTATCTTCCAATATACTATACTGCTACTTAAACCCAGAAGTTCTAAAGCTTAATTTGAATATTAGCCACTGTTCATTTTCTACACAAAGAAAATTTCAACATACCCACTATAGTACTGGGAGGCTCAGGAGGCATGGAAACGTCTTTGTTCAAATGCATGTCTTCTAACAGGATATTTTCATCATCTTGTAATAGGTTGTCTTGAAAAACACAATAAATACTTTTGTCATACAGAGTTGAATCTATCATTTGTTCACTAAACGTTGATTGGCATTATTATATGCAAAGCATTGTGAAAGGATACAAAAACAAATTAATCCTACTTAATTAGATTTGATTGGATACATAGATTATCACATTTCATGCAGGATGACATAGAATTTTATATACTTAATTTTCTTTCCTTTATTTAAAATATATTTTTAGATGTTTGATTTCAGGAAATACTATACTAATACTAAGATAGTAGCCTTGTTACAAAGCCATGTTTAGTTTCAGATCAAGAAATAAAAGTGTTCAGACTCCTTTGGTAGAGATCTAAGGTAGAGCCACTATTTTTTCATATTTTCAAAATTCCAGAAATTTGCCATAACCAGCCTTTTAATGTAGGCCAGAGAATTAAAAAAAATATTTGATGTATAACAATCAATATCTTTAAAATATGTGCATTTGGATTTCCTAGTTTTTGTCTACCCTATTATACTTTCATATAATATAAAAATTAAAAAATGACATAAAATGCTGGAGAGAGCCCTTGGAATAGCCCTCCCACAATTTCTGTTAAAGAAAACAATGTTTTTTGGTATATGACCTAGTATATTTTGTGAGGACTATACTAAGCTCATTCTTTCCCTTCTAAAAATTAGAAAATTTTAAAAATTAAAGCAAGCAGTATTTCACAATCTATATAGAAAATATGTTTAAACAGATGGCTATTTACTTAGACCTAGCCTAAATGTTTAAATATATTACAAACTTTGAAAACTTGTGTAAAAAATGTGTGGATTTATATTAAGCATACCTAAAATTTTAGTTTGATCTAGTAAATCTACTAGTACATTAGTAATTTCACAGAAATAAATATCCAATTTCTATAGAACCAGACAGCATACCAATCATTTCTCCTGCAGCCCCTTCATCACCAAATCCATCTCCACTGTCATAGAGCAGAGATTTTTCTGCATTGAGGCTTCCAGAACTATGTTCAACTAAAGGACCATTGGAATTCAGCAAGATGTTGTCATCAAAGAAGCTATGGCTTCTCAGGATTTCAGGTTCCGCCCCTAAATACATACATATCATGAATACTGAGTTAATCAGAAAAACACAGAATTTTAGGGTTAGAAGGAAATTCATATATCATCTTCTATAGCCCCTTCCCCTCATTTTACAGGTAAGGAAAAATGAAAGCTAAAAACACTTAGTTGAATTATTAAACTAAAGTCACTAAGCTGATTAGTGGATACTGGATTTCTAGTCTAACACTTTTTCTAATACAATAAGGAAAAAGAAAGCCAAAACATCGGGAGAGAGCTTTTAGCTGTGGCACAGTTTAATAATTCTTCTACTTTAGGTAGGTCATGTCCTGCTTGACCAAGCATTATTTCAAGGATACTTGCTTGTGTTGTTTATCCATAATGGGGGTTTAGAAAAATAAGAAATATGTTTGCCTTCTTAGGAATGAAAAGAATGGACTTACTACATTCATTCAATAAGGACCTATTGAATGACTGGGTATTAGGCAATATGTAGGGGATTGAAGATACAACAGTAAAAAGACAAAAATTAACTAACATTAACTGAGTGCTTATTATGTGCACGACATTATGCAATGGAAGATACTAGTATAATCCTCATTGTACAAACAAGGAAACACATCCACAGAAAGGTTTTGTAATGTGCACACAGTCACACTCTAATACTAGTAAATGACAAAGCCAGGATCTGAACCCAGCAGAGCTGGTGGTAAGGTAGTATCAGTGTTAGAATTCTGACTGGTAAAATATTTTGCCAAGTGGAAGTTTATGATAGAAAACTCCTAAGACACTTTCAGCACCAGATAAACTCCCTGCTTCAAACTAGCCTTCTTCCAGATTGGCTGAGAGCACATATTCTCTCCCTTCCCTGGGTTTAAATCTCTATGCCCAGGAGTCTGAAATCCCAGAGGGTCAGAGTTTGGTCTTTCCTGTCCACCCTCTAACAATCCATGTTAGTGCTAGTCAGTAAATAAAATCATGAAGTACCACTCAGATTGAAAATTCTTCTATAGGCACACATCCTCCAGAAAGTAAGAGTTTAAAAAGGCAACCTTTATTGTGCTGGACTAAAGATTTGCTCAAAAGAAAAGACTGACTTTTCAAAAAGAACTAAAAATATATCCACATTTTCCAGGTACAGCTTGATAGCACACTCCCCCCCCCCCCCCCCCGCCCGCTGCCCAAAATCAGTCTTGGCCAATAAGATAACATTTATGAAAAGACACTATATTCCTAGCACTGAGCATCACAAGAAACAAGATTACACAAATACAATTAATGAAATAATCATTGTCTTCAATCTTATATTGTATTCAGAATAGGATGGATTAATATTAAACATTTCTTGAAGGACATTAGATTTAAATTAGTTTTTGAAGAATAGAAATATCACTTATTGGTAGAAAGGATTAAAGAAGGGTATAAGGAAAATAACCCTGTGATGTTGCTAGAAGTATCCCAATTTAGGGGAGTAAAGCAGTAAAGGATAGAGCAGTAAGGCTCAGAGAAGATAGGTAATTTGTCCAGTATCACACAGCAAGTCCACAGAGAAAGCCCATATTTGAACCCAGGTTTGTCGGTCTACTAAGAACATGTTCTTCCCACATATACTAGAAAAAAGTAAGGACAATACTTTTGGGGGTTAAATTTATACATCAAAAGATTCATTTTAAGGATATTTCTACTGGCATAGAAATAGATATTTCTATTGGCATAGTTTCAATACAAAACCACAAATAAAGGGTGTCCCCCCAAAATGCATACACACTTTAATAACTGATAACTCAATTTTAAAAATGAAATGTATTTTAATAAACATTGCCTTTATAATTATTCAAAGTGTCTATATACATTTTTGGGACATTCTATATAATTGATTATGATGTAATTTTGAGTTCCCAAATATTCTCACCAAAGTTCCCAGCTTGGAAAAGTAGAACATTGTGATAATCTTCTCTAAGTGTGATTTCTTCTGGTCTGCTTTGGTTCTGAGTAAATTTTTCTAAAACACCAATAGCACTATGGAGAATATAAAATTGAAGAAAACATGTGAACAGAACATTTTTTATAGTATATTGCAAAACAACAAAAACATCCTTAAAACAAAAAATCCATATTTTATTATAAAAATAAAGATTTTTATTTTCTCAATAGTATCTACACTAATAAAAGAGAAACATGGTAATTGGCGTACAACCGCTACCCTTTTCATTGACTAATCAGCGAGATATGCAAATTAACTGACAGCCAAGATGGCGGCCGGCAGCCAGGCAGCTTGAAACTAACATGAGGCTTGCTTGCTTCAGTGACGGAGGACTCCAACGTTCCCTGCCTGCCGCTGCAGGCCTCTGAGCCTGCAGTTTAAGAAACTGTAACAAATACCACCGGACTTCAGCCAGCAGGATTGCAACATTGTAAGCAAAGGCCAGAAACTTACTTTCAGCCTCAGAGGCCTAAGAGCTGGAGCCAAGCCTCAGAGCTAAAGCTGGCCCAGAATAAAAAAGAAAAAAAAAGAAAAAAAGGAGCAGTTGGGAGCTTCAGTCATCCCCAGCCTGAAAACAGCCCTCAGCCCCTCACCCAGACTGGCCAGGCACCCCAGTGGGGACCCCTACCCTGAAGGGTGTGTGACCAGCTGCAAACAGCCATCATCCCCTCACCCAGGCTGGCCAGGCACCCCAGTGGGGACCCCCACCCTGATCCAGGACACCCTTCAGGGCAAACCAGCCAGCCCCATCCATGCACCAGGCCTCTACCCTATATAGTAAAAGGGTAATATGCCTCCCAGCACCGGGATCAGCGGAGCCGAGAGGCCTCCCGGTACCGGGATCAGCGTGACAGGGGGCAGTGCCCAAACCCCCTGATCGCCCTGCGGCTCTGTGTGTGACAGGGGGTGGGGCCACAACCTCCCTATCCGCCCTGCTCTGTTCGTGACAGGGGAAGGCGCCCCAATCCCCTGATCAGCCCTGCTCTGTGCCTGATAGGGGGAGCTCCCCAACCCCCCCCCCCCCCCACGGGCCCTGCTCTGTGTGTGACGGGGTAGAGCCATAACCTCCCCATCGGCCCTGCCCTGAGTGTGAGAGTGGTGGCGCCCCAACCCCCTGATCGGCCCTGCTCTGTGGGTGATAGAGGGTGGTGCCCCACCCCATGATGGGCCCTGCTCTGTGTGTGACTGGGGCAGCGCCCCAACCCCCTGATTGGCCCTGCTCTGTGAGTGACAGGGGGCAGTGCCCCAACCCCCTGATAGGCCCTGCTCTGTGCATGACAGGGGGTGGCACCGCAACCTCCCCATCGACCCTGCCTTGAGTGTGACAGGGGGCGGTGCCCCAACCCCTCAATCGGCCCTACCCTGAGAGTGACTGAGGGTGGCATCACAGCCTCCCAATCTCCCTGCTCTGTGCATGACAGGGGGCGGCGCCCCAACTCCCCAATCGGCCCTGCTCTGAGCCCAACCAGGGGCTGCACCTAGGGATTGGGCCTGCCCTCTGCCACCCGGGAGCAGGCCTAAGCCAGCAGGTCGTTATCTCCCGAGGGGTCCCAGACTGCGAGAGGGCACAGGCTGGGCTGAGGGACCTCCCCCTCCCCCCGAGTGCACAAATTTTTGTGCACGGGGCCTCTAGTTATTTATAAACACTAGTTTTTTATACATGCCTATGACCTTCAGGTTGCCAAGTCCAATGGTCAACTCTCAGTCCGATCTTACTTACCCCAACAATAGCATCTGAAATAGATGTTAGCTTCCCTCCGTATGACACACTTTCTACTTTTGGCCTCTGGAATACCACGCTCTCTTGATTTTCTTTCTATCCCATTGGCTGCTCCTTTTCCATCTCCTTGATTATCCTTCCTCATCTCCCAGACTATTAACTATTAGGAATGACCCAACACTCAGTCTGTAGATCTTGATCTCATTCTCTCCCTTACTCCCTTTAAAATCTATACTTACTTCCTTGGGAGATCCTATGACTCATGGTGGAAGTTTATCTAAATATTCACAACCCCCAAATTTATACATCCCATCCATACCCCTTTCCTGAATCTCAGACCCAGATATTCAACTACCCACCTACTCCCCTTGGATATATAACAGTCACCTTAAAACTTATATCCAAAAACTAATTTACTTCTTTCACACTGTCCTTCTTAAACCTGCCATTCCATAGTTATCCTAATATCATTAAGTGGTAACTCCATTCTCATGTCAAAAATCATAGAGTCATCCTTCACATCTCTCTTTCTCTTAAAGCCATATCCAATCAGCAAATTCGGTTGGCTCTGACTTCAAAGTATATTCGTAATTTGACTGTTATCGCCTTGATATAAATGAAGACTGAGAACTAATGACATACACTGTCATCTCTCACCTGGACTTCTTACTGCAATAATCTCTCACAGACTCTCTGCTTCCTCCCCTTTCCCCTATAGTGAGTGGCCAAAGAGAGCACTTGAAATCCAGTCAAGTGCAATCACTCTCCTATTTAAAACCGTCCTGTGCTCCCCAAGTAAAATAAAAGTCCTTGTTGTAGCCCCACATCTGCCTTCCTGGCTACCTCTCTGACCTCATTTCTTACCACTCAGACCCTCATTTACTCCACTCCAGTCTCACCTGCCTCCTTGCTGTGCCTTGAAAATGCCCAGTGCACTCTGCCTTAGCACCTTTCTTTCCACTTGCTGTACCTGAAATACTCTTCCTCGCGTTATTGAATGATTTGTTCCCGTACCTCCTTCAGGTTTCTGTTCTGACCTTATTAGAAAAGTCCTGCCTGACCATTCTATTACTTATTTTATTTTCTATTTCTCTTCATAATGATGATCATCTCATAATGTATATTTACTTGTTTATTTGTTTATTGTCTGTCTACTCCAACTAAAATGTAAGATTCATGCTGCCAGGAACTGTGTTTTACTCATTGCTATCTCCTCAGTGCCTAGAACAGTGTCTGGCATATAGAAGGCACTCAATCATTATTTACTGAATGAATGGGTGAATATACTATCAATATTGCAAATTGAGCAAATATAATGATATTCGTTTGAAATTTCACACTAAATTTAAGTATTTGTCTATGTTTACTTCAGTTAACTACATTCCTTGTGAATTCATGATATCTGAAGATGAAAACAATAAAATATCAAGAAAGTCAAATTGAAGGAAAATAAAATAAAATAATTTACTTCACATTCTGGATTTCAAAATCATGAAATTCTTCTGGCAGTGTGATAGCACTGTAAGATGCTTCAAAATTCTCCTTTGGAAGGTCAACTAGTCCTGAAAAGAATAAAAAACCACATTCAATAAGTAACCATGCTATGCAAAATAGAAACTCCCAACTGAATCTTTTTTATTTAAATAAGACTTTCTCTCACTGGACTACTGCTTAGTCTCCTAACTGGTTCTCTCGTATCCACTCCTGTCTCTCTCCAGTCCATTCTCTGCAAGGCAGCCAGAGTGATATTTTAAATACAAAATCAGATCAGATCACTTCCATGTTTAAAATGATTCAGTGACTTTCCCAGTGCATTTAAATAAAATCCCAATTTCTAATCAGGGCCTCTGCAGCCCTACAAACCTATCAGCATCATCTATCGACACTCTTTCCCTCACTGACTATACTCCAACCATACTGGTCTTTTTGTTCCCTGAACAAGTTAAGCACTTTTTCACCTCAAGGCCTTTGCCCTTACAGTTCCCTCTGCCCAGAATGCTATTCCCTCAGGGACTTTTTAGATGACTGGGTATTTCTCATTCTTCAAGTTTGAGCTTAAATTCTATTCTCTCGGAAAGTTTTTTTCCTGACGAACCTAACTAAAATAAGATGTGCTGTTATTTTCTGTTGCAGTAATCTTTTTATAGTCCTTCACAGCATAATCACAATTTACAATAATTGTAATTAATCATAATAATCACAATTACAATTATTGTAATAAGTTGAAAAAACTGTTTCATTATCTGATTCCCTCACCAAACCAAAAGGGACCTATTTGTCCATGTATCCCAGAGCCTAGCATAGTGTTTCACATAAAGTATGGGGGCAATGAACATTTGTGGAATAAATGAAATAAGGAACAAATGAACCATATTTAATATAATTTTAAATCTACATAGAGATTATACAAATATTTTAAATAAAGAAAAAACCCTGTCAATCCTGATTCAACAAATACTCATTGAGGGAATAGTATGTACAAGGAACTGAGAAAAGTACTATTAGAAATTCAGAAAATAAATGACAAAGATAATGCCTTCAAGAAGCTTACAGACCAGTGTGAGAGGCAAAGCCTGTGACTAAATAACCATAATACAAGATGGAAAATGATTTCTTAAAATTAAATTTAAAGGCATTATATTTATATTACATGTAAATCTCTAGCACTTTGGGATATCTAGAGATTTAAAAAATATTTTATTAATAGCATGCTATTTAAGGGGTCTTGAGAATTCTGAAAACAATGACAGTTATTGATATCTAGGTTTTGTCAATTACACTATTTCTAATTTATCTCAAAAGGCAAAAACAGATATGGCAAACAAAGTAACACATTTAAAACTGAATATCAGAGTGTGTTGCACAAGTGTGGTAGCTTTGTGTATATTTCTTACATAAACACACAGAAACATTCCACTTGAAAGCATAACCTTTTCCTACAAACACATGTAAAGAATGAAGGAAAGAATATAATTTGTACTTAACCATGGAAACTTAGTTCAGTCAAAAAAAAGATTACTTTCACTATACTCAACCTGGATTTATGGAGTTCTGCCAATTAAAAGAGCCCACCTGAAATAATGCAAAAGGGAACCAAGACATATACCTGGGCGAAATGTCATCTTCATTTTAAGCAATGCTTCGCTGCAATCTGCCAAAAGATATTTTGCCTTCCTATTATAGATCCGAACAACTCCCAAGAGAAGATGTCCTGAAGTCCGAAGTGCAATTTTCACCTTTCAAGAATTTTTAAGGTATTAGAATATTAAAAACTAGATTCACAAACTCTGTTCTTTTACAATTATAAAATCATAAGAATTTCTTCTCTTTAAAATCAGACATTTTGTATTCTTATTTAAAGTGAATTGCTTAACTTCTACCTCACCTAGTAAAATAGTTAACATTTTTTTTCTTCTATGAAGATAATCTAATGTGGCATTTAAGTGAAGTATGCTATTATGGGCTTCATGGGAAGAATACCAAGTCTGCAGTCAGGCAGATTTGGGTTCAAGCCTTGGCTCAACTGCTAACGCTGAGTCATTTAACCTTCCTGAACTTCAATTTATTAACAATAGCTACAATTTATTATATACTTCTTCTGTGCCAGGCATTGTCCTGAGAGGTTTTGATTCATTCATTAAGTTAATTTAGACAACCACCTCTTTTTACAGAAGAAAAAAATGAGACTCAGAGATGTTAAGTAGTATGCCCAAAGTAACACAACTATTAAGTGATGGAACAGGAATTAAATTTAAATTTGACCAACTCAAAAGTCCACACTCTTAACTACCACACTTCACTGAAGCAAAAAGAAGTGTATTGCATAGGATTATTACGAATATTTAAAAAACTAATGAACATAAAGCCTAATCCACTGCTTTATACATGGTTGGTTTTTTAAAATTATAATTTGTCCTCTCAAGCAGAAAACTTAACCTATAAAATATTAAAATACTATCTTAGTGTAAATTCTAATAGCTTGTTATGGTTTTTATAATGAACATAATACTTTATTGTTTATGAAGTGTCTTCATAGATATTTTCATTTATATTCAATCCTTTTTTGTTCTACTCTCCTTATTTATTCACTAATTTTTTAAAAGGAATACTTATTTGATACTACTATGTACATAGTAATCTGATAGAGGATGAGAAACGATTGCAAAATATGTATAAGACATGGCCGTTATCCTTCAGAGTCCAATCTATTTATGATAAACATAACACAGTTCATATATATATATATATATATATATATATATATATATATATAAAAGCTCAAGCAACCATTACGACCGAATGACCAGAACGACCAGAATGACCCATTGACCAGTCTCATGATGTGCACTGACAACCAGGGGAAGGCGCTCAGTGCAGGAGCTGTCCCCTGGTGGTCAGTGCACTCCAACAGCCAACCTCCCACAGCCCCAACCCCCAGGCCCTGATCAGGGGGGCCAGCAGGCCAGCCTCCCATGGTCCCTCCCACCCGCTGGCTGGCTCCTTGATAGGCCTCTATCACCGACGAGGCTGAGGGACCCCACCCATGCATGAATTCGTGCACCAGGCTTCTAAAATATATATATACATATCATATATGATATATATATGATATATTTATCATCTATATGTATAGATGATAAATGTTATAGCAGTTATTCTCAACCTTCCTAATGCCGGACCCTTTAATACAGTTCCTCATGTTGTGGTGACCCCCAACCATAAAATTATTTTCGTTGCTACTTCATAACTGTAATTTTGCTACTGTTATGAATTGTAATGTAAATATCTGATATGCAGGATGTATTTTCATTGTTACAAATTGAACATAATTAAAGCATAGTGATTAATCACAAAAACAACATGTAATTATATATGTGTTTTCCGATGGTCTTAGGCGACCCCTGTGAAAGGGTCATTCGACCCCCAAAGGGGTCGCGACCCACAGGTTGAGAACTGCTGTGCTATAGGAACTAAAAGAGAGACCATTTGAGAAATAAAACATCCTGGGAAATATGTTTCATGATATAATGTATTTTAATTCCTTTCCTCTCTGTAAGTCATGGCAAACACACGCTATATTTAAACAATAACATACCTTAGGTGAAATAATTTTCTCAATGATTATCTCTAGATTACATTCAGATACATGGGCCTTTGTGAGTTTCTTCTCCCAGTGAGCGGCAAGCCAGATTTTGGCCAATGGCCCCCGCTTACTCATAAGCACATGTGTGTAGAACATGCTGCCTGTGTTCCTTAGTTGCGTTTAGTGAACAAGAGAGAACATTAAAAGCTATTTAAAATTTGATCACAAAAGCTTTTCATACTAATTGACAGCAAGCAAAAACACTTTTCCTTCGTTCTATAAAATAACGCTCAGATTACCTTCTAGTTCCATGTGTTATTCAATTCAAATTATTTTTTCGTAAAGAAGAAACCCTTATTTAAAATACAAAATAATAAACGAATGACAGAGCTCTATTAGATTGTGAACCACCCCTGGTTTAAAGGTATCCTGACCACTGATCCCTGTTTGCATTTTAATTATTTTATCCTATAAAGGGTTCTCTTATTCATATGGTCAAATAAGTAGAGGAGGGAGCCTGAGGGGGGGAAAAAAAAGATATGGAAACAGGGGGAAAAAACAATGAATTGGAAAAGGCGGGCCAAACTAGGAAAGAGAACACAGGCCACCTCTTTTCTAAGACACAGGAATTTGAGACGTGTGGGATTATTGCTTTATATCCGGGAGTCGGATTTCTTTGTTCTTTTCAAGATGCTCTGGTTTACTCAACAATATATTAATTTTAAAAATATATTTTATTGATTTTTTTTTACAGAGAGGAAGGAAGAGGGATAGAGAGAAACATGGGTGAGAGAGAAACATCCATCAGCTGCCTCCTGAACACCCCGCACTGCGGATGTGCCCGCAACCAAGGTACAAACCGGCTGGGGCAACAATGTAGTAATTTTTGAAGTTGAAATAATAAAACTCCAAAGGACCGTAAAGTGGAAAAAATAAGAAAACAAGAAACTGTAAGAAAGAAAAAAAAGAAGGCGAGAAAGGAAACAGGAATCAGCTTCAAATGTTCTGAGATGAGAGTGGCAGAAGTAAACCACTGCCAGCGGAGAAGTTAAGCATGTTTCTGCACAGGCGCTCTCCTCAAGAACCTCCGGGTCCGCACGGAGCAGAGGGAATCCCAGTGCCTGGTGACTCCCAGAGGGAGGATCCGCGGGTCCTCACGTACAGGGCGCCCCAAAATCCACGCAAGATTTGAATTTTGCGTGAGCATTAACAGCAACAAAAAAGCCTAATTTTGCTTGGTTTATTGAATCAGATTCTAATATCTGTTGCCCTTTGATGTCAATCCCTTCAATCTGATAAGCATCACCAAGTACCAATGATGGCCCAGGAGCAGGGACAGTGAAGACCAGTGAAGACCACGGCTTTGCCTCTGTGCCAGCAAAGCCGCGGAGGCCGTTTACCCGATGTGCTATCCCACACATAACCCTATACTGGATGCTTTATGAATCAACAGAAAATTTACAATGTTTAATTATAAACCTGTGTTTTCTATCAAAATTACTTCTTGCGTGAATTTTGGGACACCCTTTATAAATCATTTTAAGCGGCCACCATAAAAGCTGCTCTCTTTTTTTTGGTTTCCTTTCTAAAGTGTTCGGAGCAAGTTGAGCCAAAATAAATACCAAAACCAAATCAGCCACAGCGTTAAAATCAGCGGGACTGTGACCAAGGCCCGCGTCCGCCCGAGAACCAAATCCCCGCCCCGAGGCCGGCCGCGCCCCTCCCTCCTCCGCCCGCCGCGCCCCTCCCTCCTCCGCCCGCCGCGCCCCTCCCTCCTCCGCCCGCCGCGCCCCTCCGTCCTCCGCAGGCGGCTGGAGGTCAAGGTCTGTGGCCGCGTCCGCCCCGGCCGCTCGCTTCTTTCCTTCAGAAATTATATGTGCGTGTTTGGTATCTTGGAATAAATTCCAGCTGGTCCTTTTAAACTGCTCCAGGCGCGTGAGGAAGAAAAGGAGCCTGCCCTGTGGTTTGATGTCCCCGAGGCACTGACTTTCCTCAGCACGTGCCTCTCGCAGAGCAAACCCCACCGACCCCACAGGTGCTGCGGGTGCCGGGGGAGAGGACGCCAACCGGGCGCAGGGGCCCGGGAGCCGGGAGCCGGGAGCCGGGAGCCGGGAGCCGGGAGCCGGGAGCCGGGAGCCGGGGAGCCGGGCGGCGGCCCTAGAGGGGCCCGGGAGGGAGCGGCGCGCGCTCGGGGGAGAGCCGAGGAGGGCGAGCTTCCTCAGGGAGCAGGCAGGGCGGGGCGGGGAGCGGGGAGGGTCTGGGGCGGGGGTGTCCGGGGCTGTGAGGAGACGGCGATCGCCTGGCGCAGGGCCGCCAAAGCTCCTCCCACCGGGCACTCCTCAGGGTTCAAGGCCCAGGCCGGTGCTCCCGGCGGGGAACTGAGGCCAGAGGGGCGGCCGCCAGCGCCCCGGCCCCGAGGAGGGACTCGGAACGGGGCCGCGCCTCCAGCCCCAGAAGTTTCTCCCTCAGGCGGGGGCCTCGCGGCTGGTGCCCGTGAGGAGCCCGGCGGGCGCGTGCGGGGAGGCGTGCGGCCGCGGCCCCACCGCTCAGCCGCCTTCAGCCCCCAGGTCCCGCGGGGTCCCTCAGGCTGAGCCCTACTTTCAGTGCGGATCTCGGGACAGGTGCGCCCCAGAAGGGAATGCAGGGTCAGAGCGACAAGTCTGAGGCGCTTCGCTCTCAGAGTGGCTGGGTGCCAGCTAATGAGAGGCCGGGCGAGTGGGCGGAGTGGCAGGGGCTGGGCGGGGCTGGTGGGCGGAGTGCAGGGGCTGGGCGGGGCTGGTGGGCGGAGTGACAGGGGCTGGGCGGGGCTGGTGGGCGGAGTGGCAGGGGCTGGGCGGGGCGAGTGGGCGGAGTGGCAGGGGCTGGGCGGGGCTGGTGGGCGGAGTGGCAGGGGCTGGGCGGGGCTGGTGGGCGGAGTGGCAGGGGCTGGGCGGGGCTAGTGGGCGGAGTGGCAGGGGCTGGGCGGGGCGAGTGGGCGGAGTGGCAGGGGCTGGGCGGGGCTGGTGGGCGGAGTGGCAGGGGCTGGGCGGGGCGAGTGGGCGGAGTGGCAGGGGCTGGGCGGGGCAGGGGCCAGGCACTCCGCTCCAAGCACGAATTCACCAGCTATGTCCTTGCACTCTAGGCACTCTCTGAACTTAAACCTTACCGATGCAGGGGGATGACAGGGTCCTACCGAACAATTGTGAAAGGTAGTAATGTCTGACCCCTCTCCCTGGTCTCTGAACATCGCTAGGATGGAGTCGCATCTCTTCCACATACAACTAGCTAAGGGGATCCCTGAAGAAGTTACGGTATTTAATCCCTTGAACCTCAGTTTTTCTCATCTGAGAAATGGAAATGATAACAATAAAAGTATCTGTGCCATATAGGTATTGTAAGAGATAAATGAGATGAAGCCTGTAAGGAGCCTAGCAATGATAAATGCTCTATAAATGTTAACTATTATTACTGTTATTAAAAAGATCATCCAGCCCTAGCCTGTTTTGCTCAGTGGATAGAGCGTGGGCCTGCGGACTGAAGGGTCTCAGGTTCGATTCTGGTCAAGGGCACATGCCCAGGTTGCTGGCTCAGTCCCCAGTTGGGGGCATGCAGGAGGCAGCTGATCAATCAATGATTCTCTTTCATCATTGATGTTTCTCTCTCTCCCTCTCCCTTCCTCTCTAAAATCAATAAAAATATTTTTTTTAAATTAAAAAAATCATTCACATTGGCCCAACCCTTGGGGACAGAAAACATTTTCTGCCTGGAATATCAGTTTTCAACAGCCAAAGCCAATTGCTAGAACGTAAGAAAAGTCAGACTAGACCATAAGGATCCAAAGTTGGCTTCCTCCCTGAGCTTCATAGTAAATACTAATAAATATTGGAACAGCAATGGCATCCAATGTATAGGTTATTGATATGGTCTCGGGCTCCCTGTTGATAGGTTGTCTCATTTACCCTTTAAACAACCTCACAAGGTAGAGCCCCTTTTGCAATGCGGACATGACCCAGAGAGGAGAAGCACCCTGTGCAGGGTCACATAGTTGGGAGTGCTAGAGACAGGACTCAAACTCAGGTGTAGCTCCTGTTTCCCACCTCCGGGAACAGTGTCCCAGCAACCACTCAAGCAGATGCCTGAGACACCTTGATGCCCTCCTGGCCTCTACCTTAATGTCAATCCATCAGCAAGCCCACCATCCTACCTTCAAATGTGACTTTATCCACTTCTTACTGTCTCTACTCACTTCACCCTTGCCTCAGCTGCCTTTCTCCTGAAAAAGCTCCAACAGCCTCCTTCATGTCACTTGCCTCTCTTAAGCCCATTGTCCACAGTGAAGCCAGAGGGGTCTTTGAAAAACATAAATCAAATCACATTCCCCCTGACCTTCTCCTTTAGAGCCCTTTAAGTCTTTCTGTTGCTCTTAGAATAAAACCCAAATTCCCTTCCAACAACTATAGGACTTTGCATGGTCTACCCCATGCTTATTATTCTAGCTTCATTTTGGATGGGTGGGTTTATCTTGACAACAGTGAATCTTCAGTTTTAGGGCCCTTGCTTTCATTGGTCCCTCCACGGTCCTGGGGGAAACATAGCCATGTGTTCACCTGGGCACATGTTTTTGGAAATTTGGCAGAAGATATTTAACTGTAATCCTTTAAGATCAATGTCTCTTCCCACTCCCACTTTCTATCACACTGTGTTGGTGATGGCAATGGAGGACCCAAAGGATGCAGCTAAGGCACAGTTGAATTAGGTATACATTTAATTTAGGTTCAGAGATGTTTTGGGCTGAATGTTTGTTTTCCCCCAAAGCTCATATATTAAAACTAGAGGCCAGGTGCATGAAATTTGTACATGGGAGTGGGGGGAGGGGTGGGTGTCCCTCAGCCCAGCCTTCACCCTCTCCAATCCAGGACCCCTTAGGGAATGTCTGACTGCCAGTTTAGGCCTGATTGTCGGACATCCCTCTCACAATCCGGGACCGCTGGCTCCTAACCGCTCACCTGCCTGCTGGCCTGATCCCTCTAACTGCTCTCCCCTGCTGCCCTGATCCCCCTAACTGCTCTCCCCTGCTGGCCTGATCGCCTCTAACCACCTCTGCCTCGGCCCCACCACCATGGCTTTGTCCAGAAGGTCGTCCGGAAGATGTCCGGTCTAATTAGCATATTACCCTTTTATTAGTATAGGTCTTAACCCTCAATGTGAAGATGGGCCTTTGGGAGGCGATTAGGTCATAATCCTCAGGTGAGGATGAACAACAACAAAATCATTGTCTTATGACGAGATGATCAAAGAATATACAGAAAAAAAGTAGAGAAAAATTATTAAAGAGTTATATCATGCAGCTAATTAGTAAAAATATGTTGGCTCTATCTAGATTGTATAATATTTGTGGTATTTGTCAGCTTTTTAAATTTTGTAATTTGTTATTATTTCTTCTGTTATTCTAAAAAAATTTATTTCCTAACAAATTCTGTATTTATGACTTTGTATTCTTTCTCTTTTTTAAAAATATTTTTATTGATTTTAGAGAGAACGGGAGAGGGAGAAAGAGATGGAAACATCAATGATGAGAGAGAATCATTGATGGGCTGCCTTCTGCATGCCCCCTATGGGCATCGAGCCCACAACCCAGGCATGTGCCCTTGACTGGAATCGAACGCAGGACCCTTCAGTCCACAGGCTGATGCTCTATCCACTGAGCCAAACCAGCTAGGACTGTATTCTTTCTCTTTAAGAAAAGAATACCCTAAACTTTAAAAGCTTTAAGCCCCATAAAACCTGGTTCAACCCTGGTCCTTTTGCTCCCTGTGCTCCAGCCATATTGGAATCCCTCCATGCCCACTGCTTAGGAAAGTGCCCGACACATAGTAGTATCAGGAAAATATCTGTAGATGAATGAATGACTCAGAAACTGGAGTGCTAGAATGTTAACTACATAAGAACATGAATTTTGTCTGCTTTATTCATTGTTACCTTCCCACATGCAGAATAGTGGCTGGCATACAGCTGGTGCACAATAAGTATTTTAAAGAACAGACCCAGGCCTGTTCAACTGCAGACCATGCTTCTTTCTATTGCCTCCAGTTATTTCCAGTTCACAAAGCATTTTCCCAAGATCCCCTTCACAGATCTAAGCGGTGTCATTTTCATTTTAGATTTAAGGTTAAATGGAGGCTCAGAGGAGAAGTTACTTGCCCCAGGTGACTAAGGGGCAGAGCTGAAATTGAAGCCCAGATCTCAAGGGCCAGAAAGCCTTATCCTCCTTGGTCCTCCCAATAAGATGCCCCACAATTAGAAAGCACGTGGTGAAGGAGCCAGTCCTACAACCCAGAGCAGGCAGGTTCCGGAAGAATGACTGTGCATGGACAGTAGGTGGCGCCCATCCACACAGTAGTTACCCTGACTGATACCTCTTGGTTAAGAGACACAAAAACATTTGTCAAACACCAAACTTTGAATTGCCAGTATAATTTGCTCCCAATGGCCCCGCTTTTGCTTCCTTGGCCATTGCTCTTTAGGCCTGAATAGAAAAACCGAGTCTTTCCCTCCTGAGTAGGGAAAAACCCAGTTCTCCATCTCCTGTGTGTTTTCCCTTTACTTTTACACAGAACACTTCCAAGCAATTCTCCATGACAACAGCTGGGTGTCTTACGATTTAACACAATTCTGACACTGTCTACCTGGAGGTCTCACAGGTTAAGGGCTCAGTCCCACAAGATGGCTCCCGCCCCACTTCAGATGCCAATCAGAAGTAGAAGGTCCCCAGATTACTTACAACTTCCACCCAACGTGGCTACAAATTGGAGGTTCCCGTGCCCCCTTCTTGATTCAGTTAATTTGCTAGAAGGGCTCACAGAACACAGGGAAGCACTCACTTACCTTTAGCAGCTCATGAAAGGATACCGAGGAGCAGCCAGATACAGAGATGCACAGGGCAAGGTCTGGGAGGGTCCCCAGTGCAGGAGAGTGTCTACACCCTCCTGCTATGTGGATGCCCCAAATTGGAAGCTCCCCAAATCCCCTACTAGTGGGATTTTATGGAGTCTTCCTCATGTAGGCATGAACAATTAGTACCGCCATTTCCAGCCCCTCTCTCCTCTCTGGAGGATGGGGGATGGGGATGGGAATTCCAAGCTTCCAACCATGGCTTGGTCTTTCTGGTGATCAGTCCACATCCAGGAGCCATCTAGGAGCCCACCCAGAATCAATATAATTAGGAATTTACAAGGGTTTTAGGAGCCTGTGTCAGGGTCAAACAAATGTTAGCACAAGAGATGCCTCCAGTGCTGACAGGACAAGGAAGCTAAGAGAGACTGGAGCATGTGTCTGACACCCTGGTACTCACCAGACTCTCCCTCTGTTTCCCACACTTCCCAGCTGCCTCCTGGAACAGATCATGTGACCTATTCTATTGAATGGGCTGTGGGAGGAAGGGACATATACTAGTAGCACTTCCTGTCTAAAGTGTCATAGAGCCAGTGTGTGACTCTCCAAATGTATCTTCCTAGCTTGGCATTTGGTGGATGCCCATGGGGCCTGGGACCTAGAACCTTGACAAGAGGGTGCTGGTTGGTGCCCTGGGGAGAAATTGCTGCTGTGAGGTGAAGTATGGCAAGGTGGTGCTGCTCATAGGAACAGGAAGCTACAGAGAACAAAGATGAAGAAGTGAATTCTTTCTCCCTCCTCCAGCCTTGGGGTGTCCCTCTAGCCCCATCCTGATTATTGGCAAAGTCTAACAAACTCTAACATGGGGCACTGGTAACACAGAAATGTGGTTCGTGAAGCCTGAGCCCCAGCCCCAGCCCCAGCATCACAGTGCGGTTTTTTTTTCAGTATTTATTTTTGTGTTATATTAAAAATATAACACAAATGTTGCCATTTTAGCATTATAAGTGTACAGTTCAGTGTGGCATCAAGTACATTCACACTATTATGCCACCATCACACCATCCATCCAGAATGTTTTTCATCTTGCAAAACTGAAACTCAGTACCCATTAAACTCCCCACTCCCACTCTCCAAGCTTCTAGAAACCACTATTCTACTTCGTGTCTTTATGGATTTGACTACTGTAGGCACCTCATATAAACGGAATCATACAGTATTTGTCCTTTTGTGATTGACCGGCTTATTTCACTCAGCATAATGCCTTTGAAGTTCATCCACGTTGTAGCATGTGCCAGAATTTCCTTCCTTTTGAAGGCTGAATGAAATTCCACTTTATGTATATATCACATTTTGCTTATCCATTTAGCTGTCAATAGAGAAGTATTTTTGTATTATCAACTATTATATTTAAAAAGTCTCCGATTAGTCTGGCTGTAAACATTGTACATATAATGCAAATCCCCCACACTCTGTGTTTGTATGCAATGAGTTTACTTTTTCAAAACCATAAAAACAATATGCTAACAACATGCAAGTTGATTTTAAAAAATAGAAAGGCCTACCAATCATCAGACCATCCTAACAACAGGGTGTTTTATTTTCACCTCTCCTATGTTTTCAAAGCTATAACTCCTGCACCCCATCCCACTGAATGTTCTGCCACATCATAAACCTTGTTGCCTGCTATTACAGGGTTGTTATTGCCAACCCAGAATGAGTGAAATGCTGTTTTCTTCATCACTTCCCTCCTTTGCTTCTGTGAACATCTGGATTGTATTCTCGAGGACTGTTTTGGTTGCAAATGAGGGAAACCCTACTCAAAGCTGCTTAAGCAAAAACAAATTGGTGTGTGTGGTGGTGGTGGTGGAATTCACTGGCCTCAGTCACTGGAAAGAACGCAGGAGTAACTCATTGAACTGGGACCTGAAACCAGGGACTAAAACGAGCAAGCACTCTACCTCTCAGCCTATCTCTCGTGTGATCCTCTCTCTACTTCTCTTTTAAGATTAGCCTTTTTCTTTCTGAGCACAGACAGGTCTTCCCCACCTGGCCGGTTACATGGCCTCTGGCAGCCCCAGCTTTGCAACTGCAATAGAACAAGCATCCAGCTAGCAATCCCAGAGAAGGGCTGTGATTGGCTGTGCTGACCCACTCAGCCAACCCACTTAGCCAATCCTGTTGTTAGAGTGGCCATGCATTATAATTGGGCAGGCCTGGTCACATGTCCACCCCTACGGCCAGAATGGTGACAGCGTCTGTTGCTTTCAGATAAAGGGGAATGAGAAGTCCTGTTGGAAGACAGAAAACAACCATCAAGCTTTACGCAGGCTTCTGCTTGTCACCATGGCAAGGCTAGATAAACTTCCTCACATACTGAGCTCTTGGTTCTAACAATTACTTTTTGAGAAATTCCCAAGGGTAGGATTACTTGATGGTGCTTTCCAGAACCATGTAACATATTTGTGTTTTTCAAAGCATGTTCACACCCAATACCTTATTTGTGCCTCATCAAAAAAATGCTCATAACGGACAGAGAAAGAACCAGTGACACAGAGAAGTTGAGTGATGGGTCCAGGGACATTTAGTAGATGAGGACAGAGGTGAACCTAGGGACTTCTTGACTCCCATCCCAGTGTCCCCCACCCCAACAGCATCACAAAACTTAGATTAGTGGTGGGGGGTTCAAGCCCAGGGTCATCTCTGACCAGTTAGGGGAGGGAGCTTCGCCGGCCATCTACCCCTTGGAGGAGCTGGGCCAGCCGCCTGGATGACACGGGCTGGTGACCCCGGCCTTCGGAGCCTGCTCGAGCTCTGATGGGCGATGTCCCTCTGCTGGACACGGCATCCTCCCAGTGGGCACTCTCGGAACGCAGCTCCTCCAGGACACTGCGAAGATGCCTCAGTGTGAGCAGGAGCTTCTGGTCTTGGATCTGCATCTCGGCCTGGGAGAGAGAGAACAGGTCTGCGAGGTGCGGGCAGTGCACTGGACGCTCCCCCAGAAAGCCTGTTCTCATTACCGTCTCGCCGGAGACAAGCCCACAAGCTCAAAGAAGCCGTTTGCACCAAAGCCTCAGTTTCTTCATCTGCAAAGCGGAAAGCAAATTACCTACCTCCCAGGGCTCTTACTGTAACCAGCTCAAGATGGTCCTCTGCTGTTCAACGAGATACTGAGTTGCTTTTCAGACAAAGCAGACCAAGACCACAATCATGCAGCCGGAGCATGGCACAGAGGAGAGAACTTTGGCCTCCAGCTGCACCCAGAACCAAGGTCTCACCACAACCATCCCCCCGCCCCACCTCCCATCCTCCACCTCCCATGCCCCAGCCCGCACCTCACAGAACCACAGGACCAGGACATAATCGGAACTTGAACACTGGAATCCTTTCAGAAGTCAGGGTTCTATTGTCCAGGAAGATCCAGTGTTGATGCCTTTTTACCACCAATGGCCAGGTTCCGAGGTCCTCTAATTAAGACGTGCCCCAGCAGCACCAGCACTTCCTCAGAGCCCCTTAAGAACCCTTGGCCTGGTCCAGTGGGCAAGATGGATCTGAGGCACCACTAGGTCTCCCATCTTCTCGGTGGGTGCCTTCTTGATCAATAAACCTTTCCTTATTCCAAACCCAGACTTTTTGAGTTTTGGCCTTTCAAAGCATTGGGCACACAGACTTCGGTCCAGTAACATTATGAGGATGGAATGAATTAGTTCCCACTCTAAAATAGGACATGCGGAACTACCAAGATCTGTGATGATCTTCATTATCATCATCAATATTAAACATGATTCTTCTTATTTACAACCCCACTTATATGCTATAACCCTCACTAACAAATCATTTTATAGGCATTAAGGAGATAGTGACTTCATATTAAAGTGAAGTACACCCTGCAGGCAGTAGTAATAACACCAAGAGAGCAGGGAGCTAGAAAGAGGAAACCCCCGAGAACACACAGCCATCCCTTCCCAATTCCTGGGAAAACGTTGCCTGTGTTTTCTCAATTTTAGGATTTTCCTCCCACACATTTTTTAAAAAATATATTTTTATTGATTTCAGAGAGGAAGGAAGAGGGAGAGAGATAGAAACATCCATGATGAGAGAGAATCATGGATCGGCTGCCTTCTGCAAGTCCCTCACTGGGGATTGAGCCCACAACCTGGGCATATGCCCTTGGCCTCCACTCCCCATTTTCCTCACTGCTCTGGGCTTGCACCTCCAAAATGAATTGTTAGTACCCCAATCCTTGTGCAAGCCTCTGCCCCAGGCGGACACAGAGCGCACCCAGGCTAAGACAGCGGCTGTACTCCACAGCCACCTGGGTCAGGATTGTAGCAGACGTGCCGAGCAGACACTGAGCGAATTACACCATCTTCTCACCGAACCCTTTCAGTAAGCCCTGCAGTGTTGGTACAACTGTTACCCCCATCTTATGATAAGGAAACTGAGGCTCAAAGAGGTAAAGCCACTTGGTAGAAGCCACACAGCAGCAGAGCTGGGCACATACCCAGGACTCAGTGTAATTTCTGAAAACGGTCTGGCACGCAGTGCACCCAGAGCCTCCTATGTGGGCCATGACCTACTTATCCCTGTGCCTGAGGTGGCGACTGTGCGCTGTGTGGCTGGTCCCAGAGGGCTGCCTGCAGGGCCTGCACCCCAGCCTGCAGCCTCTGTCCCAGCCAATGGGCACCTGGGAAGGGGGACCAGCGAACCTTGGCATACGTGGGGTGGAGGCGTCAGGTAAAAAGAAATGCAGAGCCTTACCAGTTCCTTCCTCAGCCACTCCAGGGTCTGCCCAAGACTCGGGGTTGGCTCTTCTGCTGTTTTCATCTCAGTGTCCTTGGGAGAGACCTTGACGCTGGCCTGGTGATGGGCCTGGCGGACCGTTGACTTGCACAGTCTCCTGCCTGCTTCAGGCTGGAAGCAGAGTCTGGCCAAATCACCGAGGATGAAGTTAATGAGACCAGGAAGTGGCTCACATTGGAAAATGTAGGGTTTTTTTTTTTTTTAAGTGTTTCAGTGCTCTAAAGAGAAAAAGTAGGGAGGGCAGGAGGGAGACCGCTGGGATAACAGTGCCTCCGTGCCTGCGAGTTCCAGAATCCAAGATCTGATGCCAATAGGACTACAGAGACTGCAAAGCCTCACATGATGAAAACAACAATTATTATGGGAATAGGGGTCCTCTTCTGAGGGCTCCAAGTGACATATATATCTATAGTCTCTCCCTCTAAAACATGTATTTCTATTATTTATATATGAAATCTCACTTGAGGCAAATACCCCATCTATTCCTGCTGTGTCCCCAGTCCCTCCCCCCCCTTCCTCACTTATCCATCGCGTCTAGATAAAGGGGAATGTTCACTCCCTAAGTCCCCCTGCTTCTGGGATGCCCAGGTGTCCCATTTCTAGTGAATGGGATCAAAACAGAAATTTGCTCTGAGACTGCTAGGAAAACTTTTGTCTAGCTGGCAAAAGGGAAAGTGTCAGCGATGCTCCCCTTTCTTCCTACTTTTTTCTTCCCCATCTTTCTGCCTTGAATGTGGGAGTGATGCCTGGAGCTACAGTAACCAGCTTACACCCCTAAGTAAGACAAAGGGCAAGAAAACTGCACAGGCTTTGCGATCACGGAGTCACAGAATCACCAATAGCATCTGCCTGTTTTGTGAGACAGTGAACCCCAGTTTTAATTGGGCAAACACAGCCTTAACTGACACCCCATTTATTCTTCACAACTTGCTATGAAGCAGATATCCTTTACTGTTGTTGTTAATCTTCACCCGAGGATTTTTTCCCATTGGTTTTTACAGAGAGTGGAAGGGAGGGGGAGAGACAGAGAGAGAGAAACATCCATGTGAGAGAGACACATTGATTGGTTGCCTCCTGCACGCACCCCGACCAGGGCCAAGGATCGAGCCTGCACCCTATGTATGTGCCCTTGACCGGAATCGAACCCAGGACCCTTCAGTCCACAGGCTGACGTACTATCCACTGAGCCAAGGGCGAGGGCTGAAGTGGATACCCTTTAATTCTCTTTCCACAATCACTCATTGAGTGCCTACTGTGAGCCAAGTTCAGCTGTAGGAACTGGGTACAGAGGCTGGATTGTCACAAGGACCTCTCAAACCTCTCCAAAACCCCATGCTTTCAAACAACAATTGTTTATTTTCACCTTTGAGTGGTGGGTTGGTGGGGGTGGTCTGCGTCAGACTTCAGACCTGCAGAGTTGAGCCTGCTTCCTGGGTCTCTCGTCCTCCTCCTCGAATCACTGGGCCTCTGGGGTGTGTTCTTCCCTTCTCAGTGGCAAAGGATAAGAGAGCAAGTGGAACCCCGTGCGGCCTCTTAAAGCCTACGCTCAGGATTGTCACTTTCAACACATTCCATTGGGCACAGTGAGTCCCATGGCCAAGTCCAAGGTAAGGGGCAGGGATGCACCCTCCACCCAGGAAGAGGTCACGTCAAGTGTGTGGAGTTGGGGAGGGGTGGGGAAGTGGGACCAACAATCCTACACCAGGAAGGAAGTTAGTTCAGAAGTGGGGCCAGAGCCTGGAGGGGCCCAGAGGAAAGGCAGCAAGCGGAAACCAGCAGGCGGTGGGAGTCGGAGACAGGAAGTATGGCTGTGTGGCCGTGGCAGGAGACCCAGAAAGAACTAGAGAATTGAAGGATAATGTAGGACAGTCAGCATTTGTTGATCTACTCCAGACCAGGTATCATGGCATCCATAACTTCATTTCATCTTCAAAAGCTTCTGGCTTTGCCGAAACCGGTTTGGCTCAGTGGATAGAGCGTCGGCCTGCAGACTGAAAGGTCCCAGGTTCGATTCCGGTCAAGGGCATGTACCTGGGTGCGGGCACATCCCCAGGGGGTGTGCAGGAGGCAGCTGATCGATGTTTCTCTCTCATTGATGTTTCTAACTCTCTATCTCTCTCCCTTCCTCTCTGTAAGAAATCAATAAAATATATTTAAAAAAAAAAAAAAAAAGCTTCTGGCTTCAATTCCCAAACCATGTGCTGAGGCACCCTGAGGTATGGCAGAAATCTCACAGATGTACAACAAAGTATTTTTAAAATTTGAAGAAAACACAATAACCTCTGTTGGGTACTGTGTAAATTACAATTATTAAGTTGTTTAAAATGAATTGCTTAATAACTGTTAGGTATTTCTTTGGGCCTGGCACACTGTGAAAAAATTACTGACATGCTAAGTGCTGGGGTCCAACCCCAGCAGGTCCAGGGGTCCCCAAAGGTGTGGATGGAGTCAGCGAAGAAGGAATGACACGGAGACAGCGTTCAGTTGATCAGCAGCCTATCCAGGATCTCTAGCCAAGTTCTGGTCAGGATCTCCAGCCAGTTCTGTGTCCATGTTCTCTTGCTAGGTTCTCCAGCCAGGTTCTCCAGGTTCTCCAGCCAGGTTCTGTAGCCATGTTCCCTCGCTAAGTTCTGTCCAGGTTCTCCAGCCAGGTTCAGTCACCAGGTTCTATCAGGTTCTCTTGCCATGTTCTGTCCAGGTTCTGTAGCCAGGTTCTGTCTCTAGGTTCTTCAGCCAGGTTCTCTCGCTAGGTTTTGTCTCTAGGTTCTGTGGCCAGTTTCTGTCCAGGATCTTTTGCCATGTTCTCTCCAGCGAAGTCCTTCTGTCTCTAGAGAACGTTCTGTGTAGGTTCTGTGCCTCCTGGTTCTGTCTTCTAAGTTCTGTGTTCTAAGTTCTGTCTCCTGTTGTCTTGTTACATCTGTATTTATGCCAGTTGATTCAATCCTATCAATCTCTATTCCAAAGGTTAGGGCGTTTCTTATCTCCATTCCAGGGAGTAAAGATTATGTAGCTTAAGCATGATTGTTCATAGTTAAAGTGATTAATTACCCGCCTGGCACTTAGTTAAGAGGTTTTATTCCCTCCCTAACTTCAGGGGAAAATCCCTACCTGGGGAAACAACCTTTCTCAGAGACCTTGGTTAAAACACATAGTGCCAAGAAGGTGAGCAAACATATTAAGAACAGTACGCCATATATGCCAGGTCCCTTGAAACAGCAAGCATGGACCAGCTCCTGGCAGCTAAGGGTGCTGTGAACTGAGGAAGTTTAGGAACCTCTGCCTGCGAGGGAGGCACCATTGTTATCTGCATTTTATAGTTGAGTACAGATAGATCCTACTATTCGCCCCTTTTTCTAGATGAGGAAACTGACATTCAAAGAGGCCCTGGCCCTGGCCGGTGTCACTCAGTGGTTAGAGTGTCTGCCTGAGGACCGAAGGGTCGCCAGTTCAATTTCCAGTCAAGGTTGCAGGTTCAATCCTCCTCCTCCCCCCATCTCCCCCCCAGTCAGAGCACGAGCAGGAGGGAATCAATTGATGTGTCTCTCTTATGGTGACGTTTCTCTCACTCTCTCTTCTCCTCCCCCTTGCTTCCACTCTCTCTAAAAATCAATGGAAAAAATATCTTCACTCCTCTGATGAGGACTGAAAAAACAAAACAAAACCAAGAGGCACGGATTTCTCAGGATCACCCCCGCAGGGCTGGAATTAGAACCTGTTCCCCCTGACCTGTGTGGAAGGCCTTGCCTGTTGTTTTGAAGTGATGGAGCGCCAGGCAGGGGCTCGAGCCAGCCATCTGCTGAGCTCCTGGGCAGGCCCAGTGGGTTCTCTGCCCGACACAGTGGAGAGTCGATAGGAGTGCGTGGCAGTTGGAGTCTGGCGCTCGGTCCTTGGCCTCCAGTGCTGACACCTGATCACCTGGAAAGCCATTTCTCGTGGTTAACTTGTTCTGATGCATTTTCATTTATTTTTAATCTTGGGATTCTGGCTCATTTTACTTCATAAGCTCAGAAAGGCTTGGCATGTGGGGTAAGGGAAGGGGGAGCCAGGAGGCCTGGAACAGAAAGGAACTTAAACTCTGAGCAAGGAAAAATGTCTTCACCAAATACAAAAGCCAGAATCGCCATCTATTCATCATCCATGGGCAGCTAATACTATGGCTTCCATGTGTCAGACCCTGCACTGATGCTGGGGGTACAGGGATGCTGGGGTATAGCGGTGAGCAAGAAAGAGCCCCACAGCTGACCTCATGGGGCTTATGGTCCAGCTGGTAAGAGGACCCATTAGCAGTCAAGTGGTTCAAAAATAGTACTTTGTAACACAAGCCTGGCACATATACTAGTACTAGAGGCCCAGTGCACGAAATTCATGCACTGAAGGGGGGGGGGGACCCTTAGCCCAGCCTGCGCCCTCTCAGAGTGTGGGACCCCTCAGGGGATGTCTGACTGCCGGCTTAGGCCCGACATCCCTCTCACAGTCTTGGGCTTTAGCAATCTGGGACCCCTCGCTCCTTACCACCTGCCTGCAGCGGAGGCGAGAGAGGCTCCCGCCACCACCACTGCACTTGCCAACCATGAGCCTGGCTTCTGGCTGAGTGGCACTCCCCCTGTGGGAGCGCATAGACCACCAGCGGGCAGTTCCTGCATTGAGCATCTGCCTCCTGGTGGTCAGTGCACATCATAGTGACCGGTTGTTCTGCTGTTTGGTCAGTTTGCATATTAGGGTTTTATTATATAGGATATGTAGAATGAATACATGAGTGAAGGAATGAAGGGATTTGCAAATGAAACTGTGGCTCAGATGGAGATACGAGTTGCCCAAGCAATTCAGCAGCTGTGGCAAACATCAGTTGTCCTTTGATATCCCTTCTCCTAGTCACTCATAGCAAAGACACAGTCCCAGTTTTCCTTGTAGGTAAGTGTGGCCATGTGGTTAAATCCTGGCCAATGGGATACAAATGGAAGTGATCTGTGCAATTCCTGGGTTGTGCCCTTAAAAGGAAGGAGGAGGGGCCCTGCCTCTTCCCTCCTCCTCCTGCTGACTGGAATGTAGCCACAAGGGCTGGAGGTGGCGTAGCCAGCTTGGACCACAAAGTGGAGGACAGCAGAGCAACACGATAGCAGGAACCCAGGTCTCTTGTGACTGATGAAGCCACCATGCCAGTCCTAACTGCCAAGTATACTTTTACATGAGACAGAATATGAGCAAACATATTAAGAACAGTTCTGCTTTATTAAAGTTCTTTATTAAGTTCTGCTTTATTAAAAACACTATTTAATACAGGAGTCAAACCAATGTCCTTAGAAATATAGCGGCAGAAGTCAGGTCCCTTGATTTCCGTCCCCCTCTGGCCCTTCCTATAATCCTCCCACCTATTTTATTTTCTTCCAAGTGTTTTCGTGTTCGGGACCTGGCCTGCTCCTCACAACAGCTCCGTGAGGTTCACAGCAGAGAGCGCACCCCGTGACGCTCACAGGGCTCACAGAGACGCGAGCGGTGTAGTGACCTGCCCTGAGGCTCATGGGCAGAGTTCCCATCTCTTGGACGGGCAAGTGGACTCAGAGTGTCATTTAGCTCTGCCCCCATTTCTGACTCCCAGTCTAGGGCCCTACCCGCCCTTGGGGCTGTCCCCTCTCCTATTCTAGGCACCTTAGTTCTCTCCCCACTTAGTAAAATACACGAGGCAGATGTGTAGCAGGAAGAAGCTTCCACAGGTTAGAGCCCTCAAGCCCTCCCACCCTCCCTTCCTCCCACGTGAGCACCTGCCATCGTGCCAACGAGGGGGAGCATGGGGATGATGCACCCACAGAACACTGTGGTTAAGATGGTTGAGTTAGTATTCGAAAAGCACTTAGAACAGTGCCTGGCATACGGGGAGGCCCATATAAGTGGTTGTAAACTAAAATACACACACAAGTAATTTATTACTATTACTTCACCTCTGAGCCTGTTAAGTGTTGTTCCCTCTTCCAGGAATACTTTTCCTTTCTCCCCCTTCCTTCACCTAGCGAAATTTCAATCTTACCGGGGCTGTTCTTTCATATCACTCCCCTTGTCACATTGCAGGCTGTTTTCAGTTTTCTCACCTAGAACACAGGGGGTCAGATTTGATCTGTATTTTTCAAACTTCTGCTACTCACGTACCTCCTCCTCAATTTTTCCCTACCATCTCTGCTTTGATTGACATATATTTGTCTTTAAATTATTCTTTAAAGGAACAATTTTTTTCTGAGTGACAGAAATGAAGTGGTCTCTATTTTCTCTCTTGTCTCCTTGCACCTGAGGGAGAATGAGCAACCACAGGGAGAATATTTTCAAAATGCAAACCTCTCTCCTGCTCATTGCCACCCACCACAAGGTCCACAAAGGGTCTTCTTTGGTTCAAATACACCCTCAGGCTCAGGAGATGATTGTGGGCCAAGGTGTTAGCCCACAGCTGGTAAGAGGACCCATTAGCAGTCAAGTGGGTCCCAAGTCCCACTTGGCATTGGCCTACGCTGCAGGATAGAGTTCAGAAACCTCAGCTTGCTGGCATGGCACCCCACAAATGCTAGCATCAGGTGCTCCTCTCTCAGCAGCAGTCCTCGCTGCCATCCAGCAGGCAGTACAGTGCAGGTGCAAGGCTGTGAGATCCCCATCCGATGGGTACAGGAGCCATCCTGGCTTAAAAGCTTCATGTCCCATGGAGCCAATATCTTTGCACCTGCCCAGTTATATGTGTCACCAGGTTCATGAAGCCCAAAGTATGATTTCCTGCCATGCATTTATAATTCCTCCTAGCCCAGATGTAATTTACCTATCAGTGTCTTTAAAAAACCACTTTATTTATTTATTTATTTATTTATTTAATTTTTAGAGAGAGAGGAATGGAGGGGGAGAAACAGAAACATCGATGAGAGAGACACATTGATTGGTTGACTCTCACATGCCCCCCAGCCAGGGCTGGGGATCTTTTAGGCCTGCAACCAAGGTATGTATCCTTGACTGGAATCGAACCCAGGACCCTTCAGTCTGTGGGCTGATGCTCTATCCACTAAGCCAAACCGGTTAGGGCAAAAAACTTCATTTTCTAGAACAATTTTAGAGTACAGAAAAATTGGGAAGGTAGTAGAGAGAGTTTCCATATCCTCACACTCATCTCCTCTATTATTAACACCTTATATCAGTATGATACATTTGTTACAATTAATCTATAATAATAAAAAGGTAATATGCTAATTAGACCGGACGTCCTTCCAGACAAAGCTAGGGCCAGAGTAAAGCCTGTGTCCCCGGTGCCGGAGGGAAGCCGGTGCTAGCAGCCGGGGGAAGGAAGGCCTACTCTTGCATGAATTTTCGTGTATCAGGCCTCTAGTTAACTAATATTGACGCATTATTAGCTAAAGTCCTTTATTCTGATTTCTTTAGTGTTTACCTAATGTCTTTTTTCTGTTCCAGGACTACATTGAGGATAACATGCCACATCTAGTCACCATGTCGCTTTAGGCTCCACTTGGCGGACGGTTTCTCAGACTTCCCTTATTTTTGATGACCGTGATCGTTTTGAGGAGTACTGCTCAGGTATTTTGAAAAATGTCCCTCCATTGGGATTTATTTTATGCTCATCTCATGGCTAGACTAGGGCTATGGGACTGGGGAGGAAAACCACAGGGGTAAAGTGCCATTCTCATCACATTATATCAAGGCCATGTACTGCCAATATGATTTGACCGTTGTTGACCTTGATCGCCTGCCGGAGGTAAGCAGGCATGTCAGGTTTCTCCCCTGCAAAGTTGCTCTGCCCCCCACCCCAACTCCCTTTCATGGGGGATTGATCTTTTTCCCATTTTTTCATTTATCATACTTTAGGGTATAATCCAATATTCCTTTATTTATTTTGTTGATCAAATTTTTTCAGGTTTGGCCATTGGGAGCTCTTCCAGTTGGTCCCTATGTCCTTTAACATACCCCAACGCGCGCGCGCGCGTGTGTGTGTGTGTGTGTGTGTGTGTGTGTGAGAGAGAGAGAGAGAGAGAGAGAGAGAGAGAGAGAGAGAGAGAGAGAGAGAGAGTTAGTTTCTGGCACTATATAATGTTCCAAGCTCATCTTGTATATTTCCTGCCCCAGGCCTACAACCAGCCATTTCTCCCTGATTCCTTTTTATTGGAGAATGGTATTAGAAACCAGGATCTGGGCACGAGGTGTGCTTATTGTTATGCAGTATCATTGCTTCTAGGACCTTTTGGCTGGCAGAGAAAGGAAACCATGCCTGTATACTAACCCGGTGTATATACATATCTATAAATATTTCTATACGGAGTCATCTGCATCTATACAAGCCAAGCACGAGTTCATACTGATATCTCCAATCCGTTACCACATGGATCATTCCAGCCTCCTCCTCAGGGGTCATTTTTATCACAGCAATGTTGCCTAGTAACATAGTGGACACACATTTATGTGTTTCCAAGGAGACAGTGCTAGACAGTTAACGAAAGGTACAATTCTCAGGCAAAAGAGGAAAAGATGTTAAGCCTTTACTCTCACTGATCAGTGGCTACTCACTGCTCTGAGGATAAAGAACTAACACCTTGGCCCACAAGGTTCTGCAGTGACCTGGCCTGCTGACAGTCCAGCCTTTTCTCCTCCCACTTGCTTTCTGAGCTTCCATGGCAACCACGCTCTTCTCCTTCAGGCCTCACGCTCACCACACTCCCTTCTCTCCTAGGGCCCTTGCCCAGGCCAGTCTCTCTGCTGGGTCTCTCTTCCTGGCCCTCTTTACCTGGCTGCCTCCTACTCATCTCTCCGATCTCTGCTCAGTCCTCGCTTCTGCTGGGGAGTCACCCCGTCTCCCAAGCTAGGTCAGCACTGTTTCGGGCTTGCGCAGCCTATGCACCTTGGCGTTGTAGCACTGACTACAACAGCAGTGTTATGTTTCCTTTTCCTTTTCTCCCACTAGAACACACGCTTCTTGAGGGTGGGGATGGTGTCTACCTAGTTAACGGTATATAACAGGGCTCATCCTCTCTTTGTTGACGTTCTCACTGCGTTCACCATTCTTCTCCCCAGTTCAGTGAGCATCTTTATGACCAATACTTTAAAGTCTTTATCAGGTAAATGATTTATGTCCATTTCATTAAGGTTTTTCCCTGAGGTTTTTGTCTTGTTCTTTTATTTGGAACCTATTCCTGTGTTTCTTCATTTTGCTTGACTCTCTGTGTTGGTTTCTCTACAGCAGATGAAGCAACCACCTCTCCCAGTCTTGAAGGAGTGGCCTGTGTAAGACATGAACTTTTGTGATTCAGCCCTTCCTCAGCTCTGGGCTGTCTCTCAAAACTTTGTACTTGTACTTGTCCAAGCAGCCTGTTATATTCTTTTATTAAAAAATATGTTTTTATTGATTTCAGAGAGGAAGGGAGAGAGAGAGAAACATCAATGATGAGAGAGAACATTCATCGGCCGTCTCCCGCATGCCCCCAACTGGGGACTGAGCCCGCAACCCAGGCATGTGCCCCCGACTGGAATCGAACCCGGGACTCTGCAGTCCGCAGGCCGACACTCTATCCACTGAGCCAAACTGGCTAAGGCCCTATTATATTCTTAATAGCGCCCAGTAGTTGAGGATATGCCAAGACCTGTCAGTGTCCTAAAGGGGAGCATCTCAGCCCCTGGACATAGGCTGACTGGGAGCCAGATCCTCGGGCACCGGCTTTTAAAAGTATGCAAATATAAACAGTCCGTGGGACTGCTACTGACCAGCAGAGCCAGGTGATCTGGAGGTGTCATTTGGGTGGCAGTGGCAAAAATCAGGGCTCCAGACGAGTGTATAAGTCTTTTCTGGATGATACTGGTGAGCTGCAGCAAGGCAGAGGGGGAGCGCCGAGATCGCATCCACAGCCCACGCTCCTTGAGATGAACTCTCTAGGCCACTAAACATGTGTCAGACCTGAAGCCTGTCCCTCAGACGAAAGCTCCAGGACAAGCAAAGAGGCCTCCTGCACAGAAAGACTGGGGGTCGGCCTCAGTCCACTGTGTGTGCAATGCCCCGGGGGCAGCAGCTCTCCAAGAACTTTCCAATTGCCATGGTCCCAGAATGCAAGCCCCACTGGCACCAGATCCAGGCAATCAAGGCGTGTCCCCTGGGCAGAAGCTGCAAAAACCAGTGCAGACTCATGTAAAGCTCCCTTCAGGAGACACTGGTGCTCCAGAGCATGTCAGAGGGTGAGCGCAAAGACCCCCTCAGGGGTCTCTAGAAAGGATTACAATGGGCCCCTCGATGCATATTTAATGAGAATCCTGCCCCTCAGGCCTCAGGCATGACGATTAGCTAACCAAGCTCTTGGGTCTGTTGTCCCTTGCTGTGTGCTGGGGTGGCTGTTAAAACTCCCCAGTGGTTATAGTCCTGTAGGACCCACGAGCATAAGCCCCACTGGCCACCAGAGCCAGAAAAGGTAGAGGTGTCCGTCGGCAGTAGTCATAAACATTGGGGTGCCAGCGAAGGGCATAAGCTCCTTTCTGGGTGACACCAATTATTATAGTCCCTGGCTTCTCTGGCCTCCAGAGCCAAGCAACAGGAGGTGTCCCCTAGGCAGCAGCCACAAAAATTGGGACATCAGACGTGTGCAAAAGCTCCATTCTGGGAGATGCTGGTGCTCTGAGCATGGCACAGGGCGAGTGTGAAGATGGCACCTGCCAGTCTCCATCCCTGGACAGTCCCAGCAGACTCCCAGACACGTGTGTTACATGAGATGCCTGGTTCCCAGGCTGACGCTTTAACACAAGCAGGTGAACCTCCTTCAGTTTAAGTCTGGGCACGGCCGGCTGCCTCTGAGCTGGGCCCTGAGCTGAGCAAGTCTGAGCAAGTGAGACCTTTAAGAGCAGTTTCTCAAATTGCTTCAGTCTTGTGGGTCTCAGGATGGGAGGCACATTGGTTTTCAAAGTTAGACATTTTGGGGGCTCATCTCTCAAATGTATGTCTTTTTTTAAAAAAAATATATTCTATTGATTTTAGACAGGAAGGGAGAGGGAGATAGAAACATCAATGAGGAGAGAGAATCATTGACCGGCTGCCTCCTGCATACCCCACACTGGGGACCGAGCCCGCAACCCAGGCATGTGCCCTTGGCTGGAATTGAATCTGGGACTCTTCAGTCCGCAGGCTGACGCTCTATCCACTGAGCCAAACCAACTAGGGCTCAAATGTATGTCTTAAAAGTTGGAATGCCCAATGTGGGGGTTCAAACCCTTTGATCCTAAGGGAGAAGCTCTGGGTTTTGAGTCCCACTCATTGTGAGTCACTGCACCTGGGGTGGGGGTTATGGTGAATTGTCTCCAAGTCTCTCCTAGATGAAGTAGAAGACAGAATCAGTGAACTCGAAGACAAGGCAGTGGTTACCCGTTAAAGCAGCAAAAAGAAAAAAGAATATAATAAAAAAAGTGAAGATAGCTCAAGGGACTTATAGGACAACCAGAGGCCTGGTGCACGAAATTAGTGTACGGGTAGGGTCTCTATGCCTCGCCGGCGATCAGGGCCAATCGAGGCCTTCTGGCTGCTGGCCAGAGCCTTTCTTCCCTGGCTGCTGGCTGGGGCCTTCCTTCATTCTGTGCCACCCCGTGGTGGTCAGCACACGTCATAGCAAGTGATCAAACTCCCGGTTTCCCGGTCAAACTCCTGAGGGACACTTTGCATATTAGCCATATATATATATAGCCATGATATTTATATAGATATCAAACATGGCTCCCAGAAGGAGAAGATAAAGAGAAAGGGGCAGAAGTATTATTTGAGGAAACAATGACTGAAAGCTTCCCTAACTTGGGGAAGGAAACACATCCAGTCCCAGGAATACCAGAGAGTTCCAGACAAGAGGAACCCAAAGTGACCTACACTAAAACACGTTATAATTAAAATGTCAAAATTTAAAGCTAAGGAGAGAATATTAAAAGCAGCAAGAGAAAATAACTTACTATGTACAAGGGAACCCCTATCAGACTATAAGTAGATCTTTCAGCAGAAACTTCACAGGCCAGAAGAGATGGTATGATATATTCAAAGTGCTAAAAGAATAAAACTTCCAACTAAGAAGTGAAGGAGAGATAAAGCATTTCCCAGAATGGTAAAAGCTAAAGTTGTTTATCACCACTAAATCCGCCTTACAAGAAATGTTAAAGTAATGTATATATACAGTTGTTAAAGGAACCTCTTTAAGCTAAAAAAAGGCACTTGTTAGTGCAAGTACATATATGAAAGGATAAATCTCACTGGAAAGTAGTGAATGAATCACTTATAAAACTAATATAAAGGTTAAAATACAAAAGTAGTAAAATCAACTAGGATTACAATACTTATTTAAGGGATACACAAGATAAAAAGAGATAAAATATGACATCAAAAATGAAATGTGTGAGGGATAGTAATAATATTGAATTTTAAAACGGCATCAAACGTAAGTTGTTATCAACTTAAAATAGACTGTTATGGATATAAGTTGTTAAATGTAAGCCTCATGATAACTACAAAGTGAAACCTATAGTAAATACACAAAAGGCAAAGAGAAAGGAATAAAAGCATATCACTAAAGAAAGATATTAAACTTGTGCTCAGAATAAAATTTTAAACTATTTTATCTTTCAAGAGTTGAATTTTTGCCCAGCTGATGTGGCTCAAAGGTTGAGCATCAACCTATGAACCAGGAGGCCATGGTTGGATTTCCAGTCAGGGCACCTGCCCGGGTTGCAGGTTCGATCCCCAGTTGGGGCATGCAGAAGGCAGTTGATCAATGATTCTCTCTCATCATTGATGTTTCTATTTCTCTCTTCCTTGCTTTTCCTCTCTGAAATCAATAAAAACATATTTGAAAAACAAAAGTATTATGCTAAGTGAAATAAGTCAGACAGAAAAATACAAATACCATATGATCTCTCCTATATGTGGAATCTATCCTATATAATAAAACCCTAATATGCAAATCAACATAATGGCAAAACGACTGGTCGCTATGACACGCACTGACCACCAGGGGGCATACGTTCAATGCAGGAGCTGCCCCTGGTGGTCAGTGTGCTTCCACAGAGGGAGCGCTGTTCAGCCAGAAGCTGGGTTCATGGCTGGCGGGTGCAGCAGCAGTAGTGGGAGCCCCTCCTGCCTCCGCTGCAGGTGGGCGGTAAAGAGTGAAGGGTCCTGGACTGCGTGAGCCCCGGACTGCAAGAGGGGTGTCTGACTGCTGGCTGGCAGACATCCCCCAAGGAGTCCCAGACTGCAAGAGGGCTGAAGGACCCCCCAACCCCCAGTGCGTGAATGTCATGCACCAGGCCTCTAGTAAATAAATAAACAAACAAATGAATAAATAAATTAATCCAAGCTCATAGGTACAGAGAACATATTGGTGGTTGCCAGAGGTGGGGGTTGGGGGTTAGGGGAAGATATGGGGTAAACAGATTTTTTTCCCCATTAAAATAAATGGAAAAAACTAAACAAAGAAAAAAAATTGGCAGGATATTCCTAGTGAAAAGGGGAGTTCTGAGGTCAACCGTGAATAGGAAATGTGTGGTTAATAAAGCTAATATAGGTTTCTTTAGAGAAGGACTCCTTAGAGCAGTGGTTCTCAACCTTGGCTGCACATTAGAATCACCTGGGAATCTTTTTAAAATCCTGATTTCTGGGCCTCATCCTCCGGAAATTCTGTTTCTTTGTTATGGGGTGGGGCCACAACATTAGTAACAAAGAAACACAATTTCTGGAGGATGAGGCCCAGAAATCAGGATTTTAAAAAGATCCCCAGGTGATTCTAATGTGCAGCCAAGGTTGAGAACCACTGCCTTAGAGCCTTTAAGGCCAATATGCTTTGCAAATCTCCGACAGGGGAACAAATTATTCAGCATTTCTCAAATTCACTTGACCCCAAAACTCATGTTTTACAAAGTTCCTCTTTTTATTTATAGAAGTTACAGAAACACTGTGGATGAAAGATACAGTGGGTGATGCAGATGAAGTATACAATATAGTTCCTGTCTTTCCTTTAAGGCAGATATAGTCTTGCTGGGGAAACAAAGCTTTTAAAACAAATGTGCATAAAACAATGATTGACCTGTTCCATAGACAACAGGATTTCAGGTAAAATAAGCAGGGAAGGGAAGAGCAGTGTGGGTTGAGACGCCTGGAGCTGAGATGATAGGAAAGGTATAATTTAAACTGGGGCTTGAAAAAATAGGGTAAAGGAAAGGGGTGGGGGGATGATGGTAAACAAAACAGACAGAAGAATGAGTGAGTGAGGAAATGGGTGACAGGTTTGCATAAGTCTGATTTTTCATTTGTTCAGATAGATAGACCAACCAAGGGGGGTTTACTGGCAACCTATACACAACTGATTTTATTTTTTTATTTTTTAAAGATATTTTATTGATTTTTTACAGAGCGGAAGGGAGAGGGATAGAGAGTTAGAAACATCGATGAGAGAGAAACATCCATCGGCTGCCTCCTGGGGATGTGCCCGCAACCAAGGTACATGCCCTTGACCGGAATCGAACCTGGGACCCTTGGGTCCGCAGGCTGATGCTCTATCCACTGAGCCAAACCGGCTAGGGCCACAACTGATTTTATAAACTACTTTTTAAAATATGTTTTTATTGATTTTTTGGAGAGAGGGAGAAGGAGAGAGAGATTAAAAACATCAGCGAGAAACATTGATCAGCTGCCTCCTGCACAGCCACTACTGGGGATCCAGCCTGCAACCCTGGCATGTGCCATGACTAGGAATCAAAACAGTGACCTCATGGTGCATGGGAAGATGCTCAATACACTTAGCCACACTGGCTGGGATAAACTACTTTTTTTAAAATATATATATATATATATATTTTTATTGATTTCAGAGAGGAAGGGAGAGGGAGGAAGAGATAGAAACATGAATGATGAGAGAGAATCATTGATCGACTGCCTCAGGAAGAGATAGAAACATGAATGATGAGAGAGAATCATTGATCGACTGCCTCCTGCACACCCCCGGCACGCCCCCCTACTGGAGATTGAGCCTGCAACCTGGATATGTGCCCTTGACAGGAATTGAACCTGGGACCCTTTAGTCCACAGGCTGACGCTCTATCCACTGAGCCAAACCAGCTGGAGCTAAACTACTTTAAAATGTCTTATTTTTAAGCTCAAATGATTACTAGCAATTCATTCCGGACTAGTTTTTCTTAGGAGAAAATAATATCAATAGCAAACATATCAACTGCACATCAAGAGAGGTGCCTCAGGCAGCCTGAAAGTACTCTGTTCTCCCACGTATCTACAGTTCCTTATCCAGAACTCCCAAACCCCAAAGCTCTAAGTTCTCTTCTCCAAGTGATTTTGTGGCAAAACCTTTCCTGAACTGATAAGAGGCTATTTGTGTCTTTATCCAGCCCGCTTAGTGTGAATATCCATTCATTTGGGGATGCTATCCCAGACAACATTGGTGTAGTCTATAAATTGTAGTATAAGTATCATGTTATCTTTCTAAACTCTTAAAATTCTAAATTCTGACAAGGGTCTCTATAAAGGGACTGTGGACCTATAATTCTTATTTGTACCCTAGATTTATGCTGTCTGTGAAAATAAGTGTTTGCTATGTAGCACAGCCTATGGGTGACTCTGATTTAAAAGGGGGAAACAATAGATGCTCAGTAAATATTTGCCTATTTTCTCCATTCTCTATTTAATAAATATTTATTAATGGCTTCCAATGTATTGGTTCTGTTTCTCGTCTCTAGGGATACAGCAGGGAGGGAAACAGCTAAAGCCTCTGCCTCCTGCAATTATTTTTGGTAGGAGTGACAATTAACAAAGAGAAGCTAGTGTCTGGAGTCGATCAATCTAGGGAGAAAAAAAATCAAGGAGTAAAGGGTTCTGGGGCATGTTATTTTTCAAAGGATGGTCTGGGGCCCAGCTGGTGTGGCTCAGTTGGTTGAGCAAAAACGTCCTGATGCACCAAGAGGTTACCGGTTGGATTCCTGGTCAGGGCACATGCCCAGGTTGTAGGCTTAATCCCCAGTAGGGGGTGTGCAGAAGGCAGCAGATCAATGATTCTCTCATTGATGTTTCTCTCTCCCTCTCCCTTCTTCTCTCTCTAAACTAAATAAAAACATATTTAAAAACAAAACAAAACAAAGGATGGTCTGGGAAGAAGTCTCTGAGAAGGTGACACTTGAGCAAGGACGTGAAGGAGTAAGAGAGTGAGCCTGGGGATCTCAGGAAGAAGTGTCCCAGGCAGAAGGGACAGCGAAGGCAATGGCTCTGAGGTGGGGCTGTGCGTGAGTGAGGGAGGAAAATGTACGTGGTTTATAGGGAGTATCTCATCTAATCCCCCAAACCCTTACGACGTCCACTTGGCAGATGAGGAAACTGAGCTCTGCGAGGGGAGCCTTTTGCACAAGGCCACACAGCTGTGAGCGGCAGCGCTGGGATTCGCTCTGGAGTGAGGTGTTGCCGCTAGCTTCCCCTCGAAGTCCCTGACAAGCCAGCCCTTTGGAAGGCACACAGAGACCGAAGCCTTCTCAACCCTGGAGGCCCAGACATCTGGCTTCCGGGGTGACCTTGGCTCTCCTGGCTGCTGAGAACCCTCCTGGCTGCTGAGGACCCTCCTGGCTGCTGAGAACCGCACAGGCCGTTGGAGCAGAGCAGGGCAGGGCAGGGCAGGGCAGGGCAGGGCAGGGCAGGGCAGGGCAGGGCAGGGCAGGGCAGGGCAGGCTCTCCAATAAGGTGGCTCGAGGAGCCAGGGCAGGGCTCCACCCCTACTTACCTTTCCGGATGGCGGACCCCTGCTAACCCCTCAGAGGCCCGGGAGCCTGCACTTTCAGGATCCCATCAGCAGGGCGAACACTGAGGCTCACAGACAAGAGCACTTACCTGAGGCCACGCTGGCGGCCACCGAGTCTTCCCAGGAGCCCATGACCTTCAGACCAAACTTCTCTTTGGACTTGGCCTGGGCGCCCAAAACGAGGAGCATCTCTTTAACTCTTGTGCTCTGGGCACCTCACTTGATCTACCTTAACCGAGACCCTGTAGAGGAAAAAAGCCGTGAAAGTCACCCCTACTCACCACCTGTCCACTCACACCCACCGCGCTGGGCTCCCGGGGACCAAGAGAGCACCTCGCTGGGGCCGTGCACCCCACTGTCCCACTGAGAAAGAAGAGCAGGGAAAGGTGGTTGGTGGTGGGGAGGGTGGGGGTGTCTCAATGGCTTTCTTCCAGCCTTCAGGTGGCGCCCTCGAGCCGCGGAGCCGCACGAGTCATTGAAGACCGTCGGGACCTAAGGACCAGGTCCTACCTGGGGTCTGTGTGCCGGGCAGAGAGGGGAGGGCTAGGGCGGGGAGGCGGCGTCTGAGATCGGCGCAGTCGGGGCGCCCCAGCCGTGGAGACTGGCAAGCGGCGGGGGAGGGGTCTCCTTCAGCAGCCCCCCTCCCAGGCCCCGCCCCTGCGCCCTGGAGCTTCGGTCCCCCCACTCGGCAGATAAGCCCTAAGGGGAGGGGAGGAGGATGGCGCCATGTCCCCCGCTCCTCACCCCCGTCTGTTCCCGGCCTCCCCGTCCCTCCCCACGCTAACTCTCCGGGCGCCCTCGCCGGCCGCGGGCGGAGCTCGATCCGCTGCGTTCGGCGATCCCCGGCTCCCTCCCCTTCTCGCGTCCCTCCTCCCCGGAGCCCCCAGCGGCCGCCGCCGCCGTGCAGCCCCGCGCGGCGCGAGCAGGTACGTGCGCCCCGGCAGCAGCGGCTCCGCGCCGGGCCGGGAAGGGGGCGGGAGCTGCGGGAGGCACAGGGTGGCGGCCGGGCCCGCGCCTCCCGGGCTGCGCCGCAGCGGCGACTCCGGCGGGCGGGCGCCGGCTGCCGGGAGGTGGGTGGGCGCCGGGGAGGACGCGCCCTCGCCTTCGTCCGCGGCCGCGGGGCGCAGAGCCGCCCGCGTGGGGAGGCAGGGAAGGAGGCCCGGCACAGGTACGCCCGCGGGGACGACTGCGGGGCGGCGGGAGGCGGAGGCCCGAGGCGGGGAGGGCGGCGAGGAGAGCTCGCCTGACCTCGCGGCCCGGCCGAAGGACACGCGGCGAGGGGACCCGGGCGCACGCCGGTCCTCGCGGACCTGGTCTCCCTGGGCCGCCAGGCAGTCCTGCTACCGGCGCCGCTCGGCCCGGTTCCGTCTGTCCCGGCCCGGCCCGGCCCGGCCGCGTTAGTGGTCAAGGGCAGGAGCAGGGGGTGTGAGCTGCGGGCAGGCGGCGCGCCGGTGCGGCGGGCAGTCGGGTGTTGGCGCTTCCTGAGCGGAACTTTGGGTGTAACAGCGTGGATCTGCGTGTGCGTCTGTGCGCGCCCCAAGTCTTTGTGTACAACTCGAGCGTGTATCTGTCGACTGGGTTTTGTGAAGCTTCATCCACGCCGGCTCTACGTCTGTCTTTCCGCGTGTTAGTGCGCGCGGGTTGGTGGTGGTGCTGGGCCCCGGGTGGGTCTGGCGTAGACCTTGGCAGTCCTGGGGGTAGTTAACTGTGTGTGTGTGTGTCCAGCCTTATCCCTTTTGGGTGTGATTGCCTGTGTGACCCGTGAATCTGTGGGTCACACCGTGTGGCTCCCCATGTCTGTGGGTGCTGCGGGTGGAAACGGCCCCTGGGGTGTGACTGTAGGACTGGGGGGTGCCTCTCAGGTCTTGTGGGACTGCAGGTGAAATTGGAGTGTCGTTGGGACAGTTGCCATGTGAGCAGTGGACTCCAGCATCTTTGTCAGTTTGTCCATTTCTCCTTATGTTTTGGGTTATTGATTGGGCATGTGGGCATCTCTGAACCTGTTGTGAGAGCGAGTCCCCCTTTTCTCTGCCCTCTTCCTAACTCTGGCATCCTGAGGAAAAAGTTTCGGGCTCCTGCTGGTGAAAGCCCTGCTGCCAGAATTTGGGTGCCCTGGATTTCCTCTGGGACACGGAGGCATCCGTGTGCCAAGCTGGGAAGGTGGTTCCCAGGCCACTGCAGGAGCTGAGTTCTCTGGAGACTGCTGAAAACTGGGGGTGGGGGGCACATCTGGACATCCACTGGGCAGCAGCTGTCATCACCACTCCCTGTTTGTGCAGGGCACTCAGGAAAATGCGTTTGGTGCAAAGAATAGAAAAGCCAAACAATCTATCTCTCCTCTCCGTTTACTGGGAGTGGGAGCAGTCGGCTGGGCCTGGCCTTGAGTTGGCCTCCCTTATCCTTGTGTGGGAGAGATGGTCTCCCTGGGCAGGTTGCCAAGCCACTCCTGGGGGCTGCCTGTGTTCTAAGCCCTGGGCAGGGGGCTGGGGATCCAGACGGAATCCACACATATCCCTCCCTGCCCTCAAGCTGCTCATAGTGGCTGATAAGTAGTGGGAGAAAGTCAGTCGAGAGCGAGGGCGGGTGGAATGATGCCGCTGGTGCAGGAGTGTGTGGGTTTGCAGGTTTGCAGGTGATAAAAGAAGCTGTGCTTGCCTTCGGGTGCCCACACGCACGCATGGGACCTTGGCCACGTGTTGTCAAGTGGAGAGAGTAATTCCTGCGCTCGGGGCTGGTGACCAGTGTAGGGCCCAACAGGGCGTGGAGGTGCTCAGTAAACACTTACTAAATTGGAACTCAG
Source organism: Myotis myotis (assembly GCF_014108235.1). Taxonomy (NCBI): domain Eukaryota; kingdom Metazoa; phylum Chordata; class Mammalia; order Chiroptera; family Vespertilionidae; genus Myotis; species Myotis myotis. Next base: position 333,093 of record NW_023416366.1, read on the forward strand.
GAAAGAAGAATGTGGTGATAGAATTGGGTTGTAAGTGGAAACAGGCTTTGTACTCAGATGAAAGGCTCTGTGTGAGCTCAGAGGTGTCCAATGCAAGTCCATGTTGGAAAAAAGATCAGAAAGATAGAAAAACGTGTCTTCCTGCACTGAGGCTCTTTGAGTTTCATTTATTCACTCATTCATTTCATTCAGTTTTCACTTCATTAACTAACTCATATCCCCCCTCCCCCGCCCCATCTCTCTCTCCCCCCCCCCCCCGCCCTCTCTCTCTCTCTCTCACACACACACACACACACACACACACACACACGGAACAACAATGCACTGGAAAATAAATTTAGGCATGAGAGTGCACAGAAACATCTAGAATCATGTATATGGGTGTATGTAGACACACCAGAGTGTGTGAGCCACTCTGCAACTGGAGGGTCTCTGTACAGTGTGGGGACTTGGGTCTGTGTGCCTGGGGCCCTGGGTATGTACTCCCAGGACATCGGGTGTGTGGGGAACTGAGTAGTTCTGCTGTGGGACCGGGAATTTTACATGCCAGGTGGGGAAGGGGGCTTTGATGGGACCTGGGAGGGGCAGCACTGAATCCGCTAACAGGAGGCCTCCATCAACTTCAGCTGAGGTGTTGTGAGGACATGGGTGCCTAGGGTGTTGAGATTATTCATTTTATAAGAGAAGCCAGGAACCCAAAGCTTAAAATGTAAAATATTTTGCTTTTTATATATTGGCAAATACTTCACCAAAAACAAATGGACAGACCAGAAACAAACAAACAAAAAACACCCCTGAAACTTCTGTGAGCCAACATTGGCCCATGAGCCATAAATTGGTATCCTTTGGCAGGAATGCACCTGTGCTGTCTACCTGTCTGACTGTGCGGGAGTGTGTTCTGGTTTTGGGTGTGACACCTCCTCTTTGAGCAGCGTGCTCCCTTTCCCCCTCCCCCTCCCCCTCTATCTCCCCATCTGCAGTCCTCAGCCAGCCCCCTCCAACCCCCAGCTTCTACTTACATGAAGGCATTTGGCTTTGACTTCAGCGTGGCTCTCAAGTATGCTCCTTCCTCTCAGTCCCACCCATGCCTCCCCTGACCACATCAGAGTCCTCCCTGGACCCCTGGCCTCCGCACAGCAGCCAGAAAGAGCTTTGTGAAACCTAGGCAGTCCTCCCTGTCCCCACACCTCACCTCCCTGACTCCTTGGCCTGACGTGTAGAGACCTTTGAGAGTGGATTCCCAGCTGACCTGTGAGGTACCCCATCCCCCTATCCCCACTCATCCTCTCAGATCTGGCTCAAATGCCACCCACTCCCAGAATCTTTTCTGACTTTCTCTGCTTTGTTCCCACATCACCGTCATCACCTCTATCCCTCCCCTGCTCCTTGTCATCCTCACTTCATCACAATGGTGTCCATTAATTGAACTGGCTGGGCCTTACATGCATTATTTTATGAAACCCACAAGTTGACCCTGTGAGGGAGGCACTTCGCTTATTCCCATTTAACCGATAAGAAAATTGAGGGTGGAGAGGCCACATTGCCTGCCCAAGCCCAAGTGGTGAAGCTGGGATTTACACCTGATAGCCACTGTGTCTAAGTTCCCTCCATCATAAAATAGCCCGGCGCTGATCCTTACAAGCACTTACTGTCATGAGAGCTTTATATGGATTATCTCAATCCCTACATCAGCCCCATTAAATAAGGGAGGGGTAGTAGTACTGTCATTTAATAGATGGGGAAACCGAGGCCCAGAAAGGATAAATGAATTGCCCAGGGCCACATGCCAGCCAGTGGTAGAGCAGGATCCCGGCAAGGATTGTCTTTGTCTCAATCCCACCTCCCCACTCTCTGGCAGGCTCCCCCTGGTGGGAACTGTGCCTGGCTCACCTGCACATCGCTTGGGGTCCAGTGTGCCGTCCAACACCAGCAGGATCTTGGTCGAGGTTTGCTAAATTTTACTGACTTTCTGTTTTCTCTTCCAGCTGCCAAGGGGCCAAGGGATGAGCTGGGCCCCTCCTTCCCAATGGCATCTCCCCCTGGTCTGGAACTGAAGACACTGAGCAGTGGTCCCCAGACCCCAAGGAGACCAGCTCCTCTAGGCCTCCTGGCCCCATCCAGGCAGGGTGTGGAGAACGCCTGCTTCTCCTCGGAGGAGCATGAGACCCATTTCCAGAACCCTGGGGACATCAGACTCGGCAGCTCCCCCAGCCCTCCCGGGGGTGTACCCTCAAGGCCCCGATCCCAGCGGGATGACCTGTCCCTGCATTCAGAAGAAGGGCCAGGCCTGGAGCCCGTGAGCCGCCCGGTGGATTATGGCTTTGCTTCTGCTCTGGTTTTCCTGGTGAGTGGGATCCTCCTGGTGGTGACAGCGTATGCCATTCCCCGTGAGGCCCATGTCAACCCGGACTCGGTGACAGCGCGGGAGATGGAACGACTAGAGATGTACTACGCCCGCCTGGGCTCCCACCTGGACAAGTGCATTATCGCGGGCCTGGGGCTGCTCACAGTGGGCGGCATGCTCTTGTCCGTGCTGCTGATGATCTCCCTGTGCAAGGGCGAGCTCTACCGCCGGCCGACCTTCGTCCCCTACAGGGGCTCCAGGAAGACCTATGGCTCCATTAACCTGCGCATGAGACAGCTCAGTGGGGATGGGGGCCAGGGCCTGGTGGAAAACGAAGTTGTCCAGGTCTCAGAGACCAGCCGCACCCTCCAGGGGTCTTAATTAGGAGCTCCCCTGATCTGAAACCCAAGGCTACAAGCCCCCCAAGGCCTTGGGTTTTAGACTGAGCTCCACACAGGGGCCTGGGGCAGGAGTCTTGGGTGCTGGAAGGGGAGGCCAGGGGCGGGCTCAGGCTCCCCTGCAGAGGGTGGCCCCCTGATCTGTTTTGTAGCTTGAGGTTTTGTATAAGTTTTGTTCGGAGATGGCTTCTGCTGCTAAAAATACAGAAGTTCAGAAACTGCTGCCCTTGGAGGATGAGGTTTCTTGGCATTTCTGACAATTGAGAGCAGTTTGAAAGGCTGCCCATCCTGGTCCTCATGCCTTGGGAAATTCCAGAATCTCTGTATACAGTCCTCATCAGCAAAGTGTGGGTGCTGGGCGACTTTGGAGGGACCCCTTTTAGCTCTGACCATCTAAGGTGGGAGGTGGCTTCACAATGAGGGGAGAAGTCAGCACTGGGGTGACCCTCCCCTCTCCAGGCCTCTGTCCCCCTGACTGTAAAGTGAGGGTTGGACTGGACGATCCCTTGGGCGCCTCCAGTTCTGCCCTAGGAGGAGCGCCCATTACCTGCCTCTGGCCATTCCTTCAGGTACTGACCATTCTCTGTGCCGTTTTCTGGGCCACTCCAGGAGCTCTCACGGCCCTGCTAGAGTTCCTTGTCTCCCGGTGATGCCAGGTTAAGTTCAAAATTCGCTACATCCTGGTTTTGGTCTTGGGATTGAATTTCCTGCAGTGACTAGATCTTAGCACACATTTCACAAAGTCAAGTGCACAGTTTTCACCAAATCCCTGAACAAGAGGGGTCTTTTATGCAAGAGAGGGTGAGGGCTTTGCTGTGTTTCTGTGGACACGAGGTGGCCCTGCATTACCTCCCCCTTCTCCACAGTATTTCTCGTGGGCCTGGCTTTATTCTGATAGCAGAAAAAAAAAATTTTTTTTTAGTGCTGAATTTGTAATCTCTCCCTCTCCCCCAGCCCTTCTCAGCAGTAAAGTGCAGCCCCAAAATATCTGGGGAGGAATCAGGCACATTTGGGTGGCCTGGAAACTCCGGCCACATTGATCATGGTTTGTTCATTTCTCTTGTGGAGTGATCCCAGGCTCTGTCCAGACTCTTTTTAAACTACTGACAAGGAAAGGAAGTGAGTTCTAGGGGGCAAGGAGATACAGGTGTTTGAGGACTGGGGGAGTCTCTGTCCAGTCTGAATGGCCTGGGAAGGCTTTGAGAGTCCATGCTTTCTAGGCCATGGGCGGGAGGGGTCATTTCAGTGAGCCCCCTGACTCCGTGCAGATCCTGTTTCACTCCATCTCCACTGGCCATGTGGGCCTTGGATCTGACTGTCCCTTGGGGGTGGGCAGGTGGGGTGGGCATGGGGTCTGTAGGCTAGAGCAGCCCTGATTAGAGCTGTAACCTGAGCCTCCAGTCTGGTGAGTGGCACATGGGGCAGTGTAACATCACAGCTTCTATGGGAGATCAAGTATCTGCTCCTGCCGGCAGGTTTTGCCAGAAGCAGAGGGCTAGGGGAGGGCTGGAGGGCACAAGGGCTGTTCAGCTTGGCCTGCCAGGTGCTGCTCCTGGTGATGAAGGGATGTGGTGCGAAAAGAACAAGGCTTCAAGATGGGGAGAGATTCACAAGCCAGGGCTTCCACCACGGTGCCCGTTTCCCGTGGGCTCCCCGTGAGGAGTGGCTGCAGAAAGTGGCACGAGCCATTCTAGGGAAATGACAGTAGAACTGAGCATCCCAAATGATGAGCCAAGGCTCTTCAAATTCATAATGATAATAAAAACACAAACCCAGGCCATATGGATTCCTGGGATGGTGGGGGGCCCATTTGGAGACTAGACCCGTGGAGTAGACACCTGGGATCATCAGTTCCTATAATTTAAATGCAATGAATTATATTTAAGGAGCTAAATCAGAAGATGAAATCCCAGGAATCTCAGGTTTTCTCTAAAACAGAGAAGCCTGCTTTGCATCCTAATGCAGAAATTCCTTTAGAAAATGTAATGGATTGAGGCAGTCATTACCTTGTCAGTGAATTAGGAAAACCTGAGAGATGCCAAAAACATTTCTCCAGGGCTGCAGCTGAACTCTCCCAGCAGTGGATGGGAATGAGGTTAGGGAGGAGTCAGCAGGGAGGGTGCCGAGAACTTTCTTTGCAGGATTTTGGGGGGTAAGTGTGGAGTGGTTCCACAGGACCGGGTGGCCACTGGAACGGGGGGCTCCCCTCCAGGAACGGCCTCTCCCACCAGACATGCTACTGGGGCGCACGTCTTGCTTCTCCTGGTGCATTAGAACAGATAGTGTCTTGGGAGTTGGGAAAACTGGGTTTGGACCCAGGCTCTGCTCTTTACTGGCTGTGTGACATTAGGCAAGTTATACTCCACCTCCAAGTATATTGCCTTCTTTATCTGTGAGGTGAGAAGAATGAGAGCTCGGGCTCAGGGAGGTGGTAAGAGATGAGAGCTACAGACCTGCATGGAATGAGGTCCGGTCAGTGCTCGCTCTCCTCCCCGCCGCAGTGGAGACAACTGGATTAGGCCTCAAACCTCAGGGTCAACTGTCTGCCTTTTTTCTCTCACGCCTCATTCTACTCATCGGCAGATCTTTGTTCTGTCTTCAGAATCTGGCCCTCTGCTGCACCCCCCTCTGCTCCCCATTCAGCCTCCAGTCTGCAGCCAGATGAATCCTGTGAAAAGGTTACTTGGGGCAGGTCACTCCTCAGCTCAGAGCCCTCCGATGGCTCCCTCTCACTCCAGGCAAAAGCAGAAGTTGTTGCCCTGTCCAAAGGAGGTTTTACCGTGTAGGCCCCTCACTTGCATAGGCTCCAAGGTCCCGAGTCAAGTTTTTATTTATAATTTTGATTTTTAAAAGGATGACTCCCTAAATTGCCTAAGTTTTAGGTCCCTCACAAGCCTATATAATAAAAGCCTAATATGCAAATTGTCCCCTCGGGCGGTCATTCGACCGGGAGTTCTACTGGGAGACCAGGAGTTCAGCTGCTTGCTATGATGTGTGCTGACCACCATGGCAACGTGCTGTGACCTCTTGCCAGCTTCCTGGGGGTGATGGGGATGGAGGTGTGGTGAGAATGCAGGGTGTCCCCCGAGCTCATTCTCACTCCCCCTACTGCCCTCCCCCAGGATGCCAGGGTTTGGCTCCAGGGAAGCCCCCCACCCCCACCCCCCCATGGTGCTGGTGCCCATGAGGAGCCCGCCCCTGCACCCCCGCTCCCCCCACCGTGGCCTCTTCTGGGTGAGCTGGGCCATAGCCACTGGGACCTGCCACAGCGGCCAGGACCATAGGGGCCGGTCAGTCGGGTTCCCCGTGGGTTAGTGCAGGAGCTGGTCTGCGAGGTTGGCTGGGAGAGAGCGCTCTGTCCATCCAGCTTCTGTGTGGTGCTACTGGGCGGCCCAGAGGCCCACGCTGCACCCCAGCTCGCGGAGTCTGGCCACGCTCATCGCAGCCTCGTGTGGGAACTCGGGCACCTTGACTCAGGCAGAGGGGCGTGTACAGGGGTCTGGGACCCAGGTGTTGTCACCTGGTACCTGCCCTTCCACACCAGATGCTCCCGCTTCGATCACCGGCCAGGCCTAGAGACCACACTCATGCATGAATTTCATGCACTAGGCCTCTAGTGGCCTATAAAACACCAAGCAATATGGCCCCTGGGCCTCCCTGACCTTATTTCCCCATCCCTTGCCTCTGGCTTATTCCAGGAAAGCCAGGCTCGCCTCCTTGTCTCCCACTTTATATTGGAGAGGTGAGGGTCTCCCTGATGGCAGAAGACCCCTCTCCCCAGCCTTGTCAGGAGACAGCCAGGTTCCAGCTCATCTTGGGGACATTTGCCAGGTGTTTAGGAGCCTGAGATCCACCATCCTGATTCTCCTCACTCAAGGGAGTGCCCAGGCCTGGACCTTTGGAGCTCCAATATCCACCATTGCATCTGCGCATCTCAGGCATCCTCTGCGTCTCCCAGCTGAAAATGCTGCTGCCGGAGAGCCCACCATTACCGCTCCCTTCCTTGGCAATAAGCATCATCTTCTTAGGGATTTTATTTTATTTATTTATTTTTAAGTTTCTTTTTAAAAAATCTTTATTGTTGAAAGTATTACATATGGCCTCCCTTTCCCCCCACTGACCCCCTCCAGCCCGTCTCACACCCCCACCCCAGGCCTTCACCACCCTATAGTCTGTGTCCATAGGTTATGCATATATGCATACAAGGTCTTTGGTTGATCATCTCCTACTCATCAATCTCCCTGTCCCACCCCCGCCTTCCCTCTGAGATTCCACACTCTGTTCCATGTTTCCAAATCTCTGGATCCACTCCATTCATCAGTTTATTTTGTTAATCAAATTATGGGTATTCTCTTTAAAATGTCCTCTTCCTTCCATGTATGCACCTACACATACACATACATGCACACCTGCAGGAGCACATGCCTGTGCATGTATACGCACTCACATGCACACACCTTGTGCATGAACACACACACACTCGCGCACACATAGCTTCTCTGGCGTGACCTAGCTCAGAAGCCAAGGACACATGCTCCTGAAGCAGCTCCCAGCCAGGCAGCCTCTGGGTTATTGATAACGTTTTCTCTTTCTCCGGAAGCCACAGGCTTGCAGCTCCCAGGATGCTAACCCACAGCAACAGTTTCCCTCCCCTCTCCATGCTAAGCTGCTCTGTGTCCTTCCTGCTCCCTGACGGGAGGAAGCAGAGAGATGTCCAGGGAGCATTTTCTACCTGGAATTCGGTGTGGTTCTGGGCAGGGAACCAGGTGAGCAAGGTCCTGCAGGTCATCCCTTCCCTGTAGGCCTTTGGGCAAATCATTCTACCTCTGAATAAAATTGGGAACCTCCCCACTCTGCCTTCTCCGGGAACAAGGGAAGTGGGGAACCAAGCAGAGGGCTCTTCAAAGCTACGGGCACGTTACCCTGCGCCTGGAGAGCTTTGGAGGGGCACGAGGAGGGGAGGGGGGGGAAGGGAGCGTCACTGAGAGGCCACAGGAGGAGGGTTTCTGTTCTGTTTGGGAGGGAATGGGGTGTCGGTGGTACTGATGAAGTCAAGGAGATGCCTCCAGCTGAGTCTGCTGGTTTCCCTGGGAGAGAATGGGCTTCCCTGGATGTCCACGAGGAGGTAAACTTCAGCTACGGGAAGGAGAAGCTTGCTGAGACCTGCCTGGGTTGGAGTGGTAGGGAGCTCCTTGTTAGTGGAGGTATGTTAGCATTTACTGGTCAGTGTTGGGTACCTTCAGGGATAGAGTAGGGGAGTCAGGCAGGATTTAGTCAAGAGGCTCCCCAAGCTTCCAACTCCCCTCCTTTGAGAAAACCCAGTGCCCCAGTGACCAGAGCCTGGCTAGAGAGAGTAGCATCCCTGGACATGCTGTATCTTCTTGTCTTTGGTCTGAACACCCTCTTCCTCACTCATTCTTCTTCCTGGGCCGGGTTGTTAATGAGCAGATGGGAGGGCCCAGGGTAGCTTGATGGCAAGATTATTGCCTCCCTCCTCCTAGGAGGCCAGGCACTTCTGAGCTTTCTGAGTGACTGGGAACAGGCCCCCTTATGGAGGGGGTCCACTGGGGATCATCCATCACATAAAAGTACAAAGGCCCTGGCTCTGGAATCTGATTCCCTGGATGCTTGGTGGCTGCTTAATGTACTCGAGCCTCTGTTTTCTCATCTGTGAAATGGGGGTGCTAATAACAGTGCCTTCCTCATAAGACGGGGTGAGCAGTAAATGAGTTGATACCTGCAAAGCACTTAGCACAGTGCCTGGCACCTCATAACCCCTCAATAATGTTAGCTATTTCCGTTCACTTGTCCATTCATTCACACCTAATCTGCACTCTTCCCTGGGCAAGGCACTGTGGGGCAAGTGGCACCTGCCCTTGAGTTGGTCAAAGACCATCTAGGGAAACAGGACAGTGCCCAGGAGGCCGTGTGTGTGTGTGTGTGTGTGTGTGTGTGTGTGTGTGTGTGTGTGTGTTGTGGGGTACAGAGGAAGTACAGGATTGTCGGATTGAGTTGGGGTCAGAAAAGGCTTTTGTGGAAGGGATGATATCTAATAGGAATCTTAAAACAGTGAGGCAGTATTGGATGTGGGGGGCCGGAAAGGTATTCCAGGCAGAGGAACAGCATAAACAGAGGCGGAGGGGCATAAAACAGCCCGGTATGTACGGGGAGAAGCAAGCTGGGAGGGAGGCCTGCAGGTTCTGTGCTGGAGTGTCGAGATGAGGCATGCGGTAAGGCAGGGGCATCATCATGGGAGTTTGCATTTCATCATCTATAGAATGGGGGCGACCAGTCCTCAACTCATAGGGTTGTTATGAGGACTCACGTTCATGCTGATACAGCACATAGCACAGGCCCTGGTATGTGCTGAGGCTCAGTCAACCATATGGTTGCTTGCAGATGTGTGTGGCAGGAAGAATCTTTGGAAGCCAAATGCATTGAAGGGCTGACCTCAAAACCCAGGACTCCATCTCGGCAGCCTGTCCCTTCTCAGCATCGGAGCTGCCAAGGCGGAGGTGGCAGCTGCTGCTCTCCTGGACCTGGGGGAAGGTTAATGAGGAAAGCTGGCCAGGGGAGTAGGGTGGTGGGGCATCTGGGCCAATACTGAGGTAGGGTCAAGGGCATTCAGGAAAGGCCATCCCTCTCTCTCTCTCCCAGTTCTCTTCCTCCAATCTCTCCCTACCCTTCTCTTTTTGATTCCTTTCTCTGTGTCCACATCTCCTTTTACTGAAGCCACTCCTAGGGGTTAAATACCCACAGGTGAATTATTATTGCTGACTCACCGACAGCATCTGACTCTCATCCTGAGAGTCTCCAGCCTCCCCCGTAAAAACTGAAAGCAGGGGCCCAAGTGCAAATGCCTTAGGTGACATTCACGAATGAAGCAAGTGGCTGTAGGCAGCAGTGGCAGGATGAGAAGGGGCGCCTGTGTCAGGGCTGGCTGGCTGTTACACTATGATGGATGGGTTTAGGGTTGCCAGGGTTCATGATTTTTTAAAAAGCAGCTGGACATCTGGACCTTTGTGTAGGTAAAAGGATGGAGAAAAGGATTATCCTACTGCTGGAGAATTGTGACAGGCCAAGTCTGAGGACAAGGGAGTGTCCAATGAGATGTTACCTGCTGGGCCCAGGCATCCCCCGCCCCCTGCCCAGGGCTTACTGCATCACTCACAGAGATGGGAGTTCTCTCAGGAAGTGGAGTAGCCTCTGCCTCCCAGCTGGAGGCTGCTGAACTGCATGGCCTGCGGACCACTCGAGTACTGCTCACCCAAGAGAATCCATTCTTCCAACAAAGATCTGAGCGTCAGCTCTGTGCTGGTTTTGGAGGTATAGCACCAAACAGATGAAAAATATAAGGAAGTTGTTCTTGAGGGCTTGAAAGGCGTCTTCTGGAGCATAAGGGCGATTGTGAACGTGGAGATGAGGTCTGTTTCTACCTGCAGAATTTCTGATGTGGGAGGCCCATGGGTGCAGCCATGCTAGCCTAAAGGGATGGTGGTATTGACAGGGAGGAAGAGGGAAGTCCTGCATCCCCTCCCAGTGTTCTGAGGCCTTGGAGGGAGGTGAAGGACGCTGGCACTCCTGGGCTCCAAGTGTTGATGAAGGGCAGTGAAGGGAGGCTGGAGCTGTGGGGTGGTATAGGTGGCTATGCAGCCCAGCATATTTCCTCAAGAAGCAGATGGACTGTGGGTCTCTGTGGACTGGACAGAGACCCTGACTACCCCGACTCCTCTCTGAGAGTCTGAGATGAAGCTCTACCCATTCCCCAAATTATTCATGTTGTCTACTGGAGACCCCAGCATAAAAAACAAACACAAAAACCCACCAACCAATCAAACATGCCCCTCCACACACCAAAAGCAGTGTGAATTGGAACAAGAGCACCTCCCACAATCCCCAACATCATGGCCAGTGAAGAGACCATTTATCTTTCTCCCTTCGTCCTTCCCACCCCACCACAGTGGGGCAAGGATTTAAGAGGCCAGAGGAGACATCCTAGAACTGGCTGTGAGTAGAAAAGTTTTAAATTGAACTGAGTTTGAAAATCAAATTGACCAGTTAGTTATTGGTTGGACGCTCACTGCTGAGATGAGAAAGGGGGAATTGACAGAGGTTGGTAGAATAAAGACTTCATGTCACTATATTTCAGTGAACCAGTCATGCATTACACATTAGATCATCAAATTTTTACATGAAATAGTGTCCTCTCTGTGCCAGGCATGCTTTCAAGTCTTTACATCTACTAGCTTATTTAAGCCTCATAACCACCTTGGAGAGTGGATGCTATCTTACTTCCATTTTACAGACGAGGCAGCTGAGGAACAGGTGGATTAAGTGACTTACTCAAGACCACAAGGTGAGAGCTGGTAAATAGCAGTCAAGTCTCAGACTTAACAACATGCCATTGTGCATCTTACCAAGTTTAATAACATGCAGGCCAGTCAGAGCATGTTTTGGACAGATATGGGCTGTGGGCTGCCTCTCTCAGGCCCATGGTTTAAATGTGAGCTGGAAAGTTCTGTAGGGGAGAGGGCAGGTGGGGGAGTACTGAACTTGGTCAGGTAGCCAGCCCACTTAAAACCATGGAATCTCATAGGTGGACAGGATCTTGGCAACAGTCAGGCCCACTTTATCCCCATTTTACAGATGGGAGAAGCTAAAGGACTTGCCTAAGGTCACCATGGCTCAGGGCCCTTGCATATCCCTCTCTTTTTATAGGCTTCTCGCTTGAATTTATGCCCTGGGCACCAAGCAGTCTACAGGATGAAACTGTGCTCCTGTGGTTCCAATCTAGAGGGGACGGACAGGGCTCTTTCCTGGAGGCAGAACACCTATAGCCAGGTCCCCTTCTTTTTTAAAAAAATGTATTTTATTGATTTTTTACAGATAGGAAGGGAGAGGGATAGTTAGAAACTTCGATGAGAGAGAAACATCAATCAGCTGCCTCCTGCACACCCCCCTGCTGGGGATATGCCCACAACCAAGGCACATGCCCTTGACTGGAATCGTACCTGGGACCTTTCAGTTCGCAGGCTCTATCCACTGAGCCAAACCCGTTAGGGCCCAGTCCTCTTCTTTTAGGGATGCCTGTCTGTCCCAGGGGTGGGCCATCCTGGATTAGGTATTAGACTCTGACCTAATCTGGCCTAAAGGCTGCCTCTGGCAGCTGCGAGGAAGGAGGGCGCTGACCAAGGTGCTGAACTTGTATGGCTCCTTCCTCATAATGCTCAGACTGAGGGGAAAGAGGGAGGTGGAAGGGAAGAGGACTTACATTTTAGTCACTTGGGGGCCAACCTGTCTGGGCCAGTTTTTAGTGGGAAAACCTTGTAGCTAGAAATTCTGTGGTCTGCATGACCTTAGAAAGGCCACTTAACTGCTCTGGGCCCGCTTTTTCATCTGTTCAATGGGGAGAGTAGCTCCTATCCTACTAAACTCAGGAGGCGGAGGTGAGTGTTATTTGGTGACAGAGCCCGGCACAGAGCCCAAGCCCTTCTCTGGGGTCTCGTGAAGGCGCTCAGGAGCTCACCATAACGGAGGGATTTCGTGGGCCTGTTTCTTCTGTTTAATGCTCCTGTGCTGGGTGGTTGCAGATGCCCCTAACCTGGGTGCCCTGGGCACCGTGGCTGTATGTGGAAGTGCTCCGAATATGAGATACACCTTACAAACAGGAGAGGACCGAGTTAGGAGTCTGAGACCATTCTGGAGTCATGTTCCTGTCTCACACAAACCCTGATTTCATTTTCCAGCTTCAGAAATAGGTTTTGCCCAGGGATCCATGCTCTTCACTTGCATAGGGTGCAGCGGTTCTACAGAGAGAGCACTGGCTTTAGAACCAGGCTGACCCAGGTTCCCATCATGCTACCACCCCTAGAGGGCAAGTCCAGCACCTCAACCAATTGCCAACAGTGTTATGGCAGGGGTGGCTAAGATACCACACATGACTAGGAAAAGCCTAGTATGCCAAGTACCAGATAATGCTTGTTTCCAGCACTGGAGGGCAGCCAGTTTTCTTCCTCTTGTCCATGAGCCCCCAGGCTTACCTACTCACGTGGCCTCAGTAATAATAGCTGGTAGCCCCTGAGCTCCAACTATCTGTTTATAAGACACAGTATCTGGCCAGACCCTACAACAATCCCAAAGGTAGAGGCGATACTCACTTTGCAGATAAGGCCACACACCAGCAAAGGTAGGGCTGAGAGTTGCACTCATGCCTGCCTGGTTCTGAGACCCCTGCTAGGTTTTGAGCAAATTATTGGACCTTTCCAAAGTCTCTTTTTCTGGCCTAGAAAATGAGGATAGTATCTCATTATGGTTATTTGAAGATATAATGTATTCTATAAGAATATATGCATATTTAAAAACATATGAAACACATTTGATTCACAGGTCAAGCGAATGGAGTGGATACAGGGGGTAAAAGTAGGAAAACTTAAAACGAGGGGCTCCTGCATGCACTAATCATATTGTGCCATGAACCAAGACTGCACCTGATATCCAGGTGAAGGAAAACATTGTAGTTTGTACACTAGAACATCTTAAACTTTAACATGCACATGAGTCACCTGGGGAATTTGTTAAAATGCAGCCTCACATTTAATAAGTCTTGGGTGCAGCCTGAGAGTCTACATTTCTAACAAGTTTCCAGGTGCTGCTGCTGATCTGAGTACCAAGAATGTAGAAAGTCTGTTCCTCCCTTCTCAGTTCTCAAACTTGCCTGATAATGTGAATCACCTGAGTTACTCATAAACATGGATTCAAAGGCCCTTCCCTGAGATCTGCATCCCGGTCTGGCTTGGGCCCAGGGTGTACAGGGTGTACAGCAAGCATCGCAGGAGACTCTCTGGTTCGGGTGAGCTGGGGAAGCATGACCGGCAGTGCAGACAGACACAGATCAGGACACTAGACCTCTGTCCCAGTGCACCTTCCTGAATGAAAGGTGGGAAAAGGGAACAAAGACATTTTCCTGGGCTCTCTTGCAGCTATGGTTAGAGAGATGATATAGGTTCTATCAGATGCATTCGGTTAAGCCTTGAATTTGAACTGAGCTGAGTGGGAGTCAAGATGGCAGTATAAAGGGCGTTCGCTTTCTGCTGCAGATCTATGCAGCTGCTGCATGGCTCTGGAGTTTCCTGATCCCCAGATCATGACAATGATGATGTAACCTCGCTAAATCTCTATACCCAAACCTTTTTGATTTTTAAGACAAAAGCCCAAGTCATTTCTGTTTATTGCAGCTGAACCACAGGATTAACAGTTCAGCAGGAGCTCCCCTGCCCCTTCCCTCTGAGCCCCCATCACATCTCTCACACTTACCTTATGCAGCTCATACGGAACATGGCCTTTCATGTGGCCAGCCAGGCTCCTCTATTAGACTGCACAGTCAGCCTCAGCAGGGACGGGCCTTCCACTTGGCACCTCCTATCCAGCCCTGCCACTAGTGGAATATTGGAACCTCATTATCATTGCTCCTCTTTGCATTTTAGAGTCTGTCCTCAGTCACCCGGGACTTGCCACCGATCATTGCCCACCATCCCTGCCTCTGACCCACCCTCCAGGTCAGATCCAGGGTCAAGCACAGCTGGAGTGACTTGGGTGTGTCTTGCAGTATCCCACGGACAAACAGAAGCTGAGGACTTGGCTGCCTGTCACTGAATCTCTCCTATGGTTGGTAGTGGCCCACAAGCATGTTTTATGAGAGAAAGCTGAGGATATGAATGTGTGTGTGTGTGTGGGGGGGGGGGGTGTCCTTCCTCTTCTTCGTGGTGGGGCCTGTCTTTATTGGCACAGCACCAAAGTAGACAAGATTAGAAGGTGACATTAACTGTCCCACACATTCTAATTCTCCTTCTCTGAAGAGAGGCATGGATCAGTAACAGAATGTCACCACGACAGTAGAAAAGGAAGCCGTGAGAGAAGCTGAGTTCCAAAGAATGAGGTTGTGTGGAACTTGCTACCGTTTTTTAACTATGTATCCAGCAGGAATATAAAGTCTCCATTTTTAACATAATACATTGGAGTCAGGGTCTCCAGAGACTCATGACTTCATAATGGAGGTTGACACAAGCTCATGACTGAGTAGATGATGCAATGAGAACACAGCCAGCTCAAAACTGGGAGGAGATAAGATGAGAAGGTGGGGATGTGGGGGCTGCCAGGGATGGTAGTACAGTGGTCTATGGCACTTCACCAAAAGACAGGATTTGGAATAAGACCTTTATTTCACTTGTAAGCCACCAGATAAACAAAGTTCAAACCAAGTGAAAGTGAGGCCATGAATGTCACTAGACCTGGAAAGGTCAGGGAACTTACCTGCGGACAGCACCTGTCCAATTCACATCCAGCCCAGAACCTTCCCCAAAATTCAAACCAATTCTTCTGTGGCTCACCAGCCATGGCCATCCCAAAGTGGTCATTACCAAAGCCATGGTCTGCTCCCCAAGGGGGACTGGCTCTGGTCTCTGCCTTATTTAGCCTAGGTCAAAATTCTTTTTTAAAAAATTTTCATCCTCACCAAAGGATCTTTTTTCCATTGATTTTTTTTTTTTTAAGAAGGTGTAGAGGGGAGGGAGAAGGGGGGTGGGGAGAGAGAAACAACAATGTCAGAGAGAGACATCAATTGGTTGCTTCCCATTTGTACCCCGACTGGGGGCAGGGATTGAGTCTGCAACTGAGGTACACGTGCCCTTGACTGGGAATTGAACCCATGACCTTTGGTCCGCAGGCCGACCCACTCTAACCACTGAGAAAACTGACCAGGGCAAATTTTTTTTTTTTAAATAGAGGACAAAACCACAATGAGATACCACTTCACACCAACTACGAGGGCTATACACAAGAAGACTAACAAGTATTGGCAAGGATGTAGGGAAACTGGAATCCTCATATCCTGCTGTTGGGAATGTAAAATGGCATAGCCACGTTGGAAAACAGTCTAGCAGTTCCTCAAAAAGTTAAGTATCAAGTTATATGATACAGCAATTCCATTCATAGGTTTATATCCAAGAGAATTAAGAACATATCTCCACACAAAAACTTGTACACAAATGTTCACAGCAACAGTATTCATAACTGCCAAAAAGTAAAAACAATCCAAATGTCCATCAACTGATAATGGATAAAGAAAATGTGGTATATTAATACAACAGAATATTATTCAGCCATAAAAAAGAATGATGCACTGATACATGCTACAACATGGATGAACCTTAAAAACATTAACTGAAAGAAGCCAGGTGCAAAAGGCCACATATTATATGATTCCACTTATGAGAACTATTCAGAATAGTCAAATCTTTAGAGACAGAAAATAGACCAGTGGTTGCCTGGGGCTGGAAAGGAGTGAATGGAGAGTGGCTGTTAGTGGGTATGGGGTAGTTTTTTTTGGAGTGGCGAAAATGTTCAGGAATTAGGTATAGTGATGGGTGTACATAATGCGGATACACTAAAAACCACTTAAATGCACACTTTCAGAAGGGTGAACTTCGTTAAGTATGTGAATTATATACAAAGTTATTTAAAAAAGAGAACTAGGTTATTAAGTGCTGATATTTATTAAGGCTCCAACCTTAAGGTTCCAAAAAACAAACCCGAACCATTCCCATTTGCTGCTTGGCAATTACTTATGGCTGGAAGCAAGGATGTGGCCCGACTACAAGCACAGACAGCTTGACCTGGAAGTTCCTAAAAGCCCCTATGGAACTAAGACATCATCTGTGTTACTCAATGTCCTTGATGCAAGGAGACCCACACACAAAAATGGCCGATTCTTCAGATGAATCACTAAGTTTCTGTTTTCAGAAAACAGAGTATGTATTGGACTATCCTTTCGACCTTTGCTACTAGTAAAACTAAGTGGCAAATTTACTGTTTTGATCTTGTCTTTTCTTTGAGTCAGGGTCCAAAAAGTGATCTACCCCCCTTCCCTGCTTGTCAGATGGTCTCTGCTCAGATGTTCCTTTAAGCCTCCTTTTAGAGTAAAGGATGCTTTTATGAGTAAATTGCCTATGTCGTTCTGGTAGCAGGTATGAGCCAACTGCAAAACAAAAACATTCCATCTTTGCTGGCCCCTGGGGAAGCAAACTAGGATTGATGACTACATTTGCAGCTCTGCCTGACCCTGGGCCCTTCTCCAGAGCACACGTGTTCTAAAGGACCAAGCTGGTCTTTTACTAGGTCAGTGCTAGAGATGGGGTCTGCCAGAAATGCCCAGAGAGCCCACTCATGCTAGCCTCTCCACCCTGGCCCAGCCTCCACATCTTAGGTTGACCGTGGGCCTATGGGCCAATTTATTTTACCCCTAACCCACTCTCCGGCAGGGCAAACAGGGAGTCCCAGGCTATAGCACATTAGCAGATACCTCAGAAAGGCTCTGGTAGCCCCTGCCCACAGAGAAATAATATGTCCTAATTTAGGGGAAGGAACCCAAGGAGCTGAGAAGTGAAAGGACCCAAACATGGCTGAAATGCTAGTTGTGGAGCCAAAGTGACTAGTGCTTTGATGTCTTGCGTCTGAGCCTGGTGCTCTATGGTGCTCTCTCCACTCCAGCATAAGGTTCATCACTGACCACATCTGTCAGGCCTCGGGCTGAAAAGGATCCGGAGAACACCAAGGTCAGGCGGGCCTGGACAGAGGGCACAGGCTTCCAGGGGTGGGGCTCCCTCGGGGTGACTGCCTTCCTGGGCTGTTTCTTGTGCTTGACTAGTTCTTCCATTCACCCCAGCCAGTGGCTTTGAGGCTGGCCTCCTGCTCTTCCCGGAGTTCCACACTGTGCTTACATGGAGCCTGTGCTCGGCTGGGCCCCACGGAGGGTGAGAGGCACAGAGTCAGCCTCTGTAAGTACCACATAAAGCCTTGAACCTTCATTCTTTTCCTTCTGCCCCAGTTCCCAGGGGTCGGCATACATAGCAGACATCAGAATGGGAAGGGCACCTCAGATTTCATAGGTGGCACAAAGCCATGGGAGGGGAAGGGACTTAGGGTCACTCAGTAAGTTAGTGGTAAAAAGAGATTAGCGCTCAGGTCTGTTGTTTGTAGGCTGCCACTGCCCAGGCACAGACTCAGGACTGGGTCAGGTAAGGCAGAATTGGAGGGTTCTGCCCTCCACAGAAGCACGCAGTCTCTCTGCAATGTCCCTGCCCGTGTGAAACCATCCTTGTGACCTATGAGGTTTCCAGTCACTCATTTTCATCCATGCAGCCATACTGGGACCCATCCTGGTGATGTCAGGACCCAACAGCAATTTATGAAGGGAAGGTGCCTGAGAAGTAAGAATGGGCCCTGGGAAGGAAAAGTCATTTAGCCCCACAAAGATTCAAGCTCATAACTGGAAGGAACTGTGCAGTAAAGAAAAATGGAAGACGGCAACATGACTTCTGTATTGACATTTGGTTCTTAATAATAACATCCAAAATGCATTTTGTTCTTAAAGTGCTGCACTGGGTGGAGGGTATATGTTGCCGGAGTCTCCCTTGGGAAGTGGGGAGGAGCTGGTGGTGAGAGAGACTGACTTCTCTTTGGGACCTATATGCAGCCAAGTGGAGAGCTGCAGCAGGTGCTGTGGCTCTGACAAGGAGTAGGGAGGCAATCCCAGCCAGCCTGCCAACACATGGGCAGAGTCCCTTGCCCCCAGCCCGTAAGAACACGGTTGCTGATGGGGCCAGAGGTGGTAGCTCCAGGAGAGTGGAGGGAAGGCTGGGATGTTACATTCTTGAGGCGCTCACAGGTACATGTCATCGTAGCCCGGCGGGGGGAGATGGTCTGGGTTAGGTCTGGAATGGAAAGAGGGGCTGGTGAGTTGGAGTGATGGAGGGCCAGGGGCACACAGGCGGACAGGGCCCTGAGCTGAGGGAGCCTGTACTCCAGAACGATGGGGTGGTTCGTGCAGTTTAAGAGCACACGTGTACTCCAGTGCCAGACAGCCTGGGACTGAATCCTGATTCTTCTCCCTTGGCTAAGTTACTTCATCCTTCAAGGCCTCGATTTTCTCTATCTACTAAATGCGGACAGTAATATCTATCCATGAGTGTTGATGAGGATCCAGTGGGTTCCTGACACAGCTCAACACAGCAAGGGAGTCGCTCCTCCTCCCCTGGGTCCTCTCTGAGGGGAACTGAGGGGAGAGAGGCACTGAGGAACGGGGTGCTCCTGGAAGCTTCGGGGAGAAGGGGGGAAGGCATCTGGCAGGGCCTGGAGGAGGCTCCACTCTCTTGCCAGTGGGGGATGGAGCTGCTGGCATCTGGGCCTGGTGTGATGCCTTTGTTCCTGCAGCACTGAGATGAGCTGTCATCACGTCCTACTTCTCAGCATACCTGAGTGAATACCTACCCAGCTGGGCTGGTCCCAATGGGTCCAAAGGGGTCAAAGCGCGCTCCTGGGGGCACAGCGCCTGGAGGAAGCCGGTTTGGGAGGCCGGAGGATGGGTCAATAGGTACTCTTGGGTAGCCAGATCTCAGAGGATCCACAATCATGCCACCTCTCCGATACCTGAGGCAAGAAGGAAAAATGGGTCTGCAGGTATGGCAGGGAGCTATTGGAGAAGAGGTGAGAACAGACTAAGAATGCCTGGGTTTCTGCATGGTGGCTCAAGCAGACACACGGGGATGGCTGCCTGAGCACCAGCAGGAAGTGGGCAAAGAACATAAATAGCACAGTCTGGACCTTTGGCTCTCCAGGGTCCCTGAGCGTACAAAACTGAGACTCCTGCCATGACCTGTACCCAACGGGAGCAATTTGATCAAGAACAGGTGCCAGAACTCGCCAACGTCAATGCAGAACCATCACGAGGCCCTGCAGAGCACTACTTAGGTCTAAGGACTAAGAATAACATTGAGACAATCCATGCTGCTAGCTTCTCTGCTGTTCATTTAAAGAACCTCAGGGCCATCTATGGACTGCCTGTGGGTCTTCCATCTGGCTTCTGACAGCATCTCTCTCATGGAGTTCCATGGACCCAACCTCATGTGCTCAAACTAGGACACATGTGCTGACGTTCCCTAAACTTTGAGGTCACTGTTCAAGCTTAACTGTGCACTTCTGTGACTTCATCACTGTCTAAAAATCAGAAGGTCAGGCTGGGACACTTTGCAGCACAGGTTAAAATCTAGTGTGACTCATTCAGAGAAGAGAGTGCATAGCTGAGGCTGTAATGACTTCAGTGGGTGTGTGACAAGAACCATCCAGAGCTTATTGGGGATTAAAGACTCCCCTTATCAAGCAAGGTGACCTCTGAGTAGCCCTGAGATGTCCTAAGGCCTGTAGCCCACACCCGATAAACCCACCTGGTATCCTGCCCTCCTAGGAGGGGCTGCTGTCCTCCACAGCACAATAAGGGCCAGAAAGGACAGAGGAGCTGCCCGCAGTGCTGGCTTAGCCCCTCCCCCACACTCAGAGCTCTCCTGCACGGCTCCAGGCAAGGCAGAGCAGAACAATGGCAATGACTTCTCAGCGCCTCAGCAACAGACTGGCTCCTTCACCCCAAAGGAAGACTGATGAAAAGCTCTAGAACAGTGGTTCTCAACCTTCCTAATGCTGCGACCCTTTAATACAGTTCCTCATGTCGTGGTGACCCCCAATTTCACTGTTATAAATTAAACATAATTAAAGCATAGTGATTAATCACAAAAACAATATGTAATTATATATGTGTTTTCCAATGGACTTAGGCGACCCCTGTGAAAGGGTCGTTCAACCCCCAAAGGGGTCGCGACCCACAGGTTGAGAACCGCTGCTCTAGAATTAGAAGATGAGCTGAGCTGAAAAGCCAGGAGAGCAAGCTGTATTGCTGCCACTTCCCCAGCAGTACTCACCCAAAGGGGTCTAGGTCCTCTCCCCCGACAGCAAATGGGCCCAGGGGATCACACCTGAAACAAACAAGGGACAATTACTGTAAGTCCCAGAGCAGCCAGGCACCTGGGCTCCTAGGAGCCTGAACCTGACTCCCAGGCTTGGGGACAAGGGAAACCCCTGCATGAACCATAACACAAGGGATATTTCAAAGTGGCCCTTGGCAAAGACTAACACTGCTAATGTTACAATGGCTGAATACAAAGCCACAAAAGATGGAGAATCCCAATCTATAGAAAGAAAAATATTAGCAGTGGTAACCACCACATAAATTTTATTTTATTCACACCCTTCTCAAACTCTTAAACTTTGGATAAAGAACTTAGACCAGAAGGTTATTCTAAAACGCAAAACCAAAAGCTCAGATTTAAAAGCTTCCAAGGGTAGAGTGAGATGTGTACTCACATACAGCGAATACAGTGCTTCTCAACCTTTTTTTTCCTGTTTATGCACTATAGCCCACTGGAGGGCCACAAACCATTGTAACTGCTAAGATTTTTTTTCACCCCTCTCCCATTACCCTCATTGACAATGCATGAGCTAGGAGAATAAATGGAGATTCTGTATTATATAATATATATGCCCACAAAATAGATCTTGCTCTCAAAAGCTTTTTGTATCTTTACTATATTCTTTGATCCAACAATTTTATGTCTAGGTAGCAATCTTAAAGAACACTTAATTCAAATTAAAGTATCTCCATACAAACTAATCAAGGGAAATGGGTCAGCCTAATTGGGGACCAGTTAGGAACATTAGGGCATATCCCTAAATGTGGCCAAGGAAACAATGCTCTTAGAATGTTTTAAAATGATGTGTAAAAATGTTTATGTTCAAATGTTAACTGTGGGAGAAAAAGGGATTATCAATAGCCTAAGAAATCAACTGTGAAAAGCATGGGTGGGTGTGGATAAATAAAACTGGAAAGAAGCGTACTGAAAATATAAACAGTGGTGAGTTTCTTCTATTTCTTCTATAAAGAATATGGATATGAATGTAATAAAATAAAAAAGATTTAGTATTTGAACAAGTGGTCTTTGGAATTCTGTTCTTTGTTACTAATGTTGTGGCCCCACCCGATAACAAAGAAACAGAATTTCCGGAGGATGAGGCCCAGAAATCAGGATTTTAAAAAGATTCCCAGGTGATTCTAATGTGCAGCCAAGGTTGAGAACCACTGATTTAGATGGACTATGTTTCCAAGGGAAGTTATTGTTCCCAAGCTTTGGTCATGGAGCTGGCAGTCAAAGTCTCTGGTGGCCTCCCACCATCCTGCCTCACTGTTCAGACCAGCGGGTGCCAGAGGGCAGCAAGCATTTTACCTATCCCCACAAACTGCTCCCTTCAGAGCAGCAGGCAGAGGGGCTTCTAGTGGCTATAAAAATGCCTGGGAGAACAGTCTGATGGCTCCTGAAACATGCAGCCATCTCCATTTCTCTCTCCTGGGCCACAGAGGAGGAAGGGGAGAGAAAATGGAGAACAATGGGGTCTAGAATGGCAGCCGCAAGGCCAACCCCAATAATTTGTGTACTTGAAACTGTTACAACATATCCTTTAGGCCAGTGGTTCTCAACCTTCTGGCCCTTTAAATACAGTTCCTCATGTTGTGACCCAACCATAAAATTATTTTCGTTGCTACTTTCGTAACTGTAATGTTGCTACTGTTATGAATCGTAATGTAAATATCTGATATGCAGGGTGGTCTTAGGCGACCCCTGTGAAAGGGTTGTTCCACTGCCAAAGGGGTCGCAACACAAAGGTTGAGAACCTCTGCTTTAGGCTCACACTCAACACATGCACCCTTCAGTGAGCTCATTATGGCACATGCGCAGAATCCATTTTAAAGTAGTCTCTGTCCTGGAGGTGCTGACTGAGGCTCTAGGGCAGGGGTGGGCAACCCCTGGCACGTGTGCCAAACATGGCACGCCAGTAACTTTTGCTGGCACGTGAAACCCTCTCTTATAATCTTCCATTTACAATTTTTTTCTTAATATCGACTTTTTTTTCAGATAAATTCAGTGTAGGTGCATCTTAGATAAATAAATAATTTTACATAACAAGTTATCTTAAAGACCATAGACATGGATTGACGAGAGAGGGGGAGAGCAATTCCAATAGTGTCGAAAACGAACTACTGAGGAGTTGGGATGCCATTCCAGAAAATTTTTTCTGTTTAAAAAACTTTGCAACAGCGTTACTCTCCATGTTTTCATCCACATACGCTTGTGAATCTTTGTTCTCAGTGATGAATTTTGTTAAGTCTCGTAATAGGAGTAGCCTGACGGATGAAAGTAGTAGCTTGTGCATGTCTCTGAAGGTCACGAAATATAAACCTGATGTAAAATCTCTGTCATCAGTGATGCAGCAGCAAAAGTCCCACTGATAATATCAAACGGAGTCATAAAGTTTTCTGTCGGACTATCAGTGTACATGTATACATTAAAAAATAAATGTATTTTTCATCATCATATACTGTGTTTTTGTCACTCGAATGAATTTTATTATTTCTTCAAGGTTCTTCACAAACGTACACCTTAAGAGATATCAAGTAGGCGTAACATGTTCTCAAAAAATTAGGGTTGGCATGCAGAAGAATTTTGAGTCAGAGATTTTGCTGGTTTTGGCACGCACTCACAAAAAGGTTGCCCACCCCTGCTCTAGGGCTTAACATAAGAAAGTAACTTTTGCACATGGTCCCTGAAATCCAGCCCCCGCTACTTCATCTGGTAATCAACGGAAGGAAAGAGTGTTGTATAATTAACCCGTAGGCACTTCTTGGCTGGCCCACAGGACAGTATGTCCCAGCTCCAAAAGGGGCCCCTTTAAAGGATTTGAGGTGAGTCTAGCCCAGCCGTGGGCAAACTACGGCCCGCGGGCCGGATCCGGCCCGTTTGAAATGAATAAAACTATTGAAAAAAAAGACCGTACCCTTTTATGTAATGATGTTTACTTTGAATTTATATTAGTTCACACAAACACTGCATCCATGCTTTTGTTCCAGCCCTCCGGTCCAGTTTAAGAACCCATTGTGGCCCTCGAGTCAAAAAGTTTGCCCACCCCTGGTCTAGCCACAGTTTCCTTCTTATATGCTCCCCCTCCTCTCAGACACACAACACTCCTCTCCTGGATACACAACGCCGGTGGGTGCCATGCCAATGGCTGAGGTGCTCTGGGGAACTGGAGCGGCCTCAGGGCTGGGATTAAGAGATGGGCGATGGGCTCTGGGCTCTGGGCTCTGAACTCTGGGTGGGGAACTATCTAGCTGGTTGGCAGGGGTCTATCACCAAACCTCTGCATCCCCGTCTTCTATGATGTAAGTCTAAGTAGTGACACTCACAGGGGCTGCTATTATGGTGAAACAGTGTGGCCATGAACAGATTTGCTGGCAGTTTGAAAGGCCTGGAGGGACGATTAACAGCAGCCACCATTTACCGTGAGCTTGCTTTGTGCTAAATTTAGTTTTTAGAAGATTAAAAATTTTAATTTTCGCCCTGGCTGGTTTGGCTCAGTGGATAGAGCATCAGCCTGCGGACTGAAGGGTTGCAGCTTCGATTCCGCTCAAGGGCATGTACATTGGTTGCGGGCACATCCCCAGTAGGGGGTGTGCAGGAGGCAGCTGATCGATGTTTCTCTCTCATCGATGTTTCAAATTATCCCTCTCCCTTCCTCTCTGTAAAAATAATCAATAAAAATATATAAATTTTTTTTTTTTAATTTTCTGAATAGGTAATGCATTCACCAGTTTCAAAATTCAAGAGTAAAAAAGGATACACACATCCATAATCTTAGGCTAGCTGTGTTTTGGAATTCAGAACTTTTCGTATTTTAGAAAGGCCAGGTAAGTACTGTATATTGTGCAATGCTCCCAGGCAGCACCCTGTACCCAATACCCTAATATTTCTGCAAAATAAATGAATAGTCACAATTGGGATAAATGAAAATATAAGGAGCTTCATGACACTTTAGGTCAGGTTTTCCTATCAAATAAGGTTCAGGACCAACCTGATTTTGGGGAAAAACAAACAAAACAACATACCATGGTTTTCAGATTTCTTTTGATTTCAGAATTATTGTTAGGAGATTATGGACTCTGTAAAAGTAAAAACCTCCTTCTCACTCTCCGCCCTCCCCAACCTACCAAGTCTTTAGTTTCTTGTATGTCCTTCCAAGACACTCTTTGCAGCAGCCCTCTGACTATGTGAACTTGTTAGTTCAGAAAAACAACTGACAATATATGTTGCCAATGATAAAATTCAAGCTTTTAAGTGAAAATTAGCAATTTGGAAATATGTATTTATCACTAATTTGATGGCTTCCCAATAATGATGCTGATGAGATTGGTAATATTAATGAATGTGATTTTTTTATATTGTGTAATAAAATGTATCAACATTGAGCAGATCTGCACATCTCAGTCAACCAATATTTTCAAACTATTGATACATGATCTAATATCATGCATGGGTAAAAGATCCACTCAAAAGCATGAAAGAGCAGTGGGATTTAAATGTAATCTATATATATAAAAGCCTAAGCAACCGTTTGACCATTCGACTGATCGCCATGACACGCACTGACCACCAGGGAGCAGTCAACTTGGACAGATGAAAAGAGAAACAGGCGATTGAGTCTATGAAAGATTGCAAGCAGGTGGGGCTGAGCTGCAGTTTGCATTGGGCGACCAGGCCATCGGCCCAAATTCTGCTGCTCCCCAGGCACCACTCGGGAGGTGCAGCGCCCCCGACCCCATCAACACCTCTGGTCGCATCCTCCCTGGGCAGCCGGAACCAAGGGATGGAGGGAGGGAAAAAAGAGACCACAAACTCCATCCCTAGCGCCCACCTCCTCCTATCAGACCGGAGCTACCCCAGGACTTGCAGGATGTGCGCGAAGTGGGTGTCCTCGCTGCACAGCTACTGTGACTCCCTGGTCTGCCCTGGGTGACCCTTGGGTACTCACCCCACTTCTCTGAGCCTCAGTCAGCTCCCCTAGCGAGGCCATGGGAGCTCCACCCTAGGGACCCACTTTTCCACAGCTGGGTGCAGCAGACCAGGAGATGCAAGGGGTGGCGGTAGAAGACTTGAGGGGGTGGGGGTGGGAGGGGCAGATGCTCAACTGACCAGGATGAGCGGGGCCAGGATGAGCTGGAGAGGCTCTTTCCCAGTGCTTCGCGCACTACTACATCCCTTGGGGGATGTTGGATGCTGGTTTCAGCACTATCCACGCCGAGGGACCCCACCAGTGCACAAATCTGTGCACTGGGCCTCTAGTAATGTATAAAGCGTTCACTAACATGGATTTGGATTCTAAATTACAACTAACCCTTAAAAAAACTATCACATGTCAAGTTCTGGTGAAATGCAAAGAACACCCATGATTATTTGAAAAGCTTATTAAATGATTTCTCTCTTCTCCAACAACCTTTAACAAAAACATTATCACTTACTAACTACAGAAGCAGAAATGAGAATCTGTCTTGTCTTCTATGTTAGATATTAAAGAGAGATTTGCAATAATGTAAAACAATGTCATTCTTCTCACTAATATTTTCTGTTTTGGAAAATATAGTTATTTTAATAAAATCTCTTACTTATTTTAACATATAATGGGTTTATTACTGTCATTTTTAAATTAAATGGCAAAATGTGTATTTTGAAATGTTGGGCTGTAATTTCTAACATGATAAACACTGACAGACATACCTCAGACAAGAGCTCTTTGGGGTCCTCAGTAATCTCTGAAAGTGCAAGAGGGTTCCTAAGACCAGAATGTTTGGGATCTGCCAGCATGGGAAATATACCTCAAGGAAGTTAAAATATATACACACACACTATATATATAATAAAACCCTAAGATGCAAATTGACCAAACAACCAGTCACTATGACGTGCACTCAATGCAGAAGCTGCCCCCTGGTGGTCAGTGCGCTCCCACAGGGGGAGTGCTGCTCAGCCAGAAGCTGGGCTCACGGCTGGCAAGTGCAGCAACAGAGGCAGGAGCCTCTCCCGCCTCCGCGGCAGTGCTAAGAACCCCTCTGAGGGGTCCTGAACTGTGAGAGGGTGCAGGCCGGGCTGAGGGGAACCCCCCTCCCCCAGTGCACGCATGTTGTGCACCAGGGCTCTTGTACACACAAACACACACACACAAATTTTCATAGTGTGCAATTTAAAATGAAATACTGGAATGCTAAAAATACCCCACCCCCCTGAGGTTAGGCAAATGATAACATAGCTGTATTATATAATATCAGATGCTAAAACCATACTTAATACTTTAGTCAATGAATTATGAAATTAAAAAAATATAGAACACAAAATATTGGGAACATAAAAAATATGTAAAGATACAGACTGGGATTAAAAATGAATTTTGAATGACATAAGAGCTTTATAGCTAAGGATTTATTTTTAGCAAAGCTGGTTAAGCATGGGAAAAATTATTTTTTCAAAATGGGGAACAGGATTTGGGACAGAGTCTCCTGACTGATGGAGGACAGATGGAGCAAAGGGAAATGGATTAGAATTGTAAATATTAACAACAAAAAAGTTAGGCTTATATGAAAACAAACAAAAAAAATCAACCACCTCCCTTACAGATGGGCTGTTTTCAGTAATTCTCCCTAGAGATCTCAGGAGTAGATCTACTTTTCACCCTCAATTCTCCATCACAATGGAATGTCCTCTCCATCTATACCAACATCAAACCCAGCATCAATCCAGCAGACACAGTAGCCTTTGATGAGCTCTGACATACCTCAACACACGGTTGGAGAAGCAACTCTCTTTATGCACTAGGGCAGATATCCCAACTTCGGTTTGCATTTGGAGGTTTATGGGATAGGCAAGATGAGGGTGTGGAAGGTGAGGGGTGAGACACAGAACTATGTCCTATGGGAAGAGGCAGAGGCTGCTATTTCCCACTGGGAGCATATGCTAAGCTTTTCAGGGATGGGGTAATTATCACCCTGCAATACCAGATGGGTCTGCTGCTGTGTTGCTCTTTCTCTACTCCCCAATCTAAAGCCCCACCCCCAAATTAGGCATTTGAGGGAAAAACAAAAAGGTGAAAGTGTGAGTGCTGGGCTGCCCAGCAACGTGGTGGTAGTGGTGGTGGTAGTGGTGGCTATAATAAAGGAATGGATGTCATTACAGACATCTGGGCTATAAAGAAAGGGGGTTGGTAAAGAGTGGGGGTGGAGGGAAAAGGGGGCTACAGAGAGAAGACCTGACAGGTTCAACTCACTAGTGGCTGACAAAAAACCTCCTACACATCCCGCCTCCTCTTCCAACGATCTGTTCTAGTTCAGTGTCCTAGTGCCGGAAACAGGCTCGCTTGAGAAAAACCTAATGGGGCGGGGGGAAGGAGATGGGTTTCTCCATGTGCTCCGCATTGAACTTGTACACAAACTGATTACAGGAACTAAAACTGAAGGGTGCGGTGAGGAAAGCATAAGCTGAGCCGGACCCACAGAGGAGCAAACCTCAGTCTTCAACCTCCCAGTTAGATACTTCAGGGAGGCTATGCTACTGCCCTACCACTGTCTCCTCCCCTGTAAAGTAGGATTGCACTGGTCTTCTCGTAGGGCTGTCTGGAAGATGAGTAACCACAAATGAAAGCCAAGATCTGGCCTTTACTCCTGTCCTCGATAAATGGCTGCCAGTGCTGATGTAAGGAAACAATGTCCATAAGAGCCTGGGTCTAAACACAGTCACTAAACACATCCTCTGGGTCAATTCCCTCACACCAATGTGGCTCCACTGCCTCAAATCCTTTTATGGGGGGAGGATACTAGGTATTTAAAAACATAAAACAAGGTTCTCTCTGGGGAGACCCTCTACTCATTACACCTTCAGTCTTGTTCTCATCTCTACTGTTGTCTGAATGGGACCTGCTAAGTATTTATTCAACGTTTACTATATTCTGAGCAATGAGCTCAACATGTGACATTCATCAAATTCAATCCTAAGAAACCTCTGAGACAGGAATAATGACCCCAAAGTGCAGATGAGAAAACCAAGGCTCCGAGAGGCTACATGTGCTGGCAGGTAAAGCTACAAGGTTAGGATTTGAACCCAGCCAATCAACCTCCAAAGCTTGTTCCTAACTGCCATGTAATACTCTCTCCTTGACACGGGGGTTGGATGGGAGGCAGAAAGAAGGGGAGTAAGTCCTGCCTGCCAAGGGTGGTGTGCAGGTGTGGTGAGGCTCGGCCTTCTGCCATACCCCCTCCAACCCACCAGGCTCTTTAGCCAAAAGCACTACTGCCAACAGGATCCTTCAGTGGTTTCCACCTGCCCCTGGGGAGAGTCATGTACTCCACACCAGGGGCCTTCCAAAACCCATCCCATCCTCCACAGCTGTTGTATCCTAGGACTCCAGGCACAAACTCTTCCTCTAATTTCAGGGACAGTCCCATGCATCTGGCCTAGTGTTCCCTCAGTATGAAACAACCCCCTCAAAGAAATGCTATGAAATAGTTCAGACACATAAAAGAAAAGCAGCTTAAAAAATACTGCTCTTCCCCAGAGAGACACAGCAGAGGTAGCACCTCCTCCAAATCCAAAGCCTTTCCCAGGGTACCCATGAAGGATCTCTGCACTGGCCTCTGTTAATGGCGGCTATCACTTTAATTTACTCCCTTGTTTTCAAAGCCAGAGGAAGAGTGTGTGCCTCCAGGGTCGGGGTCCAGCCCTAGGGATCTCTAACCCACAGGAAACATTTGCAGAATAGAGAACTCATCAAGTATGTGCAAGGCATAGTAAGTCCAGATGATGGAGCTACAACCAGTTGAAAAAGTCCATACTTGAAAAAAAAAAGCCAATAATCTTGGGATTAGACAAAAATAACTGAGTGGGTCAACCCCAGGCTAGGGGCCCGGGGTTCTGGCTAACAAAACACACACAAAGGGCAGGAGAGTGCAGAGCTGGCTGTGCCTGCAGCAGGCTGATTGGCTGACACCATTCCCAGGCTCTCTTCTCCATCTTGTGGGCCTAGCACAGTGGTCGGCAAACTGCGGCTCGCGAGCCACATGTGGCTTTTTGGCTCCTTGAGTGTGGCTCTTCCACAAAATACCACGTGCGGGTGCGCATGTACAGTGCGATTGAAACTTTGTGGCCCATGCGCAGAAGTCGGTATTTTGTGGAAGAGCCACACTCAAGGGGCCAAAGAGTCCCATGTGGCTTGCGAGCCGCAGTTTGCCGGCCACTGGCCTAGAACAATGCCCACATCTTCCCTAAAGCCTTTCTCAGCCCAAAGACCAAGAGCCTTCAACAGAGCCCATGCCACTCGCTTGGTAATTATCCACCTTGATAAGGAGTATTGTATCTTGTCCCTTCCCTGAGTGGGGAAGCCTGCTGTAGGCTCTCAACCACTCACCACCACCACCACCTACTCTATCTGCACCAGCTCTAGCTACCCTACCTGTCCTTCTAGGGCTCTGCAAAGGACAACCCTTCAGGCTGGAGCACCCTTTCTCTCCTGTTTAGAGGTCAGTTCCTTCTTGGGGAAGCCTTGCCTGACCACAAGTATGGTTCAGGTTCTGCTTCTTATGTGTTCCCAAGTACCTTGCTGTTCCCCTAGGAGATAAAATGAGAGCAGAGCCCAGATGCTGTCACTGGCCTTAGTGACTCACCCAGGGCTAGATCTAGTGAGCTCAATGAATAGCACAGACTTAAGAACCTAAGTGGCTCCTCAGCCTCTACATTTTAAAATAATTATCCATGAATGTCTGGATTATTTCTGGACTCTCAATTTTATTCCCTTGCTTTATATGTCAGTCCCACACTGTCTTAATTACTGTAGTTTTGTAGTAAGTTGAGAAGTATAAGTCCTCCAAATTTATTTTCCCCCAAGACTATTTTAATTATTTTGGTTCCCTTGCATTTCCATATGAATTTTATTTTATTTTATTTATTTATTTTTTTAAAATATATTTTATTGATTTTTTACAGAGAGGAAGGGAGAGAGATAGAGAGTTAGAAACATCAATGAGAGAGAAACATCGATCAGGTGCCTCCTGCACATCCCCCACTGGGGATATGCCCGCAACCCAGGTACATGATCTTGACCGGAATCGAATCTGGGACCTTTCAGTCCGCAGGCCAACGCTCTATCCACTGAGCCAAACCAGTTTTGGCTCCATATGAATTTTAGAATCAGTTTGCCAATTTCTAAAACAACAACACTAACAAACAAAACCTTCCAACAAAAACACTCTGGGATTTTGATTTGGATTATATTGAATATGCAGATCAATTTGGGGAGTATTGACAATATTAAGACGTTTTACCCATGAACACGGATGTCCATGGGTATCTTCCTTAATTTATATCTTCCTTAATTTCTTTCAACAATCTTTTGTAGTCCTCAATGGATAAATCCTATACTTCTTTTGTTAAATTTATTTCTAAGTATTTTATTCTTTTGGGCATTACTGTAAATGTGATCATTTCCTTAATTTCATTTCCGGGTTGTTCCCTGCTAATGTATAGAAATACAAGCAATTTTTGTGTATTGATCTTGTATCCTGTCATATTGCTGAATTTGTATATTAGTTCTAAAAAGTTTTTTTTTTTTAAATTTCCTTATTCTACATATAAGACCCCATGTCATTCGCAAATAGAGATTGTTTTATTCCTTACTTTCTAATCTGGATTCTTTGATCTCTTGAGTGATTGCCCTGGTACTTGTTACACAACAAGTACTATGTTGTGTAAAGGTAGCAAAAGCAGATACCCTTGCTTGTTCCTGATCTTAGGGCAGCCATGGGCAAACTACGGCCCGCGGGCCGGATCCGGCCTGTTTGAAATGAATAAAACTAAAAAAAAAAAAGACCATACCCTTTTATGTAATGATGTTTACTTTGAATTTATATTAGTTCACACAAACACTCCATCCATGCTTTTGTTCCGGCCCTCCAGTCCAGTTTAAGAACCCATTGTGGCCCTCGAGTCAAAAAGTTTGCCCATCCCTGTCTTAGGGGAAAGCACTGAATCTTTCTCCATTACATTGGAGGTTTGCTGTGGGCTTTTTACAGGTGTTCTTTATTGGGTTGAGAAAGTTTCCTTCTACTGCTGATGGCTTTTACCATGAAAGGGTGCTGAAATTTGCAAATGCTTTTTCTCTATTTGAGATGAACATGTGGGTTTTGTCCTTTGTTCTATTAACATGGTATATTATATTGATTTATTTCCAGATGTTAAGCTAACCAATTCTGGAATAAATTTCACTTGATCATGATGTATACTCCTTTTTATATATTGCTGGATTTGTTCTGCTAGTATTTTGCTGACGATTTTTGCATGTATATTGAGAAGGGATACTGGTTTGTAGTGTTCTTGTGATATCATTGGTTTGGTATCAGGATAATACTGGCCTCACAGAATGAGTTGGGAAGTGTCCCTTCTTCTTTTATTTTTTGAAGGAGTTTGTGAAAGATTGGTATTAATAAAAAAATAATTATTAAGGAAATTTTCAAATGGCCCCAAATAGTACAAATGGTAAATTTATGAATCCCCATGCATCCTTCCACTCGTTTCAATAATTATCAATATTCTACCACTCTTGTTTCACCTCTACTTACTTCCTAATGCCTGATTCTTTAGAGCGTGAAATTACTTTAAAGAAAAAGACTTCATTATAAATATTTGTAAAATATATATCTTTAACAGATAAAGACTTCTTTTCTTTTAATATAACCAAAATTTAATTGTTTCACTTAACAAAATTAGCAATAATTCCTAATGTTTTCTAATACCTGGTCTATGTTCAAATTTCTCCAAATGTTTCAAAATAATTTTTAGAATTACTATGAATCAAGACCCAAAGAAAGTCCAACACTGTATTTGGTTGATATGACTTTTATTAACAGTCCTCTCTCTCCCTTTCTCCCCCATGCCATTCATTTATTTGATGAAAAAAACAACAACATAAAACAAGGTCAATTTACTGTGTAAAAATTTTTCATGTTCCATGTTTGGCTCTATCCTCATGTGTCTGTTTAACTCATCTTCTATCCCTTATGCTTCTCTGAAACTGAAGGTTCGATCTAGATTCAGGTTGCTAGGAACTTACTTATAGAAGACACAATGTCTGGCTGTCCTACTTTCAGTGTTAAGATTGATCTATGGCCGAAACCGGTTTGGCTCAGTGGATAGAGCATCGGCCTGTGGACTGAAAGGTCCCAGGTTCGATTCCGGTCAAGGGCATGTACCTGGGTTGTGGGCACATCCCCAGTGGGAGATGTGCAGGAGGCAGCTGATCGATGTTTCTCTCTCATTGATGTTTCTAACTCTCTATCCCTCTCACTTCCTCTCTGTAAAAAATCAATAAAATATATATTAAAAAAATTAAAAAAAAATTGATCTATGGTTTCAGGTGCAATCAGTCTGATCCATCGATACTAATAAAAGAGTAACATGCTAATTAGACCAGACGTATTCCAGACGACCATCTGGAAGTCCTTCCGGACAAAGCCTGCAGGGTAAAGCTGCCCTCCAGCAGTCCCCAGCGCCAGCACCAGCGTCTGCAGCTGGCTGCAGCCCAGGAAACGGAGAAGCCGCCCACTCCGCGGTCCCAGGCCGCAGCCAGCCAGAGAAGCCACCCATCCACCCTTGGTCCTGGGGGAGATGGAGAAGCCGCCCGCCTGAAGTCCAGGTGCCTGTGCCTGAGGCTGGCTGCAGTCTGGGAGATGAAGAAGCTGCCTGCCCCGTGGTCCTGGGCTGTAGCCAGCCGGACTACCCACCTGCACAGCGTCCCGAGGGAGACGGAGAAGCCTCCCGCCTGCAGTCGAGGCGCCAGTGCCTGAGGCTGGCTGTGGCCCAGGAAATGTAGAAGCCGCCCACCCTGAGGTCCCAGGCCGCAGCCAGCCGGAGAAGCTGCCCACCCCACAGGCCGGGCGCCAGTGCCTGCTGCTGTGGCCAGGGCGAAGCCACCTGCCCACCGTCCTCTGAGGCTGCAGCCGGCCTGGGTGAAGCTGGCCTGGGTCCTGGGTACCTCTGGCTGGCCAGAAGGAGGGAAGCCTGGTCCTGGGTGCCTGTGGCCGGCTGGAGGAGGGAATTCTGGGTCCTGGGTGCAGGGCTGAGGCAGAGATGGTTAGGGGCAATCAAGCCAGCAAGGGAGCAGTTAGGGGAGACCAGGCTGGCAGGTGAGCAGTTAGGAGCCAGAGGGGTCCCAGATTGGAGAGGGTGCAGGCCGGGCTGAGGGACACCCACCATCCCCCACCCCGCCGCCCCGTGCATGAATTTTGTACACCGGGCCACTAGTCTATTATAAAATTCTCCATCAACCTTTTATCTAATGGTTTTAGCAACTACCGACAACGTGTATGACAAAGTTTGCAACATGGTAATTTTCTAATTCTTCCACTTCCTCTAAGGATAGGATTTTTTTTACTTTTATAATTCTAGACTCTAGGTCTATGATTCCAAAATTAGGATGGCACAGCCTTCAGGTGCCAATTGTGGAAGCTCTGGGGTGTTTTTGCTTGTCATAGTGTCTGCAGAGTCCTTGTGGCATTAACAGACAGAGGTCAGATGCTGCCTGCTCTACAATTCACAGAATCCTACATAACAAAGAATGCAATGCATCCCACACAACTTTTGAAAGTTGTTAGACATTAAAGGAGATGCAAAGCCTACATAAATTATCTGAGTCCAAGACTATTTTACATATGAACACAAAGTATTTTTCATACTGGTCTAATACAAAATTTTCCAGGAATATAACTGATGTAATTAAGAAACACTGTCCATCCATTATTTTGTTTGCCATTCTCCTATGGGCTGTTCACCATTTCAGAAAAGTCATGTTAGCAATAGCAACACAGTTTATATACTCAGTTGCT
Source organism: Myotis myotis (assembly GCF_014108235.1). Taxonomy (NCBI): domain Eukaryota; kingdom Metazoa; phylum Chordata; class Mammalia; order Chiroptera; family Vespertilionidae; genus Myotis; species Myotis myotis. Next base: position 367,519 of record NW_023416366.1, read on the forward strand.
GACATGACTCATCTGTATGCGCCAGCTTTTGTTGCTGTCAAATTCAAGATAATTCCACATACAACAGCAAATATCTGACTATGTTTTCCAGTGAAATCTTGCTCAGGCATCTAAACAATGAAATACACATTATCTTATTATTAACCAGAGGCCCGGTGCAGGGGAGTAGGAAAGGGGTGGGGAGGGGTCCCTCAGCCCAGCCTGCACCCTCTTGCAATCCGGGACCACTGGCTCCTAACTGCTCATCCTGCCTGCCTGCCTCATCACCCCTAACCACTCTGCCAGCCTGCTTGATCGCCCCTAACCACTCTGCCTGCCTACATGATCACCCCTAACTGCTCGCCTGCCTGCCTGATTGCCCCTATCCACTCTGCCTGATTGCCCCAACCACTCGCCTGTCTGCCTGATCGCCCCTAACTGCTCGCCTGCCTGCCTGATCGCCCCTAACCGCCTCTGCCTTGGCCCCTGGTGCCGTGGCTTCATCCAGAAGGACGTTCGGAATGTCGTTCGGCTATCCAGTCTAATTAGCATATTACATTTTTATTATTATAGATTATTCTCTTTTTATTTCTCATTTATATTATAGTTAGAATTTTATACCAATTCTATTTGAAACTGAACATTTGGTAAGTAACAATATCTATGAATTCCACTTTGAGAGAGTAAAGGAGATTTCACAGAATATTTATTTTGAAATGGGCAGTGTGTCCAAAATAACTAAATTATTATCTACTTAAGGTCTAAAAATCTCCTCCAATTTGACTGCTGCCCAGGCCTTATTCTGAAATCTTGCCACCATATTCTGGTTACATCACAGCCAGAGTATTGTGCTGGGTGTGAGGATACCTGGACCCCAGCCCTGGCTCTGTCTCTTTACTAGTGGCTCGTGACCTTACAAAGGTCATCTTAACTTTGTTCCTGTCTGTAAAATAAGAATGTTAGACCAGATAAGCTGTTACAGCCTCTCAACCATTTTTTATTATTCTTTACTCTCCCACAGGACCCAGTATTTCTGAAGATTGCCAAAGAGACTGCCAATTATTACTTACTACAATAATTAAATCAATTTCCCATAAAAATCTAATCAAAAGTATATTAATTGCCAAAGAGAATAAAATAACAATGATAGTTAGCACTTAATGAGTGTGTATTATGGCCTCAAAGTGAACCTTCCTCCACCCTGCCAATCCTACTATTACTACTACATTGTGGATTCCAAATTGGAAAGTGCGTCTCAGCCAGAGACTAGTCTCCCTGGTCCTTCTCTCCTCCCCTGGAGCAGAAGTCTTCAGCCCTGAAGGCTGCTATGCTCATCTGCAAAGGTCTTGGGCATGATTTGTTCACACACCATGCTGTTTTGGAAAAGTTCTGAAGTTGTCAAAGGGGTCAGGGGACTCCAATAAACTGAAATAGGCAAGACACTGGGACTACATCCTCTATGGGACAGTACTTCTGCATCTTTGCACTTTCCCAAAAAGCCTGTCCAGGGCCCTGCACACACCAAGAGCTCTGGCATCAATAACTGAAGCACCTTGGCAGCCACGTAGGAGTATGCACACAAGCCCCATGGGCACTGACCCTGGGGCTGACTCAGAGGCTCTTTGTGGACTCCATAAAGGGGCAGGCAGCCTTAAGATGCTGGGTAGTTAGGTGACTAGTGGCAGCACAAGAACTCACTGCTCTACTTATGTCTTCTATCTCCATACACTAGGACTCTGACAAATCTGTTGAAGACACATAGGGGCCAGTGAGGAGGTCATGGCTGGAATCCTTCTACAGAAGCATGGCTGCCCACTGGGGGCTCTATACTCACCAGGAAGGAGGCCGGCTAATGTGTGGGTGCTGTGGGTGAATCCGGAGTGGGTCCACCTCTCTGGCAGTGGCAGGCGGAAACTCCCGATGGGGACTGCTTACACTAGCCTTGTCCCAAGGCTCGTGGAGAGGTGTGATGATTTCAGATGCAATACGAGACCGAAGTTCCTCACTGTTCCTGTAGGTCCTATAGGAGGTAGATGAGGTGTTAACTGCTCGTTGCTGCTTGGCAACCCTTAATACAGTATTTTGGTGGCTGCGACGGCCTTGACAGCTCTTGAAAGTACGCTTAGACTGTTTGCAAGGGTGGGAATGGGCCGCCCAGCGGGCCTGGGCGAGGGGGGCAACAGCCCGAGGTTGTCTACGAGATTTGCGCCTAAGCCTCTTAGGCATCTGAGTTGTCCCTCCTCATTTACCACCCCATTAGAAAGAGGTGAGAGTGTAGGGGCACAGGTCCTGGACTGGCTACTCCTCTGTACCCACCCATCCCATCCCACCCTCAATTATGTGTTCATCATGTGTCATGGGAAGGATCATGGAAGGCAAAGGCTCTGAGGGGAGGATAAACTTGGTTCCTGGTCCAAGTAGGCAGGGCTCTGGGGGCTCAAGGTCTAGTTCTGTCACTAACTCAGAGGCCCTTGGAAGGTTCCTCTGGGCCTCCCTTCTCTGCCAGTGAGAGAGAAGCAATGTGAGCTATAGATGAGGTATTGAGGCAGAGTTGGGTAACAGGTGTTTTAAAATGAGCCATATCCTAGGTCAAAAAGCAAACCTCACAAATGTTAAAAACTGAAATAATATGTTTTCTGACCATATGGAATAATATTAAACATCAACACAGAAAGGAAGTCTCTAGATACATGGAAATTAAGCAACATTAGTCTAGATAATCCATGGATCAAAGATGAAGTCTTGAAAAAATACAAAGTATTGAATAAAAATAAAACATATTAAAATATGTGTGATATAGCTAAAGCAGTATTGAGAGGAAACGTCATAGCATTAAATGCTTACATTGGAAAAAGTGGGGGAAAACATCATAATAAATCTCAGAGGGAAGGTGGGGGTGGGGGTTTAGGAGGAGAGATTAAGGAAAATTCTGACTTAAGAACCTAGAAAATGAAGATCAAATTAAACCCAAAGCAAGCAGTACGAAATAATAAAGAACAGAAATCAATAAAACAGGAAAGTAGTAGAGAAATTTAATTAAAAAGCTGGTTCTTAAAAAAAATGAATACAATTGATAAACCTATTGCAAGATCAGCAAACATAAAAAGAGAAGACACAAATCACCTGTATCAAGAAAGAAATGATATTTTACAACAGCTCTGTTGCTAATGAAAGAATAATAAGAGACTACTAAGAATAACTTAATTCAACAACTTAGACCAATTCTTTAAAACCACAAACTGTAACAACTCAGACAAAATGAAATAGATAATTTGAATATAGTAACTAAATCCATACTTAAGCACCCCCAAAAAGAAATCTCCAGGTCCAGATTATTTCAATGGATAATTCTACCAAACATTTAAAGAATTAATATTTTTTAAAAAGAACATCAATTTATAGTCACTCCCAGAAAAATACAAGAGGAGGAACCATTTCCCAACTCATTTTATGAGGCCAGTAATACCCTGATATCAAAACCAGACAATGAGTACAAAAAAAGAAAACTACTGACCAGTATTTCCTATGAACTTGGATGCAAAAAATGCCCAAAATATTAACAAATTGAATTAAAAATATATAAAAAGAAATATACACCACAGGATTTATTGTAGGTATGCAAGACTGGTTCAATATTACCATATCGATAAGTTAAGAAAAATCAAATAATTATGTCAATTGATACAAAAAAAAATATGACAAAAGACAGTATAGTAAATCTATTCATGAGAAAAACTCTCAACAAACTAGGAACAGAGGAGAACTTCCTCAATTTGATAAAGAGCATCTACAAAAAAAGCCCATAGCTAGCAATATATTTAGTAACGAAAGTCTGGATACTTTAGGAACAAGGCAAGCATATCCTCTCCCACCACTCTTATTTAGCATAATACTGGAAGTTCTAGCTCCTTCAATTTTGCAACTTAGAAATTCACACATGAAACCTACATGTGCATGTTGCCCAATGTCACCCCAGTAAAATTTAATTAAAAAAGCACATTCAAACCTGAAAAAAAAATTAAGCAAGAAAAAGCACACAGATTAGAAAACAAGAAATAAAACTGCCCCTATTTGCAGATGACATGATAGTCTACCTTGAAATTCTAAAGGAATCTATAAACTCCAACACTGTGAGCTCACCAAATATTTAATATACAAGACAGCATATAAGAGCAATACACAAAAATAAACAGCATTTCTATATACAAACAATGAACATTTGAAAATCAAAATTAAGAAAGAACTCCATTTATGATCACCTCTATTCCTGCCCCCCAATAACAAAAACATGTTCAGATTCTATGTTTAAAATTACAAAATGATCATGAAAGTAACCTAATTAAGACCTAAGTAATTGGAGACATACTATGTTCATAGTAAAAGTGTCAAGTTTCCCCATCATAGGTTTAACGATCAATAGGTTTAATGCAACTTCTATAAAAATTCCAGCAGGTTTTTTTATAGACACAAACTTATTCTAAAGTTTATACAGAAAGGCACAGACCCTAGAATAGCTAAAACTATCTTGACAAAGAAGTGAATGGAGGAATCATTCTACTCAATATTGAAGCTTACTATGTATCTACAATAATCAGTATTGTGTGAAGGGGCAGAGGGATAGACACAAAGATCAATGGAAAAAACAAAACAAAACAGAGAACCCAGAAATAGACCCACACAAGTACAGACTACTGATTTTCGACAAAGTTGCAAAAGCAATCCTATCTAATAAAAGAGAACAATGGTAATTAGCGTACGACCGCTACCCTTCCCATTGGCTAATCAGGGCGATATGCAAATTAACTGCCAGCCAAGATGGCGGCCGGCAGCCAGGCAGCTTGAAACTAACATGAGGCTTGCTTGCTTCAGTGACGGAGGAAACCAACGTTCCCTGCCTGCCTTGCCGGCCTCTGAGCCTGCAGTTTGAAACATTGTAACAAATATAGAAGCTAAACAAAACCCCAGAAACCTGCTTTCAGTGAGCCGGGATCTCAGAGCTGGAGTTATATATTGTTTCAATTATAGAACCCAAACAAACCAGATACCTGCTTTCAGCAGCAGAGGTCTCAGAGCTGGAGCCAGAGCTAAAGCTGGCCCAGAATAAAAAAAAAAAGAAAAAAAGGAGCAGTTGGGAGCTTCAGCCCTCAGCCCCTCACCCAGACTGGCCAGGCACCCCAGTGGGGACCCCCACCCTGAAGGGTGTGTGACCAGCTGCAAAAAGCCATCATCCCCTCACCCAGGCTGGCCAGGCACCCCAGTGGGGACCCCCACCCTGATCCAGGACACCCTTCAGGGCAAACCAGCCGGCCCCACCCATGCACCAGGCCTCTATCCTATATAGTAAAAGGGTAATATGCCTCCCAGCACCGGGATCAGCGGAGCCGAGAGGCCTCCTGGCACCGGGATCAGCGTGACAGGGGGCAGCGCCCAAACCCCCTGATCGCCCTGCAGCTCTGTGTGTGACAGGGGGCGGGGCCACAACCTCCCTATCCGCCCTGCTCTGTTCGTGACAGGGGAAGGCACCCCAACCTCCTGATCAGCCCTGCTCTGTGCCTGATACAGGGGAGCTCCCCAACCCCCTGATCGCCCTGCGGCTCTGTGTGTGACAGGGTGCGGCGCCCCAACTGCCTCTCCCCCCCCATGGGCCCTGCTCTGTGTGTGACAGGGTAGAGCCATAACCTCCCCATCGGCCCTGCCCTGAGTGTAAGAGTGGCGGTGCCCCAACCCTCTGATCAGCCCTGCTTTGTGGGTGATAGAGGGCGGCGCCCCAACCCCTGCCCCCCCCACCCATGGGCCCTGCTCTGTGTGTGATGGGGTAGAGCCATAACCACCCCATCGGCCCTGCCCTGAGTGTGACAGTGGCGGTGCCCCAACCCCCTGATCGGCCCTGCTCTGTGGGTGATAGAGGGTGGCACCCCAACCCCCTGATCCGCCCTGCTCTGTGTGTGACAGGGGGCGGTGCCCCAACTCCCCTATCGGCCCTACTCTGTGAGTGACGGGGGAGCTCCTCAACCCCCTGATGGGCCCTGCTCTGTGCGTGACAGGGGGGAGCTCCCCAACCCCCTGATCGACCCTGCTCTGTGCGTGACAGGGTAAGGAGCCCCAACCCCCCTGATGGGCCGTGCTCTGTGCGTGACAGGGGGCAGCGCCCCAACCCTCGATTGGCCTTGCTCTGTGCGTGACAGGGGGTGGCGCTGCAACCTCCCCATCGACCGTGCCTTGAGTGTGACAGGGGGCGGTGCCCCAACCCCCCAATCGGCCCTACCCTGAGCGTGATTGAGGGTGGCATCGCAACCTCCCGATCTGCCCTGCTCTGTGCATGACAGAGGGCGGCGCCCCTACTCCCCAATCGGCCCTGCTCTGAGCCTGACCAGGGGCTGCACCTAGGGATTGGGCCTGCCCTCTGCCACCCGGGAGCAGGCCTAAGCCAGCAGGTCGTTATCTCCCGAGGGGTCCCAGACTGCGAGAGGGCACAGGCCAGGCTGAGGGACCCCTCTTCCCCCCAAGTGCACAAATTTTTGTGCACCGGGCCTCTAGTCCTATATAATAAAACCCTAATATGCAAATTGACTGAACATGGGAATGACTGCTCGCTATGATGTGCACTGACCACCAGGGGGCAGATGCTCAATGCAGGATGTGCCCCTTGGTAGTCAGTGCACTCCCACAGGGGGAGCACCACTCAGCCAGAAGCCGGGCTCACGGCTGGTGAGAGCAGCAGTGGTGGCGGGAACCTCTCCTGCCTCTGCTGCAGGCGGGCAGTAAGGAACGAGAGGTCCTGGACTGCGAGAGCCCCAGACTGCGAGGGGAATGTTTGACTGCCAGCTTAGGCCAGATCCCCGGGGGAATCAGGTGTAAGCCAGCAGGCGGACATCCCCTGAGGGGTCCCGGACTGCCATAGGGTGCAGGCTGGGCTGAGAGACACCCCCCCCCCCGCCCCCCATGTACGAGTCTCGTGTACTGGGCCTATAGTTCAATATAAGAGCAAATGGTATTGAAGCAATGATATCCACAGGCAAGAAACCTCACATCTTACACAAAAGTTAACTTAAGCCTTGGCTGGGTGCTCAGTTGGTTGGAGTGTCATCCCGTACACCTGAAGGTTGTATGTTTGAATCCCAGTCAGGGCACATACCCAGGTTGCAAGTTCGATCCCCAGTCAGGGCGCATCCAGGAAACAACTGACTGATATTTCTTTCTCTCACTCTCTCTCTCTCTCCCTCCCTCCCTCCATCCCTCCTTCCTCCCCTCCCTCTCTCCCTCCCTTTCCCCTCTAAAATTCAATAAAAACTTATCCTCATGTGAGAATTAAATTTTTTAAAAATTAATCTATAATAATAAAAGCATAATATGCTAATTAGACCAAACAGCCGAACAACCTTCTAGATGTCCTTCCGGATGAAGCCGCAGTGGCGGGGGCTGAGGCAGAGGTGGTTAGGGGCAATCAGGCAGGCAGAGTGATTAGGAGCCAGTGGTCCTGGATTGCGAAAGGGTGCAGGCTGGGCTGAGGGACAACCCCCTCCCATGCACGAATCTTGTGCACCGGGCCTATAGTTTAAAATAAATCACAAACTTAAATGTAAGACAAAACTAAAATGTTTAGAGAAAATATTTGGGAATCTAGGGCTAGACAAAGAATTCTTACACTTAACACACTAAAAGGAAAAATGATAAAATAGATATTTTCAAAATTCAAAACTTATGTTTTGCAAAAGTCCCTGTAAAGAGAAGGAAAAAACATACTATAGAATAAAGTAATTATAAACCCCTACCTAACAAAGACCTTGCATCTGAAATATATACTTGTATAAGGAACTCTCAAAATTACAACAGTAAAAAAAAAAAAAAAATTAGAAAACGGGCAAAAGACATTTTGCCAAAGAAGATGTACAGATGGTAAATACACACATGAAAAGATGCTCAACATCATTAGTCATTAGGAAAATGCAAGTTAAAACCATAATGAGATATCACTACATATCTACCAGAATAACTAAAATGAAAAATAGTGATAACACCAAATGTTGGTGAAGATACAGAGACCACTCATAGACTGATGATGGAAGTGCAAAATGTTATATGTACTCTGGAAAATTGTTTGGCAATTTCTTAAAAAACTAAACATGCAATTACCATTGTACTCTTGGGCATTTACTGCAGAGAAATAAAAAATCTGTCCACACAAAAGCCTGTACATGAGTGTTCATAGCACCTTTATTTGTAATAGCAAAAAGCTGGAAATAAAACTCAGATATCCTTCAATGAATGATTAAACAAACTGGGTATATCCATACCACAAACACTACTCAACAACACAAAGAAACAAACTATTGGTGCATGCAACAACTCGGATGGATGAGAAGTCAACCCCAAAAGCTTACATACTGTATGATTCCACTTATATATTTTTGAAATGAGATAATTTTACAAATGAAGAATAAGTAATGGTTGCCAGAAGGAAGAGTAACTGTGGCTATAAAAGACATCAGGAGCCCTAGCTGGTTTGGCTCACTGGATGGAGCATCGGCCTGGGGACTGAAAGGTCCCGGTTTGATTCTGGTCAAGGGCATGTACCTTGGTTGCAGGCACATCCCCAGTAGGGGGTGTGTAGGAGGCAGCTCATCGATGTTTCTCTCTCATTGATGTTTCTAACTCTCTATCCCTCTCCCTTCCTCTCTGTAAAAAATCAATAAAATATATATTTTTTAAAAAAGGCATCAGGAGGGATCCTGTGGTGGCTTTGTATCACTGTATCCAAGTCAAATTCTGGTCATAATGTCTAGTATAGTTTGTACAATGTTATCATTAAGGTAAAAAGTATAAAGGACACAAATGGTCTCTCTGTATTAAAAGTTTAATTAAAAACACATTTATTGTATAGCCATAAAATAAATGGAGGTTAGACTAGATCAGTGGTTTCAGGTCTTTAGCAAAGCATAGAAGGGGGAGCCCAGGGAGGGCAAGAGAAAAGCAAGTGGATGGGGCACTTGGCATAGGGGACCTCCATTTCCTGCTCTGCTCCCCTTTCCACCAGAGCACCTCTGCTTTAACCAGTTTAATATCAATCCTGAAGAACACTGTGCTTCAAGGAGTTCATGGTTAGAAAGTGGTAATACCTGCAATGGCCTGAAAGTGCTAAGCGCCTATGCGGTCCATACATCCCTACAAAGAATAGGTTTCTACTTAGAACACAGAACTCTGGGGACTTTACTGCTTCGCTGACCAAGTTGGTTGGGAGGGATAAAGGAATCTAACTCCTCTTTCCAACCAGATGAACAATGTGTGGTGCACTTAAGAAGACCTCTGATATCCCTATGTAAAATGTTCACATGCAGAACTCAGGTCTGATTCAGAAACTACCAAGAGAAGTTCTCACACAATTTCCAAGTCTCAGTAAAACTGCCACTTTGGTAGTAGCAAAAGAGCTTGTCATCCTGTCTAACATAGAAAGGGCATGGCAAAAAACACATAGCAGGTTTATACTCCTTGGCAAACTGCAATTTGCTCACAAAGGGGCACAAATAACTAACTAAAACAGACAAGACAAGCCATAGTGACCTCACAGGGAGGGCCACATGGGGATAGGGGACTAGAAGCAGGCAGCTCAGTGCTACACCCAGTAAGGCAGAGGGAGGGCGGGCCTTATGATTAGGAGGCAGATCCCATACCCTAGCTCTCAAAGCCTCTGTTTCCATGGAGATGATTCCTAGTGATCAGATTTCCCCCCTTTGCTATTTACTAAGAGCTTGGGCCCAGCACTAAGCACTCTGTGCTGACATCTCATTCAATTCATTCTCAGAACAACAGCTGAAATAGTACTATTGTATCCCTCATTTCACAGTAATCAAAAAAACAAAACACCCACACACATAAGACCTAGCAACAAATGTACTTTAAAAAATAAATAAACATTATTACTACTTCTCTCTCAGTATTGCTGAGGCAAGGAAACGTCCTAATGTGCATGAACAGTTTAATACAGGCCTGGATTCTTACCACAAGTTTTGTCAATTTCTCTCCCAGTGGAATTCCAGAATGAAGAAGTCTAGCGAGACCACACTCCAAATGTCCTTCCCTTATATCTTGTTAAGGGGTTTAGTGGGGTCATGGTGTGGGCAGCTCTCCAAAGGCCAGGCCTGGCCTCACTTCACTCCTTGATTCCTTTGTCTACTATAGCGATATTCAACCTTTTTCATCTCATGGCACACAAATTACTAAAAATCTGCAGCACACCAAAAAATATATATATATATATATTTTTTGCTGAACTGACAAAAAAAAAAGGTATAGTTTTGATTCATTTACAAATGGTTATTATGTTGACGGCTGTCATTTTTTTTTAACCCTCACCCAAGGATATGCTTTTATGATTTGAGAGAGGGAGAGGGAGGGAGAGAGAAAGAAACATCAATCGGTTGCCTCCCATGTGTGCCCCAACTGGGTATTGAAATCACAACCTAGGCATGTGCCCTGACCAGGAATCAAACCCGCGACCCTTTGGAGCAGGGAATGATGCTCCAACTAACTGAGCCACACCAGCCAGGATGCTGTTCATTTTTTATTTGACAATCTAAGGGAAAAGAGGTCAGTGTGCCTGACTAAACAGTCAATTATTGCATGTTTTAAAAATTCTTGTGGCACACTGGTTGAAAATTGCTGGTCTACATGCAAAATAGACCCAGGACTTGCTCTCAAGGAGATCACACGCTAACAGGGGAAACCAACTCTAAAAAGTTAATCATAAAATACCCACTTATTACATTTTTAAAAGGTTGTTTCAAAATACCAAATGTGGGGTGGGGCAGGGAGGGCTTCTCCGAGGAGCCGACATTTAAATGGAAACTGAAAGAACAGGAGTTGGCTATGGAGGTAGCTGGGGAGAGCATGCTAGGCAGAGGGAAGAACTCTGAAGAGGGAGGAGAAGCATGGCACCATGGCTAAGACACAGGGGCAAGTGGCACAGGATGAGGCTGGAAGGCGTAGGCACGAGGCTTTAGGCCTCAGCAAGGATTTTGTTCTTTATCCTCCGAGAAATGAAAATTGACTGAAGGGTTTTAGTCTTTTTCCCCCAATTAAAAAATACTTAAAACTGTATCAATATAACATTTTAAGTGTACAGTTCAGTAGTGTTTAAGTACATTCACATTACTGTGCAACCCAACAACAACCATGTTCAGTACTCTTTTCATCTTGCAACACTGAAACTCTACCCATTAAACAGTAGCTCCCTGTTCTGTCCTCTCCCAGCCCCTGGCAATGATTATATTACTTCCTGCGTCTATGAATCTGACTACTCTAGGTACCTGATATAAGTGGAATCATACAATATTGTTTGATTATGATTGGCTTATTCCCTTAGCCTAATGTCCTCAAGGTTCATGCTGAAACCCTCCTTCCTTTTTAAAAATGAATAATATTCCATTGTATGTATATACCACATTTTGTTTACCCATTCACCTGTCCTAGGTACTCATAGGTACTTATGTTGCTTCCACCTTTTGACTACTGTGAATAATGCTTCTCTGAACATGGGTGTACAAATATATCTGTAAGATCCTGCTTTCAACTCTACCAAGTGTATGCCCAGAAGTGGAACTACTGGATCATACAGTAGTTTAATCTTTTTAGGAACCACTTTCTATAGTGACTGCATCATTTTACATTTTCACTAATAGTGTACAAGGGTTCCAATTTCTCCCCATTATCACTAATACTTATTTCCTGATTTAAAAAAAATAGTAGCCATCCTAATGCGTGGAGCATTTCACTGAAGGATTTCAAGCAAGGGTTTTTAACCATGATTTAATCTATGTTTTAAAAATGCTGGTCTGACTGCTATGTGGTAAATCGACGGGAAGGTGGTAAGCAGGAATGGAGGTTGGGCTCTCCTCACATAGTGGTTGTACGGAAGAGGGGAGCATACAAAGAGGGGTAGCCAGAATGATGGAGGTGGGTGGTGTGGAAGTCTGAGCGGTGTACTGAAGATTTAAACTGGTTATTGCTGATTAGATACAACTAAATACAACAGGGTTTCTAGGCAGTTCTGATGACTGCCGATTTATAGTGATGCCAGGCTTCCTCCAAAACCCCAAGAGGTCAATGAAAATGGGGAAAAAGTCCCTAAATGGAATAAAGTGGAAGTAAATGGGACAAACTATATAGTAAACAGATCATTTCATTATATTGGAAAGACAAGCATTAACTTAAGTACCTTTTGAACATAATACTCTTGACTTTATACATCCTCAGTGGGATACCCACAAAGGACAGAAGACCTGGGAAGAAATCATATTTGAAACTTTACTTAGTAGATTTGTTCTTGGTGGGTTCTAATGTAGCAGTTCAGAAACCATTTGTGTATATTTTAGGATCAAACAAATACAAACAAGTAAATATTTTGGTGGTGCTGGGCACCAGAGTTCTCACCACAGAAGGAGAGAGATACAAGGATGGAATAAGAGAATAAGAATTCCATGGACTTAGATAAAAAGTAGAGGTATTAGCTTGAAATTTAAGACAAACAAACTTTAAGGAAAAAGCTGCCTACCTCTATTCTCTGAGAAGACCTGGAAGCAATGACATCCTTAGTCTTAATGAACATACTCAGGGTGAAGATTTTGGTTTTCAAATAATATTCCCTATGAACAGAAATCATGGTTCCTCAGAAAAATGGCTAATTTCAAGGCAGGGGCAAGGAACGTGCAAGATGAGACTAGAACTCTTATCGTGCCAGAAAGTGTGAAAACACTCAAAGAAGGATGAGGACATGTCAAAAGGACAAAGGAAGCAGCTTGAAGAGGTTCCTGCTGTCATCTCTGGAACAACTTGAGCAAAGAATGACAGAAATGGACTATAACTCTGGAAAAAAAAAAAAAAAAGAACCCTTAAGTCTGCACTGATATTTTAAAAGTTAAAAATAAAGGGGACAAGAAGAATAGAAACCTTTTTTTAAAAAATGCTAATAAATGTAGAAAGAATAATAAAAAATAACTATTTTATAATTATCACAATAATAGATTCAGGCAAGAATCTTTGATAGATGCTAAAACCACTGGGTGAAAGACCAGTGGGAAGCAGATTATTTAGTCTGCTAGCATAATCCCACAGATCACTTATTAAACACAAGCAAAAACAAATGCCTCTATTGCAAAGAAAACTGGAAAATAGTATCCTAACCAAGCGATCAACTGAACAAAATCAACTGAGACAGACGTCATGACATGCCTGATGTGAAACACTGAGAACACAGCCTCACCCGTGTACAGTAGGTCCTCGGGTTACATTGGAGATCCATTCCTACAGTCGACAAAACGCGATTTTCGCCACAAGTCGGAACCTACCTACATAAGCACCTACGTCACTCACATGGAGCACATACACACCAGTAATGAAGTCAAACAGTAAAAAAAATTTAAAAGATAACAATTCCTGACCTCTACCTGTGGTAAATAAATAATAAAAAACATAAAGCACCTATGTACATACGTCAAAATGACGAACTTTTTTTTTTAATAAATAAGTGGGAGATGGCGACGTAACCACGAAATGAGGTACGTTGAGTCCAACATAACCCGAGGACTGTCTGTAGTGTCCTTGTGGAAAATGTTCAACCTACATCACACGATGAGGAAACAATCTGATCAATCCAATCCTGAGGAAGAAATCTGAACATTCTACACAACAACTGACCTCAAGTCTTCAAAAATACCAATGCCACACACACAAAAAGTCTAAGAAACTGCCTAGGTTAAAGGTAATTAAAGAGACATGATAATAAATGCAATGTGTGATCTTGTTTGGACAAGAAAAAACCCTCAAACCCAGAACCAAAAGACTAGCTAGCTTAAAGGGACACTGCTGCGCTGAATGCAGAAATCTGACCGTGAGCTGTGCAGTAAATGACACTAATGTATCAATGTTACAGCTCCTGAGTGTGATGACCTGTATTAAGGTTACAGGAGCATGCCCTTTTAAGGAGATAAATGCTGAAATATTTAGGAGTTAAGATCCATAAAGTCTGGAAATAATTCTCAAGATGGTTCAAGAACAAAAAAGCATCTAAAAATTAAGCAAATAGGGCAAAATGTTAAAAACATTTGGTGAATCTAGCTGATGGGTATATGAGTGTTCACTGTAATATTTCTGCAACCATCTTTTCTGTAGGGTTGTAAATTTAAAAATAAGAAATTAAGAGAATGAGAAGACAAGACTAGGAAAAAATATTTGCAAAACACATACTATATGATAAAGGACTGTTATCCAAAATATGTAAAGAATTAAAACCCAACAATAAGAAAACAATTAAAAATGGGCTGAAGACCAGAAGAGCCTCACCAAAGAATATATACATATGGTAAATAAGCATATGAAAAGATGCTTAACATCATATGTTATTAGGTAACTGCACATTAAGACAAATAATGAGATACCATTACACATCTATTAAAATGGCCAAAATCTGAACTGCTAACACCAACAAATGCTGACAAGGATGTGAGACAATAGGAATCCTAATTTATTGCTGCTGGGAATGCAAAATAGTATAGTCACTTTGGAAGAGAGATGGCAGTTTCTTATAAACCTAAACATACTCCAAAGAAAGCCCACTACGTGGGAAAACATATTTGCCAATGTCATATCTGATAAGGGCCTAATCTCCAAAATTTATAGGGAACTCATACAACTTAACAAAAGGAAGATAAACAATCCAATCAAAAAATGGGCAAAGGATCTAAACAGACACCTTTCAAAAGAGGACATTCAGAAAGCCAAGAGACATATGAGAACATGCTCAAAGTCACTAATCATCCGAGAGATGCAAATCAAAACAACAATGAGGTACCATCTCACACCTGTCAGACTGGCTATCATCAACAAATCAACAAATCAACAAACGACAAGTGCTGGAGAGGATGTGGAGAAAAAAGGAACACTTGTGCACTGCTGGTGGGAATGCAGACTGGTGCAGCCACTATGGAAGACAGTATGGAGTTTCCTCAAAAAACTACAAATGGAACTCCCATTTGACCCTGTGATCCCTCTTCTAGGAATATATCCCAAGAAACCAGAAACACCAATCAGAAAGGATATATGCACCCCTATGTTCATAGCAGCACAATTCACCATAGCTAAGATCTGGAAACAGCCTAAGTGCCCATCAGTAGATGAATGGATTAGAAAACTGTGGTACATCTACACAATGGAATACTGTGCTGCTCTAAAAAGGAAGGAACTCTTACCATTTGCAATGGCATGGATGGAACTGGAGAGCATTATGCTAAGTGAAATAAGCCAGTCAATGAAGGAAAAATACCACATGATCTCACTCATTCATGGATAATAAAGACCATTATAAACTTATGAACAATAATAGATACAGAGGCAGAGCTGCTTCAAACAGACTGTCAAACTGCCTCGGGAAGGCCGGGGAGGGTTGGGGGGCAGGAGGGAGGGGGTAAGAGATCAACCGAAGAACTTGTATGCATGCATATAAGCATAACCAATGGACATAAGACACTGGGGGGTAGGGGAGGCCAGGGGATTGTCAAGGGCGGGGGGGGGGGGAAAAAAGGACACATATGTAATACCCTTTGTAATACTTTAAGTAATAAAATAATAAAAAAAATAAAAAAAATAAAAATAAACCTAAACATACTCCAACACCACCAAGGGTGAACTCTGGAAGTAAACTATGGAACTTGGGTGATAATGTGCATCAGTACAGGTTCATCCATTTAAAAAAATGCACCATCTAGTGAGGAATGCAGATAGTGAAGGAGGCTGTGCGTGTTGCGGGGTGGGGGGGTGGAGGGTGTGGGTGAGGGGGGAGGAGGGGACAGGAAGTACATGGGAAGTCTGAAATGCTCTAAAAATAGTCTATTAAATAAATAAGTTGGGCCCTGGACGGTGTCCTCAGTAGTTAGAGTGTCTTCCCATGCACTGAACGGTCATAGGTTCTATTCCCTACCTGGTTAGGCAAATATCCAGGTTGTGGGTTCGATCCCCGGTTGGGACACATGCATGAGGCAAACAATTGGTGCTTCTCTCTCACATCAATGTCTCTCTCTCTCTCTCTCTCTCTCTCTCTCTCTCTCTCTCTCTCTCTCTCTCTTCCTCCCCTTCTCCACCCCCTAGGAAAAGCTATCACTTAGAAGTACCTGTGGAAGTCAAGCAGGTTTTCTGAATCGATATAATCATCCAAGTTGAGGGTCAAATCTGACACTTGCTGTGAGCCATATTCCTAGAAAAAAAAAAGAGAGATGGACTATTTCTGGGCGAAAGAAACATGTATGTGCACAAAGAGACATAGATAAGGACTGTTTATAATACAAGAAATACCCTTCTAATGATTGGGGACTTCTCTGATTTAGGAATATCATTTTTTTGAGGCAGAGCCCAGAAAACCTACTTCCTAGGCTCTTTTGCAGCCTGGGCACAGGCATATAACTGAGGAGCCAAAAAGATGCACAACTTCGACATGGAGGTGGGCAACATGGGGAAGCAGGCTGAGCAAGAGACAGACATCTTACTAAGGAGGGGCTCCAGCATCAGTGGCTCAGGAGAAGCAGCACCAGGCCAGGCAGTGCTGGCCAGTCCCTACCACCCTTGTGGTGGCCACAGCAGTGGTTTCAGTGGCATGGTTTGGGGCACTATCCTGGAGCCCAGATGTGAACCTGTTTTCTAGCCCTTCCAATAATTAAAGGAAACTATCCCAATTCTTCCACAAACCCAATCTGTAAACTAACCTGAAGGGATTTTGTTGTTTGAAACTAAGAACCTTGTCTGATACAAGATCTAAGTGTTCATCAAAAGGATAAATAAATTATGGTATTATGGAATATGGCATAATAAATTAATGAATAATTATAGCTACTAGTATATGCATTCCTATGTAAAGATCTCCAAAATATACTTTTCCATGAACACACACAATCAGAACAAAAAGAAAATCACTGCCTTCATGGTGCTCACTGTCCAGTGATAGAATACAAACATTAACCCAAAGCATGAATAAGTACATAAGTACACATTGTGGTACCAGGCAGGAAAATGAAAGGATCAAGTAGAGAAGTACACTTTAGATTTTTCTGGCAGGTGAGAGTAGGTAGTTAGGACTGAGCTTTCTGAGGAAGTGAACTAAGAGAGGGCGTAGGCCTGGCTAAAGAAAGGGTGAAGAGTGTGTATGCCTGTGAGGCCCTCACAGGGGGAAGAGCTTCCCAGCACAGGAACCAAGAGATGTAAAGGCTTCAAGGCAGCAAGAAGAGAAGCTTAGATAAAGAACTAAAATATCCCCCAGGGCAGGGATCCTCAAACTACGGCTGGCGGGCCATATGCAAATACAAATATTGTATTTGTTCCCGTTTTGTTTTTTTACTTCAAAATAAGATATGTGCAGTGTGCATAGGAATTTGTTCATAGTTTTTTTTTAAACTATAGTCCAGCCCTCCAATGGTCTGAGGGACAGTGAACTGGCCCCTGTTTAAAAAGTTTGAGGACCCCTGCCCCAGGGGCTATGGTTTTTCCTCCCAGATTGTCACCGAATGGACTTATCTTAATTTACTTAACCATTCCCCTGTGATGGAAAGCCCTCCTCACCACCACCCCCACCCTCGCCAATACCAGTGGTGAAAATCTTTGAGCACAAAGCTTTCTATCTTTAGGGTTCTTGCCTCAGGATAAAGATCCAGAAGTAGGAAATGGGTAAAGGCTTCACAAATATTTAGGGTTCTTCATCCATACAGTTAAATGGGTTTCACATCTACTCTCATCACCAGATCCCTCCTTGTCTCAGACACTCACCAGCACATTGATGATCATGCTCTTCTCCACAGTGACAGCCTTCATAAGGAGCTTTCTGGACCCCTCCTTCGACTCATACCGGAGGACGTACAGGTCTTTATTGTTGTTCCATCCGACAGGCAGCAGTTCTGATTTCTTATCACTGGGAACTGGCTGAGAAGACACCAGGGTTGAGAGGAGGAAGGTTACAACCTCAGAATACAGCTATGAAGGATTTATAATCTAATCACATTGCTTGCTTCACAGATGAGGGCATAGGGTCAGGAGCTCTGGGACTCAGGTCTCTGGACTCACGCTCCTGCTCCTCTCTCGTCTCTGACTGCCTTTGTCACACAGCACTGGAACCTGTCAAGAATCTGCCTTGCTTCAATAATCTCCTCGCCATCCCTCTGCCAAGAATAAGGCCAATCATTTCAAGGAAATCTGTGAAATTCTAAGGTAGTGTTTTTAAAAGTCTGGAACGTGGGCCATCTACAATAGGATCACTAAAGTGTTGACTAAAATACAGATTCTAATGTACCCCCCTCCAGATTACTGTAGTGGCTTAACAAAAATTATGAACAATTTCATACACGTACAAAATATAGCATATGTACAAGATAAAAAAGAACTATAAAATGGACACCTATGTATCTGCCACCAGCTTAAGAGATAGAATATCACCAATACTGCTAATGCCTTGAGTGGTGTACCCCCAATGAAGCTCTCCTCCTCCCCCTCACGGGTTATTACTACTCTGTATTTCTAAAAACTTCTTTACTTTTCCTTATAGTTGTATTACTATGCACACAACCCTAAAAATAAAATTTTCAAATGTTTTTGAATTTTATATAGATTGTATCAATTTATCACTTGCCTTTTTCATTCAATGGTTTTTTGAGATTCATCCATGTCAATGCATTTCACTATAGTTGATTCACTATACAGCATTCCATTGCTCTACAGTTCACAGCTATATAGCATACCATTGTATGAATATCATACAAGTTACACTTTCACTTGTTGGTAGGTATTTGGAGTGTGTACAGTTTATCTGTTTAGCTATTATAAAGACTGCTATAAACATTCCTGTACACATCTCCTACTACACATGTGGATAAATTTCCATACAGTATGTCTGGGGGAAGGACTTTTAATTTATAAGATAAAGTGTAATTGTATCCCAAAGAGATACTGATTTATAATCCCATCAGCATAAGAGTTCCTGTTGCTCCGTGTGGTCAGCAACGTTGCTATTGTCCAATTTAAATATTTTTGCCAACCTGGTGGGTGAAAAATGCATCACTGAGAGTTGTGATGTCTTTCTTCTTTTTTTTCTTTTTAGCAACCCCAGGACTTTCCTTTTATACACTAGAGTTTGAAAAACAGTTCTCAAACTATTTCTGTAGTAAGAACTAATATAGTGACTTCCAGGTGGGGAAAGATTTCTTAAACAAAACTGACAAAAGAAAAAAAGTGCTGCCTTTGAGACTATTCATAATTTAAAGCTTCTCTTCAACAACAGACACTACAAATAGGCAGCCACAGGTTAGGATGAGGTATCTGCCATGGCTACAAATGAAAAGAATTAATAAAGGGAATGCTTGGAAATGAATAAAAGTTGTGAACCCACTTGAAAAACTAGCAAAAGATATGAATAAGCAAAAGATAAGAGCAGCTAACAGTGTATAAATGATTGTTTAATAGCACTTAGAGAAGCACTGGTTAAAATAATGAGATACCAGGTTACACTTCAGATTGGTTATTATCCATATTTCTACTTTTTGTCAGGTGTTTGTGTGGGTGTGGGAAGAATAGGACCCCCCAGACACTGCTTTCTGGTAGCCATTTTTACAACCACTTTGGAGGGCAATCTGGTAGTATTCAGTGCAATGAGGCGAGCTGACACGCCATGACCTCCACTCCTGGAAGAAAACCTGTGCACAGAGGCACAGAGGACATGACAAATAATTTTCATCACCAAAGTGGAGGGGAAATAAGACATCTCCTCATAGAGGAGCATGATATAGCAGTGAGAAGGAACAAACTAGATCTAAAAATCTATACTAATAATCTATACTCGTGGTCGGCAAACTGCGGCTCGTGAGCCACATGCGGCTCTTTGGCCCCTTGAGTGTGGCTCTTCCTAAGCCTTAGGAGTGCCCTAATTAGGTTAATAACAATGTACCTACCTATATACTTTAAGTTTAAAAAATTTGGCTCTCAAAAGAAATTTCAATCGTCGTACTGTTGATATTTGGCTCTGTTGACTAATGAGTTTGCTGACCACTGATCTATACTAATAAAAGGGTAATATGCAAATTGTTAGGATGCCCTCATGCAACAACCGAACAGCAGACTGTGTGGGGCAACTAGGCCAGCATGGGGGGCAGTGAGGGGTGACCAAATGACCGAAGAGCAGGCTGTGTGGGGCGACCAGGCCGGCAGAGGTGGGCAGTGAGGGGCGACCAGGTTGGCAATGGGGGACAGTTGGGGGTGACCAGGCAGGCGGGGGGGGGGGGGCAGTGAGGGGTGACCAGGCTGGTAGCGGGGGTCAGTTGGGGCAATCAGGCCAGTGGGGGGGCGGGGGGGGGCAGTTAGGGGCGACCAGGCTGGAAGGGAGACAGAGAGGGGCGACCAGGCTGGAAGGGAGACAGAGAGGGGCGACCAGGCTGGCAGTGGGGGCAGTTAGGGGCAATCAGGACAGCAGGCAGAGGTGGTTAGGGGTGATCAGGCCAGCAAGGGGGGCAGTTTGTGGCGATTAGGCAGGCAGGCAGGCAGAGGCTGTTAGGGGCAAACAGGCAGGCAGGGAGGTGAGTGGTTAGGAGCCAGCGGTCCCGAATTGTGAGAGGGATGTCTGACTGCCAGTTTAGGCCTGATCCCTGGGATTGGGCCTAAACTGGCAGTCGGACATCCCCTGAGGGGTCCCAGATTGGAGAGGCCCCCCACCCCATGCACTAATTTCATGCACCAGGCCTCCAGAGTGTGTGTGTGTGTGTGTGTGTGTGTGTATGACAAAAAAGGTTAAGAAAAAATGAGATTTATAGCTGGGTGACATTTATGCACACATTTTAAAAATGCACATAAAATATTTTTTTTCATGGATGCATATTTATACAGCTGAATATGGAGAAAGTGGACTGGGAAGATCTGTATTCATGAGAATATAGTATGAGAGAGTGGAACCAAAGATGAAGAACAAGGGCAAAAGACAAAGGTCCAGCAACCCCAAGGACAGCAGGAAGCCAAGAGTGGAGAATTGGGGGCCTCTCTGATCACCCCTGATATTCAGGAACCCAATGGGGGGAGAAGTTCCAAATAAAGGTCAAGATGTTGCAACTGGCATGGTTTAAAACCTGGATGGCTGACAAGGAAACTCACAGGCTTGAAGCAGAGAAATGAGAGTAAAGGAAACCAAAAGTGAAACTAATCAAATCACTCTGCTAAGTGAGTAAGAGAAACTCTCCCTTCATCCCAACTGCTAAGTTTCCTGTAACATGGTTAGCATTGTGGATTTACGGTTTATTTTGGAAGCCAAGAATTTGATAAAAATCTGTCTTTGTTCTGTTAAGGGCCTCTGAATATATGTCCTCCATCTATAGCAGTGATGGCGAACCTATGACACGCGTGTCAGAGGTGACATGCGAACTCATTTTTTGGTTGATTTTTCTTTGTTAAATGGCATTTAAATATATAAAATAAATATCAAAAATATAAGTCTTTGTTTTACTATGGTTGCAAATATTAAAAAATTTCTATATGTGACACGGCACCAGAGTTAAGTTAGGGTTTTTCAAAATGCTGACACGCCGAGCTCAAAAGGTTCGCCATCACTGATCTATAGCAACCCATCAGAATTTTTTCTTAGAATATAGGTAACTCAGTCTGTTCACTATCCCATAACCTCTGGCTTCCAGAATAAGAGAATCCTGGGGCCAAGTGAGGTGATGCCTCTCACTGCAGTGGAACCGATGTTCCTCAGCTCAAGGGCTGCCTTGATATGGGGAAAACAGGTGGGACAGAGAGGGACTGGCCCCAGTGATATCAGTCCAAATATAGAGGGCATTCACTGCCCTCTAGGCCCTGACAGCAAATATCAGGTCTCCCAGAAAGCTACAACTGGAAAGTAGCCAAAGTGCAATTGTGTAGTTTACTTCCCTTGGAGGAAAATCTAAGAAAGGGCTGACAGGGCCTGAGAATTGCCCAAAGTCACGGTAAGTCAGGGACAGAGCTGGATTTGGTAGTCAGAGCTTCTGGTTGCCCTGGCTATGGCTGGAGAAGATTTTTCCCAGCCAGAACCACCAGGTTGACTTCAAGAAAGGAAATGCAGTTGTCCCCTTAGGCAAACTGCTGGGGCTGGATGCCTTCTTTAATGGTCTTGAGTTCATCCCAGTGCCTCTGGGCTAAAATGTGCCCAAAGAAACTCAAATTGATCATTCTGGGCATTTTCTCTCTTTCACCATACTACAACACAAAACAATATTTCTAACTAAATCTATGACCATCTCTGTCCCTTGCCACCTAAGCCACTTGACACAGCTGTAAAACTCTTATGAGGCATGGCACTGACTTCAGGAAAGAAATACAAATTCAAATATTGGCTTTTTATTAAAGCCAGTGAATGCATTGTTCTCCTAATCAAGTATTATGTACACAATTCCCCAGTACCAAAGGAGACAAAACCAAATAGAGGAGACAATTTAGCTTCTTATTTAATTGCCAATATATTATATAATCAAGCACATACACACTTTTGGGACCTTCCTCTCTCTTTTATCACCCAAGAAGGGTGGGGAGCAGAAGGTGGCTAGATAGGCAACACACACACATCCTCTGAGTTTGGCAGACACTACTGGTCTCTGCCGAGTCTTCCGGTCCCAGGCCAGAAAATTAAACTCCTCTTAAATAAATTACTAGGAAAGATGCCTCAACTCTGAAGAAGTAGACTCAGCAGAAGTGAGAGGAGGACACATGCAACCTGAGCTCCAATGACAGTTAAAAAAGAGAGGCCAAGAACAGCAGAAATATACTCAAACGTGCAATACAAACACCCATCCCCTCCAAGAGCATGCACACTTTAGCACTGGGTAGTCATGTGAACAGTGGGCAGTGCCTTCCGAAACCCTCATTCCCACTCCCCCTGGCCTCCCCTATGATGTGTGGAGCTGAAACATTTTCTGTATGAACTCAGCACATAGCACTATGAATAGAGTGGAACTAGATGGACCTTCGGGAATTAAGGATCTTTTATTTACTTTCTAAAACCAGTATTAAAATGAGATCATATTCTTTCTGATCATTTCACCTGAAAATTTTGGGGTCCCGAGTATATGGCAAAGGGGATGATGCTGGCTGGAAGGAGGCAATAAGCTAAGCTGTCGAAGTGAATCAGAGTTGCTGACAGGATGCGAGAGGGACGAGTGGTAGAAGCAGATCTGCAGTGTTGACATGTCTTTTTAGCGTGGGGAGAAGAAAAGGGAGTCACACAGGCCCTCTGTAACAAAAACCTGCTCCTGGGGAGAGAGGTTCTGACAGTGCGTTAGAGGAGCAGTAGCTAGCCGGCAGGAGATAAGGAGAGGGGCAGAGAGTGGGGCAGGCATGTTAGATCTGAAAGACAAGCAAAGAGGTGGGGGGAGCTCCAAGGTCATGACCAAGTCTAACTCCCCTCTCCCATCCCACTGTTCCCTGTGCTATCCCACACATCAGCTTTCTGGGAGAAGTTCCCAGGAAAGACTGAAATGAAATGATTAGGGCAAGTGAAAGTGTTAAAGATGAGAAAGCTGGAGTGGGGCAGGTGAGGAGATGCTGGGGAGACTATACACTGAAAGGGGAAACGGGACTCTTGCGAGTGGGGACTGTCTCTACCTTGTCCCAAGGTCTGAAGTGCAGGGTAAACAGGCCACAAAGGCATTTGGGAGGGAGAAATGGCTCTTGCTCTGTGTGTGTGTGTGTGTGTGTGTGTGTGTGTGTGTGAGAGAGAGAGAGAGAGAGAGAGAGAGAGAGAGAGAGAGAGAGAGAGAGAGATTGGCCCTTCTTTTCCGTCTAGAGAGAGAGAGAGAGAGAGAGAGAGAGAGATTGGCCCTTCTTTTCCGTCTTATCACCAGTCCTAGAGTCCGCATGAGGGATGAAGTATGTGTGAACCTAGAGGTGGGAATAAAGGAAGCTAAGTGTGTATTGGGGGGCCCGTGAGAAACTTGAGATCTGGTGGTAGAGTGGGGGTCGGGGGGTCGGGGGGAGAGGCCCAGAAACCCATGACAGTTCTTGTGCTTCTGCTCCCTGTCCTGGGAGTAAAGTGTGAGAGAAGGTGGTGGTCCTGGCCACTAGTTCTAAGAGACAGCGGATGGGGCAGCCAGGGATGTGGGGAAGGACCTGGCCCCACGTGCTCAGGGCGGATAAACCATCTTCGAGGAAGGATTCCCGAAGCTCTGGGCAGAGAGGAAAGGTTCAAGACTCTGGATGTACATCTGAGAAATAAAAAGGATTAGCGAGCTCGAGAACTGAAGCAGTGAGAAGTGAGAGCAGGGTCAAACATCTCACTGTTGGATGCAAGAGGGGAGGGGCCCTGCTCCCAGAGCTGGTGTAGGTTCTGCCCGGGAGAGGAGCGGAACCCGGAGCGGTCTTGGAGTTCTGAGTGTGTGTACCTGGGAAGCCCGGCAGGGAAGGTGTTCTCTCTGGTAGAGCAGAAGGAAAATAAAGGGGCAGGAGGGGGCCGGGCCCAGGTCTCACAGGAAGCTGATGTGCAGGATGAGAGGCACAGGGGAGGGGCAGGCGACACGAGTTAACCACGAGGGGCTCTGTGGGGATCACGGCCCCGGAGGCAGAGGGGAGGGTGGGAGAGCAGGAGGGGCTGGTCCTGTAGGGACAGCTGTGGGGAGGAAACCTTCCCTGGCCCGCACGCGCGTGTGTACGTGTGTGAGGTGCTGGTTTTCCAGAGCCTGAGCTGGGGACGACAGCAGCGAGTGGTCTGCAAAGGATGGAGGGTGTGAGCTCTCTGGGCCCAGGCTGAGGCGTGAAGAAAGGGCCCTTGACAAGGGCTGCGTAGGTCCACGCTCACCCCGACACCCATGCTTGGATCCCGCTATCCGGTGGGGACCCCGGTACAGTATGAGGGCAGCCTCCCCGCCCCGACTGTGTGGGAAGGAACTTAGCGGACACTCCAGGTGGGTGAGGCGTGCGCAGGGGGGCTACCCCCGTCTCGGTGCCAGGCCCACACAGTCCTGGCCTCGGAGACTGGCAGGCTGTGCTGAAAGCAAGTTTCTGACCGTGGGTTTTCCACACACTGTGTTGTGAGGTGCTCTGAGCTGAGCTGGGGCAGCAGAGCCCCTCCCCAGCCGCAGTCTGTACCAATGGTGCCGTGAAACCGAGACCTGGGAGAGGGGAAGGTCAGAGCCCTGCACCAGGCCTTCGGTCCTATGGGTTTGGGCCGAGAGCACCTTCGCCCCTCCGCCCTAGCTCCGAGCCGCTCCGTGGCGTACCTGCTCGCCGGCACCCACGCTGTAGTAGCCGCGCGTCACCAACTCCCAGTGCAGGAAGCAGACCAGCGCGTCCTGCGCACAGGTGATCGCCGGCGCCGCCGACGCGAACAGAACCTCCAAGCCCGCCATGCGTGCCCCCGGCTTCTGCGGGCAGAGGAAGGGAGTGAGGAAGTGCGGTGAGCCGATCGGCCCTCCGGGAACTGATGACTCCGCACCGATAATCCACTCGCTCCGGCTGCTTCCACCCACAGCCAAAATGGAGACGCCCTCGGGTAAGGGGGCGCGGCTGCCGGAAGTAGCTCTAAAGCGCGGCGCAGCTGCGCGAGCGCGTCCGGGCTGGAAACATGAGCGCAACACATAAAGGTTCCTCCAGGCAGTGCGCGGGCGGGGCGGGCGGGGTCCCCAGCTGGAATCCCGACCTTCCCAGGTTGCTAGCAGGACCGCTGCAGGTAGGGTGTTGCGTCCTGGAGGAGAGGCTCCCTTATTCTAAGCCACAGACTTCCCATCCTCAGAATGGGGTAGGCGCATACTAATGGGGGGAGATGTTATGAAATATGCCAAAAATAGACTATTAATAGTAATGGCCTCTTAGTCATTTCTTGCTACGTGCCACATTATTCGAAATGCTTCACTACTTGTATTTATTTATTTAATCCTCATGACCCATATAAGGTTGGTATTATAGCCCATTTTACAGATGGGTAAACAAAAATGCAAAGGGTTAAATTTGACCAAGATAACACAGCCATACAGTGAGTATGGCAGAGATGGAATTAGGACTTAGCTGACTGGCTCCTAGAATAGCATTTTTATTATTTTTAATCCTCACCTGAGGATATTTTTTCCCATTGATTTTTAAAGAGAATGGAGGGTAGGGAAGAGGGAGAGAGAGAAAAACATCAACGTGAAAGAGACACATGTTTTGGTTGCCTACCCTATGTGCCCGGACCAGAGCAGGGTATCAAACCTGCAACTGAGGTATGTGCCCTTGCCCGGGAATCGAGCCCACAACCCTTCCATCAATGGGCTGAGGCAACCACTGAGCAATCGCCTGGGCTAGGATAGCATTTATTAAATGTTTATTGTGTACTAGATGCTGTGCCAAAACCTTTACATCACCCTAACAACAATTCTGAGGTATGTTCCATTATCACCTCCATTTTTCAGATGATAAAACCAGCTCAGAGAATCAAGGCCACTTCCCCCAAGAAAACAGCTGCCTGCCGCAGAGCTGAAGTTCCTGATCTACTACTAAATTTCTATAGTTTATTTGCCTGTCTCCTTCATGATTTTTACCACCTATTATTTCTTCAACAGGTTTCTTGAAATCTAGTTTCCCATCCCAGTCAGCAATTGGCTGCAAGTCATTGTCATCTCTCATGTTGATGCCTATGCTACCCTCTGAACTGCCCTCTCCTGAACGCCTCTCCTACGTTCTGCAACTATAGATTATGTTAGAACATACACTAGCTCACATCCCACCTCTGCCCAAAACTCCCAGGGCTCCCATCACACTCAAAGGAAAAGTAAAGTCCTCCCAGGAACCTGCATGTGGTCTGCACCCCCATCCCTCCCTCAACACTTAACTCTCTCTGACATTAGCTACTCTAACTCTCCCCTCATCACCTGCATTCTTGGTTGCAATAATCTTTTTTTTTTTAAAACCAAAAAATATTTATTTACAAAAACGGGCAGTGGAGCAGATTTGGCCAACCTGCGATTTAGATGGAAGTATTTATCCAATAATAACAAAGGGACTACTAATACGTTTAAGGCCAATTTACCTTTTACCAAGGAACCAATATCTAATATAGTGTTCTTGGGGTCAATTATACATTTTAAAGATAAAGATATGTAATATTGATCTTTATGAACATAGAATAACCTCTACTAAGGATTTAAAAATTTATTACAAAAATCCAGGGCACAAAATTTCATTTTGAAATGTTGCATTGGTTGCAATAATCTTGACTCCCATCTTCTCTCACACCCACATTTGCTTCAACAGCAAAGCTAGTCGACTTCTTGACTGCCTCCACCTTGATCTGATACTCTAGCGTGTCATACTTGGACTATTGCAGTAGCCTCCTGCCCAGTCTCTCTCTTTCACATGTTCTATTCTCCTGGCCTTTCTCTGCATGTACTGCTGTCATTGCCTGGAGTGCTCTCTCTCCAAACATCTGCATAGTTCATTCCTTCCTTTAAGGTGACTCCTTCCCTCATCTCCTACTAGCCTCAGCAGAGAGCTTCCCTGACACCCATCCAAAACAACCTCCTTCATGCAACCACTTTTTTTTTCTTTCCTGAAAAGTATTAATCATAACCTGATATTATATTAGGTATTTGTTTGCTTGTTTATTTAATGACCGTGTTCCCACTAGACTGTGAAAAGGAGCAGAGACCATGTTTGTCTTGGATACAGGTATGCCTGAGTACCTTCCCAGTTCAATATATACTTATTGAATGAATGTATGGATGAATGCATGCATGCACGTGTGAATGAATGAATGATGAGTGAATGAATGAATGGATGAATGAATGATTGGGCTAGTCTCACTCACCCTTTTTGCAGTCCACCACTCACTTTGTTAGCTGGCCTTGTATCTCTCAAAATTTTGTGTTCTTGAGGTAACCTTTGGATGCCCAGATTCTTACACCTCATCTGTGGAGATTCTAGATGAGCAGGTCTAAGATGGAATGCAGGTATGTTGACCACACTCTGGGTGATGCTACAGCTGGGGACTGTGGAACTCCTGAGATGTATTGCAGGTGGCATAGGCTATTTGCTCTTTCCACCAAGATTCTCTGCATTTTCAGGCATCCCTGATTTTACTTGCTGTGTCTCTTCTGCTCCCAATCTCTTTCACCAGTTATGGAAAATTCCACCAATTCATTCATTTAATCATTAACTAAACCTCCATAGGCTGGGTTGCCCTGGATGGTGATGCAGGCTATGTACTGCACAAAGGTGCCCACCCCAGTGGCAGCCCTATCCCTAAGTGCCTACTGTGATCCAGGCCCAGATGAACAAGCCATAGTTCCTGCCACTATGGAGCTCACTGTCTAGTGGTAAAGAAAAGGATCCCCAGTGTGAAAACCATGATGGCAGAGGGACACTTGGTGGTCTGTGCAAGCCCAGAAGAGGCAGCTAATTCAGGGCAGGGGTCATGGAGGGCTTCTTAAAGAAAGAGATGCCCAACTGCACTGAACTGTAGTGGAAGATAGGGAGCTGAAGGTGTACCAGAAATAGGGAGCAGCATATGCAAAGGCTTGGACGTGTGAAATGCAGCCAGTACTCTGTGATTAGAGGGTCAATGCTGCCTCCTGAATGAGGCCTCCCTTCATCTCCTCTGCCCAAAATTAATTACGCTCTTCTTAGTGCCATTGGCCAGTGGGGGTGCCAAAGGGCGGGCACGGGACAGAGAGAGCTAGCAGACTCAGTGGGGAGGAGAATTTTATCATTCCAGATGATAAAATGCCTGGTTCATGGTGATAATAAAAAGTAGACGGGCTGTTGATCAGTTTTATTATTGCTTTAAGGTTTTTTTTTTTTAAATAGACAGTGTGTCCTTGCCTGCACTTGGGCAGACAGCGCCCCATCCCCCTTGGTTTGTCCACTGCTTTGGGTACAATTGGTTATAACTTGAATCCCACAGAAATTTGGTTCCCTGTTATACATCATCACCCCTGTTAGCTTGTGTTCCCTCAGAAGCCAATGTGAGGCAAGGATTTGAATGGTTTATTTGGGACCTGATTCCAGGAAATAGCAGTAAGGGAGGAAGGGAGTGAGACAGGGAAGGGAAGGAAGCCTTAGGTGTTATGTGATCAAGCCAAGGTTTCACCTCTTTGCATCTGGACATGAGTTGTCCCAATTGAGAGCAAAGGAACGGGGGGGGGGGGGGTGTTTCTTGTTCAAGATGCAGCCTGCAGCAGGTTGAGTGAGGGCTGCTTCTGGGGGCGTGAAAAGCCCTCAGGCAGAGAATTGCAGAGTTTAGAGAAAGCAGCCTTTGGTGCTTAGTGGTGAGTGCTGAGGAGTGAGTGGGGCACCATGGCATTTGCTTCCCCCTTCTCTCCCACCCCCCACCCCCAGCCCATTAAGGGTGAGCCATGTCTTTGAAAATTTCTGGCCCAGCAGCCACCATGGAGTAGGCACTAACATTTGTATACTGAAAGAATAAGGTAAGCTCTGACTATTGCACTAGGCTGTGAGTCCCCTGAGGGCCAGGACTGTGTTCTGTCCACCCTGGACCTCAGGGTCTCCATGGTTCTCCCTGGATGGGAACAAATAGGAGGGTCCCGTGGGGCTGGAGCTTGTCCATGTCTGCCCCTGGTCCATCCATCCAGCACTTTCTGTGGACTTACCTTTATTACCAGGAGTCTCAGTTGTTCCTGTGAGGCCTGTGTGCAGCTGAGAAGTTAAACAGGTGGAAGGTGCCTTGTTAGCTGGGCACCCGCTGCCTGGGCGGTGCAGAGCCCATGGGCCCAGGATGATGGAAGAACATGGCAGGTGGCTGCAGCCACCAGTTCCTGGTTGCCAAGTAACAGCAATGTGAGTATTCCAAGTTATCTGGAAACTGTCTCCCTGGAAACTGTAGAGGTGAGCTAAGGGGCAGGTCCCATGTGGACCCGGAGGTAGTATCATTCACCGCTGGAATCCTTCTTCTGTTCCTTTTGCCTAGCATAAGCCCAACCACCTCACCTCCTCAAGGAGGCTCTCCATGATTAGTACTGCTCAGTACTAACTGAAACCCAAGACCTCCCATTCCCCTTTTCAGTGGGGTGCACAGCATATTTGACATCTGGAAGAGAGAACTCTATTTTAAAATAATACAACTAATATCACTCTATTAGGTTTTTTTTTGAAAGATTTTTTTGTGGTAAAATACACATAATATAAAATTTAACTGTCTTAACTATTACAAGGGTATAGTTCAGTAGTATTAAGTACATTCACATTGTTGTGCACTCACTTTCACCAGTATTTTCAGAACTCTTTTCATTTTGCAAAACTGAATCTCTGTGCCCATTAAACAACAACTCTCCATTCCTCCCTCCTCCCCATCCCTGGCAACTACCATTCTACTTCTGTCTCTAAGGATTTGACGATTCTAGGTACCGCATATAAGTGGAATCACACTGGATTCGTCTTTTTGTGACTGGCTTATATCACTTAAAATAATGCCTTCAAGGTTCATCTATGTTGTAGCATGTGCCAGAATTCCTTTCTTTCTAAGCCTTAACAATATTTCATAGCCGATGTCTATATCTATCCACATTAATATATGCACAGTGGGATACTTATATTTATATCTGTCACATTTTGCTTATCCACTCGTCTGTTGATGGACACTTGGATTGCTTCCACCTTTTGGTTGTTGTGAATAATGCTGCTATGAACATGGGAGTATAAACATCTGTTTAAGACCCTGATTTCAATTATTTTGGGTATATACCCAGACATAGAATAACTGATCAATCATAATTCCATTTTTAATTTTTGGAGGAACCTCCATGCTGTTTTCTTTGATGGCTGTACCATTTACATTCCCACCAACAGTGCACAAGTGTTCCCTTTTCTCCACATCCTTGCCAACACTTGCTATTTCCTGTTTTGTTGTTGTTGTTGATTTGTTTTGTTTTTATAGTGACCACCTAATGGGTATGAGGTGGTATCTCACCATGGTTTTGCATTTCCCCAATGATTCGTGATTTTGAGCATCTACTCATGCGCTCTTTGGCTATTTCTATATCTCCTTTGAAGAAATACCTATTCAAGTCCTTTGCCCATTTTTGAATTAGGTTGTGTTTTAAATAGCCATTATTTTTTTAGAGCAGTTTCAGACTCGCAGTAAAATTGAGTGGAAGATACAGAGATTTCCCTTATGCCTCCTGTCTCCACACATGAATGGCTTCTCCCTTTTACCAACGTTCCCCCACAGAGTGGTGCGTTTGTTGTAACTGGTGTATCTACATTGGCACGTCACTATCACCATGGTTCATAGTTTGCATTAGGGTTCACTCTTGGTGTTGTACATTCTATGGATTTGGACAAGTGTATGATGACATATTTCCACCATTACTGTTTTATACAGAGTGCCCAGTCCTCTGCGCGCTGCCTATTTGGCCCTCCCTACTCCCAACCTCGGACAGCCACTGATCTTTTCATCTTGCAAACTATGTCTCCATAGTTTTGTCTTTTCAAAATTGTCATATGGTTGGAATCATACAGTATGCCGTCTTTTCAGACTGTCTTCTTTCACTAGTAATATGCATGTAAGATTCTTTCTTGTGTTTTCATGGCAGCATTTTTTGGGGGTGTTTGTTTTTTTGTTTTAAACAGTTTTTTAGTGTTGAATAACATTCCATTATCTGGATATGCCAGTTTACTTACCCTTTCACCTACTGAAGAGCATCTTGGTTGCTTCCAAGTTTTGACAATTATGAATAAAGCTGCTATAGACATACATGTGCAGTTTTTTTTTTAATGTGGACATAAATTTTCAACTCCTTTGGGTAAATACCAAGAATGTAATTGCTCGGTTGTATGCAAAGAGTATGTTTAGTTTTATAAGAAACTGCCAAACTGCCTTCCAAAGTGTCTGTACCATTTTGCATTTCCACCAGCAACGAATGAGAGTTTCTGTTGCTCGACATCCTCACCAGCGTTTCATGTTGTCAATGTTCTGGATTTTGGCCATTCTAATAGGTGTGTGGTAGTATCTCATTGTTTTAATTTGCATTTCCCTGATGATGTATGATGTGGGGCATCTTTTTATCTGATTTGCCCTCTGTATATTTTCTTTGGTCTTTGGCCCAAGTTTTAATTGGGTTATTTGTTTTCTTATTGCTGAACAACTCTTATTATTGTTGAGAATTTTTATATATATTTTGGATTAATGTCCTTTATCAGATGTCCTTTGAAAATATTTTCTCTCAGACTGTGGTCTGTCATTTTATTCTCTTGGCAATGTCTTTTGCAGAGTAGAATTTAAAAATTTTAATGAAGTCTAGCTTACTGATTCTTTCTTTCATGAAATGTGCCTTTGATGTTGTATCTAAAAAATCATTGCCAACCCTCAGGTCATCTACATTTTCTCTTATGCTATCTTTTAAGAGGTCTATGATTCATTTTGAGTTAATTTTTGTGAAGGATGTAAAGTCTGTGTCTAGATTCTTTTTTCTTTCTTTTTTTTTTTTTTGCATGCAGAGGCCCATCTATTTCAGCACCATTTGTTGAAAAGATTACCATTTTTCCATTATATGCCTTTGTGAAATAAATTGACTATATTTATTTGGGTCTATTTCTGAGGTCTCTATTCTGTTCCACTGATCTATTTGCCCTTCCCATCACCAATACTATACTGTCTTTTTTAAAAATACATTTTTATTGATTTCAGAGAGGAAGGGAGAGGGGGAGAGAGAAATATCGGCTGCCTCCTGCATGCCCTTTGCTGGGGACTGAGCCCGCAACCCAGGCATATGCCCTTAACTGGAATTGAACCTGGGACCCTTCAGTCTTCAGGCTGATGCCCTATCTACTAAGCCAAACTGACTAGGGCTACACTGTCTTTTAAAAAATATTTTAACTATGTTTTATTGATTTTTAGAGAGAAGGGAAGGAAGAGGGATAGAGAGATAGAAACATCGATGAGAGAGAAACATAATTGATCAGTTGCCTTGTGTAGGCCCCCCACTGGGGATTGAGCCCACAATGTGCCCTGACTGGGAATGGAACCAGTGATCTCTTGGTTCATGGTCAGCACTCAACCACTGAGCCACACTGGTTGGGCTAAATACTGTCTTGAATACTATAGCTCTATAGTAGGTTTTAAAGTTGGATAATGTCAATCCTTCAAATTCTCCTTCAATGTAGTGTTTGATCTTCTGGGTCTTTTGCCTCTCCACACAAATATTAGAATAAATTCATCAATTTCCATAAAATAATTGATTGAGATTCTGATCTATAGATTACATTGAATCTATAGATCAAGTTTGGAAATCCTGACATCTTAAACAATATTGAGTCTTACTACTCATTAACATGGAATCTCTCTCCTTTTAGTTAATTCTTCTTTGGTTTCTTTCACCAGAGTTTTGTAGTGTTCCACATATAGATCTTGAAATTTTTGGGTGGAATTTTAAGAGTTCTCTATATATCCTGGATATTAATCCCTTATCAGATATATGACTTGCAAATATATTTTCTCATTCTGTGGGTTGCCTTTTTACTCTGTTTATAGTGTCTTTGAATGTACAAAAGCTTTTCATTTTCATGAAGCTAAATTTGTTTATTTTTTCACTTGTTGCCTGTGCTTTTGATGTTGGATTCAGGAAATCATTGTCAAATCCAATGTCAGGAAGATTTTACCTTATGTTTTTTTAAATACTTTTATAGTTTTAGGTCTTATATTTAGAACTTTGACTCATTTTGAGTTAATTTTTGTGTATAATGTGAGGTAGGGGTTCATCTTTATTCTTTCGCATGTGGATATTCAGTTTCCCTAGAACCACTTGTTATAATCACTGTCATTTCCCCAAGGGCGAATGGTCTTGGCACTCTTATCAAGAATCACTTGACCAGATATGAAAGAGTTTATTTCTGGGCTCTATATTCTGTTTCTTTGGTCTATATACCTACCTTTATTCTAGTACCACATTCTTTTGATTACTATAACTTTACAATAAAGTTTGAAACAGGAAGTGTGAGTCCTTCAATGGATCCCCCATCTATATGACAAAATTCTTTAAAATAATAATCACATAGTAATAAATAGAAATTATTTTCCTGATTCATTCTTTTTTTTCATGAAGCTATAACTTATATATAGTACAAATTCCCCTTGTTCATGTACAATTCTATTTTGACAAATGTACACAGTCCTGTAACTATCAGGCACTCCAGATATTTCAGGAAGGCAGAGATTTTTAAAATATCATCTTTATTGAAATATAATTTGCATACAATAAAACCACAAGTTTAATTGTACACTTCAATAAGTTTTGGCAAATGTATACACCAGTGTCACCATAGCAATCAAGATGCAGAACATTGACATCGCTCCAAAAGTTTCCTCAGACGTCTCTGCAGCCAATGTCTCTGACCTCTGGTGCAGGCAACTACTGGTCTGCTTTCTGTCTCTATTGGTTAATTTAGCCTCTTGAAATTTCACAAAAATGAAATGTATCTGTTGGCTTGGGACCCTGGGAAGCGATGTCAGAATAGAGTTAGTGTGCTAGAGAATTGTAACACATAAGGTTTCTTTAAAAAGGGGGGGCACCCCAATAAATTTAACAAAAAAGGGAAAAATTAAAACAGAAAAAGGGGTGCAGAACAGGAGTAGGTGGGGAGGACTTTCACACGATGATGCAGGTCTGTTGCCTGGGGAAAAAAGGGGAACGATGAGAATTGGAAAGGAGGAGCCTCAGGCTTCAGTGCAGCCCAACACGGAGTCCCAGAACAGAGCCCCACAGACTCCCACGCCGGGCAGAAGTGGCGCGGAGTCCCTCTGTACCCCCTCTGTGCCCATCCGGGGTGGGCTGCTGTGAAGAGCATGGCCCCAGCATTGTTCTACAGGTGCTGCAGCTGGAGGTTGCTGGCGACCTTTACTCCGATAGCTGACTGGCAGTTTCTTTCTTGAAGAGAGATCGCTATCCCTCCACTGCTAACACTGACAATACTCTTCGTGCCTGCATTTTTCCACTCCTCATTATGTCCGAGGTTCATCTATGCTGTTGTATCAGTGCCTTCCTTTTCATTCATGAGTAATTTTCCATTGTACAAATGTATCAGTTTATCCATTCCCTTCTTGATGGACACTTGTGTTATTTCCAGTTTGGGGTGATTATGAATGATGCTACTATAAATAGTCATACACAGGTCTTGGTGTGGACATATGTTTTCATTAGTCTTGGGTAAATTCTTACAAGTGGATTTCCAAAGTGGCTGTACCATTTCATGCTCCTATAAGCAATGAGTGAGAGCCCTGGCCGCTCCACATCCAGCAGAAAGGCTTTAGTATGAAAAATGTGGCGCTTACAAAGCCATTGGGTGGGTTGGGATGTAAAGATTAGGCTGGAGGCAGCTTTCAGAGAGTCTGGAAGTTGCAAGGACTGCAGGAAAGCACCAGCAATGACCACAGCTGCCCTCCTGTCCCAAGGCAGAGTCCAAAACCTGCAGAGGTGACTGCAAAACGGAACCCCGAAACTCAGGATTCAGCCATTGCTCCTCGAGAAGCAATAATGTGCCTCTGCTGCCTCCTGTTGGCTGAATTTAACCCAGAACCCTGTGGGCAAGTCATTCTGGGAAATGTCAGACTCCAGACCCCTGCAATACAGAAGGTGTGTGTGTGTGAGCCGGTGGGAGACAGGACTGTTTTGTGGTTTTAACAGACAAATTGGACAGTGAGTATTATCTCATTTAATCCCACAACTCTTTAAGGTAGAAGCTATTTTGAAGTTTCATAGGATCATTTAACTCTTTAAAGTAGGTGGGTGTATAACACTGATAACATAAAAGCTAATTAAAAAAAACTTTTGTGTACTATTTTCACCAAGTTTCTTCAAAGTTAAAAATATTTAATATCTATATTAGATTCTGTGTTTAAAACAGACTTTGAGAATGAATTATGATGGGGCTTTAAGGTAGGACAGAAGAAAGGGCAATGCAAACTGCAAAGAACTTAGGAAATGGATCTATAACCCACTTGCACAGAACCCCTGCTCTTTCATCTTGGCAGTATGTTTCATTAAATATTTGAAATAAAAAGAAATTAGGACTCTCGTTATTAAAATATAAAAAGAAAGGCACAGCCAGGTTGCACAATTGCTCCTAAGTGGTGCAGTCAAAATGTGAACCAGATGTCCCGCTTATATGCTACAGCACCACACGGCTGTGCCCGCGGTGGCATCACAGGGGCTTGCGGGCACCCAGGCTTTGTGGCCTGAGGCCTACACAGGAAAGGGGGAGAGAACTGTCCGGGCCTGGGCTGGAGGCAAGAAAGGCTGGGTTAGGGAAAAGGGTCCAGGCTGGGGACAGAGAAATGATCCAAGCATGGGAAGCCCCCCCAAGCCACAAGACACATGGAGGGCCCACGCAGACAAGGGAAGCCACAAGAGGGCGCCCGGGCCCACCCAAATGCCTACCAAGGGCAGCTGTGCAGGGTGAGGTGCATGTCCCCTTCATCCTGACTACCAGTACGTTCAGGGGAGCCCCAGACTGGGGGACCTGCGCCGACTCTGTCCTCAGTGCAGTCACAGTCTTCATGCAGGGAAATACCTGCTTTGAGCTCTGGACATTGTTGACCCTCAAGGAGAGACAGTCCTCAGAGAACCCAAGTCTCCGGGGGCAGAGATGGTCAGCTCTGCTTGATTCTGAGACCATTCTCCTCCCCACATCCTCCATGCCCCTCAGCAGACATCTTTGTATCCATCCTTTCATAGACTTAGTTCTGATCCTTGCCCATGCCTCCAACACCAGCCATGTCCAGCTCCGGCCCTAAAGCTCCCTCGGGCATCAACCTTAAAGGCCAGAAGCTTTGTCTGATTGATGTTCCCCTAACTAGAATATGAGCTTCATGAGCACAGACATTTGTTTCTGTTTGATTCACTACTGTACCTCTAGCTCCTAGAACAGTGCCTGGCATACATGGTAGGCGCCCAATAAAAATTTGTTGAGTTAATGAATAAATTAGTGGATGTACAGAGTGGAAAAGTGTCTAGGTCTTGGAGTCAGCAACCTGGGCTTACATCTCGGCCTCATTGCTTGCCCTTTGTGCAACTTTGGTCACATCATTTAAATTGTCAAATAGGGATTATAGTGGTATTTTCCCAGGGGTTGGGATGATTCCTAAAGGTGATGCCACTAAAGTGCCTCCCATAGTGCCTGGCACATGACAGGGGCTCCTAAGTGGTGGCTCATTATTTGAGATAATGAGGCCTTGGAAAGCAGCTGCTGTTTATTGAGGATTTACCATGCGTCTGACACTTGGCTTTTATTATCTAACTAGAGGCCCAGTGCACAGATTTGTGCACTGGTAGGGTCCCTTGGTGTGGCCTGCAGTGATCGGGCCTAAACCAGCAGTCCAACACCGCCTGCTGCTCCTGCCTGCCACTACCACTCATCCCAGCCCTGCTACGCCTGCCGCAGGCTTGCGCCCAGTCAGTCCTGATTGGGAGAGGCTTGCGCCTTTGCAGCTTGCAGCCACACTCCAGCCGTGAGCCCTGTGTCTGGTGCCTGTGGGTTAGCTGAGCGGTGCTCCCGCTGTGGGAGTGCACTGATCACCAAGGGGCAGCTCCTGTGTTGAGCATCTGCCCCCTGGTGGTCAGTACACGTCATAGCAACTGGTTGACTGGTCGTTTGGTCTCTTAGGCTTTTATATATATAGATTCAATTTTTGTAACTACTTCATGAGAGATTAAGCAGCTCAGAGAGGTTAAGTAACTTGGCCAGGATCACACAGTGGAGAAGAACAAACTTGGGTATAAGTCCAGGTCTTGAAGATTGACGCAAAGTCAGACTTCCTGGGTTTAAGTCCTGCCTCCATCACTTACAAATACTAAGACCTTGGGCAAGTTTCTCAGTGGAGAGATCTGGGAAGGAACAGAAGTGAGCCACCACATAGGCCTGGACTGTTCTTCAGGATTTGGAGGAATTAAGGACACCACCAACTGTGATGCTGCAGCCTCACTCCCTTGAGATTGAGCAACCTGCCATCGCCCCTGGAACCTGCTCTTTAACCACAGCATCACCTGGCTCCCATCACACACAAGCAATTCCCAAATGAATTCTTTGGATTCTACCTGGAGCTGGATTCACAATCTATTCAAGGAGGCAGGACACACACACACACACACACACACACACACACACACCCCTCCCGAAAGAGAAGGTGTTGGCTTAGCTGTGTAACTGTGGCTATGTTGCCTTGCCTCTCTAGTTTCTGATTTCCTACCTGCATGAGGATTATCTAGAAAATACACATGGGATGGCTGAGTCCTGAGCCCTAGAGATGAGCAGGGGGCAATGGAAGGATTGATTTCCAGGGCTATTGCCATAAGAATCAGACATGATGTCTAAAGCCCATTAAAAGAAACTTTCATTAAATGGTAAAATCATGACTCTCTTACCAATATAGAAATGACCATGTGTTAAAGATTTTATTTTACTTGTTAAACAGTGAGAGAACCAGATAGATGTTATAATTGGTTCAAAGGAAAAGTAAGAAAAGTTCAAATGTGTACAGAGTAAGGGAATTGAATTCTAAATGGAGGCAGCTGGTTTTTCCACAAGGGAAGGAAAGTCAATTGTATCAGACTAGACAGAGTTTGTATCAGTTCCTACAGTTCCCAATGAGGCACAATGGAGCTCAAAGACAATGAGCAGGGCCAGAATCAGACCGCAGAAGGGTGTCCTATAATTTTGTCTGTAGCCCATTTTGGGAAAGTGCTGTACTTCTCAACTTTTCTGGGTTTTAGTTTCCTCATCTGCAAAATGGGGTTACTAGTTCTATTGCCTGCCAGGCTGTTTGAAGGTGAAGTGAGCTGGTAGAGTGCTTAGAATGCGGCCTCGCACAGAGCAAGCGGTTGTTTCTTTTTAGGGTTCAGACTGTTCTTGTGGGGAGAAGCCATCCCAGGCTGAAGGACCGTGTTTTTGTGTGTGTTGCCTCATTTCATCCTCACAACCCGATACAGAGGTGACTGTGATAAACTTTGATTAGGAAACCAAGGCTCACAAAGGTGGCACTTGCCCAAAGCTGCTCTGAAAGTAAGTGCAAACTGGGGGCAGATCCGGGTCAGCTGGTCTTGGAAGCCGCGTGCTTTGGTTGGGTGCCTGTGCTACCTTGGGCTCACATGCTTTCATTTCACCCTCATAATACGCTCATCAGGTAGGCACCATTCTCTCCCTCACCTTTCACCTGTGGAAACTGAGCTAGAGAGAGTGCTGTGCTTGCTCGAGGTCGGAGCTTGACTGCAGAACGTTGCTCTTATGTGAAGCTGCCCTTTGTGTAAAGCACCGAGTTAGCACTCCTAGGCTAGATCTTATTGTTATTGTCTTCTCAGTCCTTCCTCTCAAGTGCATTGTAGAGGATGCTACACTTAGAAATCAGGGGATTTTTGAGTTCTAGAAAGGCCTAATTCTGTCACTAATAACCTAGAAGCCTTGAGTGACAATGACAATAGCCTTGCTGATCACCAGGGTCTTCTGGCCACCATGTGATCTGCTATTTGCAGGGCGTCCTGGAAGGAGATGGGGTGGGAGGGCTGTTAGCACCATCCTGCCCTGTAGGTAAGGAAACGGGGGGACTCAAGCTGCTTGCCACCGGTTACTGAGCAGGTCAGTTAAGAAAAATCTGTGATCTCCTCCCTGCTCCTCCCTGGGCCTCAGTGTTCTCATCTGCTGAAGCGGCAGAAGGGCACGTGGGCTGGACAGTTTCAAAACTCAGACCTGGTGTGAAGTTTCTGGAGTGAAAAAGAAAAGAGAGAGAGAAAGAGAGAAGGGAGAAAGAAAGGGAGAGGAAGAGATACAGAGTGTTAAAGGGGTGGCTTCAATTTCAGCTTTTCTTTTTTTTTTTTTTAGATCATAACGAGAAAAGATTCAAAGCAGATGTTGTCCTGGTGACTTGCAGTAGCAGAGAGTGGAACTGTGGTGTGATAATGCCACACTAGCTGCGAGCAATGTCTCTATCGACAGCCCCAGTCACCAGAGCAAAGCAGTTGGCATTTGCAGGGACTGAGTCCCCCACGCCTGCGTTCCGTGTTCGAAAGGGCCTCAGACTCCAGCTGGGTTTACAGGTTCTTCTGGGAAAGGCCCATTCTTCAGAGGTCGTCCAGCCCCCAGCTCCCACTCACACCTCTGGGGAGAGCCTCACTCACAGGGCAAGGCCGGGACCCCAGCCACTCACTTGGCGACACACTTGAGGCAGGATGGGGAGGCAGCCGTCAGAAGAGCCAGGCTCAGTGGGGGCAGATGGAGCGTGGCCCAAACAGCCCTCAGGATCACAGGCTGCATTGTTATTACTTTTTAATTAAAAGGGCGTCTTTTTCCCTTATTACAAAAGCCATGTCTGTTTATTTTAGCAAAATTAGACAGGCCAGACCAGGAAAAAGAAAAAATTAAAAACGACCACGATCCAGAGAGAGCCATTGTTAGTGCCTGGCACATTCAGGAGTCATCAACCAAATGCTCAGGGGCCAGGCAGTTAATGTAAATGTGAATTGGATGGTATTAAAATGAATGTAAATGTGTGAGTATAGGGTAAACTAATTTACATAAGAATTAATATAAATATGTGAATTGTGATCTTAAAAATATCAGAAATGTTTGAATCTGTGGAGTAATAGATAGCCAGTGTAGACATTTAAAAGTCAAAGAGATTTTAAATAATGACTTGGGCTCCAAGAGTCACCAGTTTGAAATAACTGCTGCCTATCTTACTAGATCTATCTATCTATCATCTATCTAAAGTACACATGTATCAATATATATATATATGTATAAAGATATACACAAGCATACATATACATATACACATACATCAAGTGGAATTTTATGGGACACTCAATATGATATTCAGATAAATGTGTAAGTGCTTGGGCTGAAGAAAGATTGGGGGCTAGTACCTCCATCCCTTCTTGCCACTTTCTCACCCAACAGCAGCCTCTACATAACTCTGGGCAACACAGGAATCTGATTTGAAAACCAGTCATCTTATTCCACTGGTCCCTAGTCTTTACCATTTCATGGGCTAGTAAATTCTACCTTCCAAAAATCTAGAGTTACCAACTATTTTTTCATCAAGTGTGGCAGGCATGGCTCGCTCCCCTCTCAACAGTTGTTTCCTACCCCCCTACCCCTTTTTTCTTGGTGTTATTTGAGGGGCCATGCACTCACTCCCAGACAATTAATCATCATTAGTAAGCCCAACATGGTAATCTCATTTCCTTTTGCCAGATTATTGATTTCCTAGACTTTCTTGCAGCTAAGAGTGGCCTTGTGACCTACTTTAGCTAATGACACATTGAGGAAGTCTGCTGGAGACTTCTGAGAATGCTTTTGCTTTCCTGTAAAAAACAAAAAGTCATTGGTACCATCTCATCCCCCTTCTTCCTACCTTGACCCATGGATATAATGCCAAGAACAGCGGCAACTTTCTTGGGACCTGAGGGGAAGAATCACAGAGACTCCTATCTGCCTAACATTGGTGAGCACTGAAACGTCCCCAGCGATCACTATCTCCAGACTTCTTTTAACATGGAAAAATAAGCTCCTATTTGTTTATGCCACCATCCTATATAATAAAAGCCTAATATGCTAAGTGTCTGGCCATCCAGTCTGCTGTTCAACCAATCAAAGCGTAATATGCTAATGATATGCTAAGGCTGCTCAACTGCTCACTATGACATGCACTGACCACCAGGGGGCAGACACTCCAACTGGTAGGTTAGCTTGCTGCTGGAGTCAGGCCAATTGAGACTGAGCGAGATGGACCAGACACTCCCTGGAGCCCTCCCATGGTCCCTCCCTGTCTGGCCAATCTCCCATATTCCTCCATGGCCCTGATCGTGCACCTGTGAGGTCCCTTGGCCTGGCCTGCACCCTCTTGCAATCCGGGACCCCTCGGGGGATGTCAGAGAGCTGGTTTTGGCCCGATCCTGCAGGCCAGGCCTAGGGACCCCCCTGGTGCACGAATTCGTGCACTGGGCCTCTAGTTAATAATATTTTGTTATGTGCAGTTTGGAAAGAAGTAAAAACTTATCCATTATCATCATCATCAGGCCAAAGAAGTAAAATGGAGATAATGTTACAGGAAAAAAAAAGTTTTATGAACATCTTTTTGCTATTCTTATTTTTCTGAGTTTGCCATAGACTAGCAAAAACTTTTTACTGAGCAGCTTTGGCCCATAGACAAACATCTGGGAACTGTCAATCTTCACCACAGCAGCAGATCAAATGCATAAAGAATAGTCCATCATCAGATCTCCAAACCAGACTCAGTGTTGGACAGCCAGATGGTTTCCAGCTATTTCCTATATAGTGTTGCAATGAACATCCTGGAGGCGAAATCTTTGCCCTCATCCTTACTAATTTTCTTAGGATAAATTCTTAGAAGTACAATTTGAAATTTGAAGAATATGTATGTTTTAGGCTTTAGCTCATATTGCTCAACTGTCTTCCAGAAGGAAAGTACCAAGTTACACAGTCATCTCCCCACAGACTTTTCACACAACTTGGATGGATAACACAAGTCATCCCAGGATCCTTACCAAACTGTGCTGTGGGCCAAGGTGGTCTGAGTTGGCCAACTTCTGCCCC
Source organism: Myotis myotis (assembly GCF_014108235.1). Classification (NCBI taxonomy): domain Eukaryota; kingdom Metazoa; phylum Chordata; class Mammalia; order Chiroptera; family Vespertilionidae; genus Myotis; species Myotis myotis. Next base: position 410,062 of record NW_023416366.1, read on the forward strand.
CTACAACCAGCAGTCCTGATTTACATACCTGTGCCACTTCCAGCCCTCCCAAGATCAAAGCCACTTGCTTATTTATGAGCGGTGACTGCCCATCTTACAATCCACCCTTCCCTGTTCCCCCAGAGCTAGGGGAATAAAGTTAGGGCCCTGGCCAGCTTCAGACACAGTTTGTGCCATCAGCACCTGCTTACATCCCCAGCCTCATTGCCCACTTTTCTCTGGCACATCTAGTGATAAGGAACTGTTTTGCAACCACATCATGAGCTTTTGTGTTTCTATGGCTTTGTACATGATGTGCCCATCACCGGGAAGGCCTTTCCTCTCTTCCTCGCTAACTGGTGCTCATCTTTCAAAATTCAGCGTAAACATCACTGCCACCAGGAAGCCTCCTTGATCTCCCCAAGCTGGGCGAGGGCCCTATACCCTCTCTAAATGCTTGTCCCATAATAACTCGGTCACACTCTGGCAACTGTCTGCCTACCTGTCTTATTCTGCCACCAGACTGTTAGGTTCTCAAAGGAGAGAGAGCCGGGAGAGAGAACTCCCTTTGAGGAAACCCCTGTCCTCCTCCCTGCTTTCCACACATACAAACTCAGCCCATACTTCAAGCCCTTGTGCAAGACCTCACAGCCCCCGCCCTGGACATCTTAACTGGTGGCCTCAGACCCACTGGCTCCCTGGGGGCCTGGCTCTTTTGGTCTTGCCCCTGAGGAGACCGTTGCCAGAGAGCAGGGCCTAGAATCTTGCCCAGGCTTTGTCAGGTGGCAGTAAGAGAGAGAGGGCACTGGACTCTTCCTCTTCTTTCCAGGACACTAATCCCACTGTGGGGCTCTGCCCCCATGACCTCATATAAACCTAATCACCTCCCAAAGGCTTCATTCACCTCCTAATACCCTCCTGTTAGAGGTTAGAGCTTTAACTACCAGTTTTAGAGGCTCACAGACATTCAGTCCATAGCACCACTCACAAGCTGACTGACAATAGGCACATCCCTCCCCTCTCTGAGCCTGATCTCTCCTTTTGTACAAGGAAGGGATCGGAAAGGAAATCCTTGACCAGCCAGTGCATTCTAAAGGGGGCATTCATGGTTTGTGACTCCACCCTCCCAGTATCCATTCCCTTTTCTCCTGGAAAATGCCCTGGTTTCCTTCCCTCCGTCCAGGACGACTGGGGATGGAGCACTGGACTTAGGTATTGCTTAGTCACAGTGATTGCTTGGGCATGTGGGCACTGAGAGCCAATTAGAGTGAACCCCCAAACTGCTGCTGGGATTTCTGGAAGACTGTCACTATTCTGTGCAGCCCTGGGACCAAAGGCTGGAGCTACCTAGGTTGCTATAGAATGGGATCCACAGGGATGGGCCAGGAGAGAAGCCAGATTCTGAAATGTTGTGTACGCTGTATCTAGCCTATTTGATTCTATCTTCCCTCCCCTTTCCTTTTTTCTCCTTCTTTCCTGAATTTTCCATCCTCTGCCTCTCCATCCCGCCCCCACACTCCCCAGCTCCCGAGCATCTTGCTCCCTCTGCTGCCCTATCCCCACATGTACAGATGTTTCAGGCTCAGGTCTATCGCAGGCTGTGCACTGGCCCAGCTGCAACCTTGATCCTAGCACAGGTGGGAACTGGGTCCTCAGAGGAGCTGTGAGGAACAGGCTGCAGAGGACACACAGAAGGGGCAGAGACTGGGTGACAGGCAGTGTTCCCAGGACCCTCCTTGGGGTGTTTCTTTATTCTAGGCTCATGGCTCAGTTGATGTTGGCAGTCTCATTAAGAGCTTAAGAGCGTGCCCCATGCCACTTTGCTCAGCACTGTCCCATTTGCTCATTATTCGGACAGCTTAAAGTCAGCACTAGACAGTGCAGGGAGAATTCAAGGGAAAGGTTTCCATTACGGCTTTAATATCATTCTTGTGCCGTTAATTGGCAGGAAGCACAAAAGACATGTATGCCATCACCTGGGTCCATACAGCTCCCACTCAAGCCTGGCTCATCATCTCTTCCTGGGACCATTGCCTTTTTATGCTTGCCCTGCCAGGAGTTTCTACTGGTGTCCAAATCACCGACAGTGTGCTTTGTCTGAAATGTGAGGTGTTTATTCAGGTCACTCCACAAATCCAGGGAGTGGGTTAGTTCTATATCATAGCATTAAAAAAATCACAAAACGAAGTGGCTTTGCAAACCATTGTCCTCAAAGGTCTGCTAACTGTAGTCCTCAGGCTAACCCTGGCCCACCGTTTGGTTTTGTAAATAAAGTTTTATTGGAACACGGCCATGCCTATTTGTTTACGTATAACCTATGGCTACTTGTACAGAGCTAAATAGTTTGAACAGAGACTATGTGGTCCAAAAAGGCTAAAATATTTTTACTCTCTTTATATAAAAGTTTGCTAAACCCTGGATTAACACAATACTAATCATTTGTTATCTCTCATGGTTTCTATGGGTCAGGAATTTGAAAGCGCAGCCAGGTGGTTCTAGTTCAGGGTCTTTCATGAGGTTCCAGTTAGGGGCTTGCTGGGGCTGCACTCATCTGAAGGCTTGACTTGGGGCTGAAGGATTCTCATTCAAGAGGCTCACTCAGGAGGCTGGCCAGTCAGTGCTGGCTGTAGGCTGGGGGCTTCCGTTCCTCTGTACATGGGCCTCAACGCAGGAGAGCTTGAGTGACCTCATGCCATGGTGGCTGCTCTCCCCCGAGTGATTTAAAAGAACAAGGTAGAATCTCACTGCCTTTGTGAGCTAGATTCAGAATCCATACGCTGTCACCTCTGCCGCATTCTACTGCTCACATCGGCCAACCCTGATTCAATACAGGAAAGGCTGGAGTCATTGTGGGCTGGACTTGGCCGCGGCTGTCCTGTGAAGTGGGGTTTGGGCTCCTGCCACCCAGTACTGGACCGCGGCTTCTGCCTGTGGTCAGCCCTGGCGGTGGTGGTGGCAGGTGTGTGTGTGTGGGGGTGGGGGGTGGGGGGGGAGTGGGGATCTCCAGCCACAGATACGCCACGTCTCCATGGGAGAAGGACATCCAGCGCCTTTTCAGTGACGATGGCCAACTCCTCGAAATAGACCTTAAAAATGGGTACTGCTTCGTGGAGTTGGAGGACTCCCTACGCCCTGTACAGATGAACCGCAAGAACCTCTGCGGTGCGTGATCACGGAGCACAGGGCGCTGTCTCCATGGCTACAGCTACCGACGCCGGACCGCGGGGTGGAGCAGGATACAGCAGGCAGAGAGCGGCGGGAAGAGACAAATACGGCCCACCTGTTGGAACGGAATTCAGGCTTAGGGTGAAATCTTTCTAGTCGTTACAGTTGGCAAGATTTAAAGCGTTTCATGAGATAAACCGGCGAAGTAACCTATGCAGATGCTCACAAAGAACTCGCAAACGAAGGGGTCAAACTGAGTCCGGCTCCTACTCTCACATGAAGCTTGCTTTGGATAAACTGGGTGGCACAGAAACAAATGGCAAAAATATTAGGCTCATTAAAGATAAAGCACGAACTAAACTTAGGTGGTTTACACTGGAAGCAGATCAAGGTCACGAGTCGAGCAGCCGCAGCAGATGGCACAGTATCTCAAAAAGTTGTTCCTGATCCAGGTCTCTGAGCAAAGGTCGTTCACGGTCTCTGGCAAAAGGCCGGAAATCTAGATCAAAGAGCAAAGCGAAGCCCAAGGCCGATGAGGCCTCCCATTGCACTCTCGAAACAGGTCTCCACGCAGGTCTCGTTCTCGATCATTCCCCCGAAGAAGATGGAAAAGGTGATATAAAGTAAAAATCTAGATCGAGGAGCCAGTCTCGTGCCAAACCTCCCCTACCTGCTCCACCCTCGAAGGCTCCTTGTGTGTCCCGCCACCCAGAAGAGCTTCAAGTTCCCGTTCTAGATCCCATTCAAAGTCATAGTCATGGTTCAGATGGAGTTCCAGAGATTAACCCAGAACTCCATGTTATTTGCATGATAGTTCGGAACACTTTCCTGCTTGCCTAGGCAGTTACTCTTCCATGTTTGTACTTGGCCTTTTCTGCAAGAGGCATCTGAAAACAAGGGCGCAAAGAAATTTGTTTGTGGCCAAATTTGATGAAAAAGAGGAGGTTCTAAAGAGATGGTGCCATAAAGACCCCCCTTCTTTGTAGATTTAAGATGACTGATTTTATAGCTTTTAAGCAAAAATAACTTTTGAAAAGATTAAGCTCGTTTAGATTATTTATTTATTTGTTTAAATTAATTTCAGAGAGGAAGGGAGAGGGAGACAGAAACATCAATGATGAGAGAGAATCATTGATCGGCTGCCTCCTGCACGTCCCCTACTGGGGATCGAGCCCGCAACCCCGGCGTGTGCCTTGATTGGGAAATGAACTGTGACCTCCTGGTTCACAGGTCAATGCTCAGCCACTGAGCCACACCAGGTGAGCTCATTTAGATTTTTAAAAGTATTTCAGCAGGGTCTGCTGCAGGGGCTTTGTTGTTTCGCTTGCTTACTTTTAAATTAACTGTTTCAAGCTTTGGTTACTTAAGCCTTTACAGGGAGAACCTATTTTTCAATTACGTTGGCTTTTTAATAAAGCTTGAGTTATGTAAGGTTTCAACGAAAGTTTGCCACCAAGATGATTGCCTATTTGAACAGGCCATTATAAATTCCTTTAAATATTGATATCCGCTGTTTGTGAAAACAATGTAAATTCTACTAAGTGTAAAACAAGGCAAGCCTCAGGCCAGCAACGAATTATTCAATTTGCATAACATCATTTTGTGCTGTTAATCAAATTTTTCCCTTTAGCAAGTTAAATTAAAAATAAAATATATTTTGTAGTATAAATATATGAAAGGATGATGCAAGAGAATAGGTATCAGGAGATGGGATCATTGAGGCCATCTGAGAGACTGGCTGCCATGTGGAGGATGCATACTCATGCTCCCCTGAGCATTTGATCTACAGGTGTATTTTGCACCATGCTTTAAGTCAATATTTTTAAATTGGGACATTTCACAAAATCTCTAAAATATCTAAATGATCCAACATTTCTACATGTTACAAAAGGATAGTGGTGAACATGATTCTTTCTGGTTACCACATTCCCTACCATTTTTACAAGGAAACGATTTTTAGTGATCATTAATAATTATCCGTGGTCTGTTTCCTTACTGAAGAGAAATATATCTCTGTGATCTCATCTGTATTAAAAGAGGGCAAAGAAAAGATACACTAAGAGGGCCTCCCATTTTAAGAAGAACCAAGGGGAGAATACTATTTCTGTATATTTAATATGCAGATAAAATATACATATTTTCAACAACTACAACCACCACAGCTTGTAAATGTGGCTGCCTGGCCTGACAAACTCCTTAGTTTGTCATTAAAGATCTTTTGTAATCTGGCCCTTCCCCACCTTATAGACAATATGGCATAGAAATGAAGAATGTAGACACTGAGATCAGACCACATGGGTTCAATTTTCTCATCTCAAAAATGGAGATAATAATAGTATCTCTCATATAGGGTTTGTGACTATCTTTTCAGCTCTATTTCCTGCTAGCACTCTACCTACCCGAACACTTCAGACTGTTTTAGTCCTTTGGTCCTTGCACATTCTCCTTCTGTCCACAATTCGCATGTCCTGTTTCTCTGCTTCAGGGCTTAGTCCAGTTACTCAGTAACGCCGGCCTTTACACTGTTCACCAAACACATCTGGTTCTCCTGGGCATGAAACCTGGGATGGTACTTCCCTGTGGTTGGGTTGAGGCTATGTGACAAGATCTGGTCAGTAATTTGTGGGTACAAATAACACATGTCTCTTTCAGGCTTGGAACATTTAACAGCAGGTTCAGGCTCCCCAGAATTCTCTCTTTCCTTCTGCCATAGTAACTGAGTCCTGGAGTGAGAATGGTGGTGTGGTCAGCGCCACAGCCAAGCCATGTTAGATGTGTGGGCCAAAATTCCCCCTTCGGTTTGAGACAGAGTTGTTACAACAGCAAATGTAGCCTGTATTGACTCCTTTAAGAAAAAAAAAAAAAAGCTTCCTTAAGCTTTCCACAAACAGAGCTGGTAATGGTCTATGGGTTGCCATGGCAACCAGTGCAAACCTGTATCAATGAGTTACCCTCTATGATCCTGTATTAAATGACTGGCTTGTATATATCATGATGTCCACTGGCACTGTCTCTTCTCAGAGTGATCTTCCCTAACCAGCCATTGTAAAGACATTCCCTGCTCTCTTCTTTGAATGAACACCAGTTTAATTAATTGTGGGTACTTTATTCCCAACAGCAATTATTTTTATTTATTGTTTATTGTTTGCCTCTTTCACTAAACAAGTTTACAGCCCTGGGGCCTAGCTCAGTGTCTGGCACGGAGATGAATTAATGATTGAATGATCAATGAAAACTGTATATCCAGTGCTTAGAATTGGTGCTTGGTGTACAGTGTGTGAGCCTAAATGAATGAGTATCCTCCCCCCACACCCCCCCATACAACTCAACAATTCATCCACCCTTGAACATATGCACAAGTGTTCTCTCTTAGGCCGGATTTGAGAGGCAGCAGAAAGCCAGTAAGGAACTCCTGATGCTGCCTTTATGTTTTCCCCTGCCGCAAAATCTCCTGTGACCGTTTAAAGCCAGGAAGCAAAATCAAAGAGCGCTGGATTCAAAGGACACTAATTACCTTTCAAAGCGTTCGCCTTGGCTTTAGCCCCACGATTCCCGTCAGAGGCCGTGGGAGTCTGTGGTTCCTGTGTCGGGCTTTGAAACTGGGAGGGATTAATGGGACTTGATTAAACCACAAATGTCAGGAAGTGTGGAGGGCAGCTCAGAATGCTGCCACCTCCATCCATCCTGGGAGGAGGGACAGTCACTGGCCTCCCCTCCTCCATTTGGCTTGAGCTTCTGATAAAGTAGCTAAGAGGGAAGGCACCCTCGCCTCCACTCAAGGGTACCATGTTCATGCTTATGATGAGGCTGACTGACGTGCCAATGAGAATTTAATTCTGCATATTGTTAATGCAGGTGTAATAAGAAACCTGCCCATTAGTTTTTCATGTCCTGACATCTGAACAGCAACTTCCTCAACTCTACGACACTAGTTCTGTGCTAAAATAACTGATGATAATGACCTTAATAGGTACCAGTTCACGGAGCACCTACCTTATATACTGCACAGAGCTCATTGCTTCATATGGTTGATCTCATTTCACCCTCATAACCTCTCTGGGGGGAGACAAGGACTCGCATTAGCTCCATTTCACAGATGAAGAAACTGAGGCTCAGAAAGGTAGAGCCACTTGTCCAAGTTCACGCAGCATGAAAGTGACAGACCACTTCTGAACCCGAACTGCTCTATCCTGTTCACTTCTTATGGTAAATTCTGGGTGCCCATCCTTCTGATATTCCAGGAAGTATGATTCTGTGAAAAACAGACCGTTAAGATAAGCGGACAGACATCTCGGAGAAATCTGTACCAGCTAAGTTGGAGCCTCATTTTATCTGCGTACCAAAGCTGAGCCTGACTCCCGAACCATTTTATTAATCCCCCAACTCCCGAGGAAGAAGCAGGTAACACTTCCTGTCAGGAACTTCTCAGCTGGAACTCAACTCAGCGAGAAGACGCTGTGGATTTGCCCATCCGACATCATCCCCAGCCTTCTTTGCCTGCCTCCACTATAAAGGTTGGAAAAACCGAATTTCCCAGCCTCCCTTGCTGCCAGAGGTGCCCGTGTGCCAATTCTGGCCAATGAGACATACGTGGAAGCCTCCACTTTCCCCAATAAGAGGGACAGAGAGTGCTTGCTTCCTCCTGACTGGGACATGATGTGACACCTGATCTGTGGCAACCATCCTGGGCTCGGAGGGAAAGACCAAGAAAGCCACAGGCATTGCTGAGCCATCGAAGCAATGCTAGGCACTGCCTACTTTTAGAAGTTTAGAAAGTGAGGAAAATAAAACCCCTATTTATTTAAGCTCCTAGTAACCGGATTTTCTTTCGCTTGAAACCAAAAGCATCTTAATGGGTCAACCTTTCATCCTACGTCTCTTATTACGAATGTACACATTTCCCAGATGCTCCCTCCCTACAGATTCCCCTCACATCTCTGTCCAGAATTTTGTCCGATGTCTCTCTGAGCTAATAGCTGGTCGGAGGAAAGGGACCAACGTGGGCTGCGTGGACCAGTGGTTCTAAAACTTGAAGTGCATCATAACTAACCCCTAAATCTGTGCGTCAGGGCTGCTTTCAGTACAAGTAGCAAAGTAAGTCCAAGTGGCTCTCACAATGGAGAGGCAAGGCTTGGCTGAATCTGGGGCCTCTCATTGGTGTCATTAGGGCAGTCTCCCTCCATCTACCTCTCTGCCCAGCTGTTCTCTCTGTTGGCTTCATCCTCACGCAGGAATCCCCATATGGCAGTAAAGATGGTTGCCAGAGGCCCCAGGTTTACATGATTCTCATCGTTGGTATCCCTACAGAAAACACGGAGACTGTCTCTCCCCTCGCATCCATGAGAAGGATTCTGATTGGTCAGCCTGGCCTTGTGCCCACCCCCTATAGGAACGAACGACTGACAGCCCCACTAAAATCACTGGAGTCAGAGATGGAAGGGAGAGCTCCCAAAAGGAGAAGATTGGACAGGGGAGTGATGCTAGGTGGCCATAATGGCAGAAGTCCGGTACCAGGCAGTCTCCACTGCCTCTCACTGACTGGGGTGGGGAGACAGGAGGCCTTGGCATATTGTAATTTCTGGGACTCTTACTTTGCTTATCTGGAAAATGGGGAGCCTAATCACATTGGGTGGAAATCAGGTGAGGAAAGTCATGGAAAAGAAGATCTGCAAAATAAGACACTCTGTAAGGAATTGCTTGCATCATCACTGGCCTTAATTAGTAGTCACCCTTCAGCTCAAGAATATTGAGTGGTTTCCTATTGCCTGACTCATCAAGTTGAGGATCCTCTATAGGTCTTAAAGTCTCTTCATAGTCTGGGCCCCATTGGGCGACCACATTTCTCCCTAACCCACCTCCTCCACTCTAAGCAGGCTGATCTCTTGCCCCACACACAAGTGTTGTTCAGAGCCAATCCCATGGTTCCACCTGCTATGAACCCACCCATTTGCTTGAGTGACCCTGGGCAAGTTATGTACTTTCTGTGAAACTCAATTTGCTCATCTCTTAAATGGAAACCATTGCTTCCCAAAGGTCATTGTGATGCATGAAAGAATGGATATATAAAGAGGCCGAGAGTACAATTCTTTTTTTTTCTTTCTGTTTTATTTTTTATAATTTTTTTTAATTGCTTAAAGTAATACAAAGGGTATTACATATGTGTCCATTCCCCCCCCACCCCTGCCCTAGACAGTCCCCTAGCCTCCCCTATCCCCCAGTGTCTTATGTCTATTGGTTATGCTTATATGCATGCATACAAGTCCTTTGGTTGATCTCTTACCCCCTTACCTCCCATCCCCCAACCCTCCCCGGCCTTCCCGCTGCAGTTTGACAATCTGTTTGAGGCAGCTCTGCCTCTGTATCTATTATTGTTCAAAAGTTTATAATGGTCTCTATTATCCATGAATGAGTGAGATCATGTGGTATTTTTCCTTCATTGACTGGCTTATTTCACTTAGCATAATGCTCTCCAGTTCCATCCATGCCGTTGCAAATGGTAAGAGTTCCTTCCTTTTTAGAGCAGCACAGTATTCCATCGTGTAGATGTACCACAGTTTTCTAATCCATTCATCTACTGATGGGCACTTAGGCTGTTTCCAGATCTTAGCTATGGTGAATTGTGCTGCTATGAACATAGGGGTGCATATATCCTTTCTGATTGGTGTTTCTGGTTTCTTGGGATATATTCCTAGAAGAGGGATCACAGGGTCAAATGGGAGTTCCATTTTCAGTTTTTTGAGGAAACTCCATACTGTCTTCCATAGTGGCTGCACCAGTCGAGAGTACAATTCTTATGGTCTGTGTTCCCTCTTCCCTTGCACACCCTTTTCTGTGCAGTCCCCCTGGGATTGCCTTTGGGAAGGTAATTGATCAGTCAGGAAGGAATTTCCCTCTTGGGAGCACTTGGGCACCAGAGGCACATATGTCAGGTTTCAGAGAAGGAGTGGAATCAGCCTTCTATGCCCCAGGACTTAAGAAAGATTCTCCTAAGAAGGAAGGAGAGAAAATGGTTGGGGGTCTGGGTCCATGAGGAAGTGGATGCCTCAGCCATGCTGAGGATGTGCTCTGGGTCAGGCTGTGGCTTGGGATGGACCTGAGCCTGTGCACAGGGAAAGGATGGTGGTGAGCAGGCACCGTGATGGTGTGTGGATTGGGGTCTGGACCAGGTCTGACTTGGCTGTGTGTTCTAAGGGAAGTCCTCCCTGGCAGACAGCCATCTGCTCTTGGCTCCACACCCATATCTCTGCCCTGGGGATGTTAGTGCTAGTCTTCACTCCACCGTGTAAGCCAGGTCTTCCTTCACTTCTGCCCTTGAGAGGTGCTGCCAGCAACATTCTGGCCAAATCCAGCCTGCAGACCCATTTGGCATGGCCACACGGTGCATATAAATGGATGTAAATTCTCTGACACTCCTTCCATCAAGAAGTCTGTGTAGCCCTGGCTTGTTTGGCTCAGCGGATAGAGCATCGGCCTGTGGACTGAAGGGTCCCAGGTTTGATTCTGGTCAAGGGCACATGCCTGGGTTGTGGGCTTGATCCTCAGTAGGGGTGTGTAGGATGCAGCCAATCAGTGATTCTCTCTCATCATTGATGTTTCTGTCTCTCTCTCCCTCTCTGAAATCAAAAGATATACTAAAAAAAAAAAAAAAAAGAAAGTCTGTGTATTCTTTCCCTTAAATCTGCGTGGGTCTGTGGCTACTTTGACCAGCAGAGTAAGTGGAAGTGACACTATGAGACTGAAAGGCCATCATAAAAGGCCATCCTTGAATGCTCCCTCTCTGGATGTTCAATGCTCCCTGTCTGCCTATGCATTGCTGGCTCTCTGGGCACTCTGCCCCAGAACCCAGGGCATGGTGTGAAAAGCCCAGGCCACATGGAGAAGCCACATGTAGGCGCTCCAGTGGACAGTCCAGCTGAGCCCAGCCTTTGAGTCATCCCAGCCTGGGGACCAGCTATGTGAGCAGAGAAGCTCCCAGATGATTCTAGCCCCGGCCATTTGAATCTTCCCAGCTGAAGCCCCAGTCTGTGGAGCAGAGTCAAGCCGTCCCCACTGTGCCCCATCCAGACTTCTGACACAGACAATCCATGGGCCTAATAAAGGTCTGCTTTACGTCACTACAATTGGAGTGGTTTGTTACATGGAAATATTAATGAGAAAATAGTGCTTTAAAATTTTTTGATTCTGTTGCCAAAATTTAAAATTGGGAAATTTCACATACAAATTTGGATTTCTGGCTTTTAATGAGAAATCAAAAAATCTGGCCACATTGGCATCCCTGTTTGGCAAAAATTGGTCAGAGCTGCCCACTTAAGAAGGGATATGGATGTCCTGTCTGCCTTGGCTTCTATCTGTCCATCTTTGCTTATTTACGTCATCTGCCTGGCCCCCATGGGCACATGGGTGTGCGGGCCCAGGGCCAGAACCATCATATAGCCTCATGGGCACCCAATGGCTCACGATGGCCTGGACATCCCTGACCTCCCTGGGTGCCCCCTTTTTGTCTCTGGAGCTATGTAAGCCCACCGAACTAAGCAGGGTTATACCCTTTCCTCTGCTCAGAAAATCCCTTACATGAAATAAAAACCAGGCGAGGCTGGGGGTGGTGATGGCTGTGTCTGGAGCTTGCTTGTCCTGTAAACAATTTCCTGGTGATAATCTTTCCAATTATCCCTCCGAGCTGGAACTGCTGTGTGAATCAAGCTGGGTGCCCTTGGCTTATCCTGTACATCTTGGAGTCATTAAAATCCAGCTTTCTATTTCAGGGTGAGCTGTCCAGAGCCACCAAGGTTGGGATGTCTATGATCTTTGACACAGACACAGAGAATCACAGTATTATAGAAACTTTGAAACCAATGCAGGGCAGATTATAGAATTTTACACTCAGCAAGACTCTTAAAAACCAGCCTAAGCCAGGGGTGGGCAAACTTTTTGACTCGAGGGCCACAATGGGTTCTTAAACTGGACCGGAGGGCCGGAACAAAAGCATGGATGGAGTGTTTGTGTGAACTAATATAAATTCAAAGTAAACATCATTACATAAAAGGGTACGGTCTTTTTTTTTTTTAGTTTTATTCATTTCAAACCGGCCGGATCTGGCCCGCGGGCCGTAGTTTGCCCACGGCTGGCCTAAGCACTAAGCATAGATGATCCAGGTCCAAATTGCAGGAAATATAACTTTCTTTTTCCTTATATAAATTTATTTATTAACTTCCATTCGTATAGGTTGCTGGGATTTGATTGATTAGTTAAGTCATTCAACAATTGTGTCTCAAGGGCACCTGGGTACCAGGTATTTTCTTTTCTTAAGGGGTAGGAATATAACCTTGACATGTCAGATAAAAGTCTCTGCCACTATGGAAGCTAATTTGCATTCCAGTAGAAGAGACAGGTGAAAAGCAAATAAATATACGAGAGAATGTCGAGAGAATGTCATTAGTGGTGAGAAGTGTTCTGAAGGAAAAGCAGGCAGTAGGGAAGAAATATGTAGTGATGGAGAATGAGTGTTATTTTATCCAGGGTGTTCAGAGGACATGCCCCAGGAGGCAGCCTTTATGAAGAGACTCGGAAGATGTGAAGGAATGAAGCTCATGAAGACCCAAGGAAGAAGGATCCATCTGAGTGAAGGAACAGGAAGTGCAAAGGCCCTGAGGCTGGGCTAGGGTGTGCTGGCCTATTGTGGGTTTAACAGGGGCAAGATCTGAATGGCAGGGCAGAGGTGGGAGAGAGGAGGAGGAGGAGGAGAGACTGAGGTTGAAATCTCAGTCTGTTTAATATTCTTCTTTTCTGCTGGGCTATGTCTAAATCCTAAGGGGCTCACATAAGATGGGAGGGAGCATCTAGTCCTTCATGTTATGCATCTAGTCCTGCGGCCATGCTGGCTGATCCTCATATGCCCACCTGATTCTGATTTCCAATTGGGACTGTTGGCTTTTGGTGCTCCACCCCTGCCTCTTTCAGGTGCTTGGCTCACCTTGATTCTCTGACGTGTGGGAATCTGTGGGAGGCTACCTGTCTGTCTAGGCACCTCCTACAGATTTTTCAGCTATATATGTACTATGCCAAGAAGGAGGGATCTGGCTGGGACTCAGCCAATACCTGGTATCTCCTTGAAGGCATGGAAGGCTAGGGCTTGTTCTAATTTGTGTGAGGTCAAAGCTACACCATTTTGAGTGACCCTCTTTTAAAAGAAGAAAAGAAATAAGAAAATATATTTAAGTATGAATGTAAATATTTATTTTGAATGAAAGAAGAAAATGAAAATAAATCACAAATTTTAAAAAGCTAACAAATACTACAAACAATACAAAATCCAGAAAAAAATAACACTATTTTTATTAACTGTATGACATTCCTCTATAATACTTTGCCATTTTTGGCTGCAGATTTTACATCAGATTTTACATGAGAAGGAAATAAAACAACATGTGTAAGGTGCTGGAAGAAAAGAACTGTCAACTCAGAATTCTATACCTAGAAGAAATAACCTTCAGGAATGGAGGTAAATAAAGACATTGCCAGGTAAGATAATTCATAACCATTAAGTCTGCTTTCAGAGAATTGCCAAAGGAAGTTCTTTAAACAGAGGGAATGGTAGGGAACTTGGAAGGTTGGGAATGAAAGAAGAGCAACATAAATGTTAATAACAGGCCATAAAATGGTAAATATCTTAGTAAAAATAATGGGCCATTTTTTTTTCTCTTGGGTTTTTAAAAATATTTTGACAACTAAAAGTGAAACTTTGAACATTGTCTGTTGGAAATGTTAATATATGTAAATGTAATATATAAGACAACTATAACATAAATGAGAAGGGTAAACATATATATGATGGCAAGGTTTCTAAATTTCTCTTGAAGTGATAAAATATTGGTTCTATATAGACTGTAACAAATTAAGCATATACTGTAATCAATAGAGCAGCTACTAAACATAACTATACAAATACATACAGTAAAAATATACAAAAAATTAAAATGGAATACTAAAACATGTCCAAATAACCAAACATAAAAGAAAGTCCAGGAAAGGAAGAACAGTAGAATAAAAAAATAGAGGGAAGAAATAGAAATAAAATGGTAGACTTAACTCCAAACATATCAATATATACATTAAATGTAAATGGTCTAAACATACCAATCAAAAGTCAGAAATAGCCAAAATGAGATTTTTTAAAATGACCCAACTGAATGCTGTCCACAAGAAATTTACTTGAAATATGATAAATAGGCAGGTTAAAATTGAGAGGATGAAAAATTATATACCGTGCAAGCATTAATCATAAGAAAGCCACATGTATCAGTGACTATATTAATATCAAAGTGAATTTCAGAGCCAAGAAAATTACTATGGATAAAGAGAAACATTACATAATAATAATTGGGTCTATTCACTAAGAAGACAAAACAATTCTAAAGTGTATATAACAAAATAGCTTTAATATACAGGAATAAAACTGGCAAACTGAAAAGTGAATAGATAAATCCATGATTATTTTTGAAGCCTTCAATACTGCTCTCTCAGTAACCAATAGAATTAGCAGACATAAAATCAGCAAGGATATAGAACTGAACAACACCATCAAACAACTGTATTTAATTGACATACATAGAATACTCAACCCAACAACAGCATAAAGCACATCCTTTTCAAGGGCACATGGAACTTTCACTAAAATAGACTTTATTCTGCATGAGGAAATAGGATAAAGGTTATAAAAAGTAAAGGGAAACTTCCTTCAGTTAATATTCCAAGTCTTTGAACCTTGGAAACAAACCCAGAGAATCATCTATAATAATAAAAGCATAATATGCTAATTAGACCAGACAGCCAAATGACCTTTCGGGCGTCATTCCGGACATCCTTCTGGATGAAGTCACAGCGGCGGGGGCCAAGGCAGAGGCATTTAGGGGCCATCAGGCAGGCAGGTGAGCGGTTAGGAGCCAGTGGTTCTGAATTGTGACAGGGATATCTAACTTCCAGTTTAGGCCCGATCCCGCAGGAATTCCTGCCTAAACCTGCAGTTGGACATCCCCCGAGGGGTCCTGGATTGCGAGAGGGTGCAGGCCAGGCTGAGGCCCCCCCCCCCCCAATGCATGAATTTTGTGCACCGGGCCTCTAGTAGAAATATAAACACAGATTCTTTGGAAATGTAGTTACATTGACTAGTTGTTGAGTCCTAGAAGTATATAACAAAAAAATATGAGAATCTTGAATATTTTAAAAGCATATAATGTCTTATGCAAAGCCCCACCCAGCACATAGTCACATGATCAAATCCAGCTAAAAGCAACAGAGTTCCAGCTGATCCAAAGTTGCACGAGCTACAATAATAAATGTTGCTTTAAGCCAATGAGCTTTGGGGTGGTTTTTACACATCAACTTCTGATTGATAGAAGGAAGTGACTTAGCGACACTAATGCATTTCCCTCCAGTTCTTTTCCATTGCTTCAGTGTCTCCTCAAGTGAGGATGGAGTACCTTAGGGAGGACCTATGCAGGACTCAGCAGAGTTCTGAAAAGCACTGAATCACACAGGGGGAGTGTTAGTTCAACTCCAGCCCTTCATTAGTCCAGATGATAACTTGAGGAAGGTGCTAATATGTTTTTAACATCTCTCCATCACTTGCTAATCATTTTTTTTTTTAACAAAAAGATTGTTTCAGGTTCAAATTTTTCAGGTAGGCAAGAGCATCTAGCAAGAATTTTATGACATTATTTAGTTTTTAGAGTATTAACTTTTAAAGACACCTTCGAGTCATAACAAGGGTACTGCGTTTTTATTTATAGTTGTGATATGATTTCTAAATTTTAAAATATATCTATTTAAATACAGCAGGTCCTTGAATA
The DNA here is from genome assembly GCF_014108235.1 of Myotis myotis. NCBI lineage: Eukaryota > Metazoa > Chordata > Mammalia > Chiroptera > Vespertilionidae > Myotis > Myotis myotis. Next base: position 426,051 of record NW_023416366.1, read on the forward strand.
ATGTTATTTCATTCAATGTTGTTTTGTTATAACATTGATGAGATGCCATAGGAACTTAACTCTTGTTTGTAACAACTAACATGGTAAAACTGGTTTTGTTATATATCATTTCACTTAAAGTCACAGAACATAACACATTTTAAGATATTTATTTACAGAAAGAAAAAATAGTCAAAAAGAAAAATATGGAGTCAATAAAAGACCAGATGTTGGTGCATCTGGCCAAACCATACCATAGTGATACAATACTTCAGGATTGTGGTAGAGGGCACAGCTGGGCAGTTCAGCTGGGTGCTGAATTCAGGGGAGTGAGGATTGTTTCCAATAAACATCATCAAGGTTACGGGTCTGCCTTGAATGGACCTGCCAAAAAGTTCTCTTCTAGAATTCATACTTTAAGGCTGATTCATATGATGTGATGACTCTGGACTATGATTTGGAACCAGAAGGGTTCAGCTCCCCATCTCTCTATGTAGCTTGGCTGGACCCCTTGCCGTTTCTGGGTTTGACTCAATGGGCCATTCTCTGATCAAAGAAAAGTAAGTGAAGTAAGGTTAATTTGCAGTATGCACTGGTGTTGGCTCCAGCTCTATGAGGAAAGCATGCTGCTCACGTCTGCCTGCTCGCCCTCCCTTACCAGTTTCATCTGGGGATTTCTCCCCATCTGGTTTAGCAAGAGGCTGATCAGGGACCCTCAACACTGCCTGGAGAAACACAGATCACATGTTACACTCTCAGTGGGCATATGTTTCCCCTCCAAATGATTGGAGAGATGTAGGCATGGATTTGAGTTTTCTGGAGGCTCAAAGGACATTGGGCCTATGGATTCTCTCCCAAAGAGAAACTGGGGAAATGCAGTGTTGTAGGTTAAGTTGCACCCCACCCCCTCAAATCATGGGTTGAAGTCCTAACCCTAAGTACTTCAGAATGTGACCTTATTTGGAAATAGGGGTCACTGCAGATGTAGTTAGCTAAGATGAGGTCATACTGGAGTAGGGTGGGCCTCTAATCTAGGTAACTGTTGTCTTTGTAAAAGGGGGGACAATTTGGATACAGATATACTCACAGGTAGACCACGTGAAGGCTGGAGCTCTGCTGCCACAAGCCAGGGAACTGTCAGAACCTAGGACAGGCCTGGGACAGACCCTTCCCTAGTGCCTTTGAAGGGAGTAAGGTCCCATTGACACCTTGCTTTCAGACTTCTGGTCTCCAGAACTGCGAGACAGTAAATTTCTCTTGTTTCAAGCCACCTAGTTTGTGGGACTTTGTTATACCGGTTGTAGGAAATTAACATACCCCGAGTCCCCATAGTTCAGGGACGCCAAACTCAAAAGCCTATGGGGTCAAGCAGATACATAACTAAGTGAAGCCAGTTGGAATGGGGCTGTGGTGATTGGAGCGAACACATACCCTTGGGATGGGGTCACCACTGTACAGACCAGCCCACTGTTGCCATGTAAGCCCAGTGTACACAGAACTTCCAGTTTTTCCAGAGGAGTCAGAAAGCTGAACTTCTATTTGCAATCTTGCTATTATTAAAGGTTGACAACTATTTGAAAATATTTAATATTCTCTTTTAAAATACAATAGCAACAGCAGCATCAGTCACTACCACGACCACAACCACCGCCTATTTCTGATGTTCATCTTATCGTCTTAAGTGAAAGACTCAGGTTTGAATTTGGTCCAACCTAAATTTAAAAAATTCTTAGGAAAATTCTGGGAAGATAGCAGCAAGGATAGAAGCACGGTTTTTGGATTTTCCTAATCCCCCACATAAAAATACTCATAGCAGATAGATAGCAAACCAAAACCCATGGACAACAATTACAGCAAAACTCAGCAACAAAGTGTTCCCTTTAACTCTAAGCATAAGCACACTGTGGGGAAACCATCGATACTCTCAAAATCTGTGGGCTGTTAAGTCTGTGCCAGAAGAAGCCAACGTAAGCAATATGCGTCTGACAGACACTGAAGATAAAGTAAACCCCAATGCTAACAGGAATAAAACTGAGCAGGACAGAGATGAGCAGATAAAATGAAAAAAAGGTCCCCACTAAAGCTGGGGAGGGAACCAGACTCAGGAAGCAAGCCATCATATTTGTTGGACATTATACAAAAACAACAAAAAAGGGAGCTCTAAGAATTTCAAAAAGTTCACCTGAATTGTGGGATTATTCTAAATGGTCTCTTCCTAAAACATCCAGGTAAATGAATTTAACATAAAAATTAGCCTCAGAAAAGTATCAAGGTCAAATGCCATACAAAAAAAAGTATTTTTTTTAAAAAATCTAGATCATAAGGTCTCTACAGATAACCAAAGCACTTCAGAGAAACATATTCATAAAGTAGACTAGAACTGCAATGTACGCCTTCCAATCGAGCTAAAAGACATCAGTGAAAACTCAGAAATTACATTTAGAAATAAAAGGAACACCATTAAAAAGTGAAGTCTAACCTATCAGGAACAGAGTGAATCAACACAATAAATAAAGAAGGTGAGAATGAGGAAGTTCTTAAATGATTAAAAAGAAATGAAGAAGAGCATAAAAATTTTCAAGAAAAAGTGACATTGGTAGGCAAAGAAGACATATCATTTGGATAATAAGAGTGCCTAAGGGGGAAAAGCAAAGGAAAACGCCAAACAGAATAAATACTAAAAACTACAATTCAAAAAAACTTTCTTGAATCAAAAAACAAAATTGAAATTATATATTGAAAGAGGACACTACACACCTGATAATATTGACCTGGATTGACCAAGACATATTCCAGTAAAATTACTATACTTTAAAGAAAAATAAACAAAAGATGAGTAACTAGGCCAAAAAAGTCCTTTCATAAAGAAAGACTTTAGATTGCCATCAGATTTTTTTGAAAGCAACGTTTTATGGTAGAGGAAAATGGAGCCACATATTTAAGATACTCAAGGAAAGAAAACAATAACCAAGGATTTTATATTCATCAAAACTGACTTTCAAATACAAAGGGCATAAACTGTTAACAACATACAAGAATTTGAAGAATACTGTTTTCCTGATCCTTTCCTGAAGAATCTATTAGAAATGAGCTTCAGATAAAAATAAATAGAAAGATGTACAAATAAAGGCTGGTGGCAAGCATTCATATACACTTACTTCTTCATAGACCCATGACTAGGTGATGTTTGAAAGGAAGAGCATGTAGCATTAAAGGTTTTATATCTAATTGTGTAAACTTAAAAATGGGGATTTAAAAACATATGCAAAAATTTTCAATCTGAACTCAGATGAGCAGATAAAATGAGCAGATAATGGTGATAGTATTAGTATTATTAATTTAAGACAGTTGTATGTGTAGCATGGGTCAAGCAAATGACTAATTATGGACTATTGCTATCATCCCCTGTGCCATTAAGAACTAGAATTGTCAGTGTGTAAGAAAAAAGATACAAAAATATTGAAAAGAAATTTAATAAACAACCTGAGTTCTTAGCTAAAATTGAAAATACCAGCATGAACAGAGAACAGGATAGCTCTCTGTCCACTGACAAGGACTAGATATAATGACCCGACTAGTATCAATGAGCATCTCTAGCATTCAGATAGTGGTCTTGAAATAACATTTAAAAGGAACCAGGACTCAGAGAAATGGCTGTTCTGGGTCTGAGGCAGGAAATGAGGGCCTGGAAGAAAAGCCTGGAATATTTTGTCGCACCACATAGCAGTTTTACTCGATACAAACTCTAATGGAGACATGGTAAAATGACTCAGGACCCAACTTGGACCCTGCTCCAAGATGAGACAACTTAAGTATAAACCATAAGTGCAAAGGCCCTGTGGCAGGAGTATCTTTAGAGTGTTTTAAACCATCCTCACAAGTTTCTAAGAACCACCCAGCCGGCCTCCCTGGATATTATATCTGGAGCCCCAGTGACTCATTTGGTTGCAATTTTGGTGATTTGTAGCACTTGGTGCTGGGGCAGGACTGCCTCTGGAGTTGTTAACACCTTGTAAATCTGTCCCTTGTAAGCAGCACCATGTGCACATGTTTTGATACAGCTATAATTGTGGTTTTGGGTTTAATTAGAGGAAGCCCCTGGGGGATTAACTATGTGCTAGTGAAGACAGTGAGATCCTCCTGCTCACACGGGGGAGGGGGGGAGGTATGCTCCCGCTGCTGGGATAGGCTGGTCCACCGGGACCACCTGGGAAATTTGGGGCTGAGCGATGGTGAGGGCAGCTGAGCAATCCCCGTTAGGTGGAGGTGGCCACCAGCCCTTCCTCCAGCGTGGGCTCCTTGGGGTGGCAGCAGCTCTGTGGCAGGGATATCAGAACCACTTGCCGCTTTTAATGGGGACACTGAGACCAGACAATCAGAGTTCCTTCAGGTAAATGCCATTCAAAGCATCCGTGAAACATATTGAACTCCTGCTCAGGGCCAGGTCTGTATACTCACCAGAGTTAAAAGAGTAAACAAGCCATGGTTGCTGCTCTCAAAGAACTTAAGGCATTTTCACATCTTCCCGTCTTCGCGGAAGCAGTTCCGAGCTACCAAGCTGGAGACCCGAGATCTAACCTCCGATTTGAACATTTCTTGGGTAGAAGCACGGAAGGTGTGGTGGGTAGTTTATGAACTCAGAGTATTGCCAGACCTTCCTCCCATTTTTCTCTCTTCTCCCCACCCCCCCCCCCCCCCATACCTGTATCTTTCCTTCTGTCTCTTTCACTCTTCCAGGCACAGAGACTCCAGCTGTAAATAAGACACAGTGTCTGCCCTCAGGGAATCTAGTGGGAAAGCCAAAGAACCAGTCAATTTACAAATCAAAGAATTGCAGGCTTGTAGGTGCTGAGAAGGATAAAGATTGTGATGTTAAAGAATAACAGTTGGGTCAGGGTTATAATTTTCAGAGAGATAACACAAAAACAGCCCTAAAGGATGAGATGGCGCTGGGCAAGCAGAGACCCAGGGAAATAGAAGAGCAGGTGGATGGAACAACAAATGCAAGAAACAGCCAAATGTGTTTAAGCCGGGACAGAAGGAGGAGTGTTATGGTTGGAGCCCATAAGCCGGGAGAGAGTGGAATAGATCAGGCTGGGAAGGGGGCAGGGGCTGAGACCTTATGCCAAGGGAGAGGAGAAGTGTTGTAGGAGTGAGCCATGGTTTGGTTTATGATGTTCAGGGACCATTCTGGCCGCTGTCTGGAGAGTACATTGGTGAGGGAGTAGATGAGGTGAAGATGCTGCCGACACCACCCAGGGGAGAGTTGGGTGTCCTGCCCGGGTGTTAGCCGTGCAGGTGGAGAGAAGAACAGAACTGGGGGACATGCTCTGGAGGTGGAACTGACAGGGTATAACCAAGGATTGCACGTGGGGCTCGAAGGGGAGAGAAAAATCAAGGATAACGCTAAGGATTTTTTGCCTGGACAACTAGAGGGATATACAGCAGGTCTTTGATAACATCATTTTATTCAAAGTCACTTTGTTATGATGTTGATGAGATGTCGTAGGAACCTAATTCTTGTTTCTATCAATTAGCCAATGGTAATTTGGTTTTGTTATAGGTCTTTTTGCTTCAAGTCACAAAACCTATCCATGATGTTAAGTGAGACTTACTGTGGTTGCAGTCTGCTCAGATGGGGCAGATAAAGATATAGCATGTTCCCCTTCAGATGTGTTAACACTGAGGTGCTTGCAAATCATCCAAGTGAGTGAGTAACTGGATACCCTGGGCAGTAACTCGGAAGACGAGTCTGAAATATACATCTAGGAGGAATGAGCATTTAGGAGTTAGGAGAGCCAAACCAGTGGCTCTCAACTTTGGGTAAGAGTGGAATCACCTAGGGAGGTTTATAAAACTCTAGATACCCAAGATATAATGCAAATAATTAAAACCGGAATCCCTTGGGGATAGGGCCTAGGCATCCGTATTTTAAGGCTCTCCCAGAGGTTCCAATGCGCAGTCAAGGCCAAGAACCAAAGCTCTGAATGCTGGTTGCCACAGTGACTGGCTCTCCAGGTGTGGTCCCAGGACCAGCATCATCACCATCACCTTGTTAGAAGTACGAATGTTCAGGTGTCATCCCAGATGTATGGAATCAGACACTATGGGGTGAGACCCCCAGCCATGTGTGTATTAACAGGTCCTCTGGGCAATGTGGCTACATGTCAAGATTGAAAGCGCTGGGATACATGGTGGAATGGGGAGGAGACAAGGGCTTGGCTGTGAGTCCCCAGTCAGTCAGTCAGTCTGCATTTGGCTACGAGGTGGAGGAGGAGCAGCCAGGGCTACAGAACTTCAAGAGTCAGAGCAGGACCATGTAGCAAGATGGGAGGGGTTGACTGGTCAACTAAAATAACATGAATGCTAACAGGGATTCAAATAAATATAAGACCAGGACAACGAACACAGGATGTGTAGCATGGAGATCCTGAGTGGCCTGGCAGAGTCTGCTCAGCCCGACTGACATGGTCACCAGAGGAGAAGGGCCGGCAGGTAGGTATCGGTGGTCTGGGGGCCTGTGCTCATTTAATATTTCCTGTTCTCTCTGCCTTTGAAAAGTCTGTTGTTAAACAAATGTAAAGTATTATTGCCCCTTTCAATATTTTTTTTCTCTTAATAGGTCGTGAGTGACAATAAAGATTATTGCATAAAATGCTTGGGGCCTTCAGAGTGCTATTAGCAAACCCAAGTTTTTGTTTGCTTGTTTGAAATATATTTTTATTGATTTCAGAGAAGAAGGGAGAGGGAGAGATAGAAACATCAATGATGAGAGAGAATCATTGATCAGCTACCTCCTGCACGCCCCATACTGGGGATCAAGCCCACAACCCGGGCATGTGCCCTTGACCGGAATTGAACCCAGGACCCTTCAGTCCGCAGGCCCATGCTCTATCCACTGAACCAAACCAGCTAGGGTGCAAACCCAAGTTTTTGCCAAAATTCTATGCGGTAGAAAGGCAGCCCTGGGCTGATCACCCAGGAGCCCAATCTTACCCCCTTCTCCTTTGCTGACTCTCACCAGGGAGGCTGGAGATGAACGTGTAATTAATACTGATGTCCCCACTTTCCTTACCTAGGGGAGTGGCTGCGTGGCCATGGCTGCCCAGGGAGATGGAAGGGGAAGCTGTAGGGAGGGTTCTGGGGAGGATATTTTGTGTCCTCATAAAAGAGACAGGCCTGTGAGAGGAGTTCCTAGATGCCACCCTTCATTTCAAAGCTTTCTTCTGGCTAATAAATCCACACTTTGTCTTATGTGTTTGTCCTTGTGTCTGAGTTGAGCATCTGCCATTTGTCACTAAGGGATGGCTGGCTTATGCAATAAGTAGAAACTTTTGTTCAGTTCTCTTGCATCACCAGTGGTCCAGAGGTTTTTTATGGGGAGTTAGAGGTAACCGATCCCTCCAACCCCAGGGGAACAGGCGGGGAAGGCGTGGAGGATGCCCGCTGTGACAGACTACTCAGGAGTCAGAAGCAACGGTTGCACACACATGGAGGCTAAATCTTAAAACATAGTGTTGAGTGAAAAGGGCAATGAACAATAATATTAATAACACCCTACACACAAAAAGCAACATTGCACCTTCTCAAGGACATGTGCATATTTAAAGACATATACCACACGTGTCTGAGGGGGGTCCTGGTATGGAGAAGAATTAGAGTTAAGGATGGAGAATGAAAGGGACAAAGAATAAAACAAAGGAGGGGCTTCATTCTGACCAGTAACGAGTGTGGCTGGAGCTAAGGCTCCCTGCACCTGACTTCCACTTAGAAGGGGAAAAGGAGTGAATGTGTCTTTGGGGAACCGAGGGGCAGCTCTGTGTGGCTGGGCAGAGGGTGGGAGGAAGGTCGAGGAAGATGAAACTTGACATTTGAAGTCATTGTGGCTTCTCCCCTGGAGGCCTCTGAAGCTGGCTGTTGAGCTATGTTTTGTAGACAATGGGGCGCTTTGGCAAGTGTTGGAGCTGGAGAATCATGAGATCTGAGTTAGGCTTTCGAAGATCCCTCTCAGCCCTGAACAGTTGGATCGGGGTAGAAGGCGGTGGAGGGATGTTCTTCAAGTTGTACCTATTAAAAATAATGACAGCAGACAGCGTGTTTTAAAATGGCTCTTGGTTGGGAAATGTCAACTGGAGGACTTTGGGTCCCTGGACACTCTCTCCAGATGATGATCTCAAAATGCAAAGCAGCACGCATGGCTAGTGACTCCGGACGGTGATGGCCACGTAGATGCTCTGTACGCGGTGCGTGGCCTGCATTTCTCATCGGGTCCTCACGGCACCGGGAGGTGGCTGCTCGGACCTCCATCTCTGAGATGTGGGAGAGGAGGCTCAGAGCCCACCCTCTTCACGCAAGAGCAGGCTGGACTCTCCACCCACCCCTTCCTATTTATTTTCTGCTTCCCAGTTTAATTTTGGGCCATGCTTTTTCTATTTAAAGTTATTTGCTGACAATAGAACTCAGTCCTCAAAGAGACAAAAATACACAGGGTCTCCTTAATGAGAAACAGGGGAAACTCCCTTAGGGAGAGAAGGACGAAACAGCTCCAGGCGGACAGAGCAAGATGGGGAGAAGGGCTGGGGCAAGAGATGAGGAAGACCCGTTGGGGTGAAGGAAACAACTGGCTGCTCATACCACTCGAGCAGGAGGGTCCTAATGACCGCCCCCCCGCCCCGTGGACTCAGATTTCTGATCTGTAAGATGAGACAGAAAGTAAGAAGGAGTTTGATTTCAGCACAGGTGCAAGGATCTGCCCTGTCAGCTTAACATATAGATCCCCAAGCCCCAGCACAGAGATGCTGGGGCATTAGGACCCAGACGGCCCAGGTATTGTATTTATTTTCAAGTAAACCAGGCCAGTCAGGTGTGTGCAGGCAGAATTAAGCTGGTTCCAAAAAGTTATAAAATTTTCAATGTATCCCTTTTCCTTTTGAAAATAAATTTTATCATCCTCTCCCCCTGCGGACCGCCACCTTGAGTACTTGATTACAAATGCATTTCCTTGATGCTAAGACACCTTCCCCTTAGACTTGAACTTTGCTGAAATCTGGAGAAATCTTACAATTTCATGTGGTAGGATTTCCTTCTTTCCTCTGAAACAATGCTGTCCAGTTGACAAGTCATCTCAACGTTCAGAGCATCATAGAATTAGAGAAGCGTGGCATAATACTCTTCCAAGCTGAGAGTTTCGGGTGGGGAGTGGGGGAAGGTGGGGAGGGGGAAATCACAAGACAACAAAGTCATCCATAATCTCATTCCCAGAGAGACTTTTGCCAGAATTTGGTGACATTTCTTTCTAGTCTCTTGTTTGTGTTGTTCCAAGTCTTTTCCCACAAACCAGGGCTTCCTGAGCACCCCGTGGGGACCTAGAAGTACGGTAAGAATTCCAGCCACTCGTGTGCAGGGGAGGCTGTTCCCTGACATGAGCACTGTCTGTCCCGCAAGCTGGCCCCGGGCCAGAACGGAGATTGCTTTCTGCAAAGCCCCCTTAGAGACTGGCCTTAACTGATGACCATCCTGACGTCAGTCAGCACCCCGCCCCTGCCTCCTGCTGTGTGCTGGTTCCTGGAACAGGTGGTTGTCCTGACCTGGTCAAGCATGTGAAGTCATTTCCATACCTGGTAGCATTCATGTACTTCTCCCGGTGAGTATTCCTTGCCCTCCCCCCCGCCTGCCCCCGGCCCATTCTGCAGGAATCCATTTTGTCTTGCTGCTGCCTAAGACATGTCTCGTGTGTAAGTTTCCCTTAACAGACTATGTCAGTTGCCAGGCTGGAGTGGCCTGTTTCTTGCTTGGGTCTCCGCTTATGGAGGTAGAATTTCAGTCTCCGGCTTTTCCCTCAGTCGCTCTGTGCTGGCACTTTAGGTACATGACTGCTTCATTCCATGGAACAGCCCTAAGAGGTGGGGGAGAGTATTTCTATCGAACGTGAGAGGACACAGAAGCTGAGGAGGTGAAGGACTTGTCTGAGGGTCATGGTTAGTGAATGGCTGAGTTGGGATTTGAACCAGGCAGCTCTCAGTGCAGACATCAGTCCGGCCTAAGGAGAGAGAGTTCCTGGATTATGGGTCAGGACTGTGGGGCAGGGCCTCCTGGAGAATCATGCAGCGGCGATGTTAGCAAAACATGGCTCTGCGGTCCTGGTCCTTACAGATCATTTAAACACTCCGAGCCTCAGTTTCCTCATCTGTAAAATGGAGATAAACGGTCTTCCCTCAAAGGGGTATGGAAAGGATGAAAAATTATATATGCAGAGTGCCTGGCTCAGAAATAATACTTAATATAGAGAAACTAGAACTGCCAGGATTTGGATCAAAGCTGTAGAGGAAATATTAGAAGTCTTTCTGACATGTCAATATCAATATAAATAGTCTAAGAAGGGGTGCCTATTTTAGGCAAGTTCTATCTGGGGTATTTTGATTAAATTATAGGTGATATATTGGGGGCTTCTATTATTAAGCTATATATATTTTGGGGGAAATCAGCTTGGTTTACAATGAAGGAAAAACAAAATTAGTCTCCAAGTTTTAGGTCTATAAAAATAGTTTATCTCCTCTGGCTTGAGACTTCACATGTTCAGCTCAAGTTAAACTCAGGACTTCTATCTTTTCAATACCAGGGATGGGTCACGGTGTCTACACTTTTAAGGGCTTCCAGGAAATTCTGATGAATAGTCAGAGTGGAGCTGGGCCCATCTGAGTCACCCTTGCATGGACCATTGGCCCTTATCTACCCTCCTGATGCCCACAGCCTAGCTGTGGGGATGGGTAGATGGGTGGGTGAGTGGGGCAGGACACGGTAGAGCTGCCAATCCCTGGTGCCCAGGTTCAAGGCCAAGACAGAGGAAAAGACCGAGGTGAAGCTCGGGGGGGGGGGGGGGGGGGGGTTGAGCATGAATAGAGCACCTGCAATGGGCCAGCACCAGGATGGGCCCTGAAGATGAAAGGGCTGGGATCAGGATGTCAGGTTAGAATCCCAGCTGCCCCACCTCCCTGCTGCTTGTTCTGAGGGGAGTTCCCAATCTCTCAGCCTCTCCATTCCCTGTCTGTTAAGCAGGTTGTTGTGTATATTAAATGAGAACATGCAGGTAGGGGCCTGGCTCAGTACCTGGCATATAGCAAGGTTCAACAGATGTTAACTGTTGTTATCATGATCTTCTTGACTCTTTTTAAAAATATATTTTTATTGATTTCAGAGAGGAAGGGAGAGGAAGAGAGAGATAGAAACCTCAATGATGAGAGATAATCATTGATGGGCTGCCTCCTGCATACCTCTCCTGGGGATCGAACCTGCAACCTGGACATGTGCCCTTGACCGGAATCAAAACCTGGGACCCTTCAATCCGCAGGCTGATGCTCTATCCACTGAACCAAACCAGCTAGGGTGTCTTCTTGACTCTTTATCACAACACTGACCATTCGGTGTTATTGTCTCTGCCATTATACAGATGAGGAAACTGAGGTTCAGAGATGTTGAGTTGCTTGCCCAAGGTTACACAGATGGTAAGTGGCAGGGCTGGAGTTCGGACTCAGATCTGTCTGCTTCAAAATCTGTGCCCTTTCCTTTTCTGGGCTGGACAAAGTGAAAAGGGAGACATTTTTGTGAGTGATAATGCCAGGAATTGATCAGCCCCTCCCTGATGTCTGTGCTCATTGGGAACATAAGAGAACCTCCATCCTTTGTGTATGACTCAGGCCACACCAGCCAGACAGGACCCCCAGGAGACAGGGCTGTAGAGGTTCCAAGACTGGAGGTTTTTGACAACTGGGCCTTGTTTGGGGTTGGTTATGTTGGAAAAGTGGAGGGGGACATAGGAGAAATGGTCTCACTCCCAGGCATATGGGAGCCGGCTGTCAGCTAATATGGAAAATGATTAAGACAGCTTAATTTTCTTATTTTTTATGTATACTAATAATGAAGCAGGAGGAATTTGGAGGAGGAGGTCTACAAGGAGAGGGGAAAGTATTACAGATGTTGGAATCACGCACAGGGATGGCTCTGGTCCCGGTGGGACTGCAGCCCTTGTAGCCAGGAGGGGAGGAGGAAGGAGGAGCTAGTGGCATCTGACTGTGTGGCCCTCAGCAATGTGGGAAAGCTCCATGGTCTGTCCAGAGGCAAGCATATGTGTGGTCTGGGGCTGGGGGTGGACAGGGAAGCAGAGGTTCCTCTCTGGGTTGATTCTAGTCCCCAAATCCTATAATGACACACATTCCAGGCAGGAGGGCTGGGGGAGCAAGGTGAGTGTTTTCTCAACAGGAAGCATGAAGGGTGTGGGAGGTGGGCTGAGGAGGTCAGTGGAGAACTTGGCCTTGGATGGCTAAGAACCTATGGTTACAAGGCCATCAGTGGATGTGGTGAGGCCCAGAAGGGCTTCTAGAGCAGGTGGAAATGGGGCTGGCAGGATGAAGAAGCTGGTAGGGGTGAGGAGGACCAACATTGATTGAGCACTTGCTGTGTGCATGAAACTAAAAATTAGAATAGAAATGCATTCATTCAACAAATATTTCTTGAGTACCTACTTGTGGGGAAGCATGGAACTTGGTTGGAAAGTCTGTAAGCAGGATTCTCTGAAAGGTCGGGGGCTTCTAAGGGGAAGGCGGCAGCCTCTGCCTTGACTTTTCCAAACAAGTCCAAACCCCTGGATGTTTTACTGGAATCTCTAGGTTTAGTCTTTAGACATGACCTTGTAGAAGCATGTGCTTTCTCAAGGATACTTACCCTGCTGATTGTATCTAGAGATTAATTTTAATTCAAGCTGTTATTATAATAAAAGCCTAAAGAGGCAGATGAACAGGGTGGTTTGGTGCCTCTTGCCAGGCAGCCCCTTAGCCCTCTCTTACACAGAACCATGTGTCAGAGTAATCCATTCATCTGTCACTCAGGGTCTGCTGCTCAGTCCCAGTACCTATCTGGAGATAAACCAGAGAATAAAACAGACATAATCGCTGCCCTCATGATGCTCACGTTCTGGTGGAGGACAGGGACAATATCACATAAGCAGATAAATATTCTGCTGGGTGAGTGGTGACACATGTAAGAAAAAGAAAGAAGGTTCCCTACCATTTAGTGAGTATGTATTGGTCTAGGACTCTGTAGCTATTGCTTCTACTTTAATACTAGCTTAGGTTTACTCATCACTTATGTGCTTGGCACTGTTCTAAGTGCTTAAGTGAATGAAGTCACGTGATCTTGACAAAACAAGGAAGGAGGTATTATTATTGTCATCCTTGTTTTACAGATGAAGAAACCAGGGTGAAAGAACTCAGTGAGGGTCATGTGTTTGAACCCAGGCAGGCGCTAAGACCTGCACATTTAACCCCAGTTAGGTTGTTGGCCGGAACATTTACACCTGGCTTCTCCATGGCGCCTGGGCTTCCTCACAACATGGCAACTAGTTTCCCACGACAAAGAGCCAAGGAGATGCTGTATTATTTTTTCTAACCCAGCTTTGGAAGTCATACACTGTCACCTCTGCTGCATTCTATTCACTGTCAGTCACAAGTCCTGGCCAGGTTCCTGGGGAGGTGAAATAGACTTCCTTCTTGGTGGAGGAGAGTAGCAATGTTCTTGAAATGCATGTGGGAATATAAATATTGTTATGGCCATTTTTGGAAAATACCATCTGCCACACTCAGCCACTTGACAGATGGGGTAAATGGAGCTCTCGTCCCCTTCCCCAGGGAATGTCTTGTCTAGGTTTACACATGGACAGAACCCAGTGGTCATGCTTCCTAGCCTGGGGCCCAGAAGTTGGCTCGCCTCTCCCATCCTTTGCCCTGGGAGACCCACTGCTGCCCTGCCAGGCTAGGTCTCTGCAAAAGCGAGCCGCTCCATGCTCAGCTGGTGGTGTTACAGCTGAGGTGGAGGGGGGGTTGACTCCATTTGCGGCTACATGCTTCTTCTCCATTGGGATGGGCGGGTGGATAGCCCTGGGAGAACTCATTCTTTCTTGGCTTCTAGGGGAGATAGCCCTAGGTCAGTGATGGCGAACCTATGACACACATGTCAGAGGTGACACGCGAACTCTTTTTATGGTTGATTTTTCTTTGTTAAATGGCATTTAAATATATAAAATAAATATCAAAAATATAAGTCTTTGTTTTACTATGGTTGCAAATATCAAAAAATTTCTATATGTGACACCGCACCAGAGTTAAGTTAGGGTTTTTCAAAATGCTGACACGCCGAGCTCAAAAGGTCCACCATCGCTGCCCTAGGTCCTGGTCCCATTCCCATTTCAGCCACATCTCTGACAGCCAGGATGATCTGATTGGCTGAGCTCCAATCAGGATCCTATCTCTGATCCAATCAGCCACAGGGAAGGGACCAGGTAATGAGCTAAACCAAGTTAACCGTGGGTGGGAGGTTCTCGGGGAAGGGAGGAGGTGACCTAAAAAGACTCCCCCAAAGTATCCACTAATATCAATAGGCTCCTGCATTAGATTTTGTTCAATGGTTTATGGATTATTTAGTTTCCCTTACCCTCCATAACCAGCCCATCAGCAAGCCCTTCAGAATATACCCTGAATGAATTTACTTCACTTCCTTCTTATTGCTCCCAGCCTCATCCAGGCCACAATGCTCAACTGCCAGGATGACTACACCACCTCTCTCTGGTCCCGTGTCCACTCTTGCCTCTCTCCAGCTCATCTCTGCACAGCAGCCAGAGGGGTCATTTCAAAATGTGAACTAGATGGGGTTTCTCCCTGCTATGGTCCCACTCACAGTGGCTTCCCCTAAAGTCTGGACTCATGACTGAGGCCACTGCCTGCATGTCTCACCTCTTGTGCCATTCATTATGGTCACACTGGCATCCTTTTGGTTCCTCTTGTATGCCAAGCACAGTCTTACCTTGAGACTTTTGCACCTGCCTGCAATGCATTAACCCAGTTTGTCATGTGTCACTCAGGTCCCAGTTCAAACATTACGGTGTACCTTATGTTAGGCTAAAGTGCTGTAACAAAAAGACCCTGGAATATGTGATGGCTCTAGCACACTAGTTTATTTCTCAATTAGGTAACGGGTGTGCCAGTGCGATGGGTGGCTGCCTTCCATGTGGTGATTTAGGGATCCAGGCTCTTCCATCCTGGGGCCTTGCTGTCATTTGAATTCAGCCAGGGGAAACGTAAAGAACCTGGAGGAAGCTCACTCACTTCTGAAAGCCTAGGTTCAGAAGCGACACTCACCACTTCCGATCCCATCCCATTGGCAAGAGCTGGTCATATGGCCACACCTGGATGCAGAGAGGGCTGGGATATGTTTTCCCTGCTTGGGCAGCCACTTGCCAGCTCCCCATACCTGTGAATCATGGCTTTGGTTGACAAGTAAATACCTTGGCCATGACCACCTTCTCAGAGAGGCCCTCCCCAACCGTCTCACCCATGGAATGTTCCTTCTCTCCTTGTCCATCTAGTATCCCAATTTTATTTTCTGCATTTTATTTATCCACTTGTTTATCGCCTCTTTCCCTATCTAAAAGGCAAGTCTGTGGGGATGGAAACCTTGGTTAACCAGTTAGTGCCATATTCCTAGCACCTATATCAGAGTTTGGCCAATAGAAGATCTTTAATGAATACATGTGGAATGAAGGAAAGGACAAATAATTTCAATTTTACCTGTGGGGACACAGAGAAGACAAGTGACTTCACGAACAAGCATGCTTGGTTAATGGCTTGGCATAGGGTAGGAGCCATCTTCATGTTAATTCTTTTCCTGCTCCAGGCTCGATCTTGAAGTTGCCGATGTCAGGGAAAGGCTAGGCTGCGGTCTGTGAGTTGGGAAGCCTGGGTTTGAGTCTGGCTCTGTCCTGACTTCTGTGTTGTGCCCCTTTTCTCTCCTGTATGGGCCTCGGTTTCCCAGTGTGCAAGATGGGGGTGGAGCAGGTTGGGCCAGACAAACTTCCACATTCTTCGTGGCCGGGAATAGACCACCCCTGAGTACGTCTGTACCTTCTTTTTCCAACTGCTGACCTTTGGGAGAAAGTCCCCCTCCCTTCCTTTCTCCCGCTCTGTGGGTTTAATAAGGCTTAATGAGGGGCCTGGGCGGGCCCACCTCCTCAGTGGCCACCAGCTCATACTTCCACCCAAGGGCGTGGTGGGGGAGCATGGCTAATAACAGGGTCCTGGTGGGGGGTGAGCTGACAGCCTCAGCTGGCCTTTCTGGGCCTCTATTAACAGACCACACAGGGAAATGTCTTCCCAGGGCCCGTGATTTTCAATTTTCCACTGGAAAAGGCAGCTGGGAGGAGGTAGCCAGGAGGCCAGAGACACTCGCCTGTGCTTCTGTCAACAGCTTCCTGTCTGTCCTCCCATCTACTCTTCCACGTATCCATTCACTTAACCATCCCAGTATTCAAGCATCTAAGCATCTGCCCACCTATCCATACACCCATTTTTCTACCTAACCTCCCACCAATGTACCCTTTCACCCAGCCAATAATCCGTCATCCACCCGACAACCTTCCATCTATCCATCCATCTAGTCACCATCCATTCACTCCCCTGCCCATTCACCCCTTTATTCATCCTTTCATTCACCAGACACACACACACACACACACACACACACACACACACACACACACACACACACACTATCTGTCCTTCCTATACAGGGTTATCCAAGATCTATCTGGCACCAATTTTGAACCTTTAGGCTAAAATAAAGAGGAATAAATCATTCATTTCATTCCCTTCAGCCTTTGTTTTGTCATATAATGAAAAGTAACAGTGAAAAGTATTACTTTGCTGACTGTGAGATTTGGGGTTAATCTGAGCTCTGCCTTCATTAACTTTGTGACCTTGTGTTTAAGCACAGGATGCCCCCTTTCCGAACTCTGGCCTTTGTTTCTTTGAGGGGAGTCAGGGAAGAAAAGAAGAAAGAGAACAGAATGTGCTGGTTTCATGATGTGCTAGAAATTGAGTCTTTGAGGGATGGTAAGAGCTGTGAGTGGGGAAATTGAGTCCTGGAGAGACCCACAGAATCCAAGGCTTTAAGATCCTCTGATGGTAATGATGATAAACAGCAGGATGGACTCAGAGCACTTCCTCTGAGCTCAGGCCACATGGTGCCCCAGTTTGCACAACCCAGCAATGGGGATTAATAACAGCTCAAACCTCACAGCGATGCTGAAAAGATTAAAGAAGTTAAGACACGCAAAGGACCTATCACTATGCCCGCCATGAAGACAGTGCTCACTACATGTTACCATTATTCAGAATAAGCCCATGAAGCCCTGTGAGCGTGGAGCCTTTTCTTTCTCTAGGCTAGTCTGAGGTCAGACAAGCAGGCCATGGCTGCTGCCTCCCAGCTCTTGTGTCTCTCCAGATAGTCCCAGTCGAGTTTGCTCCGAGTGTGGTTTTACTTAAAGCCAGTGCTGCCAAGTGTCGCTGTCAGGCTGTCTGAGAGGGTGCCCAGGAAGGCCTCCTGGGAATGCCATCCTCGTCCTAATTACGCAGCAGCGAGCCCGAGTTCTAGCAGATGTTGCCTGGAAAGCGGGATGCCGGAGCACAGTCAGGGTTTGGGCTCTGCTGCCAGACAGAGATGGGTTCGAAGCCTGCCTTTGCCCCTTCAAAACTGTGAGCATGACCTTGCCCCGCTGAGGCCACTTCCTCGTCTGTAAATCAGCAACGTGGACAACAGCCCCCTAGTGCACAGTAGGCGCTTACAGTAAAAGTTGGATGCTTACCTCTCTGGAATCCATTCCCCCTTCTTCCAAAATTTCCCTTTGTCCCATTTCCTTCCTGCTCTTTGGTCAGTGTTATCACGCCTCCGCCAATCAAGGTGTGGCACTCCTCGGCCACAGTGACTGGTCCAGACAGATGCTGCTGCTGCCGCTACCATGCTGCTTCCACAGAGATCCCAGAGGCGAAGCCAACGCGGCGGGATGCTGAGTGGAAAAACGGAGAGAAACCCACTCCCATGACTACATTTGAGCCCTGGACCATGCCACACCTGAAGCTCCATCCTGAGCTTTTCAGTCCAGTAAATCCCCTTTGCTCATGAGCTGTTTTCCTGAAACCAAGAGTCAACTGATGCAGACACAGTGAATGTGGAGTAGAGGCAGGGGGCTCTGCCTGGAAACCCCACCAGCGACCCATTCCAGGTGATGGGAATACCAGCTGCTGACGGTTCCCAGTGGGGAATTGCCCTTGGAAGCAGGGAACTGCCCTGCCCAGGGATCATCCTTTCCTGGGCCCAGCCCTGACCTGATGTGCAATCAGTTGGGGACTTTTTGAAGGGCCATCTCAGCTCCAGAGCTCCTCGTGGGATCAGCTGAGAGCTGTGCTGCAGCTCCACGGTGTGTCAGCTTTTCTGTCATCCCAGGCCTGTCTTCCGCACTCCCTCACAGGTGTCACCCTGAGAGCCCTCCCTGGCAAACCCCTGAGCACCGATCTCCCCATGAGGAACCAATGGCAGATAACAGGCGTGGCAAGAATTCTAGTACTCCTACAGGGAAAAGGGCGCAGGAATCTGGGAGGGTGGGAGATGGAAAGAAAGCCCAGAGCAGAAAGGGTTAGACACTGGCCTGGGCAAAGGTGGGCAGTCCAGTCCTGGGTCTCTGGAATATTCCAGCCTAGCCTCGTTCCTTAGTGATGGGTGTTGGCTGTGGGGTCTGCCCTTGAGTTTGAATCCCAACCCTGTTTCTGACCCACTGTGGGGCTTTGGGCAAGTCCCTTCACCACTGGGGGGCCTCAGTGGTGCCAACTGTATAATGGGGCTGGGAAAAGTCAACAAGGGTGCCGCAGAGCTCCTACCGTAGAGCCCGAGGTCTCTGGGGTGCTCATAAATGCTCCCTCTTATGCAACCCCTCCTCAGGGATGAGGAAGGCAGTTTACAAATCATCCTGCAGGGACACCATTTTTACATTTTACTCCTAAGGCCCCCTTCTCTGCAACCTTGAAGTTTCCCAAGACTTTTCAGAAATCAGAGGAGGTTTGTCCACTTGGAAAGTTTTATTTCATGATGCCCTTTTATTTCATGATGGCTGACAGAGACCAAACAAGAATGAGCCACCTGAATTGAGAGGTTAATGTGTGCCGGGCAGAGCTCTTCCTAAGAGCTCGGTAGAAATGGAACTCTTGTAACCCTGTAACAGGAGTACTATTTTTAAAGAAGATAAACTGAGGCCCCGAGAGGTTAGGCAACCTGTGAACAATGACATCTAGGCTGTTGGGACATTCCTATAAGCTAATGTCTTCAAATTAGGTAATAGACAAGGGTTGTTGTCCTAATAAAAAGGACACAGAGCAAGAAATGACGCATTCTGACCCAAGGAGAGTCCAGGAAGAGCTCTAGAGCAGTGGTTCTCAACCTTCTGGCCCTTTAAATACAGTTCCTCATGTTGTGACCCAACCATAAAATTATTTTCGTTGCTACTTCATAACTGTAATGTTGCTACTGTGATGAATCGTAATGTAAATATCTGATATGCAGGATGGTCTTAGGCGACCCCTGTGAAAGGGTCGTTCGAACGCCAAAGGGGTCGCGACCCACAGGTTGAGAACCGCTGCTCTAGAGGCAGGGCTATGTGAGCTGAGCCTTGATAGTGAATAAAATATGAATCATCAGAGAAAGAATGGAAGGCATTCCAGGCAGTAGCAACTGCTTTAGCAAAGGCCTAGAGCAGTGGTTCTCAACCTTGGCTGCACATTAGAATCACCTGGGAATCTTTAAAATCATGATTTCTGGGCCTCATCCTCCGGAAATTCTGTTTCTTTGTTACTAATGTTGTGGCCCCACCCCATAACAAAGAAACAGAATTTCCGGAGGATGAGGCCCAGAAATCAGGATTTTAAAAAGATTCCCAGATGATTCTAATGTGCAGCCAAGGTTGAGAACCACTGGCCTAGAGGTTCGTAATCAAGCCCCCAACTCATCCAAGTTGCAGCTGATTTCTTTGGCCAGACCCATCTCTCTCTTCTCCCGCTTGATTAATGCTGATGGGTAGTGGGGCGAACACTTAACGCTTAATACATCCTCACATACCATCCCCCTTTGGTTACTGACATTGCCAGCACTCTGTGTTGCCTTGGGCTTCCTGATGAGTGCCTGAGCATCCGTGCACAGCAGGTTTAATCATTTATTCACTTACCTATTCAGTCATTCATAATGAATTTGTCTCTTTGCTGAACAAACATTTCTCCAGGGCCTCCTCCATGCCAGGTGCTATGTCAGCATCAAGACAGACAGGCTCCCTGCGCTGGAGGAGCTCATGGTCTCCTGGGGAGCAAGGATGAGAACTATCTCAGCCAAAAAAAAAATAAAGATAAAATAGCTGGTGATGAAGTCTGTGAAGGAAGCAAGCAAGAGGTTGAGAGATGGTGTCAGAGATATCCTGCTCTCTATAGGGTGGTCAGGGAAGGCCCCAGAAGAGATAACAATCAAGCAGAGGAAGGTAAAGGAACAGCCATGAGAAGAGCGAAGAGAAGGCCATTCCAGGCCACGGGAACATCGTGTGTGACAGCCCTGGTGTAGGAAAGGATGTGGCCTGTGGAGGACCTGGAACGAGGTCAGTGTGGTAAGACTGAAGCAAGGCAGAGGCTGTGAGTAAGAGGCGGGGCCAGGCCTTCAGGGCCTTGTAAGCCGTGGAGAAGAGCTGGGTTTTGTTCAGTGTGTTAGGAAGCCATTGGGAGGTTTCAAGTGGGAAAATGAGTAGATCTCTCAGTTGAAAAGATGGGGTAACAGGAGGTCCGAGGGGTAGATGCTGTAGGCATGTGGGCAAGAGGTGCTGGATGTTTGTCCCCTTTCCCTATTCATGATTTTTTTTTTCATCCCTCTGTTTGCACACCTTGGATTCTGTACCTTGGAATGTGATTCTTCCATAGTTGGGTAGTTTGAGCTGAAGGAACTTGGTCCCTTTGGTCAGTGATTCCTAAACATTTTAGTCTCAGGACCCCTTTACACCCTTAAAAATTATTGAGGAACCCAAAGAGTTTTTGTTCATGTGGATTATATCCAGAGCCAGGACTGGGGTGAGTTAAAAGAGCATAAAATTTAAGGGGTGCCCCAAATCTCAGTAATCAAGATAAACATTTTAATGATATTTTGAAAATGCATATTGGAGATTGAGGCAAAAATCAGTAATATAGGTCTTGTCTTTATTTAACATTTTTTATATTTTGTTCAACATAAAATTTTAAAAAATATTTTTAATTGATTTTAGAGAGAGAGAGGAAGGGAGAGGGACAGAGAGATAGTAACATTGATGAGAGAGGACCATTGATTGGCTGCCTCCTATACATTACCAACTGGATTTCAAACCCAAAACCAGGCATGTGCCCTGACTGGGAACCTAACAAGTAACCTCTTGGATTCTGGGTTGATGCTCAACCACTGAGCCACATTGGCTGGACATTAATTTTTTTTACATGACTTTTTTTCATTGATTTCAGAGTGATGGTGCTACCATATATATCAACTATGGACAATTCCACGGAGAGTGAAAGGGGCAAATGATGTCTTAGTGTTATTATGAAAGTAGTTTTGGCCTTGAGGACCCACATTCCCAGGGATTTCAGATTGTACCTTAAGAACCATTGCTTTTATTCATTTAAAAAAATTTAATGTTAACATCATTGCAGGAGTCCCCCTTCCCCACCCCCTTTGCCCACCTCCACCCTCCCCATCTACCCCTTCCTTGGCATTTGCCAAATTATTGCCCATGTCCATGGGGTATGCATATATGTCCTTTAGTTATTTCCTTCGCCTTCTTTAGAATCTCAAGACACAAATCAGAAAGAATATATGCACCCCTAGTTTCATAGCAGCATTATTTACAATAGCTAAGACCTGCAAACAGTCCAAGTGCCCATCAGCAGATGAGTGGATAAAAAAACCTGTAGTACACGGGGGAAGGTCAATGGGGGGAAAAGGGAGACATATGTACTACTATTTGTAATACTTTAAATAATACAATACAATACAATAAAAAACCCTGTGGTACATCTACACAGTGGAATACTACACAGCTATAATAAAGAAGGGAGTCTTACCCTATGGGACAGCATGGATGGACCTGAAGAATATGCCAAGTGAAATAACTCAGTCAGAGAAAGACAAATGTCATATGATCTCATTAATATGTGAAATCTAATGAACAAGAACCATTGCTTTTAATGCAATCGTTTTAAATTATTTAATTTTCATTGAATTTACTGAGGTGACATTGGTTAATAAAAGTATATAAGATTCAGGTGTATTATTCTATAATACATCATCTGTATATTGTATTGTGTGTTCACCACCCCAGGTCAAGTCTCTTTCCATCACCATTTATCCCCGCTATACCCTCTTCTACCTCCCCCCAGCCCTTCCCCTCTAGTCATCATCACCATGCTGTTGTCTGTGTCTATGACAGAACCATTGCTTTTAATGGAACCAAAACCTTTTCCAGGGAGTTTCCACCCTTTGGTCTTAGATCTGGCCCCAAGGACTCCCCCTGTCTTTCCACTGCCTTCAAGACGCTCAGCGCCTGAGAGGCTAAGCTTCAGAATTCATGCTGCTTTCCCATATGCTCCAGGCTCAGTCCTCACAGCGCTCAGGGTTCCCATCCACCTCTCCCCTGTCTCTCCTCTGGACAAGCCCCACTTGGTTGGTGTCTCTGAAAGGCTGAGAGCCCCCAAATAGGACCTGCAAGTCCAGGTGGCCTGAGTGGCATGGAGCCCCTGAGCTTATCATCTCACCCTTTAGATGCCCATCTCTGTTCCTGCCCCTGGGTCCGTCCATCCCCCCACCACATGTCCCACGGTTCCTGTCCTCCTCCCTCCTAGGCTGGTGATTGGAGTGTTCAGAACCTCTCTGGGCTTCCTCTGGGATCCTGGGGAGCAGGCACCGAAAACCTCCACCGTATTAAGCTGGCTGCTACGAGGCCAACTCCTGAAAATTCAATTTGTCAGTAATATAAACAGGATCTCAAGCCTGGCGAGGGCAGGCGTGGAGGACAGCAACTGAGGGGGAAGAAAGGAGGCAGCCACCTGCAGGGGTACCGGTAACGTGGCCACATTCCTAAGCGGCATTAAACCCCACCACTAATAACTAAAGGACATATATGCATACCCCATGGACATGGGCAATAATTTGGTAAATGCCAAAGAAGGGGTAGATGGGGAGGGTGGAGGTGGGCAAAGGGGGTGGGGAAGGGGGACTCCTGCAATGATGTTAACATTAAAATTTTTAAAATGAATGAAAGCAATGGTTCTTAAGGTACAATCCCGGCACGCCTAGGGTCTGCCTTTCTTTGTTCAGTAGAATCTCTCTCTCCAATCCCGCCGCCAAGTCCGCCAGGCTCTGCCTGTCTGTGGGCCTCGGTTTCCTTGTCTGCCGTGTGAGAGCTGCACTTGGGTCTAATATCCCAGAGCCCAAACTTCTCTTGTTTGAAGGCCCCCAAGAGTGTGGAATTCCAGGATTGTAAAATGCCTGGGTTTTATGATGCAGAATTTGACAGGTCAGTGACGGTGTGGGTGCTAACGTGCTTGATTTTAAGATTCAGTGGTTCTCAGAGTCTGAAACTTTCTATGACTCTGACATTCTGAGTCTCAGTGATTTTTAAGTGTCTGAGGCAGTGCAGTGTGCCCTCAAGCCAGACAGCCTCGGTTTGTCTACTGCCAGCCCCACCCCCACTAACTGGGTGACCTTAGGCAAATTACACATGACCTTCGGGTGCCTCGATTTCCACTTCTGTAAATTAAGGGCATAGCAGTAACTGTGTCATGAGTGGTTGTGAGGACCATCTGAGTTGATGTTTGTAAACAGTGTCTAGAGCAGTGGTAAGCAAACTGCGGCTCTCGAGCCACATGCGGCTCTTTGGCCCCTTGAGTGTGGCTCTTTCACAAAATACCACGTGCGGGCGCGCACGTACAGTGCAATTGAAACTTCGTGGCCCATGTGCAGAAGTCGGTATCTTGACCTTACCCCCACTCCATACCCCACCCCGTTAATATCATTGATGTTTCTATCTCTCTCTCCCTCTTCCTTCCTCTCTGAAAGCAAATAAAACTATATTAATTTATGTCCACTTCAAAAGTTGAGGTTATCTGCAATGGGGAAGGGGGAATTGGGATAGTTCCTTTGGAAGTTACTTCTAGGTCCATGTACCTTTGTTTAACCATTTCTTTACTCCACAGATACTTATTAAACATCTACTATATGCTAAGCTCTGTCCTAGGCTCTAGGGAGTGAATGAGGCAGCCCACACACTCATTTCAGGTCTCACTCACTGTCGAGCATGTGCTCAGAGGGTGAGAGCACAGGCCATTTCCTGACCGTGGAACTCTGGACCAGTGCTCTGAGCCTCATTTGTAAAATGGGCCAATAACACCACCTACTGCATGGGGTTGCTGTGAAGATTAGAAGAGAGAGTGAGGGTGAACACCTCAGCACAGCGTCTGGCACACGCACATCTGCAATCCGTGGAAGCTGCTACTGGTGGTGGTGCTGCTGTTGTAACTTGATTTCTACCCCAGCTCCCTCCAAAGCACTTAGTGTGCAGGTTAAAAGCCAGACAGACCTGAGCTCAAGTCCTGGGATGTAAAATGGGTATAATCATAGTGCCTGCTTCCCAGGGCTAGCTGCCTGGCATGTTGGGCACACCCAGCTGGAGCTCAGGATGTAACAAAACATATTCTCACTTCCCACTAGCTCTGTCTGAGAACTCATCCCAACCAACCCCACTGTCCATATCAGTTCTCACACAGTTCACAACCTGACACTTTCCTTTCCCCTCTGGGTCCCAGTGTCCACCACACAGGGCCGGGGGGAAATCAGCTCTAAGACATAGGCTGAGACCTTTAGGCATGATACAGAAGGCAGTAGGGAGCCAAGGCTGGCTCTGGAGAGAGGGGCTCTCCAGATGAAGAGCATCCTCTGTCTTCCAGTGGCTCCTCTGTACCCTCTGCATCTTGTCCTCATAGCTGCCAGGGCCTCCCGCCAACTGTTGGCCATGAGCCCCTGCTGTGTCTTGGGGTTAGGTTATTTTTTCATTAAGTTTGCAATTATTTTAAAAAATGTGACATGCTGAGCTGAGGGTAAAGCTTTTTCCCTGCCTGCGGCCCGCTGGATCCCCACCCTATTCTGAGTGAAGGGGAACATTTTCGGGGAAATGAACAAGGAGGCCTTGATCATTTGGGGACTTTATGAACTTGACCTTACCCCCACTCCATACCCACCCCGTTAACAGGCTTGGTCGCTCTCCCTGTTAATTAAAGGGGAGACTAGTTTCCAGGACATTTTCAGCCCCAGCCTGGCCTGTGCCCACATCCTTTAGAGGGAGGCCATGGTGATTGGGTGGCTGGTGGCCTCAAAGGTAACAATTTGTCCTGAGATGGAATCCACTCCCCCAAATAAAGGGACTTTGTATTCTTTTCCTTTCTCATAGACCCCTGGCCTCCAGGGAGGTAGTTATTAGAGGGGAAGCAGCTGTGGTTCCTCGAGAGAAGGGGCTGCCATAGGAGGCAGTGCAAGACCCACTACCTGGACCAGCCAGACTCTCTGACTGCCCCTGGGCCTCTGTCTGCGTCCTCAGAGCTCCTGCCTTCTCATGAAACCTGTGCGTCCATGCCGTCCCTCACTCCTGCACTCATTCACTTGACACCTCTTTATTGAGCATCTAATATACTAGGCACCGTGCTAGGCACGGGGCATAGAGCAGTGAAAAAGAAAGACTCCCTCCATCACATTCCAGTGGGCAGACAGACACTAAAGATGAGTAAGTCAGTATGGGACCCATTGCCAGGCAGTCAGGTGAGAGCAGAGGTAGGAGGGAGGACGTGGTGGGAGGGCAGGAGTCCTCTCTGAGGAGGTGATATCTGAGCACTGGCTACGGGGACAGTCGCTTCTGCTGTAGCAAAGTCAGACAGGCCACCCCCCTCTTACCCACTCTGTGCTCTGCCACGGCTTCCAGGGGGGCCTTCCCTCTGCTCTGCCTGGCAAGCAATGACTTGTCTGGATTTTCCGTAATATATAATTTGCTATGTTATCGACAGTGTCCAATGCATTTGTAAAAGCAGAACACAAGGCTGTCTGGGTTACATAATACGTGCTGTCCAGTGAGTTTCACGAAGCCCACATGGCTGATACACTTCTCCCACTATAACGGTGCTTTTACCATGGGAAATGCTAACAGAATGGTAATTCTAAGATGGCAGACTACAGGCATTTCCACCCCCTTCTTTATTAAAAATTCTCCACAAAACAAGAAGCCGGAACACAAACTCTGTCTTTGAGAAAACTTGGGAGACATTGTAACCCTGAATCATAATATACAAGGCAGAGAAGTGAGTCAAAAATAGCCAGTGACTTAACAGAGAGGAACAGAGTCACACCTAAATGCCTGGAGTGGGTGGTCCCCGAGTGAGTGGACTGCTGCAAAGAGAAATAAACTGATTTGCCTGAAAGGCACAAAAAATGGAGATGAGCTCCTCAGCTCCATTCATTTGTCTAGGTGCAGAATGTCGTTGGGTGGACTTATGCCCTCCCCTCACCCCCAGGCAGAAAATTATCTAGAGAACCATTTCTAAGACAAAGACCTACAGTTATGACAATTTGGGGGAGAATTTGGATGGTGAAGCAGGTGAGCAGGGGTGCCAGACCAAGGTGGGGCACCGGTTGCTGTCATCAGGGTGAGCCTCTGATGGTTACTGAAAATTCTTTGCTCCCACACACTTCAGTCTCACCCGGTGCTCACACCACTGCCAGCACCGGCCCCACTCGCACCCGCAGCTGTCGCCAGAGCCACCTCTTGCACCCGTTGCCAGTGCCTGGCTCCAGTCCTGATCACAGCGGTGGCTGCTGGCCCTGATTGCCCCTGAGGGCTTCTCCACCTCCCCTTGTTCCTGAGGAACGATTGGGGCAGCAGCTGCTGCTCACACCCGCTGATGGCGCCGGCCCCAATCACTGCATGCGGCCAGTGGGTGCGAGAGGGGCCGGCGCCATTAGCACATGGGAGCAGAAGCAGCGGGAGTGGGGCTGCTAGCAGACAGGGGATGGGGGCTGTGATGGGAGGGGCCAGGTGGGGGCGTGGAGGATGGGCCAAGACCCGCCCCTGTGCCTACCGCAGCCTAGAGGCCCACAGTCCCTTTCAAGGTGCATGAATTTGTGCACTGGGCCCCTAGCAGAGAATAAGAAAGTAGAATTGTAGATATATGTGGTAGATTGCACAAATGGCCGAAGTTCCTTCCATCCCAGAGTGCCTGCCCCTTTGCCCCTCAGGTGGAGTCTGGTTGTCTACTGCTGTGTAAGGAACTATCCCCAAAGTTAGTAGGTTAATTTCGTGGGTTAGAAACGCAGGGAGGGTTAGGCTGGGTGATTATTCTGATTGATGGAGATCACTCAGTGGTTTTCAGCTGGTGGATGGGCTGGGCTGGGGGTGTCCAAGATGGTGGTACTGTGGTCTGGTGCCTTTGGCAGGGAGGGCTGGAGGGCTGAGCTCATCTGGCACTGTGATCTGGTTACATGTGGCCTTTCCAGCATGGCCGTCTGAGGTGGTCAGACCTCCTGTGGTGGCTGCTTCCCCCAGAGTGAGCATCCCAAGAGAGCCAGGTGGAGGCCACATGCCCTGTTCTGACCTTGCTTCAGAGGTTATAGAGCATCACTTGGGTGGCATTTCTAAGGCTGGTCCAGACTCACGTGGGGGAGGGGTATATCCCAAACCCCACATCCTGATGGGACACATATCAAAGAATTTGTGGGCATGTTTTAAAACTGCCAGGCTCCCAGAGAATATACTCCATCAAAAAAAGGGACTAAACCAAGGAAGAGAAAAACATGTATCACTTAGCTCTCCGTGTAACAAACTCCCTAAAAACTTAGTGGCTTAGCCCGGCTAGCATGGCTCAGTAGTTGAGTGTCTACCTATGAACCAGGAGGTCACAGTTCGATTCCTGGCTGGGATATATGCCTGGGTTTCGGGCTCGATCCCCAGTGTGGGGCATGCAGGAGAGCCGATCAATGATTCTCCCTCATCATTGATGTTTCTATCTCTCCCTTCCCCTCTAATCAATAAAAAAAATATTTTAAAACAAACAAAAACACCACCAAAAAAAACCCTTAGTGGCTTAAAACAACCACTGTTGACTTGCTCATGAATGTATGGTTCCTCTCATGTGTCTGGTGGTCACTGGTGTCCCGTGGTTGATATCAGCTGACATCTGCTGGGTAATGAAGATGATTTGTCCACAGGTCTCTCACCTCCAGCAAACCAGCCTGGGTTCACCGCCAGCTGGTGCTGCTTGCAGGGTTCCCCAGAGCTGCAGAGGGCAAAGCCCCCAAGTGCACAAGCACTTTTCAGTCCTCTGCTTGTGTCATGTTTGCTATTATCTTATTGGTTAACGCAAGTCATGTGATTGTGCCCAGCATCTGAGGGCTTTGAAAAGGACTCGGAACAGGAGGAAACTGGGGGCTTTGGTATTTAGTAAATCTCCTACACCAGCGGTTCTCAACCTTCCTCATGCCGCGACCCTTTAATACAGTTCCTCATGTTGTGGTGACCCTCAACCATAAAATCATTTTCGTTGCTACTTCATAACTGTAATTTTGCTACTGTTATGAGTCATAATGGAAATATCTGATATGCAGGATGTATTTTCATTGTTACAAATTGAACATAATTAAAGCATAGTGAGTAATCACAAAAACAATATGTAATCATATATGTGTTTTCCGATAGTCTTAGGCGACCCCTCGGAAAGGGTCGTTCGACCCCCAAAGGGGTCGCGACCCATAGGTTGAGAACCGCTGTCCTACACAGTATGAGGTCCAGGAGCTGGTGGAGGGAGGCAAAAGAATTCCTCGTGGGTAGCTGCACCCTACGCCCAGAACCAAACAAGTCCAGGTGGACACTGAAGGCCAGAGAGCCCAGAGAAAAAGATGGCAGCATCACGTTAATTAAGAGATTCGTCTGCAGAAATCACAGGAGAGGTGTTTTACAGAGCTGTGCTCTGGGCGTGGGAAGCTTGAGTCAAATGTTCAAAGAAAACTAAGCAGTTAAAAATAGCCAATTACTAATTCAAGGAGAAAGTGCTGGGCGTCTAAGAGAAAGCAAATGTCATTACAGTACAGTACTTATGCAGCAAGAAACAATACTTGCATAGGCGCAAGCATGAAAACACTGAAAAGAAATGCACAAAAAATGGATATGATATTGGAAAGAGGAGAGAGGAGAAAAGGGTTTAATTGAGCTAAAATCCCTTCTCTTTCATAACAAGCAGTTATAACCCAGTGCAGTGGGAAGGACGCAGCATGGCTTCCAAGGCGAATATTCCCCCAAAAAAGGCATCGCCAGGGTCTAATCGTGGGGGAACATCACACACACCCGAACTGAAGGGCATGACATTTTATAAAACAACATAGTTACATTCTTCAAAAATAACAATGTCCTGAAAGACAAAGGAAGGGCAGGACTGCTCCAGATTAAAGGACACTGAAGAGGCGCAACGCCTAAAGCAATGCGATCCTGGGCTGCATCCTGCCCTGGAAGGAATTCTATGAAGGACATTATTGGAGCAGTTGAAAAATTGGCTTACAGACTGCGATAGATGAGAAGCAGTGAGCGGCTGGCCCGTGGGGGACCGGCCTCCTGCTGTGCTGCTGGGAGAGCCAGGCCATTGGCGACATCCACTGGTTACAAACACATCCCCTTTGCCCGCTGGTCCCACTCCCAGGAGTCTGTTCTGCACATACGCATATTTGCAAAATGGCATCTGCATAAGGACAGGCATTGCAGCCTCGCGGTGATAGCACAAGGCAGGGGACAACGTAAACATCCACCGATGGGGCACCCATTAGACAGATGATGGCGCAGCTACACCATGGGGCTCTGCAGCTGCGAAAGAGAAGGGGCAGCTCTCCAAACACTGGTGAAGACTCATGTCCACGTTGCGTTGCAGAAGTGAAGTGCGGAAGCTGTGCTGAGCTGTCATTTGGTAAAGAAGACAGGAAAGAGAGGCTGTGTGTGCAAAGGCTTATAAATGCATAAGCCACTTCTGAGTGAAAACACGGGCAAGAAACCAAACACAGTGGCTGCTTCCAGGAAGGGGCATTCGGTGGCTGGGGGACAGGTGGGAGGGAGAATTGCTGTCCCCGGTACACACGGTTGTACTGTTTGTGTTTGCACAACATGTATCTATTACCTATTCCAAAAAGAAGAAAGAAAGAATGAGAAAGAGGAGGAGGAAGAAGTAAGAAAGGGAGGAAGAGGACAAGGAGAACGAAGGAGAGAAAGGAGAAGGAGAAAAAGGAGGAAGAAAGAAGATGGGGGGAGAAAATGGAAAAGGAAGGGAGGGAGGGAAAGAAAAATGGAGGGTGGATGAAAGGAAGGAAGAAAGGTAGGAAGGAAGGAAGGAAGGAAGGAAGGAAGGAAGGAAGGAAGGAAGGAAGGAAGAAAGAAAGGGAATTCTATAAAAAAAATTTAAAATTATTATCAGCTTATACCTGTGGTCCTGGCGCACTGTTGGAAATGTATAAAAAGAATCATAGACAGCAGATAAAAGGGGCCGTTTAATCTGTCTTCCCAGGACCAGAGGCAGAGACCGAGCCCCTTCACCCCCAGAGGACTTTGGAAGTTTTGAGAGGAACATCCAGGCCTCCTGACGCCCCACTGCCCACCGAGCCACCACCACCTCGCTGTCCTATTCCCTCCCACACCATTCCTGTGCAGCCTCATGTGTCTTGGTTAGCACGTTTTCATCATTTTCTTGGCTTCCCATTTCACCACCAAACTGTAAAAGACGAGTCCAGATTCCGAAGCCAGACAGACCTGAGTGCAACCCCCGCTGCACCAAACCACCAAGAGGAGCCGATGCCTGCACAGGCTTGGCCAGGGACTCACACCATGGAAGCTGCATTATCATGGAAAACGGGCCCCATCTGCCAAACCCTCAACTCCCATAAAAGGCTCAGCCAAGGAGAGCAAAACCCCATCAAGCAGGTCCCAGGCCTCCAGCCGCCTGCTCGGGATGAGGGGGTGAAACAGCAGCCCGCGACCTGCTCAGCGATCCTCCTTCTCTCCTCTGACCTTGTGAAGCTCCCTGGTGTCCTAGGTGAAGGCAAGTTGCTGATCCACACACACTGTCTGTGAGCATTTAGCAAATGGTAAGCATCCAAGTCACATATGTAGAACAGAAGCAATACGTTCTCTTTGAAAATAATTGAAATGTGCAGAAATCTATCGATTAAAAAGTAAAAATAACGAAACATAAACAGCAGAACGATGCACAAAAACGGCCAAGCACAAGATTTGTATCCATCTTAGGATCCATTTATGTAAAGTTTGAAAATTGGGACGAGAGTCTTGGGCGATGAAGGTGACGGAGAATCGTGATAAGTGCCTTCGGGAGCATGATAAGCAGGGCTCTGGGGAGCCGGTATCCTCTTTCTCTTCATCTGAGTCCCAGGTTCAGAGGTGCATACAGTTTGTAAAAAAGAACCAATTTTTATACCTATCTGTGTGCATGTTAAACGTGCATTGCTGTTCTGTGACTGGCTATTTTCTTTTATAATGTGTTTTGGAGACCAAACACATCCGTGTCATAGATCTGTTCTTGTTCTTTTCCCAGAAGTGTACGTAGCATCCCACAGTGACGCGAGCCCACCACTTCCTCAGTGCAGAGCTGTTGGGCTTTTAGGTGATTTCCCACCGTTGCCATCGACACAATGCAGCAAGGAACAGTCTTCCACCCATTTCCTTGAGAGTTTGTTTCCATTGAGCAGATGGCTAAAGGAGGAATCTCTGAATCAGTGAATGTGCATTTAAACCGCTAATGGATGCTGCCAAATCGCCTACCAAAAAAATGTTACACCAATTTGCATGCTGTCTATCCATTCATTCCCTCACTCACGCACTTGGTAGATATTTATCCAGCACCTTATCTGTGCTGAGCATACTGTTCTAGGTGCTGGGGACTCAGCAGTGAGCAGGAGACAGTCCTTATCGTCATGGAACTCAGTCTGGTCATGAGAACAGCCCCAAGCAAATAAGCACATGAATATATCCTGTCGGGTGATGAGAGGTGCTAGAGGAGATTAAGGTGTCTGAGTGCGCTTAGTTGTCTATACCCTCACCAACATTGGCATTACCCATCCTTTTTATTTATTTATTTATTTATTTATTTATTTATTTATTTATTTATTTATTTATTTATGTTTACTGATATGACAGCTATTTCTTCTGAATGTGAATTGTGTCTTTATTCCCCGTTGCCCATTTTCTCATGACGTGGTTTTTTTCTTCTCATTGACTTGTATGAGCTCTCGATTTATTATGGATTTTAATCCTCTGATGTACATATGCTGCAACTATTTTCCGCAGCCTATTGTCTATTGTCTGCTCATGGTGTTCCATGGTGTCCTCTGATGGGGAACCACAGGAAATTTATTTCAGACTTTTATTCAAGAAGAAGTTGGGCTTCTTCTCAGAAACTGGTTTGGGGGTTCTCCCCACTATGAACCCATGTAATTGATTCTCTTTTCTTGTTTGGGCCACAAGGAAGCTCAGAACAAACTTTTCTATTCACCGCTAGCATTGGTCCAGAGCCCCCAGCAGGCATCCAGGAACTCGAGCCTCATCCTGGAGTTCACATTCTTTTCCTCTTGTACAATTTCATTGTCCATTTCTTTTTCTATTCTCTGGTTTTATAACATCTGTAAGTTACCTACAACCATTTTTGCAACAATGTGGGCATACATAAGTGATTTTATTTCCTGCTCATAACAGCCCATTTCACAGAGGATGAAACCGAGGCCCACAGAGGGGCAGTACCTTGGGCCAGGGCTGCAGTGAGTGAGTCAACAGAGAAGAGCAGACTCAGCCTGTTCATGTCTGCTGTGCTCCTTCCCTGCCCTGTTTCCAAAGAGGGAAGCCTGTCTGGTTTGCTGGCTGGATTAATCATAATTCTCTCAGTTGACTGTGACAAAATCCCGTTAAACAAGCAAAGGGAGGTTTTTTTTTACTCACATAAAGGGCACATCCAATGGGCTACAGGTATGGCTGGATCCAGGTACAGAGGCAGTATTGGCAGACCTCCCTCCATATTCAGCTTTATTTGTTTTTGTCTCTCTACTTGGTAGCATCATTTTTTCCTGCTTTTAGACAACTTCTCTCCCCCTGGCCTAAATATGGCACCAGTGCCCAAGACTGCATCCTGATAGCCTGAGAGAAACCCTCCTCTACAGCCCCAACAGGAAAAAAAGAGGGACCCCACCTGGAAAGCCTTCCGCTTGTAGCCAGGGTGACAGGCATCTTGATTGACAGCTCCATCCAGGCTCCTGGAGTCAGGGTGGAGTTCCCCAGAGACAGAGGGAAGGGGAAAAGCTAGTGTGGTGGGCAAACAAACTCTGTGCGGACCAATGGTAATTCCCCAGGAAAGCCAGTGGGGGAGGACCAGGGACAAATCAGCCAATGGATTGCTTTGGTCTTTCCTTAACGGAAACTCATCTCCTCCCCTCCTGCTCTTGAGCTCCTGGGGCTCTGGGGGCTGTTCTGCCATCATCACCTCCGACCACAGCATCTCTCAGGCCAGTCCTGACTGCACACACTGGCTCTTGCTATTCCTTCTGAATGCCCCCTCCTTATCACCTAACCAGTTCCTAGCCCTTCTTCTTTGAAGACCCTCACCCGGGGGATGTCTCCCTCCTCTGAACTCCCCAGCCCATCCAAAGACATCGTTTTTTACAGCAATGACTATGTACTTAGCTCAATGGGGAGAGAAAAAGGTGCCAGGGTAAGAAGGTGTCTCAGCTCTGACCTAAAATGCCATTTCAGGAGGTGGTTGAATGGCTCGTACACACTCTTTCCATGGTCCCCAAGGTTGCTTAGGAGACTAAGTTAGAAGAGAAATGGGAGGAGAGGGCAGTGAATGTGTGCTGTAGCTGGTATGTACGTGATCTAGTTGAGGTCCCCCACATATCTGCCAGGTCCGTGTGAATTTACAGACAAGGAAACTGGAGCTCAGAGGTCAAGTGCCTCACCCGAGATCACGCAGCCAGTAAATGACTGTGGAACTCAGATCTGAATTGTCCAACTGTCCTGCCCCATTCTCTCTACCAGTTCCCTAATAAACACCCCTCCCCCGTTATTAAATGATGATTCACACCACAAAAAAATGTCTCCTAATTAAATGTGAAAATAAGAAATGTATTTGGAATGAACTCTGAGGAGGCTAGCCTTAGGAGAATTACTTCCATACCAAGAATTTGTCCCCAGCTATGTAGCAGCTGGGTAATTTTTTTTTTTCCTTTCATTTCTTGATGTTCTCAATGAGTGGAATGTAAGAAGTGAAGATGACCGGTTTTCACCCCTCACTTCCTTCAGAAGCTGCCTCAGACCCTTCGTGCCGGGAGCCGGTCCATCCTTGCTGTTTCAAAGGACCTGGCATATATGGCATACTGTTCTTAATATGTTTGCTCACCTTCTTGGCACTATGTGTTTTAACCAAGGTCTCTGAGAAAGGTTGTTTCCCCAGGTAGGGATTTTCCCCTGAAGTTAGGGAGGGAATAAAACCCCTCAACTAAGTGCCAGGCCGGTAATTAATCACTTTAACTACGAACAATCATGCTTAAGCTACATAATCTTTACTCCCTGGAATGGAGATAAGAAACGCCCTAACCTTTGTAATAGAGATTGATAGGATTGAATCAACTGGTATAAATACAGATGTAACAAGACAGCAAGACTCAGAACTTAGAATACAGAGCTTAGAACACAGAACTAAGAAGACAGAACCTACACAGAACCTACAGACAGAAGAACTTCGCTGGAGAGAACATGGCAAAAGATCCTGGACTGAACCTGACTACAGAAATTGGCAAAAGAACCTGACTAGAACCTGGTGACTGAACCTGGCTGGAGAACCTGGACAGAACCTGGCTGGAGAACCTGGAGAACCTAGCAAGAGAACATGGACACAGAACCTGGCTGGAGATCCTAAGCAGAACTTCGCTGGAGATCCTGGCTGGAGATCCTGGCTAGGCTGCTGATCAACTGAACACTGTCTCCGTGTCCTTCCTTCTTCGCCGACTCCGTCCACGCCTTTGGGAACCCCTGGACCTGCTGGGGTTGGACCCCGGCACCTTCGTACAATACAGATATAGAACTCAATCGATCAATCAAGGAAGAAAACTATTCATGAATTAATACATTCCCACTTTTACCAGATATGTTTATTTGGGGCAGTTATTGACCCAAAATGGACCCAGTGGAGTCCTAGGCACCATCCCTCAAAACACAATGACAATCAGTGGAGAAGGTTGGTTTGTTTTATAGCCAACGGTCTGAGAACACATCTGTTGTCAAGCTTCATATCAAGCCACTGAAACTGTGACGTGAAATATGGGCTGTTTCCCTTCCCTACCAGGCAGAGTTGGCGTAAAATAAGCTGGGTTTGAATGTGCCAGCTCGCTACCCTCTAAGCAGTGTGACCTGGAGACTAACCTTCTCAGAGCCTCTGTGTACCCACCAGTAGAATGGTGGGTCGTGTCAGGTGGTTTCGAAGGTCATCTCCAGAACTGGCCATGAGTCTACAAGTGTCTCTCATTCTGAGTCCAGCACCCAACAGGAGGAACTCAAACAATTTTTTGGAAGATTTGAGTAGAGTGACAAAATAGAATACAGGCAAAATTGATGCCACCTCCTGACCTCTCTGAGCCCCCACTTCATCCTTTGTAAGATGGAGCTAATGATGCCAGCGCTAGGAAGTGGTGAAGATGGAAGGCGCTAAGTAAAGCGTGTGAACAGTGCTGGGTAGTGGCTGCGCCCTCCCATGCTTTACCCAACAAATGACAGACGTGTCTCTCATGGAAGCCAGTGCGCAGATCTCAGCCTCCTAAGCCCCATCCCTGGTACCAGCTTCCATTGCGGTTGTGAAAGCCACTGGCTGGGTGGCTGGAAAAGGATAGATCAGGCAGTTCTGATGCTCAGAGCTTGGCGGCTCCTTCCCTGGCAAATGAGAAATCACTCTACTTTTGGGAGAATGTTGACCAACTCACTTGAAGTAAAATTCCATTTAGCCCTGAATCAGTGGTTCTCAACCTTCTGGCCCTTTAAATACAGTTCCTCATGTTGTGACCCAACCATAAAATTATTTTCGTTGCTACTTCATAACTGTAATGTTGCTACTGTGATGAATCGTAATGTAAATATCTGATATGCAGGATGGCCTTAGGCGACCCCTGTGAAAGGGTCGTTCGACCGCCAAAGGGGTCGCGACCCACAGGTTGAAAACCGCTGCCCTAAATGGACTCTTCATCTTCTGTTGCTCCTTCTCTCTTTCTGCTTCAGCCACACCAGCCTCCTTGCTGCTCCTTGGAGCTTTTGCACAGCTGTTCCCTCTACCTGGAAGGCTCTTCTCCCACATTGTCCCAGGACGTGCTCCATTCCTTCAGGGTTCTGCTCACATGGCACCTGGCCAGAGAGGACTTCCCTATCACCTTGCCTCAGCTGCTCCTGGCATTGCTCCTCTGCTTTATTTTTCTTGTAGCATTTACGCCTCATGTAAATGCGTATTTATTTGTTTGTTGTCTGCCTCCCACAGCCAGAATGTGAACTCTATGAGGCAGGACTGTGTCTAGCTTAAAGTCACATCTCAGTCTCCTGGAATAGTAATTGGTAGATGGTAGGCTCTCAACTACTGAATATATGGGTAGGTGAGTGCTTGGGTGGACAGATGGGTGGGAGGATAGGAGCATAGATGGATCAGAACGGATGAACCGGAGTGTGGGAGGTTGGGTGATTATACTTGGTGGATGGAATGATGGGTCATTGGGTCAACAGGTTGATGGGTGGATGGTGGATAGAAGGATGACGGATGGGAAGATGATGGGTGGGTTGATGGGACAATAGATGGATGGGAGGATGGGTTCATGGGCTGATGAGCCAATGGGTTGATAGGTCAATGGGTAGAGTAGAAAGAGCACTGGATTTGGAATCAGACAGACCTAGGCTTTTGCTGGATGGACCTGAAGTCGAGCCCTAGTTCTGTCCCTGACTTGGGCAAGTTGCTTCCTTCTCTCTGAGATCTGGTTTCCTCAGTTGAGAAATGTAGATAATCATTTCTGTCCCTTAAGGGTGTTGTAAGGATTACACAAAGCTTTATATAAAGGGATTATCATGGTGCTCTCACGGAGGTGCCATGTTGTGAGGAGACTCAAGCAGCCCAGTGGAGAGGCACATGTGGAAAGGAACTGAGATCCCCAGCCAACAGCCAGCTCGAGCCTGCTGGCCGTGTGAGTGGAGACATATCTTCCAGTCCCAGACAAATCTTCGGATGTGTACAGTCCCTGACAGCTGACATCTGCATTGCCATGTTCAGAGAGACCCCAAGCCAGAAACACCCAGCTTCCTGGCCCTTAGAAACTGTGTGAACTAATAACTAATTAGTGGTGTTTTTAGTCTGAGGCCAGTGAACTTTTTCTGTAAAAGTTCAGAGAGTGAACACTGCTCTCTTTGCAAGTCATGTGGTCTCTGTCACAACTGCTCTGCCACTGTTGTGCAAACCAGCCAAAGACAGTGCATACGTAAAGGTGGCTGTGTTTCAGTAAAACTTTTTTTTAAAAAACAAATGGCAGGCCTGACTTGGTCTCTGGTCCGAAGTTTGCCAACCCAGTTTTAAGCCACTAGAATAAACGATTCATGCATGTCTCCCAGTGTATAAAAATGGCCCCTTTCTCCATGGACTCGATGGTCTTGCCTGGAATGCTAACTCCATCTCCTGTGCATCTCCCCCATTGAACTGCTTGGACCTCAGGGCAGGGTCTTTGTTGAGGCACCTCCATGTTTTAGCTCTCCCAGCTCTCAGAGCCATGCACAGAGAGAACGCTCACCTGACTGACTACGTGCTGGAGGAACAAACCAAGGAAAGCTCAAGATATTATTTGTGCCCCAAGTGGGGAGCAGATCCTTAGGGCTGTGGGGAAAACCGTCAAGGGTTAATATGATCTGGAAGGCTTCCTGGAGGCAATGAACTTGAGCTGAGTCTTGAAAGGTAAGTGCACTCAGGTGAGCATTCAGCAAAGGGACAATCATTCCAGACCAGAGGCAGCAACATGAGCAAAACGTGGAAGGGCAGATGCATGGTGATGGAGTCAGCGTGCTGAGAGCCTCAATGTCAGTCGAGGGGCTTGGACAGCTGGGCTTCTCAAACAGAGGCCAAGGGGCTTCCCAGGTGAGCTCTTGGGAATGCGGCTGTGACCGAGAGATAGTGAAGGCACTGGGGTAAGCAGGGCTGAATATCAAAGTCCATGGGCCTTCCAATGCCGCTCTCTGATGCTTCTAGTAACTGATGTTTGCTTTAGCCTCCGGCAGTGAGCCACTGATGCCACTCAAATTCGTGCTTTATTTTAAACAGAAGAAGAAAGTGTCTTGGTTCAGGTTCGCCACAAAGTAGACACTGAGATGAGGAATCAAGCAAATGGTTAATGTAGGAGGTGATTCCAGGAAAGAGGGGGAAGTGGGGTGTGGGAGGAAAGGCTGTCAGGTGATGTGTAATCAAGCTCTGGCCGTATTGCTCAGCAGTTAGAGTGTGGGCTGCACACTGAAGGGTCGCAAGTTCCATTTCCAATCAAGGACATGCACCTGGGTTATAGGTTTGATCCCAGGCCCCGGTTGGGGTGGGGGTGATGGTGCAGGAAGCAACCAATTGAGATGTGTCTCTCTCACATTGATGTCTCTCTCTCTCTTTTCTCCCTCCTCTCTCCCTCCCTCTGATCTCTCTAAGGATTAATGAAAAAAATATCCTCAGGTGAGGACTGAAAATAAAGGTGTGTAGTCAAGCAAACTGCTGAGGTGGAGAGAAGAGCTCCGTCCCAACTGGATCTCAACGGGCAACTTCTAGGTGACAGTGGAGACCACACCACAGAGGCCTCCCAGCTGCGGGCAAGGAGCTGGGACTCATCCACCAACTCCCATCAGTCATTGCAAAGGGCTGTTTACTTTGTAGTTCTCCAGCACCTCTGGCCTCAGGCAGAGAGTTGCAGGTGTTTGGGGGGAAGATGAGTGCAGAGGGGACTTAGGACAGTGACCATGTGTGCTACAGGTGGGGTGACACGTATAAGAGAGTAAGTTAGGAAGAGTAATTGATCAGCTGTGGGGCAGGATGGGCGTGGGCAGGAAGGTGAGAAGTCAGAGTCTAAGACCCAGGGAAGTGGCTGCTGCAGATCCTGAGGCCAGGCCGGCTGGGGCCAGGGCATAAAGAAGGGGTCCTGAGGGACAGCCTGGCTCCACAGACCCAGGGAGTCGGGGGCTGGGTCCTTCCCAAGGTCGGAAGCCAGGAGGAGAAGAGGCGGAGTTCAGTTCCAGTCACCCTGGGTTTGAGATGCCCGGCAGATGTCAAGCGGAGCTATGCAGCCCGGTAGATAGAGGATGAGTCAGGGCAGAGCTGGGAAATGGTCTGGAGAGCTGCAGAGATGAGGAGAAGAGAGCTGGGCTGAAACTGGCTCAGGAACGCAGCGAGGACTGAGACGGAGGAGCGAGAGGCGTTGGCGAAGGAGGAAAGAAGGCAGTGGAAGGGGCAGCATTTCTGAGCTGATGTGTGTGAAGAGCTTAGCACACTTGGTGGCAGTATTATTGGCTTGGTTATCAGCCTTTCAAACGCATTTATACGGGTTTATTTAAATGTTGGATATATCATGACTGCAAATAAAAATTTGTTTAATGAGTTCATGGATGCTCTTAAGCCCATTTTATAGATGAGGCCACTGAGGCTCAGAGAGGTGAAGCAACCTTGCTCCTGGTCTGCCTGACTGCAAAGCCCATGCTCTTGGTTTCCAGTGGGTGGGGAAGGGTCACAGCGGGCGTCAGGAAGGGTGTCCAGCAGGACAGAGGGCCACAGGGAGGCGGCAGAGGAAAAGTAGATCTCATGACAAGGCCTGTGCGCCCCATCCACACAACCCTGTTACTGCTCTGCTCCCCTTCTCACAACCCTCCCCGCTTCCTCCACTCTAGCCCCTCGACCTTGCCACGACCCCAAGTTCATTACTACCTCCAGGCCTTTGCATTTGCTGTGCCCTCTGCCTGACATGCTCGCCCCCGATCTCCACTCCACTTGCTCCCTCGGGTCTCTGTTCAGCGTCACCTTTCATAGAAGCCTTCCCTGACCACCCTCTTCATTCTCTGTCCCCTCACCCAACCCTCGTTCTCCTCATAGAACTCCCCATCACCAGTGTCATGGTCTACGGGCACGTGTCTCTCTTTGTTCCTTGTCTCCCCTGCTGGACCATACGCCCCAGGAGGACCAGACCGGAACCTGCTGTGTTGCTGGTTGAGGCCTCAGTGTGTAAACCAGAGCTTCATAAATATTTGTTGAATGAATGAATGAATGAATGAATGAATGTTTAGCTCCCATGAGCCCTTCAGGACTCAGCTCAGACATCAGCTCCTGTGGGCTTCTCTCCAGCACCTCCCCTCAGCTCCTACAAACCTCGCTAAAAGCCTGGATTTCATCATTTATCCGATTACGTTGTGATCTCCTGCTTTCCTTCTGTCTCCTCCAGGTCGTTAACTCTCACCACTCCCTGCCACGCAGCTGGTGATTGGTAATGAATGAATCAAAGGGACCAAGCAGTTAGTCAACTGCTAGTAGCCAGAATTGGGGAGGGCGGGCGGGGGGCAAGAAAATTTGGGGGCCTAGGGATCCTTACTGCACCTCAGGTGAAGTACTTTTTCTCTCCTGCAACCTGCACATAGTAGAGATGCATGAAATAGTTTTTTGAACAAATAAGAATAGCTAACACTTATTAGGGCCTACTATGAGCCAGGCACAGTTCTAAGTGCTTTGCATGTATTAACTCATTCAATCTTCACAATAACCTGATTCCCATTCCCATTTTACAGATGAGGAAATTGAGGCTCAGAGGGGTTCAGCAACTTGCCTGAGGTCACATAGTTAGTTAGTAAGTGGAAAAACCAGGGTAGTAGGTGGTAGAACCGGGGCTTGTACCCAGGCAGTCTGGCTCTGGCCTCCATGTACCAGCAAACTCTGCTGCCTCTCAGATGACAAACATGGATACAAAGAACAACAGTGGCAGCAACTACTAGTACTTGCACCTGCTCAGTGTCAGGCCTTGTGCTGGGTGCTTTGCAGCCCCTTTGTCTTTTGATCACCAGAGTCCTCCTTAGGCAGGTGCTGTTGTCTCCATTTGACAGATGAGAAAAGTGAGGCTCCGAGTTAAAGGCACACAGCAAGTAAGAGGCTCCAGGTCTCAGCTCCTTCCCGAGCAGAAACCTTTAGAGATCTTAACCTTGGCTTTTCTCCTCCACCTTCCGGCACTCAATTCTCCTCCATCTCCCCAATTCCATTGCCACCCAGAGCCCAGGCTGGTCCCCACCCCCACACCCCCAGCCACCTGGCGTCCTCTCACTATGGTAACCTCTTTTGGTCCTTCCCTTCTCTCCCCCCGGCCAATTACCGAGAGATCAACGCGATGGTGAACATATTTTGGAAATATTTTTACTGCTGTTTTTAAAATTTTCCCTTTGTTTGAAAGAATGTTACAAGTTCAGTCACATAGGGGGAAAAACCCTACACCAGTCAGTCGGGGCTGCGAATGTAAAACCAGAAACGACTCTATTACATTATCAAGGTCACGTTTCAGTGTGATGAAGGAGCAGGGCTCCATCTATGATGAGTTAGGGCTCAGTGTGTTACCAGGCTCAGGACTCATTCTGGATCTTCACAGGACTAAAAGGGAGTCGACCATTTCCTGAGAGAGACCCGTTCACCTTCGGGGCCTCAGTTTCTCTTCTGGGAGCTGGGGATGATCATAGTCCTTGTCCTGAGTCCTTCCATGGTTAAATGTCAGGCCAGAGAAATAACGATGTCAGCAAGCTTTGCAAACTGTAAAGCGTTAGACAGATGTTTATATAAACACTCCACGGAAAGCCCAAAGAAGGCTCACTGTGGAGAAGTCCAAATGTCACCAAGCTCCCACTCCATCTTCTACCCTAGTTTCTCCTCCGCTGTAAAGCTAGTAACAGCTGACAGTTACACAGCATGGCCTTGGGCCAGGCACTGTCTAAGAGCTTCATGTAAATTTAATTTAATCCCCAAACAACCTCATGAAGTAAGTGCTAATATTATCCCTGTTTTCAGAGGGGGAAACTGAGGCACAGGTTGGTTAGTAATTTGTTTCCAGTCACACTCGATGAGTAGGAAATCTCTGATTCAAATCCAGGCAGTTTGGCTCCCAAGTCTATGCTGAGTGTAGGACCTGGGCTGGGGGATTCTTCATGGAGCAGACAAATGGGGTGAGAGGAGCAAGCCAGCGATGGGCCCAGCAGCCTGCCTTGCCCAGGAGGCTGAGTCTCTCAGTGGACCCCACTCCCACCCGGGGATGGGCATAAAAGGCTGCGGGAGGAGTTGGCGGGTGGCATTAAGGCATCTCTTTAAGCTTGTTTGTTTATGGAAAGAAATCTCAGGCCAGCTGCTGAAAACCTGTATTTTATGGGTAATCTTTCAATTTATTTCACACTGGTATTAAAAACAATAATCCAACCCACCATGGAGGCTGTGATTCCACTGTGGTTGGCAAGGGAGGGGTGGCTGGCTTGAAGCAGCTTCTTTGTTTGCCTGAGCACCCCAGGGACAAGGCTGCTGGCCTTCCCTTGGGAAAAACCAGACCAAGCAAAGAGCAGCGAGGGTGGCAGAGGCTGTGATTTAAGAGGAGAGTAAGATGAAGCCCAGTGGAGAACGGTGGGGAGTTCAATTCCTCCCTTTTATAGATGCTGAAAATGTAGCACAGATGATGAAAACTACTCGTGAGAACTCACTCTGGCTTAAGCATTGTTTCTACCTGCCCAACCTCATAGGGGGTTATGAGAACTAACAAAATACTCCCTTTGTTTGAGGCTGCCAAGAAGCAGACTCTGAGACAAAGATTTAATTTCAAGAAGGTTATTTGAGAATTGATCCTGGGGGACATGGGGCTGAGAATATGGAGTGAAACGGGATGCGAAGGCAGCCATCGAGGGTGGGTCTTTGGGACAGTTACCACTGGGGACACTGAAGCTCACCCCTGCCGGGGAGGCCTGGGAGACAGAGTAGAACCTGCCTCCGACTCGCCCACTGGTTGAAGGAGGGAGTCGGGCTATTTGTCCATCACTGAATATCTTCACTCTACTGCTGAGTCCATCAGTAAGCTGTTTTCTTAATGATTGTATTATTCAGTTTTATAATTCTATTTGGGATTTTATAACTTGTATTTCTTTGCTGAGATGTTCTGTTTTCATTTGTTTTAAGAGAATTTATAATTTCTTGTCAAAGCATTTTTATGATGGCTGCTTTAAAAGCCTTGTCAGATCATTTCAACATCTGAATCACCTTGCTATTAACAGCAGCATTGGTTGAGTGTCTCTTCTCATCAAAATTATGGTTTTATGGTTCTTGGTATGACAGGTGATTTTCTATATATTCTCTACATTTGGGCCATTTTATTAGGAAACTCCAGATCCTATTTAAAGCTTTGTTTTAGCAGTAGTTTAGGTGTAGCATGTAGGTTCTCACCTACTTTGGGTGGCTATAGTTGCAATGACAGTTTAGTTTTCAGAGCCCTTACAATGCTAATTTGGTCTCCTTTGTTCTTCTAGTGCTATTAGGGGTCTTTTTATCATTATACCTAAACCAGACAAAGGCAGTACAAAAAACATAGGGAGCCCAATATATTTCATGAATTTAGATGCAAAACACTTAACAGAATATTAGCAAGTAAAATTCAAAATATACAAAAAGAATTATACACCATGGCAAAATGGCACTTATTCCATGGAGGGAACTCTAGCTCAATATTTGAAAATCAATCAATGGAATGCATTATATAAATAGGCTAAAGAAGAAAAATTGGCATGATTATATCAATAGATGTAGGTTGGGGGGGAGATATGACAAAACTCAACACTTGTTCATGATTTTAAAAAACCAACTCAGAAAAATCCAATAGAGAGGAACTTCTTCCACTTGATCAAGGGCAAGACACCGTCAGTTAACATTCTTCTTAATGACAAAAGAATGGATGCTTTCCCACTAAAACTGAGAACAAGGTAAGGGTATCTGCTTTCATCATCCTTATCCAGCAAAGTGCTGCAAGTTCTAACCAATGTAAAAGGGCAGGAAAAGGAAACAAAACACATACAAATCAGGA
The DNA here is from genome assembly GCF_014108235.1 of Myotis myotis. Lineage (NCBI taxonomy): Eukaryota > Metazoa > Chordata > Mammalia > Chiroptera > Vespertilionidae > Myotis > Myotis myotis. Next base: position 470,145 of record NW_023416366.1, read on the forward strand.
GAAAGAAACAAAACTGTCCCTATCTTCAGACATATGATTGGCTATATTGAAAAACCCTAGAAATCTATAAAAATACTCCTTGAACAAATAAGTTGATTCAGCAAGATGGCAGGATATAAAATCAATACAGAAAGTTAGTTATATCCCTACATATTAGGAATAAACATATGGACAGCAAAATTAAAAATACAATACAATTTACAATTGCTTAAGAAAATAATACTAGGTGTAAATATAGTAAGACATACACAGAACTTACATGCTGAAAATAACAAAACACTGATTTTAAAAAAAACAAACAAGATCTAAATAAATAGAGAGGCATACCATGTTTATGGATTGGAAGCTTTCAATATAGAGGGTACCCCCCAAAAAATGTATACACACTTTAACAGCTGATAGCTCAATTTTGAAAATGAAAAGTATTTTAATATGCACTGACTTTATAATTATTCAAAGTATGTGTATACATTTTTTAGGACATCCTATAGTTAATATGTAATTTTTCCCCAAATTGATAAGCACATTTAATGTAATTCTGATCAATTTCCCAGCACGATTTGTTTAGATATAGACAAAAGTATTATAAAATTTATATTAAAAGGCAAAGAAACTAGAATAGCTAAAACAATTCTGAAAAGAATAAATGAGTAGGATCACTCTACCCAATTTCAAGATTGATTATAAAGCTACAGTAATTAAGACCATGTGGTATTAGCAGACAGAACAGCACATAGTCTATGGAGCAGAATAGATAACCCAGAAATAGATGCACACAAATATGACCAATTAATATTTGACAAAAGAGCAAAATCTATTTCACAGAGGTAGGACAGCTTTTTCAACAAATCATAGGACATCCATAAGCAAAAAACAAACCTTGACCTAAACCAGGGCCTTTATATAAAATTAATACAAAAATAGATTATGGACTTGAATATAAAGCCATATTACTTCCAGAAAAAAAAATAAAAGAAAATCTTTGATACTTAGGTCTAGGCAAATGTTCTCAAACTTGACACCCAAAACATTATCCATAAAGGGAAAACGTATAAAGTGGACACCATGAAAATTAAAAACATTTGCTCTGTGAAAGATGCTGATAAGAGGCTGAAAGGACAAATTATGGACTAGGAGACAATATTAGAAAATAGCATATGCAATAAAAGACTTCTGTATAGAATAAACAACTCCTAAAATGCAACAATAAGACAAAAATATCCAATTAACAATGTGCAAAAGACATGGCAGACACTTTGCCAACCAGGATATATAGAATTTGTACACAAATGTCCATAGTAGTTTTATTCTTAATGGCTGAAAGCTAGAAGTTATCCAAATGTCTTTCAATGGATGAATGGCTAGACAAATTATTGTACATCCATACCATGGAATATTATTCAGCAGTAGAAAGCAACTGTTAATACATACAACAACTTGGACGAATCTTGAGGAAATTGTGCTGAGTAAAGAAAGATAATTTCAAAAGTATACATACTGCACGATTCCATTATATAATGTTTGTGTAACAACATAATTATGGATATGGAGAACAGATTAGCGCTTGCAGGGGTTAGGGTGGAGGAGAAGGTGTGGGTGAAATCATAAAGGGGCAGTATGAGGGAGTCTTGCGATGGTTCCGTTAGGTGTTTTCATGTAGCGTTGGTTACACAAAGTTATACATGAGATAAAAATTGCATCCCAGCCTGGCTGGTGTGGCTCAGTGGTTGAGCGTTGACCTACGCACCAGATGGTCACTGATTCAATTCCTGGTCAGGGCCAGTTGGGGCTTGATCCCCAGTAGGGGGCGTACAGGAGGCAGCCGATCAATGATTCACTCTCATCACTGATGTTTCTATCTCCTCCTTCCTCTCTCAAATCAATAAAAATATATATTTAAAAAACACTGCATCCCAGAAAACCCTTTAGTCCTTGGCAAATCAGGACAGTTGGTCACTCTAGCAGGGACCACCTTGCAACACTTAAAACTCTGAGGAGTTTGGGCTTCACCTAGAAAAGATGTAGGTCCTCAGCTGAGATTTTGTGTTCTCCCAGCGCCCTTAGGAAGAGCTGCTTAGAAAGAAGAGCTTGCAGGTGCCAGAGCCAACACAGGTAGGAGCTACTGCAAGAGAGCCCAATGTGGCAGGCTGGCCAGATGTTCACGAAACTCGTTGGTTTTCCTCTGGAGCACATGGCTAGACGATATTTCTCAGCAGCCCCTTTAGATGGGTGAGCCACGTGTCTGCGTTCTGACCAATGGGATGTGGAGGAACATGCTTCGCCCTTCTATTTGTAGGTGGTCCTCCATGCCCTGACCCATCCACAGTGAGCTTTTTTTTTTTTTAAGTTCAGAGAGGAAGGGAGAGGGAAAGGGAGATAGAAACATCAATGATGAGAGAGAATCATTAATCAGCTGCCTCCTGCATGCCCCCTACTGGGGATCGAGCCCACAACCTGGGCATGTATCCTTGACCAGGATTGAACCCAGGACCCTTCAGCCCACAGGCTGATGCTCTATCCACTGAGCCAAACTGGCTAGAGCCACAGTGAGCTTTAATCCATGTACTGAAGAACTCAGAGTATCCGCTGCAAGGGACCCAAGTCCCCCCTATCCCATTGAGAAGGATTTGCTGTCAGGAACACGAACTGTAACCATAATGTGTTTCAGCCATTATACCCATTTTCAACTATTTATAACCGTTTCCGATGGTTCCTTAACTGATGCCTCTGGTGTGTTCACACCCCCTGGGGATGTCAATAGCACCACTGGCCTCAATGTCTTTCCTTGGCGCCTATATTCAGGGAGGATGATCGGAACAAACTGGGATTCTCAGACAGTCCCCTAAAAGCTAGAGAACCCAAGATCCTCTGAGTAGCTCAGGGTGACTTGGGCCCTGAGTTTTGGGTATTAGAATCCTAGAAATATCAAGTTCTGAAAAGTCTGGAAAAGCTTTGAGAGAACACAAAATCTCAGCTGAGCTATTGAACACGTGGAGAAATTGAGCTCACGAAAGCAGGAGGTAGTTGAAGTGCCACAAAGAATTGAGGAATGAGTGAATGCTCATTTATTCATTCCACAAATATTTAAGCACTTTGTGTGTTGGCACAGGATAAAATAGAAGATTTCTGCAGTCGATCCCCAGTAGGGGGTGTGCAGGAGGCAGCCGATCATTTTATTTTATTTGGAGTGGTTTATTCTATTTTATCTGGAGTGGTCAGAGAGCCCTCTGAGAAGGTAGCCTTGAGCGAAGACAGGCCCTGAGGGTATCTGAAGAAGACTTTTCCAGATGGAGGGGTAAGAGGCTATAGCCTGCAGTCATGCTGAAGGGTATGACTCCTGTGCACACTGACCTCTGCTTACCTGGGGGCTGTTCTGTTCTGGACTTTGGAGACTTCAGGACTGGGAGTGGCTGGGTAGAAACTGACTTTCCAACTTTCTAACGCTTGATCTTCTAGGGTCACTTCATTTCTCCAGGTACCTGAATTTCATATATAAGCATGGAGACTTCTGCATCTGAAGAACTCATCCATTCATTCGTTCATTCTACAAACATGCCAAGCCCCTATGTCTGGCATGTGCTGGGCCCCAGGGACCCAGATATGACCTCATCTCTGATCTGAGGGAGTTGAGAATTTAGAGAACGGGATCCCACCTGGTGTGATCAAAGCTGTGATAAAGAGGCGCTGAGCCTGAACTGAGAATCAGGGAAGGCTTCCTGGATTAGGGCACGTCCAGGGCTGGGTCCCGAATGAGTCAGTGGAGCAGGGGGAGGGGATGCAGGCTAGCATTCCATGGAGAGGCCACACATGAAAGGCTCAGAGGTATGAGAGGCCTGGAGACGTCTGTGAAATACTAGAGTTGGGTTCTCTAGGATTAAAGGGGTGAGGGGTGGAGGTAGTGGGGAAAACTGAGATCAGAAAGGTCAGAACATGAGGGCCTTGGTGGGCATGGTGGAGGGGGACCTGCTGGGACACCTGGTTGCACGTCCCAGCTTTGTTCTAGCGTCACTGAGCTACTTAAGATAGGCCGCCCAGTCCAGAGGCCTCAGTGGCCCCATCTGTGAAATGGAGCCGTTTGGGTGGGATGACTTTGACAGTCCACCAAGATCCTTAGAATGTTGTCTGCCAGTGTTCATGGAATCCCACAGAAGGATGGTCAGGCCAGAGCTGCCTCACTCCCTGTGTGTTTCCCTTCCCCTGACATGTCTTCAAATGCCCTCACTGCCCTGGGGGACCCCCTAAGGAGGGGGAAAGGGGACTACAGAGGAGACATCAGCGTTTACCTTCCTTTTCTTTCAGATCAAACCACATACATAAGAAAAAGGAAGGACAATTGTTCAGCAAGAACATGTCAAAGGCAAGTGTCCCAAGTAGTTGCTAAGAAGACAGGCGCTGAGCTGTGTGGCTTTAGGCAACTCACTAGGCCTCTCTGAACTTCCCTTTCCTCCCTGTAACATGGGGCTAATCAGAATAGAGCCTTGCTGGTTTGTTTGGAAGATTATATTATGTGTAAAGTCCTTAGCACAACGACCTCAAAAATGATAGTTAGCATTATTATTGTTGTTATTGTTTTTAGTGGGTAAGGCAACAGGGGGCAAAAGTGTGCTGTTTGTTTGGGTAGGAGAAGGGATTTGGCCCTGAGAGGGTTAAAATTCAAACCAGCTGCTCCCAGTCCCACAGATAAGGGTGGAGAAACACAGTCCAGGTCCCCAGCCCCTTCACTGCAGAATTTATGAGGTGCTGGTTGCTTTGAGTCAAAGATTAGGGGCTTCCTCCAAGCGGGGCAGGAGAAATTCAGGGTCAGTGGCCAGAAAGGACTTAGGGCTCTTGTAAGAAACAGAGCAGGGAGAAACAGAGGCAGGCGGCAGGGCGTAGGCACGCACCCCACCTGCAGGCGGAGAGCAGAGAGGTGAGCGCCAAGAAAGAGAGAAAAGGCAGGGCCAGGGGCCAGCCAGGCGGGGACACAGAGACAGGGGCCCAGTGCGAAGGAGAAGATGGGCTGGCGAGAAATTAAGAAGCTGCAGTGGGGGTTGGGGGAAGAGACAGCAGAGGAGGACCACAGACAGACAGAGAGAATCAGAGGCAGGAGGCGGTAGCGGGAGGTGCTGGGAACCGCGGGATGGGGTCACTGGCGCGCGCGCGCGCGTGTGTGTGTGTGTGTGTGTGTGTGTGTGTGTGTGTGTGTACCTGCCCTGCGTCTGGCTGACAGTAGATATGCGAGTAGGACACTGTAGGGGGCGGAAACGACGCCAGACCCCGGGGAAGGCGGGGCCGTCGGGCCACTTGGTCCCTGGCCGGGCGACCCCCTCGCCCCACCTCCGACCTCGCGCACCGCCCAGAGTGGGTAACGCGCCGCCCCGCCGGCAGGCCGGCTCCTCCCCGCCGCGGGCAGTGTCCCCGCTCCGCCGACGCCCTCACTCGACCCTGTGGCGGGTCCTCTGGCGGACGGACGGCGGGTCCGGAGAGCCCGGAGCAACCCCCGCGCCCGCTGCGCCGCCCCGCCGTCGGGTTGCCGCCGGGCTATTGGGCCTCCCCGGAGTCCCCGCTGGCGCCGCCTGGGTGCCAGGAGACCGCACACCCGCCCGGACCAGGCTGCCCAGATGCGGGTGCCACTCTGCCTGTTGCTGCTCGTTGCCCACGCCACGGACATGCTCCCCCTGAACCGAAGGAGAAAGCAAGGTATGAGGGGCAACCGGGCAGGGTGGCCAGGCGGGCACAGCAGGGCCAACGGGGGTGGCCCCCGGGGGCATCTGCCCGGTGCCCTGGGCTATTGACTCCTCCAGGTAGGTGTCAATCCCACTTTACAGATGGAGAGACTGAAGCCCATGGAACCCGCTTCGCAAGCTGGACCCAGAAGGCTCTGGGAGGAGAGGAAGGGAAGGACAGGGCTCAGTGCCCCCGCTCCCTAGGGTAACATCAGCGCCAGGAGGAAGGAAGGTGGCTCTGCGCAGACAGGAAGCCTCGGGTGCAAGGCTGCAGGGCCCTGGGGCTAGGGCACGGAGTTGGTGGCCTAGAAGGCATCCTAAACATCCGTGATAGGCCAGGAGGTGACACAAGGAGCTGTGGGCTGCCCAATCCCGTCACCTACCTGACTTAAGGTGTCACTCCAAGAAGTCATCGATCTTCAGTGCCCCCCCCCCCCCCTTAGGGTGAGGGCATGAGCTGCAGGAGCTCAGGGAGACCTGAGACCTGCGTTTGGGTCTGTTTTTTCTGGGAATGACCTGGAATGTCCAGCCCGTCCAAGAGTCTCTGTTTTTTTCATCTTGACCTCCTGGGACCACTAGGAAGATGACCCAGGGTTCAGACTATAACCCGGGGCACCAAACCAGGGGCCCTTGCACCCTCACCTCAGAGTCCTATGCCACTGCCCCTGGCTGGGGGAGTCAGCATCCTCAAGAAGGGGGCGTGAGGCGGTCCCCACAGAACTGGAGTTGGCAGAGCCCGTGGGCGCAGGAGGAACAAGTTTCCACCTACGCCAGGCAGCCCTTCAACCTTTGGGTGCCAAGCTGGGAATCGACAGTCGAATGCCCGCCACTGTACCAAGGGGTTTTCACATACGGAGGGAATCCCCACTACATCCTCACGACATAGCCGGATGCCAAGTCTCAGACAGGTTAAGTGACTTTGCAAGTGGTCCAGCAGGTGCACGGAAGACTGGTTGGTGGCTTCTTTCTTCCCAGGTGTGGTGCCAGGGCTGAGCAAGGCTACATGGGAATGAGAACCAGAGTCTGCCTTCTGGGGACTTCTAGTTCATTTGAATGAACAGCCCTACATATGGGCACAGGAGTGGAGCAGGAAGCAGAAAGGGGCTGTGGGAGAGCCGGGAGGTAGGATCGGGTGGGGCAGGGAAAATGTGGCTCAAGGGCTCCAAGCCCTGGTGGGATGGGATAGAAGGACCCAGGGAATAGAGGTGGGTGGGCTTTCAGTAAGCCGGGGGGAGGGAGGGGGCACTCCTCGGTGAATGGCCCTGACATAGTGGTTAAGTGCGTAGGCTCTGGAATCAGCCTGCCTGGGCTCAAGCCCTCTCTTCCTCAGTTACTAGCTGAGTGACCTCGGGGAAGTCACTTTGCCTCTACGAGCCTTAGTTTACCCTTCTGGGGACCTTTTAGAGGATCTCTAAACTCTATCCGTTCTAGAAAAGAGCAAAAAAGCTTTCTCCTCATTGACTCCTCTATAAAATAAGAATAATCGTCTTAAGTGTGAATAAGTCTGAATGAGTTCATGGGTATGTCAAGTGAGTAGCCGAGAGCACCCGCTCCTAGTGGGCACTTGTATTAGTCACTCGTGTTTCCTGTCCATGGTGTTCTTGGCTGCTCTCAACAGCCGAGCCGGGCTGCTCATTATCCGCATGAGGAACCGGAATCTCAGGGAGGGGAACTGGTTGTCCAAGGTTGCACAGCCGGTAAGCAGCAAAGCAGGCTGGCATCCCCAGGCCTCCGACAGGACACAGGTGCCTCCCTCCATGCTGGGTTGGTCTTCCCTCTCAGAGCTTCCGTTTCCCCATCGGAAGAAGAGCTGTTTTAGAAGATGTTTAGGATGTTTGTTTCTAAGTTCTAAAAAGGCACACACAGAGACACACACACACACACAGACAGAAGAAAGCAGAAAAATCCCATTCCCAGTTGCTCAGTGAGGAGGCCAGGCATGGCTGCCCGGTTTGGTGGGGGCTCTCGGCACCCCTCGCCGTGGTAGTTGACCCGTTGCATTTGGACGCATGCATGTCCACCCAGCCAACATCTTCAGAGAAAGGTGTGGCTCCACTCATCAGCCAGGTGTGATAGAGACAGCTTTGGGCTTCGTCCCACTCCCGACACCTTTGTACGGGGTGACCTTGAGTAAGTGGATTGTCCCCTCTTCCCACCCACAGCCTTGGTTTCCCCATTGGTACTGGGGTGGGTGGGTGTTGGAGGTGGTGTAGGAAAACTCTTCCTACAGCATCTTCTGCAACGTAGTCATAGGATCCCTGGCCACATAGGTTTGGGAAATGCTGGGTTTAGTAGGTTTATTGACTGCATGACTTACCAGAGCATTCGTGGTGAAGAGGTGAGGATGGAGAGTGGGGCCTTTCCCAAACTAATTACACCTCAGAGACCATTTTTTCATAAGACAGCTGCTTGGAAAATTCCATGAGATTTCTGAAGGTCTTACTAGCTTTGACATTCTGGTCTAACTTTGGCAGGAGAATGTGTCCTGAAGGCACCTGGGTATTGGCAGTGCTTCATTCACTCATTCATTCATTCATTCATCCATCCATCCATCCATCCATCCATCCATTCATTCATTTGGGTGTTCATTCAGCAAATGTTACAGGGAAGTGTCTGTGCCAGGCTCTGTGTTTGGAACCTCGAGGATGCCAAGGTGAACAGACCTGGGGCCTGCCCTTGAGGAGCTGCCAGTATGGAGGCATGCCCCTCCTCTGACCTGCCCCAGCCTCCCCTCCATGCCCAGTCCTTGGCCCCAGCCTTCGGCCTACTCTGCGAGATTAGGAGGAATGACTCTGACCAGCAGCCGCCCCATCTGACCCATCACCCCCGGGGCCTGGCTCCCACAGACCTGGGCTTCCTCGGGCTTCAGCGTCACTGCTTCTTGATTAAACTTAATTTTTCTGTTTCTAAGACAAGAAAGAATGAAAGAACAAGCTTGAGAAAGGTTTTTGGATCTCGTGTCTATTACAAAACAGCATTTTGATTAATTAAATATAAATGAATCAGAACCAGATGGGGACATTTCTCTTAAAACACGCTGGGGCGTCCTGGCAGTGGGGCACTTGGACAAAGTGAGGGGGCTCTGGTCTGCACCCCCCACCCTGACACAGAGATTCATTAGGCAGCGAGGAGAAGACAGGCTGGGACCGACTCTCCCTGCTGTCCAAGGACGCTGGGGAGGGGGGACTCGGTGGAGGCCAGAGTCCCCCACATTCTTATGGTGCTTTTCCATCCTTCTAGACCTGAGGCAGTAAGGGGCCGAGGAAGGAGCTCTGGAATTCTGACAGCCCTGGGTTCAAACCCTAAGGCTTCTCCTGCTCTAATGTGACATCTTGGACAGGCCAGTGCCTTCTCTGATCCAGGGCTTCACATCTGTGAAATGGGAACAATTGTACCCACCACGTCCCAGAGGGAAGGTGCCCAAAGGCATACAGCAGGATGAATTCAACCACTTCCGCCTCCCACTTGACAGCAGAGTGGAATACTCCGGGATTGGGGGAGGTGAGACTCACATGGGTTGAATCTCACCTTTGCCTCCGCCCCTATGAGCCTCTTTTCCTTTGTTTGTAAAAGGACTGTGCCAGCGCCCCCTCCAAAGGCTTGTTAGGTGGACTGAATATAATAATAATTCTCTGTAAACAGGAAAGCCCTGTGGGCAGCCGGCAGGCAGCACTGCCCCTGTGCACAGACAGAGAAGCTGAGACCCACAAGCAGGTGCCCAAGGCCTGATGGGAGAGGACCCGGATTTCTCTTCTCCAGTTCAGGGCCTTGACTAGGCACAGAACAAGGTGCAGCCCCCTAAACGCTAGCGTCCAGGTGAAAGCAGGTGAAGATGCATGTCAGGGGCAGTGCTGAAGGGGAAACAGGACTCCTGAAGGGCAGAGCAGGGGCGGGGGGGGGGAGGGGGCCGGATGATACCTACATGGGGAGCCTTCGGGGAGTGGCCCTGTGGGTCAGTAGAATGTTATCTTGAGCAAGTCCTTCTGCCCCTCCAGATCATGGTTTTCCTCATAACACAGGGGCTGGTTGAGAAAAGGGAAGCAGGATCCTCAGCGTGGAGTAGGTGCTCAATAAAACAGGCCCTGCTCACCCGCCCTCCTCCTCTGAAGCCAGTTTTGAAGCCAAACTTGGGGCTCAAATGAGATGCTGTTTTCACCTCACATGGCTCTCATTCCCCAGGAAACCCACTTCCTCTTCAGTGGATGGGAGCCACCCAACCTCCACCCAGACTCAGAAGGAGGCCCTTGAGACTAAGTGAGGGCTGGCCACGTGCAGGAGCTGTGCATACGGGCCGTGAGTCCTCACTATGGCTCTGCCATCTCCTAGACAAGGGAGCTGAGGCTCAGAAAGGGACAGTGACCTGTCTAGGACCTTCCAACAGCTGAGCTGGGATGCGGAGCTTTGGAGGCTCCAAAGCCTGTGCATAGAAATAGAAGTGAATCCTGTTCGTGACTTGCCAAGGACTGCCCGGCAGAGGCACCTGAGAGGAGCCTCGTCAGAGGGGTAGGTTTAGGATTTTGTCAGGCGGGCATGGCAGCGGGGTAGGGGCTAGGGACTTTGGCAGGAGGAGAGAAGGTTGTATCTAGGTGGAAAGGGTCCGAGGAAGTGAAGGTCAGATTGCAGACAGGGCCAGACTCAGTCATGGATGGCCTCGGATGCCACTCGCCTGTCACCATAGTCACAAAGAAATGTTGATTGAGCCCTTCCTCGGGGCCAGGCCCTGGACTAGGTGTTGACAAGGACAGCAGAGATGCGCTCTACTGTCTCTGCTGTCAGAGGCCCAGCATCTCCTTGAGATGCTAGGAACAGGTCCCTCGGAAGGATGACATAGACAGGATCCCGCTGCTCCTCACCCCGCCTTGGGAGGGGAGGCAGGTCGGTGGTGGTCCCACACTCAGCTGAGGGGTCTGAGACTCTAAGATGGGACTTTGCTTGCTTTAGATGTCACATGGATTAGGTGACCCTGTTCATTGTATTCCCCTCCCTGTTCTTGTCTCTCAGTCCACTGTTTGTTCATCCATCTTTTTGTCCTTCCATCTAGTGAAAAAAAACTGAAGCTCACATTAATTAAAAGTTTTTCACACTGAGGTTTGCAACCCAACAGCAGGTCAGGCAAATGCATTTAGTAAAGCACAGCCAGCATTTTTAATGAAATGGAGTGGAACGGAATAGAATAAAATAAAATATGTGGGGTCGGCAAGTATGTCTGTAGAGGGCCAGATACTTAATATTGTCAGCTTTGCAGCCATATGTGATCTGCCGCATTCTCTCCTTTGTTGTTGCGGTGGGGTTTCCTTACATTGCTTTAAAAATATGAAACCATTCTTAGCTTACAGGCCCTACAGAAAACAAGCTGTAGGCCAGATTTGGCCCATGGGCTAGAGTTTGCCAACCTCCTTTTTAGAAAATATTGGAGTGCATTGTATGTGTTAACATGAATTATTATTTTGGAAATGTGTTAGAATTCTCATATACATGTGAATGTATGTGCAAGTGGTGAGTGTGCATGCACATGTATGGCAAGTGTGGGTGTGTGTGCGTGCACATGGGTGTTGGCATGTGTGAATGAATGTGTGTGTGTATTCTGTGCAGTGTGTGAATTTACATAAAAGTGCAATTTCACCATTGTCAAAAAGCATGGGTCAGCCCGGCTGGTGTGGCTTAGTGGTTGAGTGTCGACCCATGAACCAGGAGGTCACTGGTTCAGTTCCTGGTCAGGGCACATGCCTGGGCTTGATCCCCAGTAGGGGGCATGCAGGAGGCAGCTGATCAATGATTCTCTCTCATCATTGAGGCTTCTATCCCTCTCTCCTTCTCCCTTCCTCTCTGAAATCAATAAAAACATATTTATTAAACACACACACACACACACACACACACACACACACACACACAGGGGAACTGGCTTGTCCACTGTCATCTAGCACATGTGAGTGTGACCTGGGCTTTCCTGATTCCAGATCCACAGGAGCCAAGCCTGCCTTTTCCAGAAAACCCATTTAATGCTGCTGTTCACCACCCTCTCATTTAGACAGCACTTTACATTTAGCAGAACGGTTCAACCTTCATTTCCTCTCCGGAGTTCGGAGAAGGGTTATGAATAATGGAATGTTAGGGCTGAGAAGGCCAATTGAGACCTTTGAGACCAACACTTGGAAAAATGGAACCTCCAGTCAAGGTCCCCAAGACGGGGGTGAAAGTGGGGGTTCAGGAGAGATCGGGTGAGGGTGGCTTTGGTTAGGTAGAGGAAGGCAGCTTGTCCCAGAGTTGGAAAGTCTGACTTAGAGCTTCTCAGAGCCTCAGCTTCCCTCCGTGTGACTTGGGTGTGCCCTCTCTACTCTGCCTTTCTCCCTGGTCTAAGGATAAAGGTCAGATGAGCAGATGGACCCACGAGGCCGTTCACAGCTTGAGGGCTGCCTGCAGAGGTTTCTTAATAACCAGAGGCCAGTCTGGGGTCAGGAGCCGCATAAGGGCCTCTAGAGTTACCGAGTGCCGCATCGGGTCTGTGGCCGGAAAGGGACCTGGCGGAGGCCTGGGCCAGACGCAGAGCCACCGTGGCCTCAGAGCCTCGGGCTGTGGACATTGTCAGGGCACAGAGTGGCCCTGGGCTTGTTGGACACCCAGAAGCATGCTCCTCACCTGTAGATCTACACCCATATATGTTCCTTGAAACATATATTTTTTCTTTGAGAATACTTAATTTCCAGTGGCATGGAAGGTTTAGGAAAGTCTCTTTTGGATCTGGTTTTCTGGTTGAGCATTTACCAGATGTTACCCGTATGGTTTTATTCAACAACGTCAGGCACTGTTCTAAGTCCTTTATACATATGAACCGATTACATTCTCCTAATAAACCTTTGAGGTGGGTACTGTTATCCTTATTTTACAGATGACACTCAGAGGTTAAGGAACTTGCCCAACATCACACAGTCAAGTCCTGCCTGGTCCCAGACCCCAAGCTCCAACTCCTGAGCTCTGTAGCCTCCCAGCCTTAATTCATCCTCACAGCAACCTGTAAGAGGACTGTTATCCACATCTTACACAGAAGGAAACTGCCTTAAGAGAGAGGAGCATTACTTGGAGTCTATGAAATGGCCATTTTTTGTTGGTAGAATACAGCCACATATTAGCAATTTCATATGGTTGAGTCCAACAGCTTGGCAAGTACATTTGGCAAAGCCAGAATGTAAACCTAGATAATTGATTCCAAAGTTTGGGTGCCTAGCCACCCTGCCAGGCCTTCTCCCAGTTCATCCACATCATAGCCCATGAGTTCGTTTGATCTTGTTCTTCTACAGACGAGGCCCTCCACGCTCAGAGAGGGCAATCAACTGGCCAAGGGCACACCGCCAGGGTGGGGAGAGGTTGGGATGTGCCCTCAGCTCTCCACGGCCAGAGCCTCCTTTCTTAACCCCGTGCAACAGTCAGCACCACCTAGGACACACATGCCCTGGGCCCCATCCTGGGAGACTCCTCCAGATCCCACAGGGAAGGGTCCGATTGCCATGGATGGGCGAAGCTAACGCCTCTTGGGCACTGCTGCCTCAGGCGGGCCGCCACCGCCTGCAATGGAATGATTTCTTGCAGCAATGCCCCATGATTCATAGGGCCCGCTCTGTGGCCCGTGGTGGGGGCTCCATTGTGCCACTGTGGGTGGGGGGTTCTGTTTCACCAGCTCAAAAGAAAGGCATTCCCCAGCCTGGGGGACCCGACCGCATGGAGAAACCACTCCCTTTCGCCAGAAGCCTCCACTTTCCCTGAGTCCTGACAGCCGTGCCCACATCCGCAGGGTGGAGACCACGGAGGAGGAATGTCACAACTGCCCTTCCGGAGCCCGCGCCGGGTTTGGCACATGGGCACAGCTGTCTCCAGCAAGTCGCAGAGTGGAGGCTGGCAGGCTGGCACGAAGGCCGTGGGCTCTGCCGCTCAGACTGAGTGGCCTCGGGCAGGTCATCTCTCTCCTCTGTTCCTCTGTTGGCTACCATGACCATGGGGCATGAAGTGCATTCCTTGCACGTAAGGAGTGCTCAGTTAGTGACCACGACGAGTGTCCAGAGCAGTCGCGGGGGGTGGGATGTGGGCGTGGCAGGCCTGGGCTCCGCTCCCAGCTCTGCTACTGCCACGCTTGGGTGAAATACTTCCCTCCTGAGTCTCAGTGTCTCTACCAGTATAATGGAAACAATCGACATCACATGGTTGTCTCAAAGACCACGATTCCGCATGTAACCCCCCTGGCAGCCAGCAGGTGCGCAATAAATGGTGGAAACAGTCATGATTCCCGGGAGCTTGGCTCTTTCCAGTATTCAGAATGCTCCAGCCTGAGGTCAGATATGCCTCTGCCTCCATTTGAAAGTTCTCGGCAGACCCATTCATTGCAGGAAGGTTACTTTGAGGAGGCCAGATCCAGAGGACGGGGTGGTCCTCAGTGCTGTGTGTCTGCGGCAGAGTGACTCACCCTCCCTGAGTTTCTGTTCACTCCACTATGAAATCTGCCTCAGAGGACAGCAGCAAGGATGGAAGTGTGCGTGGGAGTGTGCGTGTGTGCATGTGTGTGTGTGTGCGCGCGTGTGTGTGTGCATTTGCGTGTGTGTGTGGTGCTGGCCCATTGCGAATGTTTGAGTAATGTGATGGCTATTTGTGGAGGAAGCATGGTGGGGCCTGTCAGCCTACCCCCTGCCCATGGCGGGCTGGAAAAACCCAGTCAGATGCTGCCTTGCAGACATGTTTTCTTCCTCCCCCTTCTTGCCCCGCTCTGGCAGGCATTGGAGTCCATCAGACTCCTTAATTCACAGCACATTATCAGCACCAGTCATGCAAGACCCTGCTTGCTTGCGTTTTCCTTTTTCTTTTTCAATTCTTACAAATTGCTGGTTTTCTATTTTACATTTAACATTTGTTTCATTTTTTAAAATGTTTTATTTTTATTTTAACATTCTAATTTTATTTTTAACGTTTTTAATTTTAATGTAATTTATTTAAATTTACACTTTTAACTTTTTCTCAGTTTATTTGTTTTTCATTTTCTATTTTATCATTTGTTTTAAAATGCTATTTTATTTTAAAATTTTTAATAATTTTATTCCGTTTTATTCCCCTTGTATTACATTTTTTTTTATTTTACTTTTTAGTATTTTTCATTTTAAAATCATTTTTGTATTTTTATTTTTCTCACTTTTTTATTGGGTTTCCTGGATTTTTTAAAATATGTTTCTTATTGTTGATAGCATTACAGATATCTCCCATTTTCCTCTCCTTTACCCTCTCCTCCCAGCCCCTACCTAATTTATAGGACTTCCTTTTATTACCTACATTAATGCCCGCAGTTGACTTGAACACGGGAGATATCTTTCTTCAGTCTGACACTGACCTCTTAACTGTGCGTGTCCTCTGGAGAATAGAAGTCACGTAGGATGATACTGTTTATGTGGTCACATCTCTTGAAGGAGGAGGGGTTTCTTCCGCCTCATGGTCTGGCCGTTTTGAGTTTACAAAACGTCCTATAGTATAGGACCTATGCGAAGGGCTCATAAGAGGAGCATGAGCCCTCAGTTCTCTATCCCGGAGCAGACACCTGACCCCACGTTCAGGGACCACCTTCCCGGGAGCGAGTCTTCGGTCACACGTGTGGATGGTCCTGATGCCGTAGCACTCGGCCTTCCCGAGGACACTGCTGGAAGTCCCGAGTGCAGTGACACTTCCCTGTTCACCGTCGCCCGGGATGTCCTGAGCCTCTGCATCGTGGTCAGCACACACCTGTCGAGCACTTGCTGTCAGCCGGACCCTGTCCTCGGGGCCCAGACTGGTGAGGAGGCAGTCCCAACCGTGGGAGTCTCAATGTAGAGAAGGAGAGCGGTCAGCGGGAGTCCTGCCCCCGGACAGGGGTGGTTGGCTTGAAGTCCTCCCCAGAGCTGGGCATCCCTGGCCAACGGCAGACATTTCCCAGGGCTGCTTTGGCTCAAGGGCTTCACTTTGTGGATCATCTTATTCTCCTGCATCAACAACACCCAAGAGAAAGAAAGAGGACGCTCAGGACGTTTGTGCATAAAGCAGACTTGACTGCAGGTCTGGGGAGAGCTGCTAAGGGCTCATCCCACAGGGTGGACGGTTCCAGATGGACAGGGACTGTGCTGGTCCTACAGCCTCCTCTCTCCTCCTGTCTTGGGTAACTCCTCTGCTTCTGTCTGTCCCCACAAATGGCTCAGGGCTCCTCTCTGACGGGCCTTGGGCCCTGAGAGATGTATGGCTTTCAATGGCATTTCCCTGCTTTTGGAGGGACACTGGGCAGGAGTCAGCAGGGAGGGGCTGACAGTGCACAAGGGGGTAGCTAGGAGCTTGGGCTCAGGTTTGCCTCCCCCCTGACTCCTCGCTGTGAGTTCTTAGGTCAACGCTTCACCTTTCAGCCTCAGTTTTCTCACCCATGAAATTGGGGGTCGGTGTACCCCAGCTTCGTAGGGTTGTGCTGGGTATGAGATGATTCCACACAAGGACCTGAGTAGCATAGAGTCCTGCAGGTGGCAGCTGCTCAGCCAGCATCCGCCTGGTGTTGCCCGTTTGCAGTCCTGGTCCCTTTGAGGATCTGCCAGAACTCAGAGACCCGTATGTCCAGCCGCAGCAGCCCATCTCGGCTCCAGCTCTCAGTCTTGGTTTTAACTGGGCCAGAAGGACATGGCTCCCATTTTGCAGATGAGACCCACTGACGCCTCTACGCTCTACATCTCGCTGCTGAGCGGGGCTGATTGGGAGCCTCGTCTGTGGTGGGGAAGGGATGACAACAGGAGAGTGTCACCTAGAACAGCAAGGCCCCAGCCACCCTGAGCCCCAGAGCAGATGCAGCAACAGTATCATGGGCCTCAGCTCCCCAGCAGGGGCCAAGGGCCAGGCTGTACACAAGGCCAGGTGGGAAGGACCAAAGGCACCCATTCCGAGACCAGGGTTCCGGTCTGCCCTCCAGTGGCCCACTGTGTGGCTCTAAACAAGTGCTGGCCCCTCTCTGAGCCTCAGGCAGGGCACCATCTCTCAAGTGGTATTACTGCCGATTTTAAACTTTAATAGACACTGCCCAAATTCCTTTCTCAACAGGGGCACTAGATGCTGTCTGTCTTCTATATTTGCCTGTCTTATAGGTCATAAGTAATAATTCATCTTTGTTTTAATCATCATTTTGAAAATTATTAGTGAGGTGGGACAGCTCTTCATGTGGTTACTGGCCCATTTGTCTTTTTTTCTTTGAATTAATATCGTTTCCCATTTTACCACCTTGGATTGTTCTTATTATTCTTATTTATTTCTGGGAGCTCTTTGTGTATGGAGGATGGTCATTCTTGGCCTAGTTTGTGTGTTATTGGCTTAATGATTAGATTGAGCACATAATAGACGATTATAAACATGACATGTGTACTTTTTTTTCTCAAATTCTCTATTACGTCTCTAAAACTCAATCCTTAATAAGTTTGGGCAGATCCCAGAGCTTCCTGGTACTAAAAAGCCCAGTCAAGTGCTACATTTTAAAATCATGTGTCTCATTCAAAGCCCTCTCCTTCCCCACCACTGACTCCAGGTATCTGCTCTGTGGGGAGATGTGTCCTGCTCCCTCTCTCTCTCCCTCCCTTGTGTGTTGGGAGCAGAAGAAAGGATGGGACAGGGACTGCTGTTTCTTACTTCTCCAATACTCCTGTGACCTCACAGCTCTGAGCACAGAGAAAACTCAGGGAGCATCAGGGGCAGGTCTAACTGTCCCTCTGCCTCCCCCCATGCCCTCCACGTGTGGCAGGTGCCCTACTGTGGCCTGGGGGTGACATGGGCAGGAGCATGGGCTTGACCTCTTCTGACCTTCCTAGCTCCCTCACTGTGGTCTCCCCCCCTTCTTTTGGGTTGGGGATCTTCAGTTTGTTCAAGCTCAACTGCCTCCTTCAGTGTCCACTTGACCCGGACAGAGAATTGACCAAATGGTGGCTGTGCAGGGTTCCCAGGACTGCCCCTGCCCCTCTGCATCTCTCATTATATTCTCCCCTCTCCCCCCATAGCCATGGGCAGGGTCAGCAGGTGTGTGTCCAGTCAGAGGATGAAATACCCACCTCCATGGCCATCAGGTCCCCTCCAAACTATGAGGATTCTCTTGCCACCGCATCAGGGTTTAGGGAGGCAGGGAAGTACTCTGTCTGCCCCAGCCCCTGGGGGTGGGGGCAGTCCTTGGATTTTCTTCAGACATCTGCTTACGTGGGCTGGGAGGCAGTGGTGGGCAGTGGAGGGCGCATAGACAGTTGGCCCCACTCACTAAGTCCCAGAGGGGGTGTCTGGCTCCAGTTCCACCCTCATGAGTCAGCTCTCTTAGAACATGGTGATTGGGGGTGGGGAGGACACAGGCTTTGTTCCACCCTTACTCACAAGTTTTGGAGCATTAAGAGAAGGCCTGTCCATTCAGTCAGTCAATAAACGTCTGCAGAGCACCCAGTGCACCTGGCGCTGGGCATGGCGCAAAGGCCTGGGGAACTGACCTTCACAATCCACTATCATTTTGCACGTATTTCTGAAATGTTTTCACCCTTATATTCCTGGAGTTTAGAAAAGGGCCTGGTATGTTGTAGGCATTCAAGAAATACCTGCCAGATGGATGGATGGGTGGATGGATGGATGGGTGGATGGATGGATGGATGGATGGGTGGGTGGATGGATGGGTGGATGGATGGATGGATGGGTGGATGGACTGCGGGCACCACCCCTGCCCCCGGGTGTGGCAGTGGGTCTCCAGATCGGCTGGATGTGTCCCTCCCTGGTCCTAACTGCGGCAGATGCCCTCCCACTCAGCCAAAGCTGAGGCATGTACAGCCTCCCAGAGAGCCACGAGAGGCAATGCAACCCTGATGAGGAATTATAACCTCCCTCCCCAGGGGAAGGAGGGACTAGCAGCCAGCGTTTATTGCCGCCCGGCCTTGCCAGGCACTTTATACACAGCTCTCAGGGCACTTTACAGCAACTACGGGAGGCTCAGAGATGACTGCCCGAGGTCACACAGTCAGACCATCCCACTGTGGAAAGAGCCGGAACTGGAAGGGTCAAGAACCTGAGTCCCTTCCCCAGCCCACAGGATCTCCCTGAGAACCTCCTACTGTGTACCAGACACTCACTTTACTCTACCAGGTACTGGGGGCGTAGCCACGAGCAAACAGAAACAGGCTGCCTCAGGGAGATTCCATTTTGGGGGGACGTAGGTAGCGAGTTCTCTTGAGCACCTACCATGCTCCCGGCACTGTTTTGAGCATGCTGCATTGATCCTCAGAACAGCCCTCTGAGCCAGGTACAGAAGAAGAAACTGAGGCACAGAGTATTTTAAGGCCACACACACACACACACACACACACACACTCACTCTCACACACACACTCACACACACACTCACACACACACACACACTCACTCTCACACACACACTCACACACACACTCACACACACACACTCACTCTCACACACACTCACACACACACTCACACACACACACACTCTCACACACACACACTCACACACTCACACACACACTCACACACACACTCACACACACACACTCACTCTCACACACACACTCACACACACACACACACACACACACTCTCACACACACACTCACACACACACTCACACACACACACACACACACACACACACAGCAAACGTATCCCTATCACATGAAAAGAAAAAACTGTCCTCTCACTATTTTTTCAAAAGAATGGCAACCTCACACACCCCACAGTTTCATGACAGTTTCACATACAGGGCAACTTTAAGGCAGTTTCTTATACAATTTCACACACTTGACAACCTTCTGACACTTTCACACACAAGACAGCTTTGTGACAATTTCCA
The DNA here is from genome assembly GCF_014108235.1 of Myotis myotis. Classification (NCBI taxonomy): domain Eukaryota; kingdom Metazoa; phylum Chordata; class Mammalia; order Chiroptera; family Vespertilionidae; genus Myotis; species Myotis myotis. Next base: position 489,708 of record NW_023416366.1, read on the forward strand.
AGACAGACTGACCTTTTTGACAGCTTCACACTCAGGGCAGCTTCATGACAATTCTGTGTTCACGGATAACAGGCGCTGAGCTCTGGGGAAATGGGTCCCGGGGAGGAAGTCCGCTGTGGGTATGACTGCCTGCCCTGGTCCTGGCCTCGGCCAGCTGCCCTGCCCCCAGCGTTAGCCTGCCCAAGGGCGGGGGATCCAGCAGCAATCCTTTCTAAAAAAATTACGATTTTCTGAAGGTCACTGGTGGCTGTTCTGGGCTGCTCAGGGCCCCAGAGCTCCCACCAGGAACACAGATGTGACTGCTCTTTAATGAGTGACTAATGGGGGGGGGGGGCAGAATGCATCTTGTGGGTCCAGGGTGGGGTGTTAAGAGACAACGGGGGAGCAAAGTGAAGTGGTCAGATCCTGGACGTATTTCGGAGGTAGAACTGACTGGTTTCTGATAGACTGCATGTAGGATATGAGGACGAGAAGAGGCGCGATGACGCGAAGGTTTTTGGCTGCGTGGAGTAGCCATTGACTAGGACAGATGGGAGATACAAGTGTGGAGGGCATTGTTGTTATATTCTGAGGGCCTTGGACCTTCACCCCTTGGGGTCATGTATTGACCCCTTAGCAGGCATTTGCTGTCTGCTCCTTGGCCAAGCTCTTTCCCTGCCACCACCTCACATACCATCCTGTGCTCACCTCTCTTAAAATCCTTTCCTCCTCCTACACAAACTAGTCCTGCTTCTGTCTCCACACCTGCCCCTCCAGAAACCATCCCTCCGGGCTGCAGTCTCTGAGCCCAGCCCTCGCTCGGCTCTGAGCTCCTGGGCGGGCAGCATCAGCTTTCTTTGCACTCTCTGACCCTGGTCCTCCCAACCAGACTGCAGGCTCCCTGAGAACAGTTTTTGAGAACATTTATTACGCCATCATTCATTCTTTCATTTAAGCAATAGTTAGTAGGTACTTACAATGTGCACGGCTATGGATATTGGAAGGACAGCACGCCAAGCTGGGCCCCAGCCCTCAAGGGAGCACCTTCGGATGCCTCCCATTTACCCCCATGAATCAAGCAATAAAACAGTGCTTATGCATCTGCCATGAGCTGCGCAGAGCACTCCGCATGGATGAGTTCACATCATCTTCACAAGAGCCTGGGAGGTGATTGCTACTACTGTTCCCATTTTGCAGAAGAGAAGACTGAGGTTCAGAGTAGTGAAGGCACTTGCCTTAGGTCTCCCAGCCTGGAAGTGGTGGTTTTCAGGCCCCAAAGTCAAGACCACCTAAACATGCTGCTGAACATGAGACCCTCTAGGTTCCTTCCTGAGGACTCAGAAGCGTCCGGGGGCTGGACACCTCTGGCCCCAGATGCCCTGGGAGTCTCAAAGCCAGGAGTAACTCCAGGACCATCCCTTACTGGGGATGATGCAATCTGCCCCCCAGGCAGGAAAGCCCCATTCTCCAGTGGTAGTGACTGCCTCCCATATGTGGCGGCTGAGGAGGCAGGAGGGAGCCCAGATGTTACTTATTTCCTCTGGTCATTGGTGACAGCATCCCCCAATGCCAGGCAGGGCTTAGGGAGTGCCCAGCACTCCCTGCATGTGGCCCCCCTACATGGTTCTGGATTCTTCCCAAGGACAGAGCAGGACCTGTCCCTTTGCAGGTTGCACAGCCTCGGGGCTGGGGGGCAGTGGTCTCTCTTTTCTCATCCTTCTCACTCCCAGGGGGTCCTTCAGGACAGCTGTGTTAAATCCTCAGTCCACCATGACACATGATGTTCTCATGCAAGACACACTTCTCTGGGCACACCCCAATTATGAAGAAACTCTATCCCCAAAAATGTTGACATCAAAATGAAGCGTTCTGCCCTGACTGCCAAAGCAAGTCCAGGATTGCAAACACCCACGGAGGCATGGCAGGTGGGGATGGTCATATCACGGAGACCTCGTGAGTGTCAGGCTCGCTCAGGTCCCCACAGCATTATCTGTTAGGTCAGCCAATGCGGTTCCTGTTTTACAAATGAGAACACTGAAGCACAAAGAGGTTAAGTTCAAGGTTACATGGGCCAGGAGAAGGGGCAGAGCTGGGATGTAAACCCAAGCAGTCTGGCTCTTAACCCGACTCCGCTCTGAAAGTGTGGCCCCAGGACCAGCAGCAGCAGCAGCATCTGGGAACCTGTTGGCAACAGACATCCTCACACGCTGCCCAGACTTACTGAGCCAGCAGCTCTCAGGGGAGGCCCAGCCTCTCTGTGCGAACAAGCCCTCCAGGTGAGTCTGCTGTGCGCCCTGGTGTGAGAACCCCTGCTCTACAGGGCCTTCTAATGTGAGGGAGTGAAGTGGGTGTAAGAGAAGCAGCAGCTCCAGGATGATAAACATAGCAGCTGACCTTTGCCCTCAGTGCCAGGTATAGTAGGGAGTGGTGGGGACTGCAGCAAACTGGAGTGCATACGCCCCATCTACGTAACTCCCATCAGTTATTGCCTTGCAACACTGGAGGCCCAGCATGGGCAGATATTTTGACTTTTTATAGAGAAGCCCAAATTCCAGGTGGTATTTTTTTTTATGTGAAATTTGATTTTTCAAGTGTTGGTAATCTATTCAAATTAGTGGGTGGGGGTTGTTTTCTGTTTTGTTTTGTTTTTAAGCGTGGGGCTGAAGTTCTTCACGTGGGTACTGAATTTTTTTCGGGGACACGTTCGCTGCGGGCTGCTGAGGAGGTGAACCTGTCTGGGGGAACATGTACTTTTCAGAGCCTCGAATGTCACCCTGTGCCTTTTGAACCATCCCCACGGGAAGCTCTCCGAGTAAAGGCAGGTGCATGATCCTGCAGAGATGACCCTGAACCCACTCCAGATCCCTAAATGGAAAAAATATGGAGCTCACTTGCAACCGCTGAGCCATTGATTCCAGTCGCTCAGGATGTGGGCCACCCTGAGGTTTGAAGGGTGCAGGTCATTCCAAGATCCCAGCGGAAAGAATGAACTACCTTTCACCTAAGAGCAAAGTTACCGCCTCATGTCCCTGCCTGAGCTCTTCACTAGCCCAAGGATGAGAGACCATCTCCCCGGAGATGGTAGTTGGCAGTTGCTGTGCTCTGTTTGCTCACCTATGAAAGGGGAAGAGGGTCTGAGGGTCCAAATGTGGGTGTACAATCCCACCGTGTGTGGTGACAGTGTGGGGACAGGGAGGGCACTCACATTTATGGAGAAATGCCAACTATGTGCCAGGCACCTGCCGGGTGATTTGCACACACCTTACACCAAGGCCCATGAAGGCAGCAGAGGGTACTTGTCCACGGTCACCCAGCGAGTGGAACTTGGATTGGAATCTAGGCACCTGAACCATAACACATGGCCTTAGATTTTTGAGGCCAGAAAGCATGTCATCTGCTTCAATATAATAACAGCAGCTCCGTTTATCAAGGGCCTGCTGAGTGCAGGGCTGTCAGCTAAAAGTTTTCCATGCATTATCTCCTTGAATCATAACAACCTAGAGGATATACATTATTACCTCTTTAACGACTAAAATAATTGAATCTCGGAAAGTGAAGGTACTTTGCCCATGATCACACAGCTGGCCCCTGGACCTGACACAGAGTAGAGGCTACTTGTTGGATGGATGGATAGACGGATGAATGGATGGATGGGTGGACGGATCAATCCTGGGCTAATGCATGCATTCAGAGCTGTCTTAAGCCTGCATCCCTTTGTAAACTGCCAAGCCTGACATGCTGAGTGCCACTGCCATTGTCCACAGCATGGACATCCAAGTCTCAACTAACCCAAGTAGCCGAAAAGGCAAAGTGACTCAAATGTCATCCCAAGACCCTGCCACCACCCGTTCTCCCGCCAGCTGCTAGAATAACACAAGGCCATACATTTTGGTCCATCTGGCATTTTGACTGGGGAAGGATGGTCTTGATTATGGAAGATGGTTGCTAAGGGAAATCACAGCGGGGCCATCCCCTCTGGTGCCCCAAGAAAACTCGGGGAGGTTGCCATTAGAACTACAACGCCTTCACTTAGAAACCTGCATCTGAGCTGGGAGAGGGCAGTGATGAGGCCAGGATCCAGGTGACGTGTAGAAGGACCCAGGTATTTTCAAAGTGTGGCCCTGGGATCCCAGATCCACTTGGGAGGCCATGGTGGTGGTGCTCCAGACCCCTTTATCCTGTGAAACCGTGATCTGTGTCCTGTCTGGCAAACTACACCGTTTGATTGTAAGTTGACAGGAGGAGAGCTGGCTCAAGTGAAAAAGTGACTTTTTGGGGGATTTATGTGGTGAACCAACCCTGGGGGGACCGGAACCTGGGCGTGGAAGATGGGCAGAAACTCGATCTTTTGGACCCCAGTAGGTTTCTAGTTGCTGCTCTCTCTCTGCACCTGATTATTTTCCTCTCTCTGCTTCTGTCTTGGTCAGGAGTCTTTTGGTTGAAAGTGAAAGAAAACCTAACTCAAAGTGGCTTGAGAAAAGAAGACCCCCCTCCACATCCCCACGGGTGGATCCAGGTGCATAGCCGATCCGTGGCTCGGCTGCTGCTCTGTGGCCTCCGTTCTTGGGACACTCGCCTCTCATGTGGTGCCCACCATCTCTGGTCTACACCTTTCCAAATCCAAATGGAGTGGAAAAGCACACACACACACACACACACACACACACACACAGTCATTGACTGGCTCTGGTTGAGATACATGCCTATGTCTGAACCCACCATGTAGTCAAGGGGACCTGAGCCCTGATTGGCCGTGCCCAGGTTGAGTGCTTCTGGGTGGAGATGGCTCTGCATGAACCTCAGGCTCAGAGGGTGCAGAGGCATGGGGCCTCTGTTAGCAGAGGGGGGCCACAGATGCGATTGCCCACCAGAGCTTGTCACACGTGCGCACCAGAATAGGGCACTCTGCCCTCCTACAAATATTCTTAGGTCAACAGGCCAGCCCAGACCATTGTCTATCAACCCAAAGTCAAAATTCTCAAGAGCTGCAGCCCAGCCTGCATGAGCTGTTTGTTCCTGGTTCAGCATCCACCAGGGAACAGGCTCATGCAGGACAAGTGTGGCTGCCAGGGTCAGTTCTGAGGGGTAGGAGGTTGTGAGCAAGGAGGACACTTCCAAAATGCCTAGCACTCTTATTCTTGACTTGTTAAAATGTACATTCCCAGGCTTCCAAGCCTCCCTGGGGGTTCTTATGCACGGTCAAACTTAAGAACCATCAATTTTGGATCTTTCTAAAGCAGCATTATACAAACTCTAGTTGTCATCACCTATCCTATATAATAAAAGGGTAATATGCAAATTGACCCTAATAGCAGAATGGCCAGAACAACCGCTGGACCAGTCACTATGAGGCGCACTGACCACTTCTTGGTCTGATCGCCTGATGGCCACCTGCGGCGGGGGCGGGGCAGGCAAGCAGGCAGGAACAGCTGACCTCTTGGTCCCTTCCCCTGGCCATCAGGCACGGATCACCCGATGGTGAACAGGGAACGGGGGGTGGGTGGCAACGAGGGATGGGGCCGGCTGCAGGCAGCTGGGGAAGGTGGCCCTGATCGCAGGCCAGACCTAAGGACCGTACCCGTGCACGAATTTCACGCGCCAGGCCTCTAGTTAGTCATAAAATTGGCATTCGACTCTCTGCAACTGTGACCTTGGGGATGGAGGAAAAGAGCATTGCTGTACTTAACTCAGATGTGATGAAAACCCTGAGTAAGACCATCAGAATTCACAGTCAGAGGGTGCTATTACAATATGGAGGCACTAGAGGGCACCCTAGCCAAACGACAGGACCAAGGCAGAGCCACCTCTCTTCAAAGACCTGGGGTTGAAAGATGCTAGTTGAGATCCATAGTGCGTTCTTGTACACACACACACACACACACACACACACACACACACACACACACACTCACAGAGACTGGCACTCTCTGAGGTCAAGGGGAGGGTCCTTGTGGGGTTCTTTTGTCTTCAGAAAGTTGAAATATCACCCTACACATATTAGTGCTGTCGCTCTAATCGGGGCATCTTTGCTGTTGGCTGCCTGACTTTGGGGAAGGTTCCACTCCTCTGGCCGCAGGGTCCTCGGTGAACCGGCAGCGGCCGGGCTGAGTCACCCTAAGCCCTCCCGAGAGACAGTGGTTATTTAGAGCGTTGCTTTGTCCCCATCTGTGTTGCTATCAGTCACCTCTGCAGGCTTCAGTTCTGCCATGAGGTCCTGTGATGGCAAGGCCATGTGTGGGTCACCGTTGAGGCCCCAGGCCCTGAACGAACGCTCCACGAGGGCAGTGGACGGCCTACTGACATGGTCCCTGCCCCAAGCGGTTCTATGAGACCCTGAGCAAGTCCTGGCACCTCTTTGCACCTCTGTTTTCTCAGCTGCAAAATGGGCAACAACACCCCTGTCAGAGCATGAGTCTCAGTTCACAAACTCAGTTTGCAGGAAATGCCATTTGTTTTTCTGCAATTGGACGTAATTTCTAATTTAAACTCCTTTCCTGCCAAATGGCAGAGATCGTCTCAAGCCAATTGAGGGTCCCTTTGCCCTTTGTGGGTGGGGCAGCATCTCAGGTCCAGGGGGCTTGTACAATGCCAAGGCACTGAGGAGAGGCACCTGGTGTCCCCTGGCATCACTCTGTGCCCACCAGTGTGGCTAAGACCTGACATCATCAGTCATTATCACGTAGTTCTCAGCATCTGACAGAACCGGAGGCCTCAACAGGAGGGACAGCACTTTCCTCCCTCTCCTATGAAAGAATCTGAGGTAGACAGTCCCGGGGCTGGTCTGGCTCAGCCACAGTGTCTCCCTGTCAGGTCCCTCTGTCACCTGCCTTTGCTGTGGTTCCAGCGACCTCGTTCTCAGCCTCGAGGGAGGAATGAAGAAGCACCTCTTTGGGGAAGGTTCCACTCTGCCCTTCCTTTAAAGGGCATTTCCTGGGTGTGGCACAAGACATTCCCACTTAAACTCCATTGGCCAGAATGTAGACAAATGACCACACGCAGCTGCAAAGAAGCCTGGGAAATGTAGTCTTTATTCTTGGAAGACATAAATTCTGCTAAAAATCAGGGTTCCGTTACTGAGGAGGAGGGGGAGAATGGACATGGGGAGACAGGTAGCCTAGTGCTCAGAGGCGCAGGTCTCCACTGCTCTCAGAATTTCTGTCACCTCCCCCTGCTCTGGATCTCAGCTTGAGGATGGGCCGGTGCTTGGGGGAAGGGAGACGGGAGGAGGAGGAATAGAAAGAATATAGTTCTTTGCCCCTCCCCACACCCCCAGGACAAAATAGAGGCTAAACTCTTCTTTTAAAAAAATATACTTTATGATGAAATATTTCCAACCTACAGTTGAGAATAAAACACAGTATGGTGAAGATTTGTGTACTGGGCAGCCACTTTTATCAAATCTTGCCATTTTCATAGTTGCTTTAGATTTTAGGATATTAAATATTACAGGTACGAGTAGAAGTCCCCCGTTTTCTTGCCAATCTCTTTTCCCACTTCTCACCTCAGAGGTGTTACATCCTGAGCTCAGTGTTTATCAGCCCCTTCTGTCTTTTACTCTTAATACAAATTTATGTATAATAAATGTTACAAAATATTGTTTTGCAGGTTTTGAACTTGATGTAAATAGCTCCTTACTGTATGATTCATTGTGCAACTTGCTTTTTTGCTCTCAGCACTGTCTTTGAGAAGTAGCCACGAAAAGACTGTAAATCTACCTCTGTCATTCATCATGGCTGGGCCAGATGTGTGGTTTATGGCTGTGGCATATGTCTATACCACAGTGTGCTTCTATATTTTGATAAATGGTTAGGTTTTTGCAATTTTTGCTATTAAATAATGTTGCAATAAACGTCTTTGTACATGTCTCTTTGTGCACACACACGAGTGTCTCTAAGTCAGTGGTTCTGAGAACGTGGTCCCTGGACCAGCAGTGTTAGCATCACCTGGGTGCCTGTTGGAAATGCAGACTCTCGGGCACCACCTCAGACCTACAGAGTCAGACCCTCCAGGGTGGAACCCCGTGCTCTGTGTTGCAACAAGCCCCCTACGAGGTGCTGAAGCCTGCTCGAGCTTGGGAACCACTGCTCTGGGTTTTATAGCAGAAGCATGTCCTCAAATTTACTAGATGCTGCTAGATTTTTCTCCAGAGGATGGAAGTTTCCTCTCATCCTTGCTAGCCCTTGCTGTCATCAGAACTTACGGTCTTTGCCAATTGGGTGGGAGGTCTGGGCACTGTTCACGTCTCAGTTGTCCCTTTCTGGCCCTGGAAGTTCCTCTTACAACATCACACCTTCTCTCTGCCCTCAGGTCCTGCCAGGTCTATCGTTTTGGAAACACGCAAACCTTTACTCGGCTCCTTGTGGCAGTTTCTCTTCTCAGGAGCATCAGTACTGTGCACCTCCATATGAGCCCGCTGGGTCAGTCAGGGGTCTCAGATGTAAGCAACAGCAATGGAGTTATCAGCAGGATGTGCGGGCTCCCAGAGTTCAAAGAGCTGCTTTTGGTCACATGACCATATCTAGTTGCAAGGGAAGCTGGGAAATGTAGTCATTTGACTGGTAGCTATGTGCTTAGTTCATATCCCAATGAGACAACATATATGGTTTGACCATCTCTCTCCCTTTCCCTCACCCTCCACCCTGGTCTGGATGGCAGTGGGCACTGGTCTGGGGGGCAACTGCACAGGCTGCGTCATCTGCTCAGAGGAGAACGGCTGCTCCACCTGCCAGCAGAGGCTCTTCCTGTTCATCCGCCGAGAAGGTATCCGCCAGTACGGCAAGTGTGTGCATGACTGTCCCCACGGCTATTTCGGCGTCCGTGGCCAGGAGGTGAACAGGTGCAGAAGTACGTGGCTCCTCCCTTGTCCTGTGCTAGTGTTGGGCTCCTGGGCACCTCTGGCTCCTGTCCTATCTGGTACCCCGACAGCCACAGGGGAAGTGGGTGTATGCCTGAACCCAGACTCAGATGCTTGCTTGGTTTCAGGTGGCTCGAAAGCCCTCGGCAAGTCAGTGCCTTCTCTGGTATAAGCAGGGGGCCTTCATCTCTACCCTAGTTTGCTGTGTGGCCTTGGGCATGTTACTTACCCTCTGAGCCTAGCTCACATGAGAAAAGGAGTCCTAGTTCCTAACTCTCTTTTTGCTGTGACCTGGGACAATCACGACCACCTCTGAGCCTTGACGGAAGTGGAGCAGGGAGTCCTCAGTCCTGGCCCAGATTTGCTGTGTCACTTGCCTTTTCTTTGCTCCAATGAGAAAGGGAAGCTTGAGCTTTAAACACAAATAACCATGCTACCTTGGACATGTTACCTGCCCCTGTTGAGCCTCAGTTCAAATGAGAGAGGGAGTTCCCCTTGAATGCAACCCAGTTTGACCTTGGACAAGTCTGGGCTTCAAAGGAGACACTGAATCCTGACCCAGGGCTGCAGGGCCTGGGGCTGCTCAGAGGCCCTCCCACCTCAGGCAGTCCCAGAATGCCCTCCTCCTGGGCAGCTGCCCTCACCAGGGTGGCCCTGGCTCTATTACAGAATGTGGGACCACGTGCGAGAGCTGCTTCAGCCAGGACTTCTGCATCCAGTGCAAGAGGCGGTTTTACCTGTACAAGGGAAAGTGTCTGCCCACCTGCCCACTGGGCACCGCAGCCCAGCAGAGCACGCGGGAGTGCCAGGGTGAGTGGGGGCCTCCTCATCCTGCCCATTGCCCTTCCGCCCCGCAGCAGAGGCTGGTGAGGGTGTCAGGAGACCTGGAAGAAGTGTCACGTGCATGGCAGGCCCCACACACCATGTCAGGTATACACAGGAGTCATTCAACATGCTAAAACCACCGTTACGATTATTATTGCGGCCATCATTATTATTACCAAGGGAGGCAGCTGAGTACAGAAGAGCACTGATTTTGGAATAAGACAGACCTGGGTTCAAATCCCAACTCTAAAATTTACCCATTTGTGACCTTGAACAAGTTACTTAAGTTCCCTATCCCTCAATTTCTTCAAACATTAAAAAAAAAAATTACCATAGGACATAGATCCTACTTTGTGGGAGAGGATTGTTATAAGGATTAAATTAATTAATAAAATTGGAAGCACTTAATAAAGTGACTAGTATACAGTAAGTGCTCAATACATGTCACTATTATTACTGCTGTTTTCCCCGCTGCTCCTTTTCAGACGCCTTTGTGAGCTCTTCTTCTGTGATCTGTCCTCACTTGAGACTGGTTGTTCCCAGTGCTCTCACCTGAATCGCATATCTCTGCCCACTCATTCCCTCTGGGCTCGTGTTCACGGTCGTTCTGAAAGCTGGTGGCACCTGACTCACTGTCCGTGGCCACATCCCTCCCTGGGCATCAGACCACAGCCGCTCCTGCCCTCTACGTGTTTCCGTCCCTCCGTCCCCATCCCCAGCCTGGTGCTTTCTCTGTCCTTAACCAGCTCCACGGCCCATGCTGGCCACGCTGGAGACATGGGCATCACTGGTGACTCTCCTCTCTCAGCCTACATCCAACCTGATCTGCTCATTCGTTTGCCAAGAAATATTTACTAGGGTATCTGCTATGTGCCAGGCACTTCCGAGGTGCTGGGGCCATATTAGTGAACAAAATAGATAATGCCTCCGCCCTTGTGGATGTAACATTGTGCTGGGAGACAGAAGAGTCACACAAGAATAAATACAGATGTCAAATGGCAAAACCCCCTCAACTTTGGGGAGAAATGAAGCAGAATAAAGGTCCCCAACTACGCTACCCCTCCCAACCCTCATCTCCCCACACTCTGCCCATGATGGGATCATGGCCACCACCTCCTGGCTGTCTCCCTGCCTCAGGTCTCCCTGCCTCCAGCCCATGCTGGCTCTCGTCCGGGCAGCCAGAGAGATTATTTCAAAATGGCAATATGATCAGGTTTCCCTTCTGCTCAAGGCCCGTCAGTGGCTCCCACTGTCCTCAGGGAGAGCCCTCCCAGGCCCTGTGCAATCTGGCCCCCATCTGCCAGCCTCTCTACCCATCACTGTTTTCTCTCCACTTGACTTTATACTCCAACTTCCCCAGTTCCCGGCTGGTGTCAAGCTGAGTCCTGCAGAAGATCTGCAGGGGTTATTCCTTCCACCTGGAGCACTTCATTTTCCTGTTCCTGGTTAACCTCTCCCTCCACTGTAAGCCCCGGGTCGGAGTCTCCTGCTTCAGGAAGCCTTCCCAGTCCCCCAGGATGGGACCTGCGCCCCCTCTGTCCTCCCACAGCTTCCTGGGTTCCTCCCTCTACTGCGCGAGCACCCTGTCCTTCCAGCCTGACTTCTCCAGAGGCAGACCCAGGGGTGCCTTGTCCCCGCTGCACCTCAGCACCAGCACCCCCCTGGCATGCAGTAGGTGCTCAGTCTTTGCCAGTCCAATGAATGCATCCAGCAGAAGGACATTGTTCTAAGGTCTGGAGACCCGGTTCTGGGCCCAACAGGATCTTAAACCTCCTGTGTTCTCTTGTGCGAGACTCTTCTCTCTTCCCTTAGCCAGTCCCTTCCCTGCTCTGAGCCTCAGTGCCCTAAGCTGCCAAATGGGGGTGTTAATAGCCCCCCATTCTCTGCTACCTCTCAAGGACTCTAAAAAGCATCAACTGTGAAAGAATAGATATATTGAAATTACTCCCTACTAAGACCTTTTATGTCCATGACTTCATTTTCCCTCCAACAGCTCTGCGTAGCTTCCACCTTCTACAGCTGATCAAAGCCATGTGATCAAGTTCAAAACCCATGTCCTGGCCCTGAGGGCTATTCAGCCAACCCTCTGGCCTCTCCTTCTGCCCCTCCCCTCCCAGACCCTCACTCAGCCCCCACCCCCCCTAGCTGCTCTGTCCCTCAAACATGGTTTTCCAGGCCCTGGGGCTGTGTGGGAGCCAGGCATGTGCTCGCTGCCATCGCCACCCAATGCACCACTGTCTCCCCTTAGCTTCTGTGTCACCTCCTCGGGGAAGCCTTCCCCTTTAAAGCCAGATAGTTGGCCCCTCTGGCATCTGGCCCACGATGGCCTGTGCATGCTCCAGAAGAGCCTTTGTCCCAGGCTCTTGTCCCAGGCTCTCGTCCCAGGCTCTCAGAAGTGCGATTTAGATGTCTCCCTCTACTCCTGTCCGGCCTGAGTCCCTGCATGGTGAGATGGGGCTGCAGGCAGTTGACCCGCCCTCACCCTGCCCTTGGATCTGAGGGACACTCCCTGCCAACTGACTCCATCAGTCTGTCTGTCTGTCTGTCTTTCCCTCCACCCCACAGAGGAGTGTGAGCTGGGCCCCTGGGGCAGCTGGGGCCCCTGCATGCATCACGGGAAGACCTGCGGCTCGGCCTGGGGCCTGGAAACCCGGGTACGAGAAGCCGGCCACGCGGAACACGAGGAAGCAGCAACCTGCCAGGTGCTGTCTGAGTCGAGGAAATGTGCCATCCGGAGGCCCTGCCCAGGAGGTGAGCTCCAGACCAGGCCCACAGGGCTGCAGCGGGAAGGGCCCAGAGGCACCCTGAGCAGCCTTGGGACACTGGTCTCCCAGAGAGTACATGTCAGGACCTGAGCGTCCACCATTAGCCGTGGCTTCTTGTGAGTGAGATTGCCCTCCCGGTGTCCCTTCAAAGGAGGGTCTGCCGTCTGCCCTCCTGGGGGTCAGGCCCAGATCGTTAGGAAGATCGAGCTTGTCCTTCACATCAAGGTTCTCAGCACTTTCAGACTGACCCCTCCCTTTCATCACAAGGGGTTTGGAACAGCCTCTTTAATATTCTGAAATGAAACTCATGGATATGTAACCCACTTGCATATGTCATTTTCAAAAGATCAGCATAGTGCCCTAACCACAACATAAAAGAAACAACAGAAACCTCATCATGGCAATGCTGGGCCCAACACGCCCGAGAACGCTCGGCGAAGTAGAATCATGGCCAAGTGATGGCCAAGCTCAGGGCTCAAGTGCGCGTTTGTGTTGCCATCAGGGATGCGACTTCCCTAATGGTGACCAGCTCTTAATAAAGTCAACAAAACTGGCTGGCCACTTGATGAACACCACCCTGGCCACCCGAGACCAGGCAGTGAATGGGGAAAGTGTTCACACACCCTTGGCAATCACACCAAGATGGAATTTGGCTCTGAGCAAGCAGATTGTTCAGCTACGGGAGAGCTGGGTGGGATGGGGACAACTCTTTTTTGTGAGGGACTGTCCCACCTCTGATCCCTGTCCACTGAATGCCTCTGGGGCCCCCTTTTTTGTGACAACCAAGATCACCACACAGATACCCAAAATATTCCCTGCGGGCACTTAAGAACCATTGATGTGGAAAAGAGGGACTGCAGAGTGTGGTCGGTAAGATGTGAATGGTGAATAGTAATAATATGGACTTGGCTAATGTTAACTGCGCTCTTACTATGTGCTGGGCACTATGCTAATTCTCTATACTCATTAAGTCATTTAATCTGCACAATGACACTATGAGGTAGGTATTAGTATTATACCCATTTTACAGATGAGAAGATTGAGGTCCAGAGAGGTTAACTCATTTGCCCAAGGCTCACACAGCTAGGGAAGTATGGACCTGGAATTCAAATGTAGGTCTGTGTGCAAAGAGGGATCCAAAGTTGTGTTTAAGCATGAGCTACCTGGAGCTAGGGCACCTGGGACATGGTGGAGCCAGGCCTTGAACCCAGGGACACCCCTGGCCAAGTGAGCTGGGAGCCACTTGAAAGTGACACCAGGAACTGCAGCCCAGGCTGTGCCACTGAGCAAGCAAGGCCTCTCACTGGGTCTCAGTCATCTCATCTGAGATGTGGGACTAATCAGATATTTGTGTTAGAAACTCACCCCAGCTCCACAGGGGTGGGGGCACAATGGGGTCAAGATTCTGAGTTAGACTGGGTTTTCGGCCCAGCCCAGCCCGCCCCCAGTGGGCACTGGGTGAGGTACAGACCCGGAGCTGCCTGTCAGCGCCTCCCCCACAGCTCCCTGAGTCTAACAGAGCATCTGGAGCAGGGCTGCCATGCGGGGCCCCTAGCTGAACGCGCCTGTGTAGTTGCTGTTCTTTTGATTGTTGTTGTTTCAAGTGGCATCACTGGGGCCCCGAGGTGAGGGGGAAGCTGCTGCGGGGACCTGGGTAAAATGTGTCCCCTCCAGCAAAGATCCCTGTGAGCCATGGAGTGCGTGTCCCTGGAAGGCTCACGGGCACCCCCACAAGGCCACCCTTCGTCCTGGGCTGGGGGGGCCTGTATGAATCCCCAGGCCTGGGGAGGGCCCAGCAAGTGAGCGCCCCTCCCGGCCCCCAAGGAACTGAGAGAAGTGTTCGGTCTGGGGTAAGTTTTCCCACAGTGCAGACTCCAACAGGAGTGGTTGCCAGGTCAGCGCCCAAATGTTACTCTGGGCCCTGCTGGGAGGTGGGGGGCACCCTCGTCTTTCAGATTGCGGGGTCTTCCCGGACCCAGCTGGCCTCAGAAACAGCAGCCTGTGCTCCCGCTGCAGAGAGAAACCCCAGCCCGAAGAAGGGCCGGAGAGAGCGGCGCCCGCGCAAGGACAGGAAGACGGACCGCCAGCTGGACGTGAGGCCCCGCCGGCCGCAGGCCTGAGAGCCCAGGTGGCTGCCGCCTGACCACCCTCCTCCAGGCCACGTGTTTCCCCTCACCCTCTTGCTTTCTTGCTGCTGCTGCTGCTGCTTTTTTTTCTTTTCCCTTTTATCTTTCGTCCCTGTTTTCTGTTTTCCATGTCAAGCTGCCTTTCTGCTTTCCTTCCCTTTATTTCCGGTATTTCTTCCATATCTACTTTCCTCTCCATCTCTTCTTCCTGTCCTCCCTCCCTCTTCCCCCTTTTCTTCTCTTTCCTTTTATCTGTCTGCCTTTCTTTTCCTTTCCTCCCATTTTTCTTCCTGTTTATCATTTCTCCATTGTGTCCTCTCTCTCTCTCTCTCTCTCTCTCTCTCTCTCTCTCTCTCTCTCTCTCTCTCTCATACTTTGAGAGACCAAATGCCTGTGCCTTGCCTCTGCCCCGCCCCCTCTCCCCCTCTTTCTATCTACTCCTTAAAGAAAGTAAATATCATTTTCTAGGCCTTTCCCTGACCCTGTCCTGACCCCGCCTTTTCAGAGAAGGGGTGGGGCAGGGACACAGCACAGACCTGCTCCCGAGTCCCGGGAGCCCTGCTTCTGCTCCAGTGGGGACCCCAGACCCCAGCTGCCCGTGCCTCCTGCTCTGGCCAACCTCTGGAGGCCTTTCCACAGCCCTGGGCCACGGCTCCCCCAGGAAGCCTCCGGAAGAGGCTCCTATGGAGGAGCCACAGTGCGGCCTCTGGCGGACAAGCAGCCCTGTGCCGCCTGTGGCAACCTGGCAGCTCCTTCAGCGCCCGCCCTCTTCCTATGGGACTGTGGTCCCCTGTCCTTCAGGGACCCAAGCACTCCATCAGGGGAGCTGGGAGCCGGCTCAGCCCACACGAGGCCGTCGAAGCTGAAAGGAACTTGGAGCAAATCCGGTTACTCTGGTCCCCAACCTGGAGCTTTCTGCCCATTGTACCGCTGGGGAAACCGAGGCCTGAGAAGAAAGGGACTTGCCTAAGGCCTCAGGGAACCCAGGGGCTGTGCCTCCCACCCGTTGGCTGCCCTGCTCAGCCCGCCCACGGCTGCGAGGACCTCGGGCCTTCGAGGGGCGAGGAAGAGCACTGTGGTCGGGAGCAGGAGACACCCCGTCACCCACACCACCATGAGCGCTGTGTCGCTGTGACCCCCACACGCCAGGCAGGAAAACCGGGGGAGTCTCAGGCTAGGCCCAGCTTAGAAGTAGCTTTGCTCGCACTGCTCGTCACTCCACCACCATGGCACCCCTTCCTGCTTTGTTCCCCGAAACCCCAGCAAGGGGCACTCCCGATGTGCAATGGCATTACTGGCTGGTCTGAACTCAGAGAGCTCAGCAGCTAAGAGAGGAAGACTCTGACCCTAGGGGCCTGGGGTGGGATGGGGCACCTGGGGAAGGGGGTGCCAGCAGGCTGGGGCAGGCTAAAGGTGATGAAATACCATCACTCCCCCACTCCAAGAGGGTGCTCAGCCTCGGCCTTCCTCCCCGTCCTCCGCTTGGCACAGGGGAACCCCTGACCCCTAAGGCCCACCCTCCCTCTCACCTCCCTAGGGACAGCTAGAGCCCCCCCCCCCCTCACCTGGCCAAACCACCAGCTTCTATTCTGCAAAAGTTTGTGCTTCTGAAATGCTCTTTGTTGTTTCAAGACCCCAACATTTTTTTTAATAAAGGGAAAAGAAAAAAGGAACTTGCGAATGCTTCTTGGGCTTGGGTAGCCGAAATGAAACCATATGGGTTGCTTGCACTGGAATGCTCAGGGCTGAGGGAGCCAGGTTGAGTCTGTGGCGGCTGGGGGCTGGGCTTTGGCCCTCAGACCCCCCAGGCCCCTCTCAAGAAGGGAGTCAGCCAGAAACAGAGGAGAGCACCGTGCTCCCTCCACTCCCAGTGCATTGTAGCCCCAGGAACCCCTCTGTGCTCTGAATGACATGTGCCAGGGGCCAGGAAGGTCTGACAATCCCACAGAGCCATCTAACACCTGCACTGTTGGTGAGGTGGCCTCAGCACTGGGAGGCACGGGTTCGAGTCCCAGCCTGTCTTCGGTCTGTGGGGCCAAGGCCAAATCATTTCCCTTTTCTGGGCCTGCTTCCCCATTGGAGAGACGAGTAGGTATGACTGGACTTAATCCAGTGCCCAAATCTGGTGGCCCGACAGCATCCTCTGTGCGCTTTGTAAACATTCCGGTTTCAGGGTCCCACCCAGACTTACTAAATGTGGACGAGTTCGGGAGCAGACAGCGAGAGCAAGCTCTGGATGGGTACTCCCGGACACGCTCACCGCGAGGACAGCTCTCCGGACCGCCAGCTGGGGTCTAAATACTGAGTTTTCTGTTAAGATTCAAATGCGAGGATGCTGGCGTTTCTAAAACCCACGATTTTAAGAGACCCAGCGAGGAGTAGAAGTTTCCCTTCCGGCAGTCCCCTGGCCGTGTTCTCTCCCTCCTGGGAACTGGTTTTCTGTCCCCAACTGGGGTCTCTGGTCAAGGTTGTTTCTTACGTTTCAAATTAGAAGATGGATTTTTCAGTGCCTAAGCCTCTCCTGTGCCCTTCGGAGCCCAGACATGGCCTCCCCTCCAGCTCTTAATCCTTTACAATCCCAGCCTCTCCCACATTCTTCTGAGGAGCGAAGCGTTTTGCTGGGAAGGAGAGCTTCCCACGTAACTGCCTCTCACAGGTGAGGCTCAGAGATAAACTCAGGAACTGGCCAGGCCGTGGGCACAGCCCAGCGGATGGAGCGGCCCCTCCAATGGGAGAGAACAAAGATTTGGCCGGAGCTGGTGGTTTCCTGCCCTTCCCCTCCCTCCCGGATCCAGAGGGGCTGCACCTGGGCCCTCCCTCAGCCCGATGCCTCCTCCCTGGGTCCCCATCCCTGCCTGATGCTGCACCGAGGCCCGGCCTCTCATCCCCACCTGCTGTCACTAGAGGGCGCAGCCCAACCAGAAATAGAGCAACAGCCCTAATTACATTTTTCTGAAATAGGAAGCATGTGCTGCTTTTCTCTCCTAGCTAGACCTGGGAAGGGGCAGGGAGGCTGCTTCCTGCTCAGGCCGGAGGACCAGAGTTGCCATGGTGACCTGAGTGACATTCAGAGGAAGACCCAGCCCAGTATCCCGCAGCCAGTAATCATGACTGGCAGTTCCTGGCCTCCTGCTAAGACATCCAGGGATGGGGAGCAGTGTTGTATGTCCTCATTTCCACCAATGGAAAAACTTCTAACTATCCTATGTGGTCTAACTTCTAACTATCCTATGTGGTCCTGTTGACTCGGGAAATATGCATTCTTATAATAACAAATAACAGTAATCACGACGCCCTGGCCAGTGTAGCTCAGTTGGTTGGGTGTCGTCCCATGCACCCAAAGGTTGCTGGTTCGATTCCTGGTCAGGACATTTGCCTGGGTTGTAGGCTTGGTCGCCAGAGGCAGCTGATCGATGTTTCTCTTTCTCTCTCGCTCTCTCCCTCACTTTTTCTCTAAAAATCAATAAAAATATTTGGGGAAAAATAGTAATCATGATTATAATGATTAATAATAGCAATGTCTTATATGTACTGAGCAATGTCTTCTATGTATGTGTCAGACAGTGAAGTGCTTTGGGAGCAGTATTTCATTTCCTTTGCTTTCCTCTCCTCAGTAAAGGTCACAGTAACTCCCATTCGACTCATTTGCTTTAATGTGCGGACATTTTCACACCCTCATCTCCTGCCACCCTCACAGAAACCCTGCAAGCTAACTTATCGAAGAGGAAACTGAGGCTCAAGTGAAAGTCATTCAAAATTCATCAATCTCCATTATCCATCCATTCAGTAAATATACCAAAGTGCCCGGCCCAGCACTGTGTGACCCAGGCCCGGTCGCTGTAGCGTTCAGTCTGTGGACAAGTCAGTTACAAAG
The DNA here is from genome assembly GCF_014108235.1 of Myotis myotis. Classification (NCBI taxonomy): domain Eukaryota; kingdom Metazoa; phylum Chordata; class Mammalia; order Chiroptera; family Vespertilionidae; genus Myotis; species Myotis myotis. The sequence continues at coordinate 508,131 of NW_023416366.1, forward strand.
GCCTACCTCGGAGGACAGGATCTAGGAGGAGGAACAGCACGTCCATCCGCAGCTTACAGGCTCAGGGCTCCTCCTCTAAGACCAGATAACCAGGCGGGGAGCTGAAGAATGAGGAGGCGTTGATGGGATCGGGGGAGGGGCCCCAGCTCAGGACACAGCACACGCCAAGGCCTGGAGAAGAAGCTCCTGAGGGGGTGCCAACCCCAGGATCCTCCTGGGCTGTCAGACTCTGGAACACCGGGACTCAGCCCTGGGGGCTGCTGGCTCCTCCGTACCCCACACCCACACCCCCTCCGTGGTTCCTAGACTCACCTATAGTCTTTCATGAAACCTGCCAGCCACCAGGTGGAACAGGTCCAGGCAGACCTGCAGCTGAAGAAGCCATCTCAGAAGGGAGCCTCTGGTCCCAGCGGCTCCAGCCCCAGGCAGTCTTCCCAGCTGGGCCCCAGCAGAGAGACCCTGGCCCCTCTCTGTCCTGTCTGAGCCCCTGATCCTCAGAACCCAGGAGCACAATAAAATGGTTGTTGCTTCATGCCTCTAAGGTTGGGGAGGTTTGTTTCCAACAGTGGACAAAGGAACAGGGGCTAATAGGGGTCAATAGCAGCACTGCTCTCCTAGGGTAGTGGGGCCGGAAAGCGCTAGACAGCCAGGCCACAAATCCCATCTCCACCTCTGGCCAGCTATGAGCCCTTAGGCAAGATCCTGTACTTATTTCTGCCTCAGTTTCCTCATCTGTGAAAGGGGATAGTGACTATGGTGTCACTGTGAGGTTTAAATAATAAAAGTTTTTATTACTACACATATTTCATTTATTCATTCAACAACCATTTCTTAAGCACTAAGTCTGACCAGGAACTGTACCAGGCACTTAACATTGAAAACTTAAATCCATCCTCCCCAGAGCCCTCTGAAGTGGATTTTATTATTATTCTTACTTTTTACAGAAGAATCTGAGGCTCAGAAATTAAGTAATGAATGAGAACTCAAAACCTTGTCCTCCACCAGGGGGCGCTCCATGCACAGGCGCCCAAGGGGCACATCCCACTCAGCCCAGGGAGGTGCGCAGCCCGTGGAGCAGCGGTTCTCAACCTGTGGGTCGCGACGCCTTTGGGAGTCGAACGACCCTTTCACAGGGGTCGCCTAAGAGCATCGGAAAACACATATATAATTACATATTGTTTTGTGATTAATCACCATGCTTTAATTATGTTCAATTTGTAACAATGAAAATACATCCTGCATATCAGATACTTACATGACAATTCATAACAGTAGCAAAGTTACAGTTATGGCTGAAACCGGTTTGGCTCAGTGGATAGAGCGTCGGCCTGCGGACTGAAGGGTCCCAGGTTCGATTCCGGTCAAGGGCATGTACCTGGGTTGCGGGCATATCCCCAGTAGGAGATGTGCAGGAGGCAGCTGATCGATGTTTCTCTCTCATCAATGTTTCTAACTCTCTATCTCTCTCCCTTCCTCTCTGTAAAAAATCAATAAAATATATTTTTTTAAAAAATTACAGTTATGAAGTAGCAACGAAAATAATTTTATGGTTGGGGGTCCCCACAACATGAGGCACTGTATTAGCGGGTCGCGGCTTCAGGAAGGTTGAGAACCGCTGCCGTGGAGGAAGTGCGTGCAGAGCTCCAGGGTCACCTTCCACTCAGCGTCTGGAAAAGGAACCCTAACTGGCTCTTGCACACACACCGGAAAAGATTGCCAACCTCACTCCAATTAAACAGCAATAAAGTCACACGGAAGTACCATTTTTCACCTATCTGACTGGCAAGGAGCCCAAATTTGAAACCACGAGGTCCTTGGGTGGGTTGTAGGTGAGCTGGTGTTTTCTCCTACCTTCCTAGGGGAAGGGGCATGGCCCAGCCTCTATGGACAGGAAATCGACATCTATCAACATAATAATGCACATGTCCCCCGACCCAGCAATTCGTTCTGGGGATTTATCCTCTAATTCGCCTCGCCCACATGCAAAATGACAGGTGTACTTTGTAAGGGCTGTTCTGTGCAGCCTACATGTGATCACAAAAGCCTGAAAACATCCTAAATGTCCAGGGGAGATGAGGTCGCCGTGGTCATTTTATTGGTTTCAGCTCTGACTCTATTTCCTTCTGGAAGCCTCCCCAGACACCCCCTAAGATAGGTTGGGTGCCTCTCTCATTAGCTCTGCACTGATATGCCTGTGTTGTCCCTGACTCGATGTGTCTGTCTTGCCCCTAGACTGGGAGCCCCATGAGGGTAAGGCCTGGGTCTGACTCATCTCTGGGTCCCTGTGCCCAGTCCCAATCTGGCACAAGGCTGGGACACAGTTGAATGAATGAATGACCCCAAAGTGGCTCTAGGCAGGAACGAGATATCCTGTTACCTGGCAAGCAGCAGCCACTGCCATGACATCCACAGGCTGCAGCGGATCAGAATCAGGCCCTCACCCCAAGGTCTCAGCAAACAGCCTCCAATCTGGTCATCAAACCCTCACTCTTCACTTCCTACTCACCCTTCACAGCCCTGCCCTCACTCTCACACTATGAGCATGAACAATAAATTGGTGCAACCTCTATCCCTGTTGGCATCTGGAAGTAGTTATCAAATTTATCAACATAGGTATGGCTTAAATATCAGGTTTATCCTATATAATAAAGAGGTGATATGCAAATTAACCCTCATGCCCTCACAAGATGGCTGCCTACGACCAGGCCAGCCGAGGGGTTAGTGAGAGACAACCAAATGACTGAACAGCAGGCTTCGTGGGGTGACCAGGCCAGCGGGGGGTGCGGGAGGGAGCTGTGAGGGGTGACCAGGCCGGCAGAAGGGGGCAGTTGGGGGCAACCAGGCCAGCGGGGGGGACAGTTAGGGGCAATCAGGCTGGCAGGGGAGGTGCAGTTGGGGGTGACCTGGTCAGCAGGGGGGGGGCAATAAGGGGTGACCAGGCTGACGAGGTGGAGGGGGGGAGTTAGGGGCAACCAGGCAGGCAGGCAGGTTAGCGATTAGGAGCCAGTGGTCCAGGATTGTGAGAGGGATGTCGGAGGGGTCCTGGATTGGAGAGGGTGCAGGCTGGGCTAAGGGAATCCACCCCCCCACCCTGCACAAATTTTGTGCACCAGGCCTCTAGCTGAAATATAATTTACTACAGTAAATAACATTCATCCCTTGGAAATGTGAAGTTCATTGCATTTTGACAAATAGGTACGGTCGTGTAACCACGGGCACAATCATGATCTGGAACAGTTCCATCACTCAAAACGTGTTCAGGCCCCTTAGCAGCTGATCTCCTCCCTTTCCCCGTCCACCCTGACAAACGCTGATCAGGTTGCTCTCTGACATGTGGCTCTGCCTCTTTCAGAAGGTCATGGACGGCACATGTCCCCGGGGGATCACATGGTAGGTCGCCTCTTGTGTCTGGTCATCATGCCTTCGAGTTTCCTCTGTATTTTTGTGTGTATAAATCAATAGTTCGTCCCTTTTAGTTGCTGAATAGTGGTCCATTGTTTACCCATTCACCTGTTGGAGGATGATTGTGTTTGCTGATTGCGATAAAAGCTGCCATAAACACTTGTGTACAGTTTTTTCCCCCCACCATTTCACTTCTCTTGGGCAAATACCTAGGCTCAGGATTGCCAGCTGGATCATATGGAAATCATATATTTAATTTTATAAAAATTGCCAAGCTGTTTGTTTGTTTGTTTTCAGTTCCAGTTGCTATGTCCCCTTGCCAGCTCTTGGTATTATCAGCCGTTCTAATAAGCATAGTGGTATCTCACTGTGGCTTTAACTTGTATTTGCACATAATATTGAGCATGTTTTTGTGTGCTAATTTGCCATCAATAGCTGTATTTTAGCAAAGTATCTTTTTCAATATTTTGCCCATTTTTATTGCATTATTTGTTTTCTTATTATTGAATTGTGAAAGTTCTTTAAATATATTCTGGGTACAAATTTTTTTAAATCAGATATTATTTTTGAAAATATTTTCTTCCAATCTGTGGTTTTCATTTTCTTAACAGTGACATTAGAAGAGAAATTTTAAATTTTGATTAAGTCAAATTTATTTATTTTTTCTCTTACGGTTCATTCGTTTTGTGTCTTATCTAGCACATCTTTGCCTGACCCAAGACCACAGAGATTTTCCCCCTGTGTTTCTGTCTGCATGTTTACAGGTTGAAGCTTGGCATTTAGATCTGTGGTCCATTTCAAGTTAATTTTTGTATGTGGTATGAGGTATGGGTTGAAATAATTTTTTTACATATTAATGTAGAACGTAATTTTACCTCTAGAAAATAACCCTCCTTCCGCCCTCCCACAGGGGTACGAAACGGGTCTTCACTGCAACCTGGACTGAAAAAGGGAGGCCTTGGAGCCTGCCTCGTGCCCTCACTTGAAGACAGTCCTGTTGGCACATCACCCAATGAAAGCACAGCTCAGACCAGAGCTGGCCTCGGCCCCCAGCACCGAACAGCTTCCGGGTCATGCACTGCTGGGACCCATTCTGGCTGGTCAGTGTCCCTGCTGAACACTTCCGTGACGCTTTGAATGTCACCTTACTCAGGCGTCAAAAAGACTCAGGAGCTCTCTGGAGTGATGTAGAAAGGCCTCTAGTGTCTTGTTAAATAGCAAAAGAACAGAGCCAAATAGTGGATGAAGTTGGACATTCCTGGGTAAAAAACTCCTATGTGGATTTCCTTGGGTGCTCATAAAATATCTCTGGGGAGATTTACGAGAAATGGGTGATGGGTTCCCTGCGGGAAGGGGCGTCTGAGTGACTGGAGGCGGAAGTGGGAGACTCCCTCTCACTATGTGCCCGTTCGCACCTTCGAGATTTTGTGCTATGGACATGTATGACCCATTCGGAAAATAAATGCAAATAGAAAATGAAAACCGAACAAAAAGGCTCCACTTCCGCAGGGCGCCTGCTCTGGGAGAATCTGTCCGGTGTGCACAGTCCTCCACAGTTTGGGAGATTCCCTCATGTTCCTCAGTTTCCCCACACAACCGCCCTGCCAGGCCAGCTCGGTGGGGAATGCCCATCTCTCAGATGGAGAAACCGAGGCTGGAGAAAGGCTGACATTCCTGAGGTCTCTCGGCAGGCTTCCTCAGGCATCTACCAGGCCAGGGGGGGCTGAGAGCAGGGAGGAGGCCTGCCGTCCCGCCCTGGGGGACCCAGACAGTCACTTAAGGTACAGCTCAGAGCCGAGCCCATCTGGAAGCTATCGCCACCCCCACCCAGGCTGCGGAGGAGAGATGGGTGGGAGCCCCGACTCTGTACATCTGTTCCTCATCAGCACTCCTGCTCTGGACCAGGCTCCAGCCCTGGAAATCCCATTTCCCGGCCAGGCCAGGCCACCCTCACACCGTCACCTTCCCACTGTGGCCTGAACAACGGCGCATGTGGGGGAGCAGCCCTGAGATCCAGGCTGTCCCTTTACCTCTCCGAGCTTCGGGGTCCCCTGGTTGTAAGGATTAAATAAGCCAGTTTGTGCAAAGCACTCAGCACAGTCAGCATTCAGTGTCAACAACGGCTGCTACTGCGGCTCCCCTGACGCCCCTCCCAGTCTCATCCCTGTACTGTAGGTGCCCACATAACGCCAACGGGGGGGGGGGGGGGGGGACAGGTGCCAGCACTGTTTGAAGCGCTGAGTGTGTCCTAACTCTTTCAAACTTCACAATGGCTGTCTGAGCTAGATGCTCCTACTAGATCAGCTCTTCTGGTGACCCAGCTGAGGCTCAGAGATGTTGAGTAACTTGCCCAAAGTCACACAGCCAGCAAGGGCACAGCCAGGATTCAAACCCGGGCCACCTGGCTCCAGAACCCCGAGTCCAAAGCTCTCCCGCACTGCCTTCATGGATCTGAACCTCCTCCCACGGATCCCTGACTCCTGCAGGTGCCTGTGACAGTGTCCCCTGAGACAGACGAACACTGCTCTCCACCAGTGTTGTGTGACTGAGAGACGACACCATCAGCGCGGCCATGAGACGATGCTCAACCTCCAGCCACGCTAGAGGCAGGGGACTGCCAGGATGGAAGCGCGGGGGTGAAAGGCGCCCTCACACATGGCCTGGGGGCAGCAAGTATGCGGGTCTAGGGCAGCCTTCCGGGGAGGTGGGGTTTGACGGTGCCCCCCACACAGAAGGAGCGTGCGCTGTCCATCAGCCTCACGTCCAGGGATCTGCTGAGAGAAACCGTGCCCTGTGGGCCAAGGGGCATGAATGAGGGCTCTCCCTGGGGCCCTGTTAGGAACAGAAGGAACCACAGCCCGGAGGTCCATCAAGCCTCTGGCTCCACCGACAGGGTGGCCCAGCCGCCTGGTGGCAAACTATGCAGCGATGAAAAAGCCTGACGCAGGCCCCGAGCTGACGCCCGGCCAGGCCCCAGAGCTGACGCCCGGCCAGGCCCCATTGTGCAGAGGACAAAGGGAGCTGCGAGGCCGTGTGTGCGGGTGCGTCCCCCTAGAGCTTTCTGTGCGTAAAGAGCCGGGGAGGGGAGTGAAGGCGACCCAGACACAATTTCAACTCGTCGCTTTACAGCCTTCTAGATCTTCTTTCACTGCCCTGATCACTGTTTTATTAGAACAGGGAGAGAGAGAGCATGGAGCGCAGTGTCTCGCTCTAGCACATGGAGGGGGCACACCCGCATTGACGAAGGCGTTTTGAGCCCCTGGGGCTGCTTGGTGCCGGGGTAGAGCTCTGAAGGGGCAGCCAGGGGTCCTTCCCTGGACTGTGGCAAAGTGCCCAAGTGAGAGCAGCTCATGGAGGGGACAGGGGAGGGGCCGGAAAGCCGAGATGAGGGGACAGTGGGAACCTGAGGGTTAAAGTCTGCAGGGGGATTTTTCTGGCGTGTACAATGGGCCGCGCACCCGTCTGAGCATGAAATCTTCCGCTATCGTCCCCAACGTGCAGATGAAGAAACTGGCGCCTGGGGAGTGAGCACGGGCTGCCCATCCCCCCGCTCACAGCGCCTCCTGCCGGCCTGAGCACTGCGCCAGGGGTCTGAAGCTGGCTTGTGATCCGCCCTGGCCTCTGCTCCCGCATCCCTGACTCCCTTCCAGGGTCGGATGAGGGCAGCCAGCAACCCTGGCCGCTCAGCCAAGAAGGCTGGGAGCGATTAGGGCCTCGCCACATTTTTTGGACAGAGGCGCCTCCTGCATTTTAATCACGCAGGGCAAGGACAGAGCAGCCCACGTTGCTGGTCTCCAGCGGAGCTGGGGCAGGATGGAGGAGAGGGGGCACACCCTCAGGACCCGGGAGGCGAGCGCTGCATGGACGAGCCGGGAGCCAGGGTGGCAGGGAAGCATGAAGAATGTGGGGAACCCTGTCTTTGGGACCTGATGGAGAACCCCCTTTAAAAGGCAGCAAATGCTTGAGACTCCACTTCCTCCCTCATTCCTTCCCGCTCGCTTCCTGCCCCCCCAGACTCTCAAAAACACAACAGCGATCTTCCTGGGTAGCCATTTAGGCCTCAGGGACGATTTCTGGTCCTGACTTCTCCTCCTGGTGGAGAGGACCTTTTTCAGGGGAGGAAAGCCTGGGTCCCCTCAGAGGGTGTGGGACAGGAGAGCTGCAAGGCTGGAGCAAGAAGGAGGGGTGGGGTCCATCTCCTGGAGGGGAGGGCAAGCCCCCCCTCCTCCCCTGGCCAAGGCAGAGCATCGGGTAGGTTAGGGGAACATGACCCCTCCACCCTGGCTGAGCGGTGGAGGTATAGGCAACAACCAGGCCAATCTGAAAGCTGGAAAGGGGCCTCAGAAAGGATCCCCATTAGAATGGAAAAATAATAGTATCAACAGTAATTCCAGCAGGTACTGAGCACTGAGCACCGTGCCTTTAATTCTCACCACAGCCCTGGGGACTGGGCCACCCCCATGGAAACTGAGGCGTGGGGAGGGTCCACGGCTTGCCCACAGACAGCAGCTGGAAAACAGTGCAGCCAGCCAGCCCACTTCTCAGGCGGCGGAGGAAAGGGAGGCCCAGAGGTGGGCAGTGAGGAGCACCAGGTCACACAGCAAGTTAGAGGCAGGGCAGGGCTGTGAGGCCTTGACTCTGGGGCTGTCTGTCCCTCTCCTTTGTTCTGCGCAGGCTCTCCGCACCCAGGAATGTGCCCAAGTCATTCCAAGGGCCTGTGGACTCAAGCTTGGCCTCATCTTCCCCAGGGATCTGGCCTCCACTTGTAGGAAGAGAGGGAGAGTGAGAGGAGGAGAGGGAGAGTGAGAGAGCGAGTCAGGTGGAGTGCGGAGGTCAATGTGGGCTGAGACCCCTGTCTTCTCTCCTCCTTTGGGTACCCCTGCCTGGACCCCCAGAGCGGGCACCCAGATGAGTCAGGCGTGCTCTCTACCCTTCCGCCCATTGCCCACCCACACTTGCCCCTTGTCCCATCCCTGCAGCCTCCGCTGCTCACTGCGCTCCAGCCACTGTGTCCTCCCTCCTGTTCCCTGATGCGCGGAACTCATTCAGCCTCAGGCCTTGCACCTGCCCTCTGATGCGCTGATTCCTCTGCCAGGGACCCTTCCCCAGAGCTTCATGCGGCTCATCCCTGCTCTCAGCTTAATGTGAGGGAGGTCTCCCCTGACGTGGAGATTCAGGACGCCGCCTCCTCCCATCGCAGACCGGCAGCTTCCTGACTTAGTGTGTTCATGTTACTCATCCTTATCTGACCCCTTCTTGTTGACGTGCCTATGTATTTATTGCCTGAATATCAGCTCCACCAGGTCCAGGATTGCCATCTACTAGTATTTTGTTCACGCCTGTGTCCTCAGCCCCATACACCTTGCCTGGCACCTGATGAAGTGAAGGCATGAGCCCCAGGGAAAGGCTGCACATTGGGAAGGTAGCTGATCTCAGGGGCATGCTGCTCATCTAAAGGTCCTGCCTTTTGGAAAGTATCCTCAGACGCCCCCTGTGCTCTCATCTGCAAAATGGGGCCGACACCAGCTGTGCCTTCCTCGCTGGGTCACCATGAGGATCAGAGGAGATTAGGCCTATGAAGCAATCAGCTCAGTGCCCAGTGACTGGTGAGTACTCTTGACTATTGGCAGTGGCTTCCATTATTATCATTATCACTAGAGGCCTAGTGCACAAAATTTGGGCACTGATAGGGTCCCTAGCGGCTGCCGGCTGCAGGCTGCCGGCTGCCAGCCGGGGCCTCCTTCCCTTCCCCCGGCCAGCCCTGCCCCCTGGTCGAACTTCTGGACAAACTCCCGGTTGAGAGGATAATTTGCATACTACCCTTTTATTATATAGGATTATTGTTATTGTTAGTCTCTTACCCTGGCTCCAGGCTTGACATCATGAGCTGCCATCTGGGGGCCAAGGAAGGAGGGCTCAAGCGGAGTCTGGCCTCAGCACCAAACAGTGTGGTCACTGCTGGCTCTCCAGTCCTCCTGGCTCCCACCTTCTGTCTTTGCTGACATGCACAGGGGTGTCCTCTCTGCCTGGCCATCCATCGTTTACCCTACAAGTCTTTTCAGGCCACCCTGTTCTCTCTGTGGGTATCCTCTTATCATTCTAGCTAGGCTTGAGGATCTGCGCTCAAAGAGGTCTTCCCTGGGCACCCTACAAAACACACTTTATCCCTTTCCCCACTGCGGTTTCTTCATGGCGTTTTTATTATCTGACATTGTGTTTTAAATTTATTTGCCTATTTGCTGTCCATCTCCCCCATTCGATTGTGAGCTCCTAAGGGCATGGACTGTATCTAAGGCATCACTTCTGAATCTCCACTGTGTACAATGTACCTGGCATACAGCAGGCGCTCAATAAATATTTGTTAAATGGATGAAGTATTGTGCCATCTAATCGAATTCAAGCATTTCTTGAGCACCTGTGGTCTATGGGTTGTGAATGTGGAAATAAATCACATTGCATTTGGTCTACAGGGAAAAGAGACATTTGGACAAATGCCACAGAAAAACGGAGCTGGGAAATTCGCCTCCAGCTCTGCAAACTTCAAGTAAGTGAGTGCAAGGAAGGAGGAGGGCAATGACTGTGTGTGAGGGCCTACTCTGTGATAGAACCTTGGACATATCATATCTGGCTCAATCCACACGGTAATTTTACAGATTAAGCAGCAGGAATTCAGAGAGATGAAAAGGTTCCGCCAAACTCAAACTCACAGCAGAATCAGAACTGGAACCCAGGTGGCCTGATTCCAAACTCTGAGTTAGAATCTACCGCGAGGCCTCTCTTGTCCAACAGAAAGAAGTTAATTAAGTCCAGCTTAAGGGGGCAAGCAACAAACAATGTGTGTATTGTTTTATATAAAATAAATTATATGTTTTTATATAGAAATACCTTAAAAGTATTTTATAAAATATATTTTTCTATCTTAAATATTATATGAAATAAAGAAATTAAATGTAATATATTATCATTTTCTCATGTAATGACCATTCTCTCCCCACCTCCCCAAAGAACCAAATCCTGAGGCAAAAAGAATGTCCCACCACAGGCCTTGGGGTTGGCCAATCCAGTGCCCACTCCCATCAGCTCCTCCCACTGTGGAGGCTGTGCAGCCAGGCTCCACCTTCCCAGCCTCCCCTGCAGCTGCGGGGCTCATGGCACAGTGACGGCCAGTGAGATGTCAGCCGCCATCAGCGGGCAGGAGGAGGACCTGCTCTGGTAATAGGGGCAGCAGCGGCCGGGACACAAGCACGACCAGGGAGCATGGACCATCGCAGCCCGAGGGAAAGGCCCAGTATCACCACCACGTCAGCCCTGACACTGCCACGCCGCTGAACACCACCCTTCAGACTGTTCCTCAGAGAGAAAAGTAAGACTGCTGTTGGAACCACAGCACTCGTTTCCTTGTTGCGTGTAGCTGAGGGCATCCCTGACGGCTACACCTCTCTGTCGAGTCCGCATGTAGTCCTTGGGAAGGCCTCATCTGATGGGGCCCTGTTCCCCCCGCTGGAACCAAGACTACTCTCTCCAGCAAGGCTATCCTTCAAAGATGGTGAAACGAAGAGCTTCCCGAACAAAGCCACGGTGGCCAGCAGAGGTGGGACGTGCCGACTGACCACTCCAGCTGCCACCCTTGCCTCATAGACTTGGAGTGGGCAGGGCTGGTTCTCCGGCGGAAAAGCAGGGGAGGGCAGCGGTGGTGGCTCTACTCCCTACGCCCCAGGATCCGTGGAGATGAGACAACTTGTTCTTGGCCTAAGCTTTCTCCCATCATTTCCTGGACCGCGGAGATATTGGCTCCGTTATCCTCCAGGCTTTTTATTGGAGAGGTGAAGAGGGGACAGCTCAGTGGAACTGTCCAGAGCGGGGTAAAGGTCAAGCCATAAAGCCCGCATTAAATGCAGTGTGCACAGGGTCCTGTGCCCGGGCCATCCCTCGCCTGAATCTGTCCTACGCATCTCATTCCTGGCTACCCTAAAAGAAGAAGACAAACCTCTCCCTCCTCAGACGCCCCCACCTTCCTTGTAAGACTTCTGAGCCAGTCCAGTTAGAGTTGAAACCCGCCTCCATCGCCCTGGTAGGTGGGTGGCTCGGGCTGTTATCTTTCCTCTCTGCACCTGTGTCTCTCTCTCGCCCCGGAGACAGAAGGACCCTCCATGGGGAGGATGGCATGAGAAAGAGTAAAGCGAGCGTGTGGCCCAAGGTGGCCCTGTGGCCAGCAGCAACACCGAGGCCCTTTCTCTGCAAACCCTTCTCGTCATTGATGTTTTTCTATCGCTCTCTCCCTCTCCCTTCCTCTCTGAAATCAATCAATAAATATATATATTAAAAATAATAATAATAATTTTTCTTGTTTTCTGAGGTAAGCCTGTAATGCTAGGAACTTCCCTCTCAGAACTACTTGGCTGTATCTCATAGATTTGGGGTTGTTGTGTGTTTACTTTCATTTGTTTCCAGGAAGTTTTTTATTTCTTTCTTGATCTCATTGGTAACCCATTCATTGTTTAATCCATTCAGCTACCCTATGTCTTTTGATTGGAACATTTAAGCCATTTACATTTAAGGGTATTAATGACAGGTACTTATTTATTGTCATTTTAATTCTTTATACCTATGTTTCTCTCTCTATTTCTTCTGATTATTACAGCAGTCCCTTTAACATTTCTTGTAATGCTGGTTTGGTGGTGATAAACTCCTTTAGCTTGATTTTTTTTGTTTGTTTGTTTGTTTGGGAAGCTCTTTATTTCACCAACTTTGAATGATAACCTTGCTGGATCGAGTAATTTTGGTTTCAGATCCTTGCTTTTCATTACCTTGACTACTTCATGCCATTCCCTTCTGGCCTGTAGAGTTTCTGATGAAAAATCATCTGACAGCCTTATGGGAGCTCCTTTGTAGGTAACAAACTGCTTTTCTCTTGCTGCCTTTAAGATCCTCTCTTTGTCTTTAATTTTTGGCATTTTGATTCTGATGTGTCTGGATGTGGGCCTGTTTGGGTTCTTCTTGCTTGGGACTCTCTGTGCCTCCTGAACTTGTGCTCTCAGTTCTGGTGCTCTGGGCTGGGGAGCGCAGCTTGGGGTTTAGACCCCAGAGTTCTCAGTGGGAACCCCAGGCCCCCAGCTGAGATATCTCTTCAGAACTTCAGCTGCTGTCTGTAGGAGCCCAGCCAGCCCTCTCGCACCTCCACACTTCCTACCTACCAGGCTCTATGTGGTCTCCACTTTCCATCCTTGGTTATAGGGTTCTCTCCAGCTGGTCTTCAGTAAGTAAGTATTCAAGATGGTTTTTTTTATATTTTAGTGGCAATCCCAGTTTGGTCCTGGGATAGTGTCAGTGTAGCTTCCATTTGAGGAGGGGAATACACCATTTTATGCACCAGTTCACAGCCATCAGATTGCCACAAATGTAAAGCCTGATAATACGAAGGGGTGGCAGGAATGCAGAGCAACGAAAATGCTCATGCGCAACCTGGCAGTGTCCTTAGGCTGGCACTGAATATACCCCACATCCCAGGAGAAGCGCTCCTCCACAAGTACCCTAGAGAAACCTCAGATCACGGGCACAGGGTGCAGGTATAAGACAGCCACAGCCGCCTCGTTAGGAATAACAGAACAACTGTCCACCCTTCCTGGGTTGAATAAAGAGTGGTACTGAGGCAATGCTCGGCAGTGACAAGAGCATGGCCCTGGTCACAGGATCTATATGTGGATTTGAGTAGATTGGAGAACATACTGCACAAGTGGGACATTGCTTACAGCTTAATAGCATATATAGGGTATCCCCGAAAAATGTATGTAAACTTTAACAGCTGGTATCTCAAGTTTAAAAATGAAATGTATTTTAATACACACTGCCTTTATAATTATTCAAAGTGTGTGTATGCATTTTTTGGGACACCCTATATTTAAGTTTTGAGTATATTTAATGTACATCATTTATGGATACATGTAAAAATGTACGTTATTTATGGATACATATGTACGGGCCAGTGGGCAAGGAGGGGGGAAAAATGAGACTGGGAAGGATGATGTGAGGGATACCAACCTTACCTGTAATCATATTTAATTTCTTTAAAAAATCTGGGACAACTTTGCAAAATGTTAACATGCAAAATGACATGTGCTCATGTGGAGTGATGGGTATAATGGGATTATATTATCCTATACAATTTTCTAATTCTTTTTTTTTTTAAAGGGTAAATCCAAAATAAGTAAAATTTTAAAAAGTTTAGAGAATGTTTCTTTGTGTTTTGTTTTATTTTGTTTATTGTTTTTTGTTTTTGTTTTTTTGTGGGGTTTTTTTTGCTAGAAAATCCATCCAAAAATATATGCATCTTTATGCAGACGGACGTGATTAGGAGGAAAATGCTCCAAACCGTTAGCTGTAGTTTTGCCTCGGGCTGGTGAGAGCACAGGCAACATCTATTTTTTCCCTCTTGCTAATATATTTTTTTCTGACTTTTCTATGAGGGACATGCTGTGCTTGTTTAATAAAAACAAACAAAATCCAGAGGGCCATGTTGGTTCTCTGGGTCACAGGCTCCTCTGAGCCTCCACGGGGTCCCAGGTTCCAAAATAGATCTGTGCTCTGACCTGGCAGGCTCATGCCTCACGTCCTGGAATGGGTGCCAGGCTCCGGCTCAGAGGCAGCCGAGCTCCCCAGGCCTGGGATAGAACTGGCGCGGCTGGTGGCCCAGGCCAAGCAACACTAGAGGGTACTTGCCCTCCACCCAGATCCCCTCAGCTTCTAGGGTGGCAGAGCTTCTGGGGCGGATAGGCCCATTATTCAGAGGGGAAACTGAGGCTAAGGTAGGTCCCCCCCCAGGAAAGAGCATCAAGTGTTGGCAACAGCAGGGGTAGCTGTGTCCGAGGCCGGCTTGGCTGATAATGGACTGGCTGCTGGTCTGCTGGGTGACTTTGGGCAAGCCCCAGAGGATCTCTGGGCCAATTGCTATGGCAGCATCAATGGAAACAACTCCGCTTTCTGCTTCACCTTTAGCTATCAGGGGGCCTGAAGGACATCTTTTACATAAAGAGATGCTTTCTCTTTCCAATAACACAGATGATGTAATGATAGCTACCCACTATTGAGCAGGTACTTACATGCTAAATACTTATATAGCATTTTCTCATTCTCCCCTCCTTTGGCGATTGTATTTTCCAACAATATCTCCCATCTCACATGCTCTTCCGAGACCTCACCAGTCTCCATCGACAAGAGGTCTATTCCTCCTCTCCCTGAACTTGGGTGGGACTCTGTGACCGCATCTGTGAGTAGAATGTAAGAGCTGACCCTGCATGATTTGTGAGGTGAGGTCACAAAAGGTCATGTGCCTTCTCCCCGACTCTGCAGATGCTTGCCCTGGGAATGTTGCCACTGTCCTAGGAGATGCTCTGGATGCTCTTACCCTGGCAATGCAGCCACCATGCTGTGAGGAAGCCTGGCCACAGAGGCTGTATGTAGTCATTCTGGCTGACAGCCCGAGCCCAGGTCTCGGATATGTGAACGGATGAGCTTTTGGATGGTTCTGGGCACTAGCCTTCAAGCTACACCAGCTGATGCCAAATGGAGCAGAGTCAAGCTGTCCCCGCTGAACCTGGCCAAAACAGGTGTCGCCATTGTTTTAAGCCACGAAGTGTTGGGGTACTTTTGTTAAAAAGCTCTGGTAACTGAAAGAACCTCGCCCACACCTTGCTCGTGAGAGACGGTTCTCTCCATTTTATAGACAAGAAAACCGAGTCTAACCTACTAGAGTGGAGTCAAGATTCAGTGCCAGAGGTCTGGGGTTCTTAATCATTAGGCCCGGGCCACAGGGCTGACCTCAGAACTCACCCTTGTGTCCCTTCTGACGTATCAGTTGTGCCGTGGCTTGGGTTTGAGGTGATGGAAATTAGAGGTGGGGACAGTTGACAGACTGTTGTGGGGGTGGGGGGGTTGGGGTGGGGACACAATGATTCTTGCTCCATAGATTCATCTCTTGACTCTTGGGGACACTGACAGATCATCCCCAGGGTTGTCAGCAGCCCAAGGGCTTCCTGCCAGGACCTCACCATTAGTGGCCTTAAGAGGTGCCCAGGTCATGTCCGCAGGGATGTGAACAGCACCGTACAAGAGGCTTTGGGTGCGCTTTAAGCTGCCAGGCTTGCAACCCTTGAGTATCACCCTGGGTGCTGAAATGCAGGGACCTGGAAAGGGAGGTGGGTCGGGACGTGCTGGGTTCTGGAGATGCAGCTAGGAGTGGGGGTGACTTCAAACTCTTCTTTGGACCCCAATACTTGAGGAGCCCCCAGCTAACAAGCGACTCTCCAGGAATGATCCGTGTTCCCTGCCTTTGTTCCCAGGAGCAGAAAGATCCGTTCTTCCAGGAAATAGATTCCAGTGTGTCGCCTCCTTCCCTGGGTGTGTTTCTCATGAGCTAAATGTGAGGTGAGGACTCTAGGCTCCACTGGGTCGGGGTGGGAAGCCAGCTCACCAGGTGAGGGGCCGGGATGGGGAAGCAGGTGGGCCGGTGTTTTATGCCCATCAATAACCCATCTCCCTTCTGGTCACTCTCCCCCAGGTTCCCATGACTCCCGTCCCCACAATCCCTTTGGGTCCCACAGGGCTGACCTCCTCCTGTTCCCAGGTGCCTGCCTCAGGTGCCTGGTGAAGGCTGTGCAGTGAGCAGAGCTGGACGAACCCAGGAGGGGCTTGTTTGGAGCATAGCAGGGGAGCAGGACATGGGGGCTGTGTCTGAGGCCTTGAGGGTTATGTCCAGGAAGCAGAGATGGCTCTGGGTGTGGGGCTCAGAATGAGGTGGGGATGATAAGTTCACCCACAGAGCACGCTGACTACCAAAGGCCCTTCCAGGCCCACCGTTGAATGTTGCCTTTGGGCACCGGCACAGGGGCTCCCTGAACTTGCCACCTGACCCCAGATGGCGTCTTTCCGGTCCCTTCTCTGGGCCCTCCCACCAGCTCCTCGTACCTGCTACCACCTTGACACATGCTGCTTCTCGTGGTGCTGGCTGGTCCCCATTTCCCTGAGAGCTGGAGGTCCCCCCCATAGCTCCTCTCCAGGCTGGACTTATGCCCAAACCCCCTGGGACACTGGCCGAGAGGCCTGTGTTTAAAGGTCCTCAGCAGCTGGACAATTTATGAACTTCCTCTAGAGCTCACCTCTGTGCGATCTCGGGGGGGATGGGGATAGAGCCTAGTCATGCTCCCCAATCCAGGAGGATGAAACTGGGCCCAAAGCGGCCGCAGCCTGCCCAGGGCCACTCAGGTCTGTGTCAGCCAGGCTTGCCCTGTTAGTGTAGCCCATAGTGACTGCACAGCACCCTTCCTGGTGCCCATCTCCAGGCAGGGAGAGCCTGGCTCAAGCATTGCATTGCATTCATTCATTCATTCATTCATTCATTCACACTTTTATTCATTCGTTCATCTGGCAGGTATTTACTGAGAACAAACTGCATATCACATGCTAGGGACAAACAGAGAGAGATGAGTCACCACACAAGTCGTTAACCTTGCGCCTTAAGAAGGGTTCACATAAAGGGAAAAGGCTTGGGCGGGGGAGGAGGGGGGGGTCTGTTTTAGAACTTGGACAGGCTAAGCGGCCTGTGTGAGCAAGTGTCAGCAATATTCACACTGAAACAATGAAAGATGGAAGAGCTTCTCCTGCCGGCACCACTTCCCAGAGGGGGTCACAGCGGCACGCGCCCCTCCAGCACGATCTTCTTGCGACAATGACGCCCTTCCACGGAGAGGTGGGTCTACAGCCCTGCCTTGGACCTGGGGAGACCCGGCCCAATGGAATGTGGTAGAAGCTCCACTGAATGGCTTGTGAGGCCAGGTCCTAAAAGGTGATATCGCGTCCACCTGGCGCCCTGGGGACGGCACCTTTGTAGCCCTGAGCGGCCACGGAAGAAGCCTGGCTGCCGGAAGCCCCTGAAGAACCCTGGGGGGAGGGGGGAGGGGTTGATGGGGGATGCCCAGGAGCTGGCAGGCGAGATGAAGAAGCTTCCAGATGACCCCAGCTCAGCCTGCGATCTCATGAGAGACCCGAGCAGACCGCCCAGCTGAGCTGCTCACAAATTCCTGATCTACAGAAACCCTGAGAGATAATAAATGGTGATTTTGGTTTTAAGCCACTAAGTTTTGGAGTCATTTGTTGGCAGCCACAGTAACGGGAAGCTGGTGAAAGGGGGCGGGGGGTAAGGGTGAGGGTGGGCAGACAATAGTGCTCTGAACAAGAGAACACAGCATATGCAAAGGCCCTGGGGTCAGAAGGGGTGCTGAAATGAAGGTGCAGAGGTCGGCAGGCCATCTCCCAGGCTTTCTAGAATTCTTCTGTTCATCCGATCTACATTTCTTCTGTGGATGGGTCATTCTGTTTCTTCTTTTGTACAAAGAGAGCCTAGTGTAATTTTAGGACTGGTGTCTATTTAAGTCTATGCAGGGAAGGAACTTACATTACATTCATTCATTCTTTCCATCAAGAGGAGTAAATGCATCACCTGTGCCGGTAGCTTCCCATCATCATCTTGACGTCCCACGAGGAGGTTTAATGCTCTCACTAGTGCACAGTGAGGAGACAGAGAATGAGGGGGCTGCTGTCCCTGCACACTGCACACTGCACACGCCCTGGGAGGGTGGGTGGGTGGGAGGGGATGGGTTAGGCTCTGGGACAAGCCCGGTGGCTACGCCTGTCCTTCTTCAGTCCAGGCCAAGCACTCCAGGCTGTGTAACCTTAGGCAAATCCCTCCTCTACTCTAGGGTTCCGTTTTTCTCTTCGTTAAAATGGGTAGATGATAACGCTGGCCTCCCTGGGAATATTGCGCAGCTCAACCTACTCAGTCCTAACGATAGGCTCTTGCTCTGGACTCCTGTGTGCCAGGCACCGTAGTAAACCCCCAACCGGTGTGAGCACGCCTCTGCCTTGCAAGGCCGGAGGTGGTGTGACTCTGCCGGTTGAGGGGGAGTGAGAACAGGGCTCTCAGCACGCGGGAAGCTCACGAATGCAGGTGCCCGATCACCAGCTGCCTTTCCTCTTCCTGCCACGGCCCAGCACACCTGGCTGAATGTTCTCCGTCCCCCGGATGAGCCCCCGGTTCGCCGCTGTCCCAAGCAGCTGCCCTGTTCAAAATTCCAACAGGATTTGGGAAAACAAAGGGGAAAAAACAATACCAAACAGCGGACCTGCCCCCGCTCTGGGAAAAGGATCAGAGAAAGCCGGAAGCAGCCACCCGGGAGAGCCCCAGCCGGCTCCTGGGCACCTCCTGCCCCACAATCGTCCGCCCGCCAAATCCTCAGCCTCATGGGGTTAACATTCCGGTGGGTTGGGGGAGGGGAGGTAGATAATGACCTTACACGGACCCTAATTTAAAATAATTATTTCTACTCACCCAGTGCCAGCACTGTTCTCACCGCCTAACGTTCACGCCCTGAGAAATGGGTGGTATTTTCCTCGGTTTATCGAGAGGAAACAGAGAAGTCGAGTGACTGGCCCGAAGTTGAACAGCGGGTAAGGCGTGGAGCCAGGATTTGAAGCGGGAGACAGATAAACAAGGACATCAACAGTCCCCCGTCCTCATGCTGAGGACTCACATGCATTCCTGGTGCGAGAGACGGGTTTACTCAGCTGATGGGTGGGGATATGGAAGCCCCCAAGGTCTCAGGGCCGGCAGCTGGGGAGCGGGTTTAGAGCCGCCGCCTCTGACTCCAGGGCTGCCTCCCAAGCTCTCCTCCCGACCCGCTACCCCCAGCTGCAGGACAGACGGCCTCTCCGGCTGTCACAGGACCTGAGCCAGGGCCACCTCAGGGCACAACGTCCCTGGCGGCCCGGCCCCGAGGGAGCCAGCTCCGTGGTGAAGCATGCACTCCCCTGGCCCCCCAAGGACGTCTGTCTCCTGAAACAGGTTGGACGGGCTGCCTCCTCCCCAGCCTCGCCCCTCTGCCCCTCCCTTGGCTCTATCCGGGTTCTTTCCCTGTGAGCCAAATGCTCCCCCGGAACTACAGCAGGAACGTGCTGGGGGGGGGGGGGGGGAGACAGCGGAGGCATGGGGTGCTGAAATTTGAGATTCCGGCCTTCGTGGGAGGAGGCGGGAAAGAGAGACAGACAGAGACAGGAAGAGACAGTTGGGTTGGGTTGGTTTTCTGCAGCAGGCGGCCTGGGGGGCGTGTGAGTCTGTGAGTGTGTGTGCACACGTCTGTGGGTTGTTTTCTTTCCTGCGCCCTCACAGGGAGGCCTGGTCCCCCTGGGTAATAAGGGCTCTGAGGCCCCTAGGCACAGCAAGGCTGGTGCACAGACAGGGTAGCAAGAGGGCCCGCGAGAGGAAGGGAGGGAAAGGGGGAGAATAGAGGTGAGGGAGAGCGGGAGCGAGCAGGGCGGTGGGCGGAGCTGAGCAGCTGTGGCATCTGGAACAAGTATAAATAGCTGTCTGGGTGGAGCTTGGCCAAACAGGGGTTTGCAGCTGCAGCGGTTCTAGGGCAGACCTGTCCACTGCTGGCCACAGCGGGGACACCCAGGCACGGAGCGGGGCCGGGGGGGTGGGCTCTGACCAGACACCCCTCACCATCACCACATCTCTGGATGCTCTCCTGGCCGGCCATGCTGCTGGGGGGCCTCCTCCTCACCGTGGCCACCCTGACTGTGGCCCAGCGGAGGGGGCAGGAGGTGAGAGAGCGCCGCCTGGCGCATCGCGTCCAGCATGGCCAGTGCAGCTACACCTTCCTGCTGCCCGAGCCGGAGGCCTGCGCTCCAGAGGCTGGGGGCACCTTCAGGGGCTCCAACAGCCTCCAGAGGGACTCGCTGAACCTAGTGGCCTGGCCTACCAAGCGGATGCAACACCTGGAGAAGATGCTGGAGAACAACACACAGCGGCTGCAGAAGGTACGGGTTGGGCCTGCGGGGGGGAGGGGGAATTGGGGGGCAGCAGTTGGCAGCTGGAGCATCCACCCCAGAGGCCTTCCCTGGGCACAGAGGGCCAGGCTGATGGGACCCTTGTCTCTGAATTACAGAGACTGAGATAATGAGGCCCAGAGAGGGGCAGGGATAAGCCTAAGGCCACACAGCAAGACTGGGCAGGGTCAGAACTGGAAACCTGACTGCCTAACTGCCCATCACTCATTCACCTGATAAAAGCTACCATGGGCCAGGCCCTTCCCGGGTGCTGGGGATTCACCAGCAAATAAACAGTATGTCCCCTTCTGGACTACTGGGGGCAGAGGCATAAAGAGATGAACAGTAAACATCTACCAGATGGTGAAGCAAAATGAAAGAGGGGGAAAGGCAAGAAGTGACCAGGGGTGGCTATTTGAGGTCAGAGAAGTCGAGAGAACCCTGAGAACAAGTGGAGTGAAGGAGCGGCCCGTGCAGGGACCTGGGAGGAGGGCCTTTACGGCAGAGGGGCCAGCGAGTGCGAAGGCTGGGAGGTGGGGACAGCAGGATGGCCAGTGCGGCTGGAGCAGAGGAGGAGGGGGACCAAGGGTGAGGGATGAGACCGAGAGGAGAGGGGAGGGCAGTCCATGTTGGGCCTTGGAGGCCTCTGGACGGACTTTGGCTCTTGCTCCGAGCACCCTGGGAGCCATTGCAGGATTCTGAGCAGGAAAAGACACACCTGAATCTGTTTGAACAGAACAGTCCGTAGGGCATAACAGGGACAGGGTGGAGGTTTGCAGCCCGAGGAGGAGGCTGCTGCAGCCACCAGGCAAGAGCGATGGAGGCCTGAAGCAGGATGGGGCTGGAAGTGGGCGTTGATGCCATTCATGTCGACAGTCAGATGCTGGTATATCCTGAAGAGGGAGCTGATGGGCTCTGCTGATGCATTGGATAGGGGGTGGCAGAGACAGGGAGCTGAGGACACCACTGCCATGTGCCCCAGGCCAGCGCCACTAGGAGCTCCTGCCCTCATTCTTTCAGCAAACACTCTGAGCTCCTACTGCGTGCCAGGCCCTAGGTCGGGCACTGAGGTGAATGAGGCAGGCTTGGCCCCGGGGCCGGCGTAGGGGCAGGAAAGGCACCCTGCAGGTCCCGAGATGGACCTGGCCAGCCCCCTGAGTAGGAGCTACCGAGGGAGAGAACAGGACCCAGGCACCAGAGACCGTCTGATCGATAGCAGGAGTGGAGAGGAGTGAACCGATTCCGGGGCCTTTTGAATGTATGAAACAGCAGACAGCAGCTTACAGACTAAGGTGAGAGCAAAGGAGGCAAGAATGTCCCCCGAGGTGCCTCTCCAAGGAGCGGGCCCTTCTTACCATGGTTTCCAGATTGTTCCAATCGTGTGCCCACACGGCAATGTTCACTCCCTAATACGTGCATATTTATTAGATAGCTATACACGTGTGCCCACATGAAGATCATAGGTGCAAGGGGTGACACAAACGGAAATGCACATCAAGTGAAAATGAACACAAATGAAAATGAACATTAAAAAGATGGCATAGGACCCTGGCCCGTGTGGCTCAGCAGGTTCGGCATCGTCCCATGCACCCAAAGATTGCCCATTCAGTTCCCAGTAGGGGTCATGCAGGAGGCAGCCAATCAATGTCTCACTTACATCAGTGTTTCTCTCTCCCTCCCTCTCCCTTCCTCTCTCTCTGAAAATCACTAAAAAAAAATCTTTTAAGAAAGATGCCATGTGAAATCATGCAAATTGAAGTTCTGGTATTTTCTCCCAGTTTCCCAAAGAACTGCCTTTTGCACACTCTGGGGGGCTCCATCCGCAAGGGAGAGGCTGCCCTGCACCTGCCTAACCAACGTGTGCCATGCACACACACACCTTTGTGCACACATGCACTTAATCTCCTGTTTCACTCCTGCCCAGACCACCCGTCTCCTCAGCCCTCACTCAGCATCTTCCCATAGTCCTCTGCCCACCTGCCCTCCCACTACCTGCTCTGCAACACCTCCAGCCTCCACCATCCCACCCTCAGGCCTCCACCCTCAGGCCCCCCTCCAGGGAGCTCTTGGCTTCACACTCTGGAGCCAACCCAGTGGGGGCTCCATGCTGCCCTGAAATCTGTGTCTTCAGGCACCTGTTTCCAGTCCCATAAAAGTTACTCCAAACCTCACCTTCCTTAGGCCTCCATCCTGAACCCCACCCATCTTCTCACCAGACCATGGGCCTCCTGCAACAAGAAATGGGGCCCAGGAGAGAGGTGCCCCTCAGCAGCCTGCCCCACACCTGCAGGCTCACCTGCGCAATCGCCAGTCCCCAGAGCCTTTCTCCAGGGGCCAAGGCCGCTTCTCCGTTCTAGGCTGTGAGCCCATCCTCTGCAGCCCCTCAGCCTTCTCAAATCAACATCCTTCCTGTGTCTCCATCCACTGCTTCCTCCCTGCTGGCCCTCCCCCTTTGTGTTTAATCGTATCCAGGCATCTTCCGTGTTTCAAAAGGAAGAGAAAGAGGAGGGAGAGAGGAAACAAGCCTTTTCATCCCACAGCCCCTCCGACTCTGGCCTGGCTTTCAGAAGCCCACATGCTCTACCTCTGCTGCCTCAAGGCCCACTTCCTCATTCCCATAAGGTCGCCTCCCACACCCCACTTCGCACATCCAATGGCCACGGCTCAGTTTTCATCATACATACTTGACCTCCTGACAAATCTAGTACCATCCTTCCAGAAGCTGTCTCCATCAGCGACCCTCATCTACAAGGCCTGCTGTTCCAGCCACTTTCCCTACCTCCACGGGCCCACCCTGACAGCCACCCCATCTCCTTCCTACCTAGACGGTCCTCACGGCCACCGTCCTGAGCTCCGTTTCCAGCCAGCCCCACAGGCTTTTATGCACAGCAGGCAGCGGGGTCCTGCTCAGCCCTAAGTCAGATCCTGCCCCTCCTCTGCCCAAACCCTTCCCAGGGCTCCCATAAGAGCAAATAGCCTTAACTCCTGGAACACCCCTCCCCCAGATACCCTCATGTCTCACCCCCGACCTCCCTCAGGTCTTTGGTTAAATGTCACCCCCTCAGAAAGGCCCTCCTTGTCCGTCCTATTGAAAACAGTCACGCTCCTGCTATCCCTCCACCTGGTTTTGGTTTTTCGCTTAGCACTTACTACTACCTGTTCTTACGAGCATTCTTTTGGTCTGTGAGCTGCCAGAGGGCAGGGACCATGTCTGTTCCGTTCACTTCTGTGTTCCCAGGGCCTGGAACGGTGCCTGGCACATGGCAGGTGCTCAATCCGAGTCTCCTGGATGCACGGTGTTCCTCCCATCTCGCAGGTTGCCCCTGCTTCTCCCCCATCCTGAAATGTTGGTGTTTCCCAGGACTTCATCTCATCTCTTGGTTTCCTCTCACCCATAGTGGCCCTGCCCTCCGGGCGGCCCCCCACCACCACTCCTGCTCACTGTCCCAACCTGCTCCTCCATGACACCAGATGGGCACCTGATGGGTTCCTGTGCCCCAAATCCATAACCCGGATGTCCCCCAGCCCCTGGAGCCCAACTGCTGGGATTCAAAACCAGTGTCTCAGCTCCAAAGTTGTCTGACACTCAGCTCTTCCCTCCCCTGCCCACTGCTCTCTCTGTTTAAGGTATCATCACCCAGCCAGCAGGCCTCTGCACCTGGGCTGTCCTTCACCTCCTCTCCCCCCCCCCACCCCCCAGGCAGCGTGTCCCATCCATCCTGCTGCTTCAGCTTCTCTCGTCAGCATCCATCCTCCCATCTACCTGGCGCTGCCCCGGCTGCTGCCCTGGTTCAGGCCTCATCAACTCCCACTTGGCTTCTCTACCCCGAGTCTCACTCTCTCATCCTCTTTGACTCCCCTGGATGCCTGGTGCTTAGGCAACACTGACTCAACCAAAGGATGGATTTAAACTGAAGGCTTTTGGGTCAGAAGGTCACCCAGCTCATCCCTTCAGCTCACAGTGGACTGTTCTCTCCCTGCGCCCATCGACCTAGCCCAGTGGTCGGCAAACTGTGACCCCTTGAGTGTGGCTCTTCCACAAAATACCACGTGCGGGTATTTTGAAACTTCGTGGACACACTCAAGGGGCCAAAGAGCAGCATGTGGCTCGCGAGCCACAGTTTGCCGACCACTGACCTAGCCTGATAATCCCGGAGTTCCCACAGGACACCGTGAGCCAGAGGTCACTGATGTAGGAGTCAGGCTGACCTGAGTTCGCATCCTGACCCTGAGCTCGCATGGCTATGGATGAGCGCATCTCTGTTTCCCCATCTGCAAAATGGAGAAGACGACAGCACGTCAGGGGGTGGCTGGGAAAACCGGCGAGGTCACTCCCATGCCACTCTCAGCCTGCCGCCGGCTACGGCCCTGCTTCGCGTAGCCCACCTGGGCAAGAATGCAGAGGACCAATGGGCCATCATTTAATCAACATAATCTCTGTTTTGAACTCCGTACCACGGGTTGGGGGAAGCTCAGTCCTGGTCAAGTCAGTCCAAGGGTGGCAGATCACCTCAGGGTTGGGAATGTCACTTGTCTACGCTGGTGTTCTCGAGGGGCCCCCCATCATGCTGGGTCTTTGGTGGGGTTCATGCAAGGGTTGGCCATGTCATCTCCTACGTGACTGACCCCTTGGGTTGAGTGCTCCCTCATGCCTTTCAGTGCTCAGGTCACTGCCAAGTCCCTCTGTGCCCGAGGAGCCGGCCACAGGTCGGGCTCATACGCCTAACCACACCTGGCAGTCGCTTTCCCCGGGTCCTGCACTTCCGGGGGTAGCATCAGAGCCTAGAAGGTGAGAGCCCAACACTGGAGCCCAACTGTTGGGATTCGAAACCAGTTCTGCCTCTTCTTTGCTGTGTGGCCCGGGGCAAGTTGCTTCACCTCTCTGAGCCTTGGTTTCCTTTCCTATAAAGTGGAGTGACAACTACCTACCTCTATGAGGTGAGGCACAGGCAGTTCTTGGTCCGGTGCCAGGTACCTAGTAAACTCTCAATACATGTTGCCCGTTTCCATTCGGCGCTCTCCCTGGAAATAGCAACATGAGTCCTGTGATTCCTGGGTCCCTCCTCCCCCCGGTTGAGACATATGACCCCTGGCTCAGTGATAGGCAGCATTTAGACAGTCACTCCTCTCCCTCCTACTCTCCCCGGCCGCGGTCAGGAAAGCTTGCTACCTTTGTGGCCATGGTCGTGACCTCCCTCTGGCTCTTCTCTGCCGTCCCCTGTACAGATAAAGAAACTGAGGCCAACCAAGAGAAGGGACTTAGCAGAGTCATGCAGCAGCAAATACCAACCTCCTTACTCTAGGTTCTTTCTCTGGCTGGAGGGTGTCAGGGAGGTGGAGGTGGCAAGATCTGAGAGACAGCTGGATGCCCCCTTCTGCCTCAGAATCCCAATTCCCAGATTCCCACTCTTCTCCCAGCATGCAACTGGCTGGTGTCCTGCCCTATGCTCAGATGTGCATAGGGTGGGGGTGCCCTGCCCTTGCTCCATCTCCCTGTTTCTTGCTCTGCTCCCCTGAGTCCCTCTCCCTTCCCCTCCTACTGTTCTTACCTTCCTTCCACCTCTCTCTTCTGCCCCAGTGACTCGTGTCCGTCAGGACTCTGGGTGGGCTCACAACAGCTCCAGCCAGGAATGTTGGGGGGCGGGGGCAGGGCTAGCTGGAGGGCAGGCTCCCCTAGCTGAGCCGAGTGGTACCGTGGTTAGTCACATGGCCTCGTGCATCCTCTGCCCTGGCCCATGCTCCCCACAGGCTCCTTCTGCAGAGGAGGAGAGTGAGGAAAACTGGGGCCACAGAGGCCGCCAGGCTCCTGCTCCCCCCGCCACCCCCCAGCACCAGAGGGCAGCACGCCTTCTTCCAGGTCTCTGGGACGCCCGGCCCGGCAGACTCTGGACTCGGAAACTGTAGGTCACTCCACTTTCTCCCTGTCCTGGTAGCAGCTGACCCTCTGTGCCTGCGTCACTGTCTGCCTCTCTCCTCTCACCTCTGTGTGCCTCTGCCTCTTGGGGTCTCTCCTGGGGCTCCCACGGTGGCCCTGTGGTTTCTGTGCATGTGTCTCTCTCACTCTCCAATTCTCTCTCTTGTCTGGCTGGTGTCTCCCTAAGTCTCTCCCTGTCATTCTCTCAGATTCTCCCCTAACCACTAGGCCATCTGCCCCCACCACCTCTACCTCCCCAGGCATCCACATGCACTGTCCACCCTGGAGGACACCCCGGCCCAATGGCCAGCGCCCACCCCTCCAGGGGGAGGCTGGAGGCTGCGCAGGAGCCTCTGACCGGGCACTGCCCCTTGCCTCTGCTGTTTGCTCCAGTTCCCTGACGTCAAACCTCAGAATAACTCAGCCCCTCGCCTGGCGGCCACCGGGCCCTGCCTGACTGGACATGGGTCAGAAGCAAGTGGGGCGGGAATGCAGTGTGGGGTCCTGGCGCAGCCTGAGACCCTCCCTCACTGGCCGGGATTTCCAGCTGCCCCGGCCTCCCCAGGCTGCCCGTAAATTCTTGGCATTTTCAGCCGTGGGTTATCCAAACAAGAAATGAATCTCGGTTGCTGAACCAAATCTCTTGGGGTTTGATTTCCTAACCTTCCCCTGGCTGCTTTCTGCTTGGGGCGGGGGGTGGGGTGGAGAAAACAGCATCTATGTCTTGGAGGAAGAGGCTGTCTTCCCGAGCAGGGAGCCTAGAAAGGCTGGCACTGATGCCCTCAGCTGAGGGATGGCCCGGCGCAGCGGCCACAGAGGCCCCGAGCACGGCTTCCCCCCGGAGCGGGTTTATTTGTTCAAGCGCCTGGCCCGGCCATCCCGTGGGGCAGGGCATGTGTTTCTGGCTCTTTCCTTCCAGCCCCAGAGCTCTGCGGGCTGGGTGTGCACAGACCCTCTCCCTCTTCTCTCCGTGGGCAGGAAATGTGAGAAAACAGCCCCTAGGTCTGTCCCCTGAGCCCGCACCTCTGGCCTCTGAGCGTTTGCTTAACCACAGCGCCGGCTCTGCAATGTCTGGAACGGACCCCGGGCAGCTCTGTGGGATCTGAGGAGGCCTGAGCGGAGGTCAAGTGGCCAGGCCCCAGTGGTACCACTGACCAGCTGTGGGGTCCTGGGGCAGCCACCACCTGCATCATTTGGTTGTCTAGGAAGTGGAACCAAAAATATTCCCTGCCTCCCAGAGAGAGCGCAGGACAAAGAAAGATGGCCAGCGTGTACTTACTGTGAGCTAGACACTGCTCTCTGTGCCTTGAGAATTATTCCATTTCATTCTCACAACAAGACTATGAAGCAAGGTTGTTTCCCATTAATGGATGGAGAAACTGAGGCACCAAGTGGAGCCATGACTTGCCCCAGGCCGCATGGCAAGGAAGGGTGAGGAGTCACACTCATACACGCCAGACACCCTCCCACCTCAGGCCTTTGCCCTTGTCTTCCCTCCTGACTGTCCACAGCGGGCCCGTCTCACCCTCTCAGCTCAGGTGAGGGCTCCCCTCCGCTCTGGCTAACCGTGCCCTCGAGCCCAACCATCACTCCCTCTTATTCTCGTCATATCACTCGTCACTCCTGGAATTTAACTGGTGGATTTAGTGGCAGTGCCCTGGAATCAGGTAACTTGCCGATTTTGTTCATTCCTGATTCCACAGCGCCTGGGAAAGCACCTAGCACGTAGTAGGTACTCAAGGAATAACTCCTGACAGAACACATGAATGAAACTCAGGGTGGGGATTACTTTGAGGAAACGTTTTTATTATTATAATATATATGGGATGTTTGAAAGAACTTTGTGTTGGTGGGTTTGTTTGTTTTTATTGTATTTTATTCCATATTCAATGAAATTCACCCTTTTAACATATAGTTTTATGAGGTGTTTTTTGTTTTGTTTTGTTTTTAATCCTTACCTGAGAATATTTTTCCATTGATTCTTAGAGAGAGTGGAAGAGAGAGGGGAAGTCAGAGAGAAATATCGATTGGTTGCCTCTTGCATGCACCCCGACCAGGGCCCAGGCTGGGAGAAGCCTGCAACCAAGGTACGTTCCCTTGACTGGAATTGAACTCGGGACCCTTTGGTCCGCAGGTCAACGCTCTATCTACTGAGCCAAACCGGCTAGGGCTGTTCTATGAGTTTTGACAAATGTGTACAGTCCTGTAACACCACCACAGTCATGATACAGACATTGCAAACTCCAAAGAGTTCTTATCACCCTTTATGGTCAGTCCTTGCCCCCAGGCCTGAGCCCCTGGCAACCACGGATTCTGACTTTTCCAGAAAGTCATATAAATAAGCCAGACAGTGTGTAGCCTTTGAGTATGCAGGCTTTGTTCACTCAGCAAAATACATCGGAGAGTCACTCAGGTTCCTGCAAGGCTTCCTTTACGTTGCTGAGCAGGGTCCATTGGATGGATGGACCCAGGTTGTTCATCTGTTCACCAGTTGAAGTCTTCTTTATTTAAATACTGAGGAGGAAAAGGTGTGAGAAGATTTCCTTGGCTCCCAACACTCATCCACAGACACTCATCCGTTCTCTTTCCGAAATCTGCTTCTTCTTCCTCAGCCCCAGCCCCTGCCTGTCAAGGCTCTTTCCCTTTCTTCCAAGGCCCTTTGCAAGTGCCCTCTCCTCAGTGAGGAGCAGGGTTTCCTGTCCCCATGTCCCAGGGTGGGGAGTGAGCTCAGAGCAGCAGAGGTCTAAATGACCAGAGGCCAACCGCTGGAGGGAGCAGAGCCAGAGCTCAAACCCAGGGCCAGCGGGGAAGGAGTAACCCAAGGGCCAAAGATCAGCCTCTTTGCAGACTGGAGGGATGCTGGGAGTCCAGGCCCTCTTTCCCCATCTTAGCCCTAAAAATGTGCCAGCATGAGGGTGAGAGAGCAGGGGGAGGTCTAATGGTGGGGTGGGAAGAAGCTGTGGCCGATCCCATCACCTGCGGGTACCTTCATTGGGATCCCTCCCCCACCCTTTCAGCCGGCTCCTGAGCCCTGGTATAAACCCAACCCCCACCACTCAGGCTGACATCAGTCACCAGACTCTCACCTTGGCCATACTGGGCCCATCTGGCCTGCATTACCCATCCCAGAACTCGCAATGGTGGGTGGGTGGGTGTGGCAAATGAGATAATGAGCCCCAGCTGTGGGTAGGCTTTGTCCCACTCAGCCACTTGCAGCCAAAGGACCAGTGAGAGACCAATGAGGGAGTTCCTGTCACTCAAGATGACCCTCAGCTACCCTGAGATCCTCCCCAGCTCTGTAGCCCGGGGGAAGCCCCTGAGCAAGGAGCCTTGGAACCTAGCCCACCAAGTAGTGACCTTGGGCAAGCCTTCTGGGCCTCGGTTTGTCCATCTGCAGTGAGAGGCTTGGGGGATGCCTGCAGAGGCCTTAGGGCAGGAATGGACTTGCTGCCTGAGAGTGTGGGGCAGAAGCTCAGGGCCTAGGAGTCCTGGGGGTGGGGGGGTGCACAGGATTCAACAGAATAGGTTATATTTTTTCTTGAGCGTGGAAAATACACTTTTTTGTATTATTTATTTTTTTATTGGATTATTCTTTATGCTTTTTTTTGTATGTGTGAAGTACACCATAATAATGTTGTTAAATTTTTTAAGGTGAGGGTAAGAATGGAGGTGAGAAAAGGGAGACAATTTGCTCAAGAAGTTATATTGTTGAGGGGACCAGAGAAATTGGAGGCATAGTTGAAGGGATCGGGGGGGTCCAAGATTTTTTTTCTTTACTTTTAATTTTTATTGATTTTTAGAGAGAAACAAAGGGAGAGAGAGAGAGAGAGAAACGTTGATCTGATCAGCTGCCTCCTGCACACCCCCTGCCAGGATGGAGAGCCCACAACCAGGGCATGGGCCCAGGGAATCGAACCGGTGACCTTTCGGTGCACAGGGCAATGCCCAACCAACTGAGCCACACCAGCCAGGGTTTTCTTCACCTTTCACATGGGAGCTGTTGAAGCATGTGTGTGTGCTGCAGGGGACCGTGGGCTGGGGGCTGAGGGTGCAGGGAAAGAAGGGGGCGCCGAGGGGACAGGGGCTTGAGGAGCTCAGAAGTGCTTGTCTCCCTGGTGCTCAGCCCACTTGGTGACCTCTGCACTCAGGGTCCTCCCACTTGAGTGTCAGACCCACCCGGAGGGCTGGTGCCACCCCAGAGTTCCTGGTTCGGTGGGTCTGGGGTGAGACCTAGAAATGTGCATTTCTAACGAACTCCCTGGGGATGCTGTTTCAAGGGCCACACTTTGAGAACCACTGTTGTAATCAATACCAGTGCGCCCAGATGCACCCTCTTCTGGATTTGACCTTGCACTACAATAGAAGATGCTCCTTCAAAAGCACGCTGGGGAGGGAATGGGAGCAGACAATTGAGATGGCAGAGGGGAGAAGAGATGAAGGAGGAAGCAGCCAGAGCCTGGGCCCCCAGCCAAGGTTACCACCTCTCTCTGGGGAGAACCAGTCTTCCCAGGCGCCCTGGGAGCTGCCCTGTGGGACCTCCGGGAAGACTGAGGGAGGAAAGAAGCTGGGAGTGTGTGTGTGGAGGGGGCGGGGGGCGTGGCAAGAGGCCAGCATGTGTGCAGAATGGAGAGGGAGTGCAGGAGGGGCCCTGGGCCCTGGGACACGCGTTCACCTTTGCAGCTTGATCCTGGTGTCTCTGCCAGCCCAGCTCCTCCTGCTCTTGGGGGAAAGGCAGTCCTGTCAGGAAATGAACATTACCTTGGGGGATCCCAGAACTGTCAAGCTGGGAGAACCCTTGGAGACAGGCCAGCTCAGCCCTGTGTGGCAGATGGAGAGGGCCAGGAAAATAAAAGTCCAGTTTGGCAGATGGACCTGCAAACTCTTATACGAGGAAAGATGTGTCCCACTCTCTGCTGCGGGCTCTCCCCTAGGAAGCTGGGTAATGGGCATGACGGTGGGGGCTGTGCTCTGACCCTGGCTGCTCCCCCTTTTCTATCAATTCATTGAACACTTATTTATTGAGCACCCAGCATGCGATAAGCATTCTGCTAGACATGGAGAGAAAGCGGTGAGCAGGACCAAATTTCTGGCTTCGTGGAATTGACATTCCAAGGGTAAAGCAGGCAATAGACAGAGAAATATGTAATATAAAGTCAGAGATTGATAAGTGGTAAGAAGAGACCTGAAACGACATGAGGGAGTGAGCCATGTGATGAGGATGGTGGGTAGAGACTTCTCCATGCAGAGGGAACAGCACATGCAAAGGCCCTGAGGTAGGCACACGCTTGCTGTGTTGGAGGGATGTCACAGAGGCCAGTGCCTTTGGAGCGAGGGAAGAAGTGAGGACTAAAGAGGAAATCAGAGTGGCGGCAGGAGGCCAGGTCATGCGGCAAGCTGCAGGCATAGCAGACTTTGCCTTTCCCTGTGAGTAAGGAAGGAACCTGGGAGAGGGTTGAGCGGAGGGAGCATGTGATCTGACTTAGTTTAACAGGATCCCTCTGGCTGCTGAGTGGAGGATGGACTAGGCAAAGAGGGACAAGAGTGGAGGCCGAGAAGCCAGGGAGAGAGCTGCTGGAATAGTCCAGGCGGGAGGTAATGGTGGCCTGGCATGGCAGGGAGGTCTCTGCTGGTTGTTCTATGTCCTTCGTGGAGACATATGAAGGGGCAGGAGCCTTCCCCCCGGCCCCTCGCCCATGACCCCGCCCATGGTCTCCCCACAGCTAGAAAGGTACATCCAGACGAACTTGAGGTCGCAGCTGGCGCAGGCAAGGCAGCACGTGGTCCAGAACCAGACGGCCGCCGTGCTGGAGCTAGGCACCAGCCTCTTGAACCAGACCACCGCCCAGGCCCACCGGCTGACTGACATGGAGGCTCAGGTACCAGGGGGTGAGCGGGTGGCATCAAGGGGCCTGCGGCCAGCCAGGCTGGCTCACAGCCCAGGTCATCTTGCCTTGACCTCTGTTCCTGGGTCATGTCAGGGCCTCCTCTGGGCCTGCATCCTCCTGGGGCCCCTCCTGATGACCCTGTCCCAAAATTGCCTCCCACCAGGCCACGAGTCCTAGGGGGGACACTGGCTCTGGCTCCTGGGCCTCTGTGACCCTAATGCTCAGGTCTGTGCTGGGCACTGGGCTGAAGGGGACAGCACACTCCGCTGCCCTCAGGGGGCTCACAGTGCTCCGGGGGAGATGGGAAATAAACAATTTATTAGACCTCAGGGGGCCACTGACTGATTGAGGAGAGAGCTGTATAAATGGGAGGGTGAGTACAGAAATGGATGAAAAGGTGACTGACAAATGGGCATGGTTTGTTGAAGCCCTACTATGTGCCAGGCACGGCTGGAGGGGCCCGGTACTAGTTTATAGCATTAAATAAAACAGGTATGCGTTCCTACCCTCATGGAGCTTCCTTTCTAAGGAGGTTCATGAACATAAACAGGATAAACAACATATATGTGTCAGGTGGTGATAGTGCTAAGGAGACAACAGCATGGGTGAGAGCAATGGGAGTGTGTGGTGGCAGAGGCCAGCGGGGTGAGTTGCAGGTTTAGACCGTGAGGCCAGGAAAGCACCACTGAGCAGGTAGGATTGGAGCCTTTACTAGGAATGCAGCCCAGACTGGGAAAACAGCATGTGCAAAGGCCCAGAGAGGGGACCAGGCTGACAAGCTCCAGGAACATCAAGAAGGCTAGTGTGACTGGAGTGGCAAGGGAGCAAGTGGTGGGCCAGGGGTCAGAGAGGCGAGAGGGGCAGATGGATCACAGGCCCCCTCCAGAGGGTGAGAGCTGGGCTTTCTCAGTCAGGATGTGGGAGCCACGGAAAGACTTTGAGCAGAGAGTGGACTGTAGGGGACAAGGACAGGAACAGGGAGCCCAGGGAATAAGCTGGCACAGGACACAGGGTGAGAGATGACGAAGACCAAGCCAGAGTGGGGTCCATGGACAGGGAGGAGAGTGGTCAGTAGCCATGTGGAAGATGGAGCTGATGGGACTCGCTGATGGATGAGATGTGGGGGTCAAGCCTGAGCAGGGGGAATGGAGCTGCCATGTGCAGTGATGGGAAGAGCAAATTTAGAATGAAGATCATAAGCTCAGTTAGGGCCTGTGAGTGAGTGAATGAGTGAATGAATGAATGAACAACCACGGGAACTAACTACAGGGAGGGTGAAAACAGATCAGCAAGTTTTAGGGATGGCAGAGCCCGTGGGCAGGTGGGCAGTTGCTGGGAAGGCCTCCTGCAGGGCTTACGTGGCCCCCGCCCCTTCCTGCTCGCCGAGGCAGGTACTGAACCAGACATCAAGAATGGAGATCCAGATGCAGGAGACCTCACTGTCCACCAACAAGCTGGAGAAGCAGCTGTTTCTACAGGGCCTTGAGCTCCACCGGCTACAGGACTACAACAGGTGGGCGCTGCCCCCGGGCCAGCAGAGGGGCTGGGGCCCAAGCTGAGGGCCAGGGCTGGGCTGGAGCCAGGGCCAGGGTTGGAAGCTGGATGTGGGCTAGTGCCTGGGACAGGGGCTGGGACAGAGCTAGAGGCCTAGATTAGAACTGGAGTGAGGCATCATTTGGGGGCTAGGGCTGGAGCTAGAGCTGGGGCTAGGCCAGGGCAGTGATATGGACTAAAATGAGGGTTGGAAACCCATCTGACCTTGGAGGGAAGGTGGACACGGGGCTGGACTGAAGCTGGAGCTGGGGGCCAGGCAGGTACAGGGCCTGGGTGGGGACAGGCATTTTCCTGGAGCTCAGAGCACCCTGACTCTTTCTTTCTCCCTCCTTCCTTCCTTCCTTCTTTGCTTCCTCCCTTTCTTCCTTTCTCCATTTATATTTTGTAAATTTTTAACAGCTTTATTGAGCTACAATTTATGTACCATACAACTTACCCTATAAATCTTCACTTGATTTATTTATTTGTAAAAAAAGATAATAATAAATCTGATCCCATTCACCAATTTCCCTTCCCAGAAGCAAGCACAGTTAGTTACCAATTTCCTGTCTGCATGGTAGAGAGTCTCTGCATTTATCAGCAAATACGTATGAGGGAACACCCTTCAAATTACAAAGAAAAAAGAGTCATGGGGTACAGCTGAGGCAGACATCCAAGGCTGATTTCATCTCAGTTTCGAGCTGAGTAGAGAAAAAACTGCCAGGGCCAGGGTGCTGGAGGAGGCAAAACGCACACACAGAGGCCGCCACAGGCCTGTGTACACGGCGAGGTGTTATTGTTGCTCATGTGATGGGTCAAGATAAGGCCGCGAGGACCGCCCAGCCCCCTCTGATCTGGGTGCAGTTAATGACAGTTTGTCACCTTCTTATTCTTACCCTCCCACCCCCAGGTGGGGCAGGGCAAAGACTGGGATGCTTTCCATCACTCTGAATTGGCACCAGGTGCCTAGAAGTCAGTGCAGATGGATGGCGTCAGTTAGCTCTTGGCCCTTGGAGATAGCTAAAAGTCTAGAATCTGAGTGAGCCCAAATTCCCTCTCTTCCTGCAACAGAGGTCCTCAAACTTTTTAAACACGGGGCCAGTTCCCTGTCCCTCAGACATTCCACACATGCTCACTGTGGGCCCGGGACGAGTCGGCTGCTAAACAGGACAGGCAGCAGCAGCAAAAACACCCGGGGGGCCGGATAAATGTTTTCGGCGGGCCGCATGTGGCCCGCGGGCCGTAGTTTGAGGACCCCTGTCCTGCAACATAATTAGGGACCCAGGGGAAATTCCCTCTGCCCTGGCTGGGCTTAGTGTTTTAGCCTGGAGAATGGGTCAGCATGACCTCACATATAAGAAAATCTCTCCCTTTCCCTTTCCCTCAGCCACCCACCCACCTGCAGCAGAGGGCACCACTGTTCCTAGTTTTTTGTGTGTCCTCCCGTCATTCAACCAACAATATTTGGGGGAGAGGGGAAGGCATTATTTTTTGAGCTCTTACCATGTGTCAGGCACTATTTATAGACCCAGGGGTTAGAGAAGTGAACAAATAAACAAAAATCCTAGTCCTGGTAGAACGGACATTCTAGAAGCTGGTGTAAGAAGGTTTCTTATAGATGAATATTTAATGTGTGGATATAAATATGTATGAATTTTGCCCTACTGAAACCCAAACGTGGCCGCCTACTCTTTTGTACCTTGGTTTGGGGATTGGCTGGTTTTCCCAGTGACCCTGGAAATGGTTCTATAAGTGCATGACACCCCTGCTCATTCTCTTCTCCTGTCCCTGCATTTATTTCCACGTCCCCAGTTAATGGGTGTTGAGGTTGTTTCCAATTTCTGGCAGTTGAGCCAGTGATGCGATGAACAGCATTCCATGTCTCAGATCTGTGGGATAGCATGCCAAACCTGGAAGGGATGCGTCAAAAGCCTCTTTCTTTCAAAAAATTTTTTTTCCAACTCATGACAAAAAGGCCTCATGCTTGTATCACCAGACAATAGAGACCTGTGTAAAATGAAAGGGAACGCCGGCCCCCTCCCCCAGCCCCTCTCCCTCCCCCTCCCCCATCTCCATCCACTCAAGCCCACTCTGCAGCAGGAACGGCGCTTAGTGGATTCTTTCGCTTTTTCTTTCGCTTTTTCTACCACGCAGGCAGGCACCACCGCGTCCTGCCACGTTTTTCCGCGCCTTTTCCTATAAGTTCACCTGCAACCCTCCACATTTACACTAATGCTTTTCTTCTTTCTCTCTCTTTTATTCTCCCGCGTGTGGGGTTACACTAGAGGCATTGGTGTGCCTGGGGCATTCCTGGCCAAGTCCTGGGCATCCTTCCATCCTGTGCAGGTGATTCTGCCTCCTCCTCTTCGTGGCTCCCGAACATTTCCAGGAACAGCAGACAGAACAGACTCAGCCAGCCTTGGCTGCTGGGCACTTGGGCTATTTCGTTTTACTGTCACCACAACGCCCCCGACGGCCTCTGCTCCTGGACGGTCCTTCCTGAGCGGGGACTGCCGGGCCAAAGGCCAGCAGATGGGGATTTGATCGTGGCTACTGGTTCCTGGCATGTTCCTCCCAGCCCCACCTTTCCCTCTGCTGGACCCAGCTCTCTCTCACAGGACTGAGTCTCTCTCTCCTCCATTTCTCACTCTGGGCCACGGGCCTCTGAGCTTTGCAACTCTGGCTGGATGCTCTGCCTCTCTGAGCCTCAGCGCGGGTCTGTCCTGCTGAGTCACCGGGGCCCAGGGGAAAGCGTCCAAGTGTGGCTGCCCGTGGGGAAGGCGGGCTCACCCCTGTGCCCCCGCCCCGGCCCGCCCCGCAGCGCGCTGGAGACCCGGCTGCGAGCCCTGGAGACACAGCAGCAAGCGCAGCTGGCCAGCCTGCGCCAGGAGAAGGAGCGGCTGGGGAGCCTGCTGAGCCGCCAGAACGGCGCCCTCGCCGGCCTCGCGCGCAGCCTGCGCGCTGCCAGAAGCAACTCCAGCCTCCTGCTGAGGCAGCAGGACCGACTGCTGGAGTCCATGAAGCGCCTGCTGCGCACGGTGGCCCAGGGCCCGCGTGAGCAGGGTATGCCCGGTGCGAGAGGGCGGGGGTGGGGGTGGGGGGGATGGGTCAGATCCTGCTTACCCTCCCTGTTCATTCCCCAGCCTTGGCCTCGAAGCCACCGAGGGAAAGGCCTCACCCCTCTCCCACCACCTGTGAAATAGAAATAACAGCAACGAATAATAATACTGGTGACCACAGTCCTAACAGGAACCAATCCAGACTCTTCTCCCTGGCTCCACGAGGACCCCTGGGCATGCCCCTGTCCCTCTCTTGTCCTCAGTTTCCCCGTCTGTTTAATGGAAATGGTGATAATAACAAGGGCACCACCAGCTTAGATGAACAACTTTGGATTTCAGGATTCCCACTTGCTGGGTCTCAGTTTCCCTACCTGTAGAATGGGGAGGTTAGACTCAATGTTCCCCCAAAGGCTTCTCTCATCCTAACACCCTTGCCCGTGAGCCAACGAGGGCCAAAGAGAAGTAAGGTGGCACCTCTGGCCCTGACTTCTGAGAAGGAGAACAGTGCCTGGGCCTGCGCCTCAGTCCTCACCGGCTCCTTCTGACGGGTCCACCGGGGAGGCCAAGGCGCTCCTGGTTCCAGTCCAATCACTCAGTCAACAAACACTTCCTGGGCGCCAGGCCCAGTGCTGGGTGCTGGGCAGACAGCAGTGAACAAGGTAGCCATGGCCTGTGCCTCGTGTCAAAGTGCCCACCCCACCCCGCACCCGTCTGTGTGTCTCTGAGGAAAGGAGAAGGAAATGCCTGTTTGTTGAGTGCCTACTCTGTGCCAGATGCTCTGCGAGTCGTGTTCCTGAGCTTTGCAGACCATGGAAGGCCTAAAAGGCTGTGCTAGGAAAGGGAACTTTACCGCGAGGGCAGCTTGAACAGCTAGGACTGTTTCAGGAAGCTTGATTAGGGCCATGGAGTGGAGGATGGCTTGGTGAGAAAGACCCAGGAAAGGGTTCCTACTGCCTCCGGGTCTCCATGGGGGAGGCTGAAAGCCTGAGAGCACAAGGAATCTAGCTATAGTGTTGGGCGCCAGGCACTGCGGCTGGCAGCTATTTGGGGACAGGATGGCATCATGGCTCCATCTAGGTCGGGCAGACCCTGCGGGGTGGGGGGTAGAGACCTGAGGAAGCCATGGCAGAAGAGGCGGATGCCTTCCAAACCTTGAGATGCAAGGTGACCCGAACCCATCACCAACCAGCTGGTGCGTCGCCCGGCATCTGCCCAAGGAATGTCCATGCTGGTGGATGCAGGGCCTTACTCATTTCATCTGTGATCTAGGGAAAACTGCTTCTTTCTCATACCTGCCCCAGCTCCAGGACCAGGGATCCAGGTCAAGTAGGAGGCCAAAACAGGAAGTCCTGCCCCCTGGTAGCCTCCTGGTTCCTCATGGGTGAGGATACCTGTCTATCTGGAATTTTAGCCCATCCTTGGATAACCACCTACCTAGAGATTGGATTCTGAAGGACTGGTAGATCAAGCCTATAATTGGATCCCTCTCTAAAAGGAGGCAGAGAGGGGGATTTTAATACCTTTCTATTGGTCAACAGTCACTTTTTTTTTTCAGGTCAGGCTTGAGGCCCCCAGGGTGCTAGTGGGATTCAGTCACTGATGTTCTCCTGAGGGAAAAAGTATGGGCTTCTAAGACCAGTGGTCAGCTCACAGTGGGGGCATGATGGGGTGCCCACCTCCAGGCTGCAGGGATATCCAGGGGGAAGGGGTAGCCTGTGGAGGGGACTCTGAGCCTCCCACCCAAGGGAGTGCCAAGGACAAATCCCTCCTCATGTGTCCGTCCTTGGTGACTCTCTCGGAGCCAGCCTTGCCCTACTCCTCTCAGGTTGATCAGACAACCAGAGCTTTCTCTGGCCTCAGACCCGTTCGCACGGTGTGAGTCATTTCCCCTCCCAGCCTCACTCAGTTCCCCTCACTGTGCCCTGTTCCCTGCACACACCAGGACTGTCCCCACCTTGGAGCCTTTGCATATGCTGTTCCCTTTGCCTGGAACACCCTCTCCTGTGCCACTTGGGCAACGCCTGCTCCTTACCCAGGTCCCAGCTCACTGTCACTTCCTCCAGGAAACCTTCCCAGGTCCGATTCATCTCCCTGTCCCCAGCCCCTCCCAACCAGGAACCTGGCACCGAGCAGGCAGGAGTGCCCACCTGGCCTCTTCTCTCTCTCCTTCGCTCACCTGCACTTGTTTTTGCTTTGTCCAGTTGCAGCTGAGCGGGTGTTCCAGGACTGCGCGGAGATCCAGAGCTTCGGGGCCAATACCAGTGGCGTCTACACCATCCATGTGGCCAATGTGACAGAGCCCAGAAAGGTTAGGGGGCTCTCGGGGGGCTGGGGCTATCAGAGGCACTGAGCCAAGGGCTTCGCAGACAAATCCTCCTCCCTCATCAACTGCAGGCCTGTCCAACATCTTAGATTCCAAAGAAGGTGAGGTGGCCCTTCCTTCTGGAAAAGAAGGGGTTCACACAGAAGTTCCCAAGTTGGAAGTGCATCCTTCTCCTGCATCTTCTCCAGAGATGCCTTTAAGTCGGAATCACAGGAAATAGTTCTATGTTGGTTAAGGTACTGCTAGCTGATGTAACAAACAACCCCTGGAATTCCAGGATCTTAACACAAAGAGGTTTATTTCTAGTTGACATATAGTCAGTGGAAGGCAGGAGTGGGGGCTCTCTGCTCCACTGGGAAGTTAGGGACTGTCTTCAATGAGTGGCTCCCAAGGTTGCCCTGAGCTTTGGGACCCAGTTATCAGAAGGGATGGAGCGGGGGGGGAGGGGAAATCAAGGGAAAGTGTGGAGGTCAGGAGGGAAGGCTTGGGGCCAGGCCCAGTAGGGGAAGGGTATGAGGAACAGTTTGCCAGTCTTCACACTTCATACTTCCCTCTTCCATTTCCTTTCAGCCCTTCTGAGTATATCGAGGAGAGTGGCTCAGTTTGTTTCCAGATTGTCTTTAACACACCTGCCAGAGTCCCCTTTTAGCAAAGAAAGACCAGGCTCTCCATTTCTAGCTAGAATTTCATAACACATTTTTTTCATTATATTTATTTGAAATGAATCTGAACAAAGACAAGTGTTATTAGTTTTCTACTTATGGTCCTGATAAGAAGTCCTTTTAAAGTAAACCTTCTATATGAAATTAAATAAATTGAGCTTTGGTGGAATTTGGGAAGGTGTGAATGGCTGAAATTTGGGCAGAGGGAAGAGCTGGCCTGGGAGGCAAGAGATCTGTGCTCAAATCTCAGCTTTACCTTAGACTCACTTGCTTCGAGCAAATCCCTTCCCCTCTCTGGGCCTCAGTTTTCCTCCCTGCACCCTCTGTTATCCTCACAACGATGCCACTGTCTTCTCTCACTGAGCAGGCCTTTACCATCTCAGAGCCTCTACTCCTGCTGCTCCTTCCACTGAAAATGCCAGGCTCATCTCTACCTGACAGGCACATTATCAACCAAGGCCCTGTTCCAATGCCACCTCCTCTGGGAAGCCTTCCAGGATTTTCCAGTGACTCCCTTTTGAGGGCTCTCCTTGTAGCTGCCCAAATGTTTGTCATCAATAGTCTGCCTGCACTATCCTAGCCTCCTCCAAACCAAGTCAGATGACAAACTGAGGGTCAGTGTACATCTGATCTGTCTCTGACTCTTCTGACCCAGGGCCAGGCACCAAGTTTATCTTCATTGAACAATTAACATGTAATGAACTGGAAAAAAATAATATGTGAACAAAGTTTAGACTGAACGGTGTGATTGTCATAGATGGTAAGCATTTTGAGAGACAGAACTCTTTCTGTCTTACCCATATTGGCATCCAGTGCTTTGAATGGAGTCCGGCCCATAGGACGTGTTCAGAAAACATTTGTCCACTGAATGGAATAGCATTTCTTGAGTCTATACAGTGTGCCAAGCACTTTACACTCATCAGCATTACCTTACAGCAGCTCAGCAACAATAGCGAGTGAAAAGCCTGCATTTATTTAGTTCCTAGTGCATGCGAGGCTCTGTTCT
Organism: Myotis myotis; assembly: GCF_014108235.1. Taxonomy (NCBI): domain Eukaryota; kingdom Metazoa; phylum Chordata; class Mammalia; order Chiroptera; family Vespertilionidae; genus Myotis; species Myotis myotis. The sequence continues at coordinate 548,790 of NW_023416366.1, forward strand.
GTAGATGATTCATCTCATTTAATTCTCACAACTACCCCAGTTTGCAGACGAGAAACTGAGTTGCCAGGAGGTTAAGGTATTGATACCCCATTTTACAAATGAGGAAAGAAAGGCTCTGAGAGGGCATCACTTGCCCTCTAGAAAAATAATGACAATGGGAGGGGAATTTGAACCTGGGTCATTCTGATGCCCTTGACCACCAGGCTCACCTGTTGTTATGTGAGGTTCTGTTGGCCAGATCACGCTTGAGCTGGCCCACACACCTGGCATCTGGCTGCCTCTGCGGACTCCCAACCCCCTCTCCCCACCAATTCCCTCAGGTTTTCTGTGACATGGAAGCCAATGGAGGTGGGTGGACCCTCATTCAGCGCCGTGCGAATGGCAGCGTGAATTTTCAGCGGAACTGGAAAGATTATAAGCAGGTAACGTTGCTGCCTTGAGGAGGGGCTTTTCAGCCCTGAAACCTGGGGTGGCAGGCGGGTGTGGACAGGGGAATGGTTTGTCCTTAACCTTCCAAAAAAAAAAAATAGCCCACCCCAAACCAAACAACTTCAAACAAACTTTCCCCTGCACATTCACTTTCAGGGACTCTATGCTCTAAATTTAGACCTTCTTTCTGCAATAATGAAACTTTGACTCCTTTTTGTTTTAAATTTTAGAAAAGATGACGTATATATAGTGCTAAAAAAATTTGAATACTACAAAGAAAGGGAACATGAAAACAGCAATCTCTCTCTCCCACTACTGGCTGCATTGCTTAAGTGAATTTCCTTGTCTTTGTACGCATAGGTAACCACATCTGCAGGAGAGAACCTGTAATGTGGAATTGCTGGCTCAAAAACCAGGTGCATTTTACAAGATAAGAAGTAGAGCTCAATTGTCTTCCAATTTTTAAAATTAAATTATGAATAAAGGATTTCTGGCAAGCTGGCTGAAAAGCTCTTCTAGTTTTCAAAAGCAAAAGAAATGGACAAAGATACCCACAAGGAAACACAACAGTATTATTTTTTGTGCCTGCTTGCTGTCCGTTGGATAAATGCTTAAATACCAAATTAAGCTATGAGTATTCTTGAGTCTATTTGATTTGAAACAGTCATTAAAATAGCAAAGATATACAGGGTGCTCAGATCCAGAAATACAGAAAAGAGTGCTGCAGATTAACCATTACACGAATCAGCTGCACAGCAAGGCTAAAGTGGGGAGTGGGGCTTAGGTGCGCCTTGTCCTTGGTGCTGAATTAGTGTTCTAGCTGAGGACATTGATTTCTTGTCACCCTAGAAACCCGTGACTCCCTTTTCTTTACATGTCTATGTTGCTGGAATTTTGTAGTTGCTGCCATGTCACTGAACAGAGTTTGCTCTATCATTTTTGCAGTTGTTTAAAATCTTTAATTTTTAAATTGAAACTTAACCTAGATGCACTAAGTGCACAAACCTTAAGTGTAAAAGTCAGTGCATGCTTACATAGGTGCTCGTCCATGTGACCACCATTCAGATATAGATATAGGACACCTCCAGCACCCCGGAAGCCCTCCGTGGGCTCCCCTCTCCGCCCCAGTCAGTACTCGCCCAAAGGAAGTTGCTATTCTGACTTCTATTAACACAGATTAGTTTGACCTGTTCTTAAACTTAATAGAACGTGATTCAATTATTTTAACAGACTTTTGTAATTGCAAAAGTCTTCGTTTTTTTGCTCTAGAAGTTGGGGAGCTCCCCTCTCTCCAGTTCTGCCACACTGTACTTTATGAACTTGAGCATTAGGCCAAGTGGTTTTGGATAAGTGACCCCAGGCCCTGGCTCAGCCCAGCCCCTCAGCCTGGGGCATAGCCTCCCTCCTTGGCATACAGCCCACCCTGACCTTCATCTTCTCCTAGGGCTTCGGTGATCTGGCTGGGGAGCACTGGCTGGGCAACGAGTTGGTGCACCATCTCACCAGCAGGGCAGCCTACTCTCTGCGTGTGGAGCTGCAAGACTGGGAAGGCAACGAGGCCTATGCCCAATATGAGCGTTTCCAGCTGGGCAGTGAGGGGCAGCTGTACAGGTGGGCTCAGGGCCCAGGCTGGTGGGTGGACTGAGGACCCTGGGCTAGTGGCTGCAGAGTCTGCACCAAGGGTCAGTCCCTGGGCGTTTCCTGTTCCTACCATCTGTCCCCCATTTGGGCGCACGTCACGGGATGTGGAGGCGGCTGGTTAGCACTCAGCACATCCCAGCCACTGGGTGGGGTGGAGACTGTTGCTGATGCTGTCATCTCGTGAGCAGGAAGGGCCTTCCAAGGTCAATCACCCTAAGGCAGTCACTTTACAGAGGCTCAGACTTCCCAGCGTGCCCTGTGCTACAGGATGAGACGGAAAGGTCCCTGGGCTGGGAATCGGGGACCTGGGCTCATTCTGCCTCCAACTCACTTTGAGAGCTTGGATGAGTCAAGGTTCTGGCTTCTCTGCACCTCTGCTTTTTAACAGGATGGGCTTGAATATGAGCATATTTTAAAACTATCGAGGCCTCCCTCCATCAGCCTGGTTCTTGGCTCTGTTTAGGAAAATGAATGAGCATTTATTGGGCACCTACCATGTTCCAAGCACATTACTCTAGTTAACCTCCCACAACACTCTGAGCTAAGCATGGCTGTACCTCTTTGAGTGATGTGGAAACTGAGGCACTGAGGTGATGCCTGTAATGGGTGGGCATTCTCCAAGAGAGAACAGGAAGGACATCCCAGGCAGTGGGATGTTTGAAAAAGACAAAGAGAGAGTTGCCATTTGTTGGCCACAGACACCTGAAGCCTGAGCAAGGCTCTTTCCAAGTCTGCTGAGATGACCAGGGAGCGTCCCCACTCATTCAGGAAAAGCTTAGGAGACCGGGGTGGAGATCCTGGAAAGCACAGTGGGGCCTGAAACTGCCAAAGGAGGGCCAGGAGGAAAGTGACAGGGCAGACACTAGTCCCTGTGCAACCACCAGACAGGATCAGCCAGCTGGTAAGGTTAGGAGGATGCCCATAGGAAAGTCCAGAGGCAGCAATGCGTTGGCAGTCAGCAGCTGGGGCATGGGCATCAGGGGCAGGAGAGACACCCTTATTTGTCAGCCACAATAATGGGGGCTTCTGGAGTCCAACCCTAAGGAGAAAGTGGCCATGGGGAGGGGAGGGAAGAGGCACAGACAAGACACCAGGCGCGCACACACAGACACTGGGCACACGCCTCCTAGAGGCACTCACCGCCCAGGCCTGACTACAAGAAAGACAGCCATTCACACGTGCAGGACTCACCACACCCCTGGGGTACATGCAGAGCGCAATATCACACAAGTGCATAGCTACACAAACAGGACAGACACACCCGGACACGCGTGCAAATGTCCCTCCACAGAAGCCCTCGCAGGTAAACATGCACAACCCCAGGCACAAAGGCAAATTTCCAAGCACACCCTGGACCCACAATAGATATTCTAGCACAAACTCAACACACACACACACACACACACACACACACACACACACATACACGCACACACGCATGCATGCACACGCTAGACTGGAAGAAGGTATCACACTACAGACACATAGACCGGTATGCAGATCCACAGACACATGGAAGACACACCTGATGTTTCTAACTTGGGGATCCCCAGAGACTCGTGTCTTTGTTTGGGTTCCCCAGGACTGAGCTATGAACATATTCAAAGTGCATCTGAATAGCAGGTCAAGTGGGGTTTCCTGGTCCATGACTGGGGTCCCGCAGAGATCACAGAACCCTAGGCTGGCTCCCAAAGGGGAGAGGAAGCGAGGCAGAGCTGAGCGGAGGACTTGGAGACAGGAGAGAGGCCAGTCCAGTGTGGACAGCCCCAGACTGAGTAGCCTGTGCCCAGAGCCTGGCTTGGAGCTGACATCACTGAGCCCTCAGTGGCCACAAGGAACCGCCAGGACCATATTAGCAGGTAGATCAGCCTGCTTGTCCCCAGCCTGGGAGCCCCTAGCCAGACAGGCCTCTTGCCAGGGCCAGTTTGCAACACCAGTTGATTGAGCCCCAGGTGGCATGTTTAAGGGCACAGAGCCCCATGGCTGGCCACAGTGATCTAGACTCTAAGGGCCATGTGCCTGCCTCGCCACAGACAGTGCCTGTGGGTGGGAGGTTCAGGGACTGAGCCAGGCTGTATGCTCTGGCCCCGAGTTCCTTCTGGGCCCCACGGGGAAAAGCTCCAGTCTCTGCCCTGCAGAGCCAGAGTCCCTGAGCTGCCCTGGCCACATCTGGCATCCACCTGCCTTCACCTGGAGGGCCTTCTTTATTGCTCCCAAACTGGGTCCTTGTCTCCATGGCCAGTGCAGCCCCTTCCCTGCTACCAGAACCCAACACTCCAACCAGGCCTAGTGGGAGCCTGTGCCAGCTGCGTGCCAAGGGCCAGGAGCACAGGGGCAAACAGCAAGCAGCGTCACCTTGCTGAGCATTTATCACGGGCCAGCACCGCTCTGCACCCATCACACCCTGAAGTCATCAAATCACAATAGCCGATCGGCACCTTGAACACTATCATTACCACCTTAACAGATCATTACCACCTTAACAGATGAGGAACCGGAAGCTGAGAGGTGCAGCAGTCTGCCCAGGGTCATGCAACTGGCCAGTGGTGGAGCTGAGACTCGCAGCCTGGCAGAGAAATAGAGACCCTCCCCAGCCGGCTGCAGAGGTGGAAGTCATAGGGATAGGGGTTCACCAGGCACAGGTCCAGGTGGGCAGGTGTGGTCAGGGAAGGCCTCCTGGAGGAGGTGGGTGGGTGTGACGGGCTGGGGTTGCACATGGTCAGTGGGGGAGGAAAATGCACAAAGCTCCAAGCCAGGCCCCCCTGGGCTGGGATCTGGCTCCCACCCTCCTTCATTCTGAAACCTTAGGCCGGCTCCTCTGGTTCTTGGGACCTTTGTTTCCTTGTCTGTAGAATGGAAATAATTGAGTTTTGTGAGGATGAAACGGATGAGTTAAACCATGTAAAGTGTTTTAAACAATGCCTGGCACATGGTAGATTTTTTTTAAAACGTTAGCCATTGCCCTTACTGTTATTGTTGTCATGATCATGCTACTCCTGTGTAAGACTCAGGTTCATCAAGACGAGGGAGGCCTGGCAAAGGGTGGCTGCTCGGTCCCTGAGAGGCAGCAGGCAGGGAGTGCGAATCCAGGAGGGAGGTGGCCCACGCACTCCAGGCTGGGACTCCCCGCCCCCAGAACAACCAGCTCAGAGCCCCTTCCTCGACCAGCCCCAACCTGACTGCGCCCTTCTCCCACCACCACCTCCGGGTGGCTTCCAGGCTTTCTCTGAGCGGGTACAGTGGCTCGGCGGGGCCCCAGAGCAGCCTGGCCCTGGAGGGCACCAACTTCAGCACCCGAGACGCAGACAACGACAACTGCCTGTGCAAGTGCGCCCAGATGCTGTCTGGAGGTGGGTGCGGGGTTCGGGGAAGCCCATCCACCCACCAGTGGGAGACAGGAGACCCCCTGAGGCACAGAGCCAGGGACAGGTGGAGATGGAGGGAAGCTCCGGAACTGCAGAGACAGAGCGGCGGCAACAGAGAGCTACACGGGGGCAGAAGGACAAAGGAGAGATGAAGGGAGAAATGCAAGTCAGGGCAAGAGAAAGGAACACAGTGTGTGAGAGACAGAGAGCCGGAAAGGCAGAGAGGGTGGCCATCAGAGAGAGGAGTCCAGCTTGAGAGAGACCCACAGAGTGACAGACAAGCACAGAGACCATCAGAGAGAGAGACAACCCCAGGGTGTTGGAAACTAAGGTAACAGAGAGCATTGTCCCCACAGAGAGAGGGAGGCGAGAGGAGGCGAGGGAGGGAGACAGGAACACAGAGGGATTAGGGACAAGGTGAAGGGATGGAGGGGCCGAGAGGGGCAACTGGAGCCCAATGCCACCCTCCTGGGGCCCCAGGCTGGGCAGAAGGTCTGGGAGTCGCCCTCCCACCCCCATAGCCATTCCCACCAGCCCCATCCGGGGAGCTGACTTCCTGGAGGAGGCAAAGGCCTGCTTAGTCTTTGAGGTAGGGGGCTGTCCTCACCCCACTGGTGGGCCCCCAGCTCCCAAAGCCTCTTCCTCCCCTCCCCCAGGGTGGTGGTTTGACGCCTGTGGCCTCTCAAACCTGAACGGCATCTACTACCCAGCTGGCCGCCACCTGCGCAAGCTCAACGGCATCCGCTGGCACTACTTCCAGGGCCCCAGCTACTCGCTGCGGGCCACTCGCATGATGGTGCGTCCCATCGGCACCTAACAGCAGCCTCGCACGAAGGCTGGGCCACAGGAGGAGACGGACTTGCTATGCCCTGGGCAAGCTGGGCCCCAGCACAGGACACAGTGCCAGGGCCTGGACACCTGGATCTCCCAAGCCAGCCCTCCTCGCCCTACGAGTCCCCAAGAGTCAGCTGCCTTGCTTCCCTGTCGTCCTCAAGTTGTGACATGGGGGGCGTTTGGGGGTTCCTGTCTCTGCAGGACCCCTCTTTTCTCCAGTCTTCTGCAGGGGCCCCTGCCAACTTGAGGGTCACAGTACCCTGAATGAGCTGAGAACAGACACCTTGGCTCCTCCAAGGAATGCCTGGCTAGGGGGGGAATTTCAGGCAGGTGGGAGGGTAGTTGCAGGCAGGAAAGTGCTCAGATGGAGCCCCACATTCTAGCCCCAGGGTTGGTGGGAAGGCCAGCGCCTGTTCCAAGCCTTCTCAGCCTTGAGCTGTCCTTGAACTGTCCCAGGCTGAAAGGCCTGCATCTACCCCATAACAGGAATCATTATTTCCAACCCACACTGTCCATCACTCCCAGGCCCCAGCATCTGGAACTCAACCCTGGTCTCTCAAGGGCTCCAGGAGATCTAACAGAGACTTCCTTACCCCCAGCAGGTTCCAGAATATGTTCCACAGAGAATAACTCACACTTCCCCCTCAAAGTACCTCTGGTCAAGTGAGAGAGGAGAGCGCCAGGTTAAATCAATGTTGACAGGCATTCTTAGCTGCAGGACTTGTCAGAGCCTATAATGTGGTCATGTACTTTGTGACTGCCCGTGAACAGGCTAGAGTGGGCAGCTTTCTCCAAATTTGCTTATTTGAAAATGGGCTCTGCTTCTCCCAGAGCATCTCTCGGTGCGGTGGATGCCTCTGGAAAAAGCTAGTCCTCAAGTGTCATGAGGAGGAGCCCCAGGGCGCCACCTCCCACCCCCAGCGACTCATCCTTTCTGGCTGCAAACGCCACAGTGAAGGCCTCACGTAGTCTCTAAAACAACTGGAAAGAAATGTTGGATTAAAGCAGACACACACCATCCCTGAGTTTCCTGTCTGCTATGGGCCAGTGATCTCCCAGGCTCCTTCTGGCCCCAGGAAGCCAGCTCTCTGCCTAGGGCTGCCCTCAGCACTCCCTGTCAGCCCAGCTCACCCTCGCTCAAGTACAGGCACTACCAGGGAATGTCCACACTGCCGTGGGCAGGACACCCATCTGCAGGTCCAGATCCTCCCACGTCTAAGCCAGAACCCCTAGCCCTCTCCTCCTGCCCCATCCAACATGATGTTACAGCTGGGGGCCTGGGAGACCAAGGACTCCTCATGAGCTTCTGTCAGAGGACAAGGTCAGAGAGGAGCCTCTGCCACTCCCCCTTCACTGTGTCACCCTCTTCAGTCCCAATGAGGCCTACTGTGTGCAGTGTGGTACCGTGGGCAGGGCTTGGAGTTGGACAGACCTGCTCCAGCTCTTTGGACTTGAGGCCTGTGGCTCAGCCTCTCGCGGCCTCAATTATCTTGTCTGTGAAATGGAGGTGATGGCCCTCACTCCTGTCTGGGCTGGGGCAAGGTGGCGATGAGACCCTGTATGTCAACTTCTGACCAGAGCCTGGTATGAAGCAGGTGCCTAATAAATATTAGTTCCCAAAGAGGTGAATGGGGTGAGAAATTGCCTCTAGTGTATGTCATCCCTTCTGCTGGACCCAGTAGGGTGAGCATGTATTACTGTATCCACAGCATTTATTTGTGTACTGCTATGTGCTGGAGAGGAGTGGAGGGGGGAGCTGGGAGCCTCAGGGACAGACTCCTCTGTGTGGGGTGAAGGCCCAAATTCCTGTCTGCACCCCCGTTCTCTTAAAGGTCAAAAAGCTGGTTTGGTTACCCTCAGACACTTGTTTTTTGTTTGTTTGTTGTTTTGTTTTTTAAATATATTTTTATTGATTTCAGAGAGGAAAGGAGAGAGAGAGAGAGATAGAAACATCAATGATGAGAGAGAATCATTAATTGGCTGCCTCCTGCACGCCCCCCACTGGGGATGGAACACACAACCCAGGCAGGTGCCCTTGACCGGAATTGAACCTGGGACCCTTCAGTCTGCAGGCTGACACTCTATCCATTGATCCAGACCGGCTAGGGCCAGACACTTGTTTTTAAATAGTCACCCTTCCCTCTCACCTTCCTTCCCCCTCCAAGCCAGGACTCTCCAGTGCAGGGCATAGAAACCTTATCCCAAGGAATGGATTGGCTCACATAACAAGTCTAGAAGTGGATTCAGGTGTGGTTAGATCCAGGCGCTCAAATGATGTCCCTCTTCATCTCCCGGTTCTGCCATCTGCCATGTTGACTTCATTCCCATGTTCGGTCCTGACAAGAGGGCCCCACCAGCTGGCTCACGTCCTCCCAGCTCGGCATCTCTGAGACAGAGAGCTGCCCTGTCCCAGCGAGGGCATGATTCTCTCACGCCAGGACTGGCCCTGTGCCCATTCCTGCACTTACACTGTGATTCTAATTGACCAGACCTGGGTCACATGATCTTGCCTGGAACCAGGGGGTGCGGTCTGTCCCACCTAAGTCACATGGCAGGTGGACAAGCAGTGGGGAAACAGACATTGTTTCAGGAAGCAGCGATGCTGGGAAGGCAAGACCAGTGGCCACTTTTTCTCCATCTGTCTCTGACGTCCATCTCTTTTCTCTCCATCTCTGCCTCCCCTCCCATTCTCTCTGACTCCAAGGCCTGGCCCCAGGCTCCAGCTCATGCCCAGGTTGCCCCAGATTATCAAGGACACAGCTGTGTCCTGCTCAGGCAATGTCAGACCCTGGCCCTCTCTGAGCCTCCGTTTCCATCTGTGCAGTAAGAATGGAAGACGTACAGACCTCTAAGAGCCCTCTGACAATGATGCTCATGATGGCTGCACACAAGACCAGCTGAAGGACTCTGGGCAGCACAAAGCCTGTGGGGGACATGGCTGGTGTGGCCTTGGCCCTGCCAGGTCTCCTGGGGGCCACTGCTCTTAGGAACTGGCTTCTGGGATCCCTGCATCTGCAGGCTCCTATGAAGAATCCTTGTCACCTCTCCCTACATCAGACCAGTGTTCTCCTCATTTTCGTGATGAAGAAATTAGAGCTCAGAGAGGGAAAGGATTTCATTAAGGCAGCACAGGCATCTATAAGCTGCCTCCCTCGTCCAGAGTTCTCTGGAGGCATCTTGGCACTGAACATAGAAATGCTGGAGTGGTGTCCCCTCCACCAATATCAAGGACTGAAGGAACTTTCTGGAAAGCTCACCAAGACCTGTCTGTATTTCCCACTGGCACCTGGTAGGTCCTGGTGGAGCCAGGCAGACAGAGCACACTGTTCCTGAGATCTCTGCATGTTCCCAGCCACGGCTGAGGGAGGGCTCACTGTGCACACCCCAGAGATGGCAGCCATGGGCGGGGCAGAAGGTGGCCCTTTGCAGGGGGTATGGGAGCAGCCAGCATAAGGATAGATTGTCACTTGGGGGATTTGACCCCTTTTTCCGGATTGTCCAGCCCTTGATGTCTGTGTGAGCCTTTACCTCTCCTATTTAAAAATGTTTCAGAAGGCGATCAGTGTTGCCTTGGTGACCCTGGCAACAGCATAGTTTGATGGAGCAGCCCTTCAGAGAACGCAGTCTGGTCCAGGCCATGTCCAGCTTAAATGTGTTACTTTCTTGTGTTCGACTAATGTGGGAATACACAGCTGATGTTCTCTTGTGGCTTGAGGACAGGGAAGTCCAAAGGCCTTTAGTTTCTAACACATTCCAGCCCTACCTGGCGAGAACTCTCTGAGCCTCTCTGTCTGTGTTTGCACAATAAGGAGACTAGGATCTAGCTCACAGGGAAGTCAGGCAAGTTCAATGTATATCCATTCATGCACACATTCATCTATTCACATAGCAGCAATGTACTGAGGATCCGCCTGGGTCCAGGCCTGGATAGGTGATGGGGATGGAGCAGCAAACGAGATACACGTCCACAGTTCTATACACATAGAGCTTAACAGGCTTGAGGGACCGACGTCAAAACCAACTGTTTTTAATTTAAAAACTAAATTAACAAGTTAATATATTGCAAATGAAGACAATAAACAGGAGACAGGGTAAAAGATTACAGAGGGCCCAACTTAGGGTGATCAGGGAAAGCCTCTCTGAAGAGATGACACTGAAGTTGAGGACTAATAAGGTGAGGAAGAGGCAGCCAGGGGAAGAGCTATGGAAAGAATAGGCCCACTAGACTCTAGTGCAGCCGTGGGCAAACTACGGCCCGCGGGCCAGATCCGGCCCGTTTGAAATGAATAAAACTAAAAAAAAAAAAGACCGTACCCTTTTATGTAATGATGTTTACTTTGAATTTATATTAGTTCACACAAACACTCCATCCATGCTTTTGTTCCGGCCCTCCGGTCCAGTTTAAGAACCCATTGTGGCCCTTGGGTCAAAAGGTTGCCCACCCCTGCTCTAGTGACTAAAGGAGCAGCAAGTGCAAAGGCCCTGGGGTGGCCATGAGGAACTACAGGGAGGCCAGCGTGGCGGGAGCAGAGTGAGCAAGGGGGAAGTGGTGGGAGAATGTGCCCTCTGAGCACCTACATCAGAGACCACCTCCCACCCAAACACCTGCCCAGGCCTGGATGCAGCCACCACTCTGCCTGAGTCGCACTGAGGCAGAAGCAGCCACAGCTCTGGTAGGGGCTGGGTGGGCAGGGCCTTGGGTGCCAGGCTGAGAAGAGGACACAAGAAGATGCAGCCTTAACAGCAGGAAGCCAGTGCCCGAGGGTCACTCAGAACCCACAGGCTTTCTCCTCCTCCAATATGAGTGTGCAAACTTTCTCCCTCCAATATGAGTGTGCAAACTTTCTCCCTCCAATATGAGTGTGCAAACTTTCTCCCTCCAATGTGAGTGTGTGAACTTTCTCCCTCCAATGTGAGTGTGTGAACTTTCTCCTCCTCCAATATGAGTGTGTGAACTTTCTCCCTCCAATATGAGTGTGTAAACTTTCTCCCTCCAATGTGAGTGTGTGAACTTTCTCCCTCCAATGTGAGTGTGTGAACTTTCTCCCTCCAATATGAGTGTGTGAACTTTCTCCCTCCAATGTGAGTGTGTGAACTTTCTCCCTCCAATGTGAGTGTGTGAACTTTCTCCCTCCAATATGAGTGTCTAAACTTTCTCCCTCCAATGTGAGTGTGTGAACTTTCTCCTTCCAATATGAGTGTGTGAACTTTCTCCCTCCAATATGTGTGTGTGAACTTTCTCCCTCCAATATGAGTGTGTGAACTTTCTCCCTCCAATATGAGTGTGTGAACTTTCTCCCTCCAATGTGAGTGTGTGAACTTTCTCCCTCCAATGTGAGTATGTGAACTTTCTCCCTCCAATGTGAGTGTGCAAACTTTCTCCCTCCAATATGAGTGTGCGAACTTTCTCCCTCCAATGTGAGTGTGTGAACTTTCTCCCTCCAATGTGAGTGTGTGAACTTTCTCCTCCTCCAATATGAGTGTGTGAACTTTCTCCTTCCAATATGAGTGTGTGAACTTTCTCCCTCCAATATGAGTGTGTAAACTTTCTCCCTCCAATGTGAGTGTGTGAACTTTCTCCCTCCAATATGAGTGTGTGAACTTTCTCCCTCCAATATGAGTGTCTAAACTTTCTCCCTCCAATGTGAGTGTGTGAACTTTCTCCTTCCAATATGAGTGTGTGAACTTTCTCCCTCCAATATGTGTGTGTGAACTTTCTCCCTCCAATGTGAGTGTGTGAACTTTCTCCCTCCAATATGAGTGTGTGAACTTTCTCCCTCCAATGTGAGTGTGTTAACTTTCTCCCTCCAATGTGAGTGTGTGAACTTTCTCCCTCCAATGTGAGTGTGCAAACTTTCTCCCTCCAATATGAGTGTGCAAACTTTCTCCCTCCAATGTGAGTGTGTGAACTTTCTCCCTCCAATGTGAGTGTGTAAACTTTCTCCTCCTCCAATATGAGTGTGTGAACTTTCTCCTTCCAATATGAGTGTGTTAACTTTCTCCCTCCAATGTGAGTGTGTGAACTTTCTCCTCCTCCAATATGAGTGTGTGAACTTTCTCCTTCCAATATGAGTGTGTGAACTTTCTCCCTCCAATGTGAGTGTGTGAACTTTCTCCCTCCAATGTGAGTGTGCAAACTTTCTCCCTCCAATATGAGTGTGTGAACTTTCTCCCTCCAATGTGAGTGTGTGAACTTTCTCCCTCCAATATGAGTGTGTAAACTTTCTCCTCCTCCAATGTGAGTGTGTGAACTTTCTCCTCCTCCAATATGAGTGTGTGAACTTTCTCCTTCCAATATGAGTGTGTGAACTTTCTCCCTCCAATGTGAGTGTGCAAACATTCTCCCTCCAATATGAGTGTGCAAACTTTCTCCCTCCAATGTGAGTGTGTGAACTTTCTCCCTCCAATGTGAGTGTGCAAACTTTCTCCCTCCAATGTGAGTGTGTGAACTTTCTCCCTCCAATGTGAGTGTGTGAACTTTCTCCCTCCAATATGAGTGTGTGAACTTTCTCCCTCCAATATGAGTGTGTGAACTTTCTCCCTCCAATGTGAGTGTGCAAACTTTCTCCCTCCAATGTGAGTGTGTGAACTTTCTCCCTCCAATGTGAGTGTGTAAACTTTCTCCCTCCAATGTGAGTGTGTAAACTTTCTCCCTCCAATGTGAGTGTGTAAACTTTCTCCCTCCAATGTGAGTGTGCGAACTTTCTCCCTCCAATATGAGTGTGCAAACTTTCTCCCTCCAATATGAGTGTGCAAACTTTCTCCCTCCAATATGAGTGTGTGAACTTTCTCCTCCAACATGTGTGTAAATTTTCTCCCTCCAATATGAGTGTGTAAACTGTCTCCCTCCAATGTGAGTGTGTGAACTTGCACAAGTTACTTCCTCTTTCGGAACCTGGGTTTTCAGTGCCAATGAAGAAGGAATCTCGATACCTGTTTTGGCAAGGCTTTAGAGAAAATCTATCCATCATCATGAAAGACCTTCTCCAACATGGAAGACCTCTCCAAAAATGATGACCACAGCTATTTTCAATGCAGCCTCTGCATTTCCGGTCCTCCCTCCCCCAATTATTTCCTGTTTCCTGAACATTTGTCATTACTGAAACTTGGTAGCAGACACCTGGGAGTGGAACCCAAAATTTTTAGGGAAAATTTTAAACAGAGAGAAGCCAAGCCATGCATTTATTCTCTTCCTGCTGTTTGGAAAAGGACTCCAGGGTTCCACAGGAACCTAGTTTGAGAACGATAATCCACAGAAAGGTAAAGGAGGATGCTCCAAGCCTGACATCTGTGCAACGGGTCCTGTGGACTATACAGCAGCCGAGGAGTATAGCTCACATGAGCCCCTACCTGGGACCTTCAAGAGGAAAATGGATAAATAGTGATACATTCACACCACGGACGTGAGTATTCCCTGGGAAGGGAGACTAGGGCAGCCCGTGAGGTGCTAGGAGTGTTTGTTTCTTGACACACTTGAGGGTGACACACACGAGTTCTGTTTGCAAGAATTCAGCAAGTTGTGCCTTTATTTGTCCATGTTTCTCTATGTATGTTTCTCTGTATGTGGGCAGCAAGGATTATCTATCTTATCTAATAATAGACAAAGATTGAAATTGACCGTACCTTTGCTATGCCTCCCATTGGCTAATCAGCAAGATATGCAAATTAACCACCAACAAAGATGGCGGTTAATTTGCATACATAGGCGCGAGGTGGCGGAGCAAAGACTGAAGGCGGCTCCAGCCAGAGCAGCGAGGGCTGTGAAGGCGGCTCCAGCCGGAGTGGCACCAGTTTTCCTCCGGCACCCGGGACCCAGGCCTATTGCACGAATATTTTCGTGCAACAGGCCTCTAGTCTATATGTAAAAGCCCAGAGACCTTTATGGTAGAACGACCAGAACGACCTGTTGTTATGATACGCACTGACCACCAGGGGGCAGACACTCAATGCAGGAGCTGCCCCCTGGTGGTCAGTGTGTTCCCATAGGGGGAGAGCTGCTTAGCCAGAAGCCGGGCTCATGGCTGGCAAGCCCAGCAGCAGTGGCGGGAGACTCTGAGGCAGTGCTAAGGAGCAGAGAGCCCAGCTTCTCAGGGATCGAGCCTAAGCCAGCAGGTGGACATCCCCCAAGGGGTCCCAGACTGTGAGAGGGTGCAGGCTGGGCTGAGGGACCCCCTGAGTGCATGATTTTCATGCACCGGACCTCTAGTACAAATATAAATATACTATAAACACAAAGAAAGCTATGTGAAGAAAAATAAAGTTTACAGAGAAATTTGGCAATAGCTAATAAAGAATTCATATGAATTTACCCTTGCACACAGTAATCCTTATTTCTAGGAATCTGCCTTAAATATATATAATACCTGCACAGAGTTATTTATTGCAACTTCGTTTGTATTAACAAAAGATGAGGATCAGCCCAAATGAATAAAGTATGGTACATGTATTTCTCCATATCAAACTACCCCATCTTAGGGGTAGGGTTAATCCTGTAGCGAAAAACAAGAACATATTTTATTTTGCTCATGGATGCTGCAGGTCAGGAACTCAGACAGGACACTGAGGGGATGGCTTGTCTCTACTCCGCGAGGGCTGGGCTCAGCGGGAGGGCCTGATGGAGGGAGGTGTTGGGAAGCTGGGAGCTGTGGGATGGGATCAGCTGGAGGCGTTATTCCTGTGCCTGGGCTGGGCTGACTCACGGGCTGGGCTGGGGTAGACTGTTGCCTGGAGCACCTACACATGCCCTCTCCATGCGGCTCGGGCTTCCTCACAGCGTGACGACTGGGTTCTAGGACGCCTCCTGACTGCAAGCATTCCCAACGGGGCCAGCAGCATAATCTTCAGGGCCCAGCGCAAGATGAAAAGGGGGGGCCCTTTGTGCAAAAAGTAGGAAGAAAGTGCTAGTGGCGGTGCTGAAATATAAAGCTTTTCCCCTTCTTCTAGTCTCCCTCTCCCAACCAGTCGTGTGCTGTTTTATTTGCTGCTAAATGTTATTCTAAGTAAAGAAAACATTTTAATACAACTTATGTGCATGAGCTCTACCGTTCATCTTTACATAGTGCAACGATGGTGTTAAATGCAAACATAAGAGCACTGAACTCACACGCAGAATCACTGACGTGCCACCGGTGGTGTTTCATAACTCATGCATGTGTATGTCTATTTCATTCTCACCAGAACATGGAAATGCTGCGCCAGACTAATTGAATTGCTTTTCTTTCACTTCCGGATACACACACATTCTATCAACACTCTCTACTTCCTACCTGCTGGTGAGTAGGAAGACTGAAAGGAAAGGGAACAATGGGATGCCCTGTTTCCCTCTCTATGGCATCATTTTGAGTGTAAGTGGTTGGCCAACACAGGAAAGTCACATGAATAAGAAAGGATATGATAAGTTTCCGTGGTTGTCTGTGTTTCTTAGAATCCCACTGCCTTTTTCTCTGGCCAAAGGAACTGCTAGTTCGCACAAAAAGCATAGCCTCTGTGGGCGGTGCCCCAACTTAATCGTAGCCATCACAGGCTTCCCTTGTTCACACTGGGAGTCTCTCTGAGTGTCCAGGTGCTGCGGGTGCACCACGAGCCTGTGCTCAGGGGGCACTGTGAACACTGTATGTGAACGGTGGACATCCATCCGTGTGCATCTCTTCTGCCCATAGGCATGAGCCCTTGCCCCCCTGGACTTCACTTCTAATACACTTGTGTTCAAGGGTAAAATTAAGAATTTCAAGATGGTGACAGCAAGCAGCCAAGACAGGAGCCCTTCTGAGCATGGGGCCCTCCGTGCAAGGTAAGTGGTAATGGGAGCCGGTATCGAAAGGGCAGATGCTAGTAGGGTGGCAAGGAACTAGCGTACACAGCCCTTCACAGAGGCACATCACCATGGTCCCATCAGACTTCTCTTACAAAACACTAGTTCACAGATAAAGTCATTAAAAATGTCAAGACCACAGCAGAGCATTAAAACAAGTGAATAACGCTTCTGGCTCCTGTGCAACTAAATAGGTCACACGCCCAAGAAGCTGGTCCTGGCTCCCTGCCAAACAGGCAGACGCTGCATGGCCTCCTCTGACCTGGCCTGGAAAGTCAGTGTAGAAGCAACACTTCCACCCTATTATACGGTCAAAGCCGTCACAGAGCCCCAGCCAGATTCAGGGGGTTTGTGGTCATAGACCCCACCTCTGGGTGGAAAGAGTATCAAAGCACGTACAGCCTCTTTCGAACACACACACACACACACACACACACACACACACACCATTTTGGGTGGCACTGTGGCCACATAAAGATCCCATTTCCCAGGCTCCCTCGGTACTAAGGTGTGGCGTGTGGCCAGGTTCTGGGGATGATCTGTAAGAAGAAATGTCGTGTCAGGAAAATGGGAAAAATGGGAAAGCTGGCCAGACCAGGAGGTGAACCCCTATCCCCCCCTTTCCTGTGTCTGGGGTGCAGGTGTGAGGGTTGAAGCCTGGACCACAGGTGAGTGAGGACTGGGCAGGTGCGGCAGGACAATACAAGGAGGTCACATTTCTCTCCATCGCTTAGCTGCTCCCCAGCCCTCGACCACCTTTCACAAAAGAGAAGCAAACTTTTCTCTTACTTAAGCCGCTGTTGTTTGGGACATAAAATCTTAACTGAGACGCATTTTTCTCAGGGACTTGTGGGAAGACATGAGATCCTTAAAAAGGAGCCCAGAATGCTGCCTCGTGCCAACTCTGTTTAAAAGAAAGGGCTTTTTCGAGCAAGATTTTATTTTTTTTTAATTATCTCTCTGGCTCCGCACCATGGCTGGCATGATCATCTCAGAACCCAGATCTAATCAGGCCATTCTCATGCTCGCAGTTCCTCCCAAGGCTGCCCCGGCCACTGACCCCAGAGTAAAGAGTGATGCCCGGGGGCCTGCCCCCTCCCTGCCTGCCCAGCCCCCCGCACATGCACATGCCGTTGCCATCCTGTTTTCCGGGGGAGAGCCTGCCTGCGGACGAGGACAAAGGGAAAAGCAGTCCTGAGTCAAGCTGCACTTGCCCTGGCTCGCTGTGGACTTTTCAGCTCCTTGGGCCGATAAAAGTTCCGTTTTGCTCAAGCAACTTTGAGTTGGGACTCTGTCGCCTGCAGCTTAAAGAAGCCTGGATGGCACACGAGTGTGGCTGTGAGGGTTTCAGACGTCAGCAGCGGGTGCACAGGTGTCTTTCTTGGGCTTGGCCACTGAGCCGCGATGTGGTGACATGTACTGGACAACTGGTCTCGTCTTTTCTGAAAATCACAGACAGACAAAAGCTCCCAGAGCCCGGTTCTGAGACAATGCCTTCCCCTAAATTACGCATTGGACACATTCATGGGTGATGACTATGTTCATCATCTTGACTGAGGTGAGGGCTTCAGGATATATACATGTTAACACTCATCAAATGGTTCCCCGTAAGCATGTGCCATCTGTGGTGTGTCAATTTTACTTCAATGGAGCTGTGTGTTTTTTAAAGTTACTACATGAGACGTTAGACAAGATACAAGTCATATTTTGTCTTCATGCCTGGATTTCCTCAGACATAGCATGGACTGGACATAGAGGGTTGGCCCCTCGGTCCTCCCCCGGCCCAGCCTTTAGGGACAGAGCCCATGTGATCCCAGAAGTGGGGCTGAGGCCCAGAGAGAACAAGGGGTTTGGGTTCCCTTTTCTACAATATGCACTACACACCCCAACCCAGAAACAGATCCACACATCCACGTGCCTGGCGCCCGCCTCAGGATATTCACATGCATGTACACAACACCGAGAACGAGCCCACAGCAGCCCACAGGCTGCAAAGACAGCTGACAGGGTTTATAACGCAATCCACTCAATAGCTGTGTGACCGGAAGCTAGCTCCACACCCTCTCTGTGCCTCGTGTCCCCTTCTGCAACAAGACCTCAACTGAGAAAGGAAAGCAGCGCTGCCACTGAGGAGCTGGCCTGGGTGGTGGCCAGCAGGCCTGGGCGTTGCTAGGAATTGCCCAGCACAGGTAATAGCTGATGTCCTGTGAGCACGAACATTTTACAGATCACCCACATCAAACAAGGCACTCTGTGACTCATGAATCAAGACAAAAACAAGATCACTCTGTAATGATGTCTGAACACTAACCATGAATATTTCCAAGCCACAAAAATAACCAAACTGATGAACAAAATAGAGGCAGAGTCATGGAAGCATCGAACAGATCGCCCAACCTAAGAGGGAAGGCGGGGGGGGGGGGGGCAGGTAAGAGATCAACCAAAGGACTTGTATGCATGCATATGAGCATAGCCAATGGACCCAGACAGTAGGGGGGTGAGGACATGTGCTGGGGGGTGGGAGCGGCTGGGGAGAGGCCAGTGGGGTGGGTGGGAAGGAGATTCACGTAATACTCTAAACAATAAAGAATTTTTAAAAATAACCAAACACCTCCCCCCACCCCCTGTCCTGGCTCACAGTGACTGCACTGCTTTCCCACCTAACACTTAGCCTGGCTCTGCCTCCTCCATAGAGAAGACTTATCAAGACCCCAACCATATAATCACTCCCACTGCCTCACAGCATCCAATCTAGAAAAACCCACTTCTGTGAACTCAGAATCACCCGACACAAATCCTATAGGAAGCCCTTTCTATTGCCCTCTTACGGAGACACCCAGGGTTCCCAAGTGTGCAGTCCCTCTCTGCAGTCAGGGGTGGATCCCGCCTGGTTAGCTGCAGGTGAGCTCCTGGTGGTCGCAGGCCCGCAGGTATAGACAGAAAATCACTGACTTGTAGACGCTCATAAACCGAGGTCTCAGGTCCTGAAGCTTCTATTTCCCAAACAACTAAAATCTGAAACAAAATGACTGACTGTTGTCCATTTAGGATGAGGTTAGACTTCTTGTAACAGGAAACTCAAATCACAGACTTGCAAAAAGGAAGTGGTTTGGGCAGCAGGTAGTTTTTGCTACACAACAAACTGCCTCACAACTTAGCGGCTTAAACTAACCACTGATTTGCTCAGGACTCTGTGGGTGAGAAGTTGGACTGGGCTTAGTGGGGAGGGCGTGTCCCTGGGCCCATCACCCATCTGCAACCAGTTGCAGTCAAAGCCTCGCGCACGGGGCTGTGGTCTGTTTTAGGCGGCGGCAGCTGAGGTAACTGGGCCACAAGCAGCATCCTCTGGCAGGCAGCCTGCCTGGCTCACGTCCTGGTCTCAGGGTCCTACGTGCAGCAAGCCCCACACACCAGCCTTTTCGAGCTTTGGTCTTTTCCCATTGGCCAAAGCATGTCAAATGGCCCTGCCCAGATTCCAGGGATGGAGAAAGAGATTTAATTTAGGTCTTGATGAGAGAAGCTGCAAAGTCATGTTGCAAAGGGGTGAGCTCATAGGAATGGGAGGAATTTAAGACCTTAGTTGCAAAATAACTACCTCAGTTTTTCTCTTGTGTTAAGACATCTGGGGAGCCAACTGGAAAGAGCTCCCAATGACCAAAGGTGGAACAATTTGAGGGGGAAATTAAGTTGTACTGGATTGTAACCCAAAGAATAAAATAAATACCCATGTGTTCATACTGATATTAGAAAATAAATGAGATAAGATGAGTAGAAAAGACTGACCTCCCGTGCAGAAGAATTCCATGTAATTTATGTAGAGACTCCACCCTCAAGAAGGGAACAGAACTCCCAGCCCTCCCGTGTGGACCATGCACAATCACCTGATTCCCAAGAACACAGCACGGAAAGGCGGGAGGAACTTTATGGTGGAGAAACGGATAGTGATCGAAGTTTACATCCATCCTGATAAGTCGTGTTGATAGCATCTGCCCTTCGTGGAACAGGAGAAGAATGCCACTTTACCTGTGTAGCCGTCTCCCCAGAGCACAGTGTCCTGGTAGGATCATAAGAAAATCGTCAAAGCCCAGTTGAAGGACATTTTACAAATACTTACCAAGGTCATCCAAAGCCAGAAACGTCTGAAATGTCACAGCCGAGAGGGGCCCAAGGAGATAAGATCACTAAGTGCAATGTGGTGTCCTGGGTGGAATTCCAGAACAGAAAAGGGACACCTCAGGGAACAGGTCATCTGGCTGAGGTACGGACTTCCTCCTTAATAACAGCATAACAATGTTGGCTCATGAATTGTGATAAATGTACCATACTAACATAAGATGTCAATAATGGGTTTGGGGCATCTAGGAACTTTCTGTACTATCTTGGCAATAATTCTGTAAATCTAGAACTGTTCCAAGATTAAAAGTTTTGTGGGGGGGGTTTTAATTCTGAAAAAATCAGTCCAGGCCAGGGCTGATGCCATCTCCATGGGGTCATCAATGTCAAGGTCCCCTCTAGTTTCATGTTGTTTCGTCTTCCTACCTGGCTTCATCGTCAAGGTCACTTCTAGTTCCAAGATAGCTGGTGGGGCTCCAACCGCAAGGAGTGAGTCCCATGTAGGAAGAAAAATAGCCCGGCCAGCATGGCTCAGAGGTACATTCCATGTACCAGGAGGTCACAGTTCGATCTCCGGTCAGGGCATGTGCCTGGGTTGCAGGCTCGATCCCTTGTGTGGGGCACGCAGGAGGCAGCTGATCTCATCATTGATGTTTCTCTCTCACTCTCCTTCTCCCTTCCTCTCTAAAATCAATAAAAATATTTTTTTAAAAAAGACAGGTACATCGGCTTTCCTCCCAGCTGCATCAGCATCTTCCAAGGATACTTCCCAGAGACCTCACCTCACCACCTCCGCTCCCTGGCCACCAGCAGCTACAAGAGAGGCTGAGAATGTTTGTTGTTTGCCTGGGTACATCATAACCCAGGAATAAAATGAGGATTCGCTCCAAAACAGTGAAAGGAGAAAAGGAAAATGCAAAGGCAACTAGCAGTCTTTCAAGAGCTCTTCTAATTCCATTTGAGAGTTGAGAAAAACTGAGGCTGAGAGAGATTGGGTGACTTGCCCATAGTCTGAGGACTAGGCAAGAAGGAAGATGAATTTGAACCCAGAAATCATGACTCTTAAGCCCATGGCCCTACCTACCAAAGTATGGTGCCATGGCATCAAGGTAACCACTTTAAGTTAGTGACGAACACGATGTCGCTTTGCTGAAGCTGAATAGTCACCGGCAGTGTGAATACGGGACATTCAGCTGTGTTGCCGTTCCTTTCGGGTCACACTCCCTCCCAACTCTGCGTCTCTGTGTTCTGATGACTGTTTCTCCCACCATTTGGTTCTATTTCACCCACAGTGAAAGCTGCTTCCCACCCTCTACTTCTGCACTGATTGGACCTTACTTAGCAGGAATTTATCTTTACACGTCAGCCACCTCTGCCCTTTCCTCACCACCCAGAGATGTTACCGTGATAAAGCATAGTGATCAAGATCACAGGCTCTGGAATCAGCCTGGCTTCAGATTTTGCCTACACCCCTTAATCGTTGTGCGGGTTGATGCAAGTTACTCAATCTCTCTGTGCCTCAACTTCTTGATCTGTGAAATGGGAAGATAATAGCACCTCCTATATGCTTATAGAATTGTTGTGAGGTTTAATGAATAATACACCAAAAAAGCCCATAGTTAGTTCTCAATAAACGTTATTTTTGGTGCCAGTGTATTCTTTGACCCCAAGTTCAAATACAAGCTCAGGTAAGATTCACCGTGGGTCATGCAGATGATTCATGATATGTTTGAGTTCCTTTTTTGTGGTATCATCAAAATGAAAGCAAACAATTTTAAAATTCTTATGCAAAATTCATGAGCCACCATCCCTGACTCATCCCCACATACAGGCTTAAGAAGCCCTGACTTCCAGCCAAAAGCACAGGCGTTTCAGTCTGGCTCAGAATCCAGTTCTGCCATGACATTGTAGTGTGACCTTGAACAAGTCCCTGGCCCTCTCAGGGCTCAATCTGCTCAGCCCCCAAACGTGACTTCGATGTTATTACTGGGCCAAACGCTACAAGTGGTTGGGAACGGAATCTGTGGTCCATGAAGTGCGTGGGGACCTGGGTTTCATCTGAGGCAACAGGACCTGCTACTAATTAGAGATGAGCTTCCTGCTCCAAGAACTGCCCCCTCGGGGCTGGGATTTGGAGGACCTGGAGCGCTCCAGAGTCTGCCTTAAACCTGCTGTGTGGCTTTAAGGAAAGCCCTTCCTCTCTGGTCCTCAGTTTCCCCATCTGCTCATTGAGGGGCCCCTGGTTCCCTTCAATCAGATCACACAGAGAGGCTCAGTAACTTGCTCAAGGTCACACAGCCGATAGGTCATAGAGAACCAGATTCCAGTCCAATGCTCCTTCTGCACAGAAGCACCCCACAGTTACCTACACAGACCTGAGGGGTCACTGCTCCACCCCACAGACTGCCCTCAGCCCCCAGCAATGCTGTGTCCTCCCAGTCACCACATCGACCAGGGGGTGCGGGGTGGCAGACACCAGAGAGTTACCCACCAAGGAGCCCATCGGTGGTTAGAGGAAGTGGCTCCTGGGATGGGAGAAGAGCAAGCCCTCAGCGTGCGTCCCCCTCGGGGGCCTCCGGGGCTCAGAGGCAGAGCCTGTGGCTGTCCTCTCCGGGGCACTGGCCGGGGATGATGCATCTCCAGCCTCCCCCTGCCTCTGTGCCCTCAAGTTTCAAATTCCCCGGAGAGACTCTTGCCTGCCCAGCCTGCAGCCGGGTGTCTGTCAACACCAGGGAATCGGCTGTGGGCAGAGGACAGCATGCAATCATCAAGCATGGCCAGTGGGGACGCGGCAGTGATGCCCACCCAGTTTGTGTCTGACTCACATTCCCACCTCCGGCCATTTGCACGAGCTGTTGCCGTCCGGTAGAGAAAAACAGGAAGCAGTTCCTCGACCTGGGAACAGAAATAAATGCACATTTTTGTTTTACAAAACCTGCCTGCAGCTTTACTGCTTACAAGCCCAGTGCTGCTCGGGGCAGGGGCTTAGATGGGTGCAGGCCAGAGAGTTGAGGGAAAAGAACTAATGTTGTTTTCCCAGAAATGTATGCAGAAACAAAAATGTTCCCAGCCCACAAACATTTGTCTCCAAGGAAACCAAACTTCCCTCACCCCGGGAGGCTCTGCCCTGCTGCCCTTTCCAGTAGGCATGACCAAACTCACACGCTCCAACGATGATCATGAGGGTGATAAAGCTGACATTTTTGGAGGCACTCAGCTGGGTATCTGACCTGCATCTCCCACGTAATGGTAGGTATGATCAGTAGCCCTGTTTTGCAAGTGAGAAAACCGAGGCTCAGAGAGCTTAAGTGATTTATCCGAGGTCACACGGCTAGTACGAAGCGGAGCAGAATTTGAACCCTAAAATGGTCGATTGTGAGGGTCCCCAACACAGATCTAGGGTACAAAATCATTTAACAAACAGGGGAAGAAAAGGCCCACAAGAAGGACGCGGTTGGAGACATGCATTTGCACATTGACGGAGCTTCTGTCCAGAGTTTCCTGTGCGGCCGGGAGGAACGCATCCCTGCTCCCGGTTCACAGATGTGGAGCTCAGCATGGGAAGTCCCTAAACCAGGGTCCTACGGCTGACGACGGCCGGGCTGGGATGCGGGCCAGGATCCCTCTGACCTCTCCCCTGAGTTCCCAGACTCCGTCAGACCTGGCTCCTGCACACTTGGGCCACGCTCTCTGTGGGGGTGGGGGCGCTACCTCCTGGCCACCTGAGGAGCCAGATGGGGAGCCTGCCCGAGCTTGCTCCCCAGGAGATGAGGCTATTCAGTGGGTGGCCGGAAACCAGCTCTCTGGGGGGCCAGTGCCCCCACAGAGGAAGAGTTAGCAGAGCGGCTGGTACCGCAGCCTCTGAGGGGATGAGAGGCTGGGCCTGGCAGAGCCTCCAGGGCGGGGGCAGCTTCTGCCTGACATCACCTCCCTGCAGGGACAGGTTCACGTCCCCTCTGTTCTCTGGGCTATAGTTCCCCATCTGCACAGGTGGAGGTTGGACTCACGGCTGCTAAGGACCCTCTTAGCTCTGACATGGTGGCATCCTAGGAAGCCCGAATTATCATCTACTGCTGAGTTAAAAATGATCACAAACGTGGGGACTGAAAGCAACACTCTCACAGTTTCTATAGGTCAGAAGTCTGGGTGCAGCATCTCTGGGTTCTCTGCTCAGGGTCTTACCCGCTGAGATCAAGCTGTGGCCGGGGCTGTGCTCCTCTGTGGAGGCTCAAGGTCATGCGGGTGGTCAGCAAAGTTCGGTTCCTGGTGGCTACCCGTCTGAGGGACCCATTTCCCCCTGGCAGTTCGCTGGAGGTCACTCTCAACTCCTAGAAGCCACCTCAGGTCCCTGTGTCCCTCACCTCCTGCAGCAATACTTCCCTTGTAGGAGATTCAGAAACTGACACTCCTCACCCTCCGCCCCCTGCCCCCCATCCAGCTCTTGCCTCTCCTGCTAGGACTGTTGCAGTAGCCTCCTCGCTGACCTCCCTGCTCCCTCCCTTGCTGCCCTGCAGCCCATTCTCCATTGGCAGCCTGGGATAGGCCTGGGATGGGGGAAGGGTATTAAAATACAAGTCTGATCCTGTCCCACCTCTGCTCAGAACCCTCCATGGGCTCTCAGCATAAAAGCCAATGTCCTCACCATGGCCTACACTGTCCAGCACTGACCCCACCTTGTGACTCACTCCACTCCCGCCACACTGATCTCCACGCTGCTCTCAAACACACCAGGCACAGCCCCTTAGCTCAGTTCACCCTGCAGACCAAAGCTCTACGAGGCCCCTCTCCTCCTTCCAGCCTCTGCTGACGTGTCCCCTGGTCAGTGAAAGCTGCCTTGACTGCCCTCCTTAACAGCAGCACGATCCCCACTTCTAGCTAAGTTACCACTAGGCCCAGCCAGTCCACTCCTGGCACTTACCCAAGAGAAATGAAAACATGCGCACACAAGATGTACACAAATGTTCAGAGTGGCTTTATTTGCAACAGCCCAAAATGGGAACAGCCCAGATGTCCATTCAACAGGCTGATGAATAAACCGGAATGGGCCATCCATAACATGGAATACTACTCAGCAATACAAATGAACACACACACAACATGGATGAACCGTCAAGGTATGGTGCTGGAAGAAAGAAGCAAGATTCCACCTGCATCAACCTCAGACGAAGACAAACCCAATCGACAGTGAAGGAAAACTGACCAGCAGTTTCTGTGTGTGTGTGTGTGTGTGTGTGTGTGTGTGTGTGTGTGTGTGTATTGATTTTAGAGAGGAAGGGAGAGGGAGAGAGATATAAACATCAATGGTAAGAGAGAATCATTGACCGCTGCCTCCTGCACACCCCACATTGGAGATCAAGCCCCAACCTGGGCATGTGCCTTTGACTGGAATCAAACCCGAGACTCTTCAGTCCGCAGGCCAATGGTCTATCCACTGAGCCAAACAGGCCAGGGCCTGTCCAGCAGTTTTTAGACGGGAAGTGGGTAGGAGGCAGGGAATGGCTGCCAGGGGGGCCTGAAGGAACTTTACAGGTCGATAGGAATAGGCTATAACTTGTCTGAAGTGGTGGATACACAGATACATACAACTGTCAAAACTCACTAAACTGTATATCTAACATGGGTCAACTTCATTGTTTATCAATTATACCCCAATAAGAAGGGGGGAGCCTAGAGTCCCCCACCTCTCTTCCTTGCTTCATTTCTCTCCACAGAATTTCCAGTCTCTGGTGGGTATTGCCTATCTCTCCACCTGAATGTCAATTCCACAAGAGCAGGATATTCTATTTATTTTGTTATCTGCTGTACCTTCAGTGCCTAGAAGAGAATTGGCACATAGCAGGTCTTAATGAATATTGGATGGATGGATGGATGGGTGGATGGGTGGATGGGTGGATGGGTGGATGGGTGGATGGATGGGTGGATGGGTGGATGGGAGGATGGGAGGATGGGTGGATGAGTGGATGAGTGGATGGATGAATGTGTGGATGGATGAATGGGTGGATGGGTGGATTCAGCTCTGAGCCCAAAGGTTCAGAGCTCGTTGATGTGCCCACACACCCACCTGGAGGTTGCAAGACAAACCCCAGCCCAGCAGGGCCTGTGAGACTGTGGGAAGTGTCAGCCTTCCATGTGGCTGCGTCATCACTCAGGCATTTAGACACCATTCCTGGAGCTGTGTCATGCCCACCACCAACCTTGGCAGGAGGCCCAGCCTGGAACCTGATGCCCATTGGCTGGGGTTTCCTGTGGGTGCTGTATGTGTGGAAACCAAAATATTACCGTAGAGGGTGGAGCCACAAAACCAAGTTGGGCAGAGCCTAGAATGCGGTTCGTGGTTGCCCGACGGTGGGGGCAGGGGAGGGAGCCAACTGGGCCAGCTGGCCTGGTATCTATCTTTCTGTCTGAGATGTTTTGTTGTCTACTTTATTTCACTTTTTTTTTTTCCTGCATAGATAATACATTCATGTGGTTCAAAATTCAAAAGGTACAAAAAGTGAAAAGTGAGACCCTCTCCCACCCCTGGCTCCAGACAGCCAGCTCCCTCCCAGGCACCCAGGGTGTAAGGTTCCCTGTGGGACTCTCCTAGGAGGGTCTATGCCAGCACAAGAGTGTGTGGACACGCATTCTGGTTTCCGCAAACACAGCACCCCGCGCATGCCATTCCACACCTTGCTTTGCTCACTGACCCAGGTGTGTCGCCAGGTAGTCCACGTCCGGCGCACGCAGGGCGGCTTCTCCATGGCTGCATGGCATTCCACTGCTTGGCTGGGCCCCCGTTCTTTTAACCACTTCTCCCGGATGGACATTTACAGCTGTTTGCTATTGCAAACAATCGTGTAATAAATAATAGTATACCCTCTGAATGGGGATATTTTACACTTACACAGTTACTTTCCCACATTTAAACAGTGAGAGAATAACCTACTAAATGTTTTTGAGATTTCTTTAAATACGTTTTTATTGATTTTAGAGAGAGGAAGGGAGAGGGAGAGAGAAACATCAATGACAGAGAAACATCGATCGATTGGCTGCCTCCCACTCGCTCCTCACTGAGGACAGAGCCACAACCCAGCCATGTGCACCGAGCAGGAGTCCCGCCAGTGACCTCTTGTCACACCCAACCAACTGAGCCACACCGGCCAGGGCACGTTTTTGAGATCTTGATTTTCATGAAAACTTGAAACTTTGGCCCCACTGAGCCCACATTCCTGGAAGGTGGCAGTGGCTGGACAGGCCCTCTCCATTTACCACTGCCCCGCCCCACTTTGCCAAGAAAAACACAGACAGGGAGTGAGGCACTTGCCTGAATAAACGCCAAGGGTCTCAAGGAGCCCAGAGGGGTGAGTGCTGGAGTCTCCACCACCGCACACTCATCCCCTCCCTGCTGCTGCCTCCCCGTGGTGTGGCCTCAGGCACGTGGCTTCACCTCTCTGAGTCTCTGTTGGTACCCACTTCACAATGCACCCGCTCCCGGGAATGAACGCCCCTAGAGCACTTTGCTCTGTGCTGGGCACACAGTAGGCAACTAATTAAATGTTTAAAACTTGGTCCATCCTAAGGTTAGTCCTGATCACGTCCAGGATTCGGTGATTTGTCCTATTGGCAGAAACTGAGGTGGGAGCACGATGGGGACCCAACATGCCACCCAGTGAGGAAGTAGCAAAGGTGGGATTTGAACCCAGGCAGCCTGGATGTAGGTGCTATTAACCGCCACACTGTGTCAGGGACCAGACATCCAGGGACCAGTGGTGAAGGGAGGGCATTGGTAGTGAGGCTCAACTGCGGTCATGCCACCACACACACACACACACACACACACAGGCAGAGAAGGGCTGGGCCAGATGTGGGTACCAATAGTGACTGCACTCTGTCCTAGCTGTGTAACCTCCAATGAGGCAGCTGTCTCCGAGCCTCAGTGTCCCCACTAGTAAAGCAGCTACCCTGCAGGGTGAAATTAGACACGGACTGAGAAAGAGCTTTGCAAGCTGCAAAGGCTGCAGGCATGTAGGGGATTAAGGGATTTATATGGCCAGGGAGAAGGGATAGGAGGGGAGGGAGGTTGGGGACACCCAAGAGGCCCAGTTTGCCCTTAAGAACTCCCAGGTCTACAGGGCTCAGCTGTCAGGCAGCCTGGATCCCAGCCCAGCGCCAGGCTGGCAGGCTCCAGACAGAGCCCTCTGGCTCCAGCTGGATGCCACAGTGAGGGTAAGGGGCCAACCTAGGGCCTGGGATCGGCTATTTTCATCCCCAGGAGGGCCAGGGAGAGCGAGCCAGCTCCCTTCCCCCCCCCCCCCCCCCCCCCCCCCCCCGCCACGGGTCCTGTCCCACTGCCTAGAGCTGTGGTCGGCAAACTGCGATTCTTGAACCAAATGCGACTCTTTGGCCCCTTGAGTGTGGCTCTTCCTAAGCCTTAGTAGTACCCTAATTAAGTTAATAACAATGTACCTACCTATATAGTTTAAGTTTAAAAACTTTGGCTCTCAAAAGAAATTTCAATCGTTGTACTGTTGATATTTGGTTCTGTTGACTAATGAGTTTGCCGACCACTGGCCTAGAGACTTCCTTTCAAACCCAGAACCAACCTGGAGACCACAGATGCCTCGTAGCACAGCTGGGGAACCAAGGAACAGAAAGACAAACAATTGATTTACATCACAGAAGGGCTTGAACCCAGACTTCCTCATTTCCAGGAGCCGGTTACTCCCAGCATGCCTTACACTCACTGGTTTTCCCTCATTCCTTCATCCAACAAATGTTAGGGAATACCTACTGCTCCCCCAGGGAATGCGGCAGAGCCTAAAGCATAGAAAGGCCCTGTCTCCTGGAGCTGCACTGCTAGTAAGAGACACCGACAGGAAACAGATCATGTGGCCTCTGTTTGCTGTAAGTTAGGGGGTGATGTGTACTTCTCTAGCAAAAAAATAATTAATAAACCAGGGTAGGGAACTAGTGACTGTTGGATGCTGATGGTTTAGCTGGAGAGGGCAGTGAGAGGGTGGGTCAGGAAGCTCTCTCTAAGGAGGTGACGTGTGGGCAGAGACCTGAATGAAGTGAGAGAATGAGTCATGTGGACATGTGGGGCAGGATAGGTACTGGCAATGAAAACAGCCAATGCAGAGGGCCTGAAGTAGGAATGTGTCTGGTGTGTTCCTGGAACATCAAGCAAGCAGCGTGCTGTGCGGCGTGGGTAAAGGGAGGGAGGGAGGAGTAACAGGAATCCAGGTCATGAGGGCCTCCTGGAGCAGTTAGACCTCGGGGGTTTTTATTTCAGGCTGCCTGGCAAGACAGGCCTTTGAATTGTTCAGAGACTCTCAGAACCCCATACGGCCCGGCTCTTATGCTCCAAGTGTCTGTTCCTAGAATGTCCTGCTCCCACCACGGAGACTTTGCACACGCTCTTTTTCGATCTGGTATCTTTTCCCATTCCTACTCCCTCTTCTCCTGGTGGACTCCTACTTATCCTTCACGTCTTAGCTCAGCTATCTCAGGCTTCCAGACCTCCCTGGACAGGTCAGCAGTCCTCCCTTCCTCCCAGGACCTAATCACAGTGACCACGAAATTCTTGGGATGGGTTTGTGTCTGTTCGAAACCTAGACTGAGCTTCCGAAGGGCAAGTGTTGGGTTCATTTTGTTCACTGCCATATCCTCAGGGTGCGGCTAGTGCTTGGCACATGGTAGGCCCTAAGAAATATGCATTGCACTAATGAACAATTGAATTGCATAGGCACTTCATAAAGACCTCATTTCATGCTATTGTATCCAGGTTACAAAGCTCAGAGCGCTGGGGCACCTTGACTGAGGTCAGACAGCAAGTAAGTGGGTAGCACCAGGAAATCCAGGTCTTTCTGATTCTCAAACTGGGAATTTCCCCCCATACTTTTACTGGCACACATAAGCTGTTGTCCACTGGGAACTGGCTGTAATCATTCCTCTATGCCTGGACTCCTGCCCTTTTGCAATATGGCTGAGAGAGGGAGACTATTTCTCCATCCCTTGGATCTGACCTGGCCACGTCATGTTGTCTGGGACATTTGTAATCACCATCAAAGGCAATGGAGCTGGTCCTCTCTTGCTGAACATGGAACTCGGAGATTACCATGTGAATGAGCCCAAGCTAGCCTCCTCGAGAGGGGAACTGAACCTCAGCGAACGGCCTGCCAACTGCCAGGCATGTGGGGGAGGCCCTCCGAGACCACCCAGCCCCCACTGACTGCAACTACACGAGTAAGCCTAGGTAAGACCAGAAGAGCTACCCAGCTGAGCCTAGATTGCCAATTCATAGAATAAATTACCTTAGGCCACTGGGTTTAGGGTGGTATTTTAAGCAGCAAAAACTAACTGATCCATATACCTTGTGAATACACACTATGCAGACACCACCTGTACGTACACATATGCATATGCACATAAATGTACACAGATGGCCTTCCATTGAAACTCTAGCAGCACCCACACAGACGTTCCCACACCCCTCACGGGTCACATACACACACACCTCTTCCGAACATTCTCCTGCCTGCTCACATGTCAATGTAAATGTCAACCTGGGAGTGGGAGGGTGGACATTGCCCAAGCTCTGTGTCCCTAGCACTGGCCGACACCGTGCAGAGCATAGAGAAGGACCCGGCAAACTTTTGTTGAATGAACAGATGAATAAAGCCAAGGGCAGTGAATGAGCCATAGGATGGCACCAGTGAGCAGACCAGTGAGGTGCTGAGGGGTTCCCCTGGGTAAATGGGGAGGCCTGGCAGCAGGGCCACAGCTTCAGCGCTCAGCCCTCGTAGGACCCGTGTGGGCAGGAACACACAGTGGTGCTCACAGACACTTACCTTACAAGTTGTCCCTGTGCTTGAGACTCTATTTGTTAACTTGGTTCCACTGTTTTTATTAAAAAGTGAAGGTTGTTAAAAAGCCCTGGAAGGGTTACCGGAAAGAAATTAGATTCAATAATTTGTCTTCTGTGTGTAAATTGAGGATGTCTGAGAATTAAGGATGAGTTAAGAGGAAACTAAGGGAAGAAAAGCAAAGCAGGTAGTAGTAACTCCAGGAAAAAGCAACAACAAAGAGCTGCACAGGAAAGGAATGTAACCATAACATGTGATTTGGCTTAGCAGGAAACCATTCTTATACAGGTACAATAAAAAAAGCACTTAGTATTCATCTAATGAAAAATGTGACAACTATAGATTCCAAGGAGAGGAGGGTGAGAACGGTTCAATCTTCCTTGACAATAATAATGATAAAAAGGAACAGTTTTGACCACTCGCTGGGTAATGTTCATTATTCTTGACACTTTACATGTTGAATCCTCACAACAACCCAGCATCTTAAATATTCATATTACTCTCATTTTACAAATGTGGAAACTGAGGCACAAGAAGGTTAAGTCATTTGCCCAAAGTCATGGCGAGCCAGACAGTCAGGCTGCAGAAGGCATATATGAAGACATCAGACCAGAAAGGAGGTCAACACTTGCCTAAAATTAATTTTAAAAAAAAGGGGGGGGGAGTATGTCACTTAGAAATACGGAGGCAAGTACCAGGAGAAATTGTTAAAAGAGTTGAATGTGGTTGCTTGGAAGAGGTGGGCTGGGGGTGAGAAGGACAGGGCAAGAGAATGGTTTTTATTAGTAATATTCAACTTATACAGACATGTTGATATACCCATGAGGTGGGGACAGAGGTTAGCAGGGAAGGAACACAGGGGAACTTTCCACATTGATAGCGTTGCTCTGTATCCTGATTGGGGATTGGGATACAGCATGTTTTTATCTGAACTCAGCAAAGGGAACCTTTAAGATCTATGCATTTCACTGTATGTAAATCTTACCTCCCCCCACAAAGACAAAAGAACTGTAAACAAATACTTTTGAACTATAGCTAATGGTATGCATGCTGAAGTGCCTTTAAGGGGAAACATACTAGTGTTTGCAACTTACTTTGAAAAGCTTCAAAAAGATAAGCTGTCTTAATAGATGGATAGAATGATAGATGCCTGATAAAGCAACTCTAGCAAAGTATCAAGAATTGAGCCTCTGTAGGTAGGCATATGTGTTCATTGTATAATTCTTGCAAATGTTCTTTTTTTTTAAATCCTCACCTGAGGATATTTTTTCCATTGTTGTTTTTTTTTTTAAAAAAAAAAAAAAAAAAAAAGAGAATGGAGGAGAGGGAGAAGGGAGAAAGAGGAAGTGAGAGAGAGGAACATCAATGTGAGAGACACACATCCACTGAGGTATGTGTCCTTGACCGAGTATCGAACCCAGGACCCTTCAGTCTGAGGGCCGACACTCTAACCACTGAGCCAAACCAGCCAGGGCACAAATTTTCTTTTAGCTTGAAATTTTTCTTAATAAAATGTTGGAGGAAATATATGAATATGTTATCTGAAAAATAATATTAAACTTTTAAAAACCTGAATGGGGTCTTCTGTCTTGGGCCTGGATGGACCCACACAACTCTAAGCCCTCCGATGTGTATGTATGACAGCTGTTACCATGTCCCCACCTTACCTGGGATCCTATAGCCTGATCCTCCAGTCCCTCCATACTCCCTCTGTTGTCAGGCAGGATGCAGTCATCATTCCCCTGGTCCCCTCGAAGGCCTCAGTAGCAGAACCAGAACCATTTCACCAGGGACGGTCACAAGGCCCTCTAGCTACACCCCATCCCTTGCCAGGTGGGGAAACTGAAGTCTGGCAGGTAGCCTTGGGTGCCTTTCCCAGAGGCCCATCACACCTTCCTGACAGAAGTGAGCAGCCAAGTTGCCAGTCTCCCAAGCCCACGTGTATATAATTAGCTGGTGGGAAATAGAGCAGGGGGCAGATCTCATCTCTACCTAATTAGGGGCTAGGCAGCTGGGCCAATCTGGCCTGGGGGAGCTGCGATGGGGGAGCTGCGATGGGGGTCAGGCAGCCCCAGGGGATGGACGGGGCAGCAGCTGCAGGCCCTCGGAGGGGCTGAAAGGCTGAAAGGCAGCCGCTGCTGCTCCTTGCCCCTCACACTCCAACTGGAGGCAGAACAATAGAGGGGCTGTTTCCGCAGACCCTGAGGCAGGCAGGCTGGCAAGGCTGGTGGGCTGGTTGGGGGAAGTAGGGGGAGCCACAGCTGTGTCTCCACAGAGCCCTACATGAGAGGGTAGTAGGCTCCAAACTCCTGGCAGAGGGAAGCCCTCCACAGCTAGGAAACCTCTGCTGCAGAAGTCCAGGCTCAAACAGGCACCTTCCCCACTTTCCAAGAATCCCTCCTGCTCTCTTCCCAACAGACTCTCCCAATGCCCTTCAAGGCTACCACCCGCCCAGCTCCTGGGAACAGCTCTGGTCTTCAGGCAAAAGTTCCTAAACATACCTGCTCCACATTGTATGACTGTGTGCTTACTGTTTAGCTGCCCTTCCTTCTCCACCCCAAGATTAAGGGGGGACCAAGGCTCTCTTACCCACTGCTTGGCACCCAGTAGGTGCTCACTAAAGTAACCAGAAGGAAAAGCTGCCAGGATGGGGAAGAAGTGAGGCAGGTGTCAAAAGCACCAGAGTGCCACTGACTGTGGGGTGTCCACAGGCCAGAGTGCAGACCTGGTCTGAGGCAGCCCACCAGCCACCATCCCTCCTGCTCTAAGACAAGAGATGACCTTCTAAGGTGACCCTTGAAGGGCCATCTTGAGGATTTAGTGACAGGACGAGTGTAAAGGGTCTGAGCCTAGCACTTAAGCCTCTTCCAGGAACAAGGGCCCTCCCAGCCTCAATTTCTTCACATGTAAAATGCTGCCAACATACTCACCTTCTTGTGTTTCTGAGGGCTGGCAGGTCACAGAAAAGGCAACTATTCGCACAAAATTCTGGCCAGGTTGCCCAGAGGTGCTCGCCTTTGACCCCTCAAAGGATACCACCTCTGCAAAGCCTGCCCAGATTATCCATCTGCTCTCATCACTCCTTTAACATAGGGACCAGGAGGCCCAGCCCCTCCATAATCACACCTGCTGGGCACCTGTGGGCAGGTCGCCTTCCCTGCCTCAGTTCTTCACCTGTATCATGCAGGGAAAGACTTCATTCTCATGGGCTCTAACAACATCCTCTTCCATACCAATTTCCCCTTGTTTCCTTGAACTGCTGGGCCTAGCCTAATCCCCCAGGGGCTGGTAGACTGTCAGAGAGACAGACAGACAGCTGGGCTGACCTGGAAGTTTGTCAATAGCCCAACGGAAATCTCCTCTTTATGCCTAAAATAAAACCGACATCAAACCTGTCACTAGGGCCCCCATTAGCGCTTCCTGTTTCTGAGTGGTGCAGCCCAGGCAGCCCGAGTGAAAGGAAGCACCACCCAGCCCCTCCCCTC
Source organism: Myotis myotis (assembly GCF_014108235.1). Classification (NCBI taxonomy): domain Eukaryota; kingdom Metazoa; phylum Chordata; class Mammalia; order Chiroptera; family Vespertilionidae; genus Myotis; species Myotis myotis. The sequence goes on from NW_023416366.1 coordinate 583,312, forward strand.
TCCCACCCAAAAGATGGCAGAGGCCACCCATGCTTTCATCCTGTGTCCTCAGCTCTAGCTCTGGCTGCTCCACCAGCCAAAGTGTGGTCTCCTAACAGGTAACTAACCTGGAGAGACAGGAAGGAGCTGGGACCTCAAAGCCAAGTGCCAGCTGCTTCCTTCCCCTTCCCCCTCAACTCAAAGAAGACTGGGCTTGTCCAGGGTCACTCAGAGTTGGAGGTAAGTCCATTCATTTTGTGCTGTCCACACAAGTCCCTCTTCCTCTAAGAACTCCCACTTCCAACCCCCAAATCTATGGCCTATGTGACCTCAAGTTCAGGGTTTGCCCTCTCTGAGCTTCCTTCCCCCTTTGGAACTGGGCAGGGAGTGGGGGAAGTCAGAACACCCGTGATGGGGAGGGTCCGTCACCATGTTAGCCTTTCCCCGGCAGTTCCCCTTCCTGCTCCAGGGGAAGGCCCCTGTCCCAGTCCCAGCTCGCTCCCAACTCACTGGGTGCCTGGACCCAGCTTCTTCTCTGAGGGAAGTGCACCAGCCTCCCTGATGCCCCACTAGCTGCTGGGGTAAACAATTACTAGGTTTGGAAGGCCCCACCCCAAGACTTCTCCCCTCCCCTCCCCTTGTGAACACAGAAAAGTCTGGTGACCCAACCTTTAAAAAGCAAGCATTTGTGTTTATTAACCAAAGGGAAGGAAGCCAGAGCCAGGAGGGCTTCTACCAGTCCCTCCTGTAGTCTACCCACCTAGGCCAGGTTGCCAAGGCCTGGGAAGAACAGTGGCTAGACCACTCTTCCCTGCCCCCACCCTAGGGTGAATTCCCAGGGAACCAGGGCCCACTGAGTGACGAAGAGGAAGTCAGGAAAGGATAGAGGCCAAGGAAGGAAGGAAGAAACAGAGCCACGGGGTAGACAGACCTGGTAGGGATCCTTGGCCCCTCACTCAGGGGGGAGGGCTAAGTGCCCCAAGCCCATGAGAGGAACCACGCAGAGGGACAATGCTGGCAAAATCCCGACAGGTGAGGAGGAGGGAGTGGGCCAAGTCAAGAGGCCACTCTCTCCAGGGTCAGTCCTTGCCAGACGGATGCTGGCCCAGCGTCGGAGCCTTTGCCTCCATGCCAAGTTCACCAAAGGCAGTGGTCTCTGGTCTGCTCCAACCAGGGAAAGGGTGAAAGAGAGCTCAAGGGGCCAGCTGCCTCTTTCAGCTCTGTCCTGTGCCGAATGCGAGTCCAGTGGAGACCTATCCCTCCACCGCTGGAGTCTCCCGTGCTTGCCGCAACCCGTACAGCCACTTGATCACACGGGCATTGCGCTCAATCACGGACACGCCATAGGGGACGCGCTCCCGGGCCCGCTCCTCAATAGTGGCCGAGCTGCGGTGGGAGCAGCCCCCCTCGGAGCTACCTGGCCCAGCACTGGGCCCCGCCAGAGACACTATGTCTGAGCTGGCTCGTGCCAGGTGTGCCACACCCAACCCCCGTGCCTCCTCTGGGTCCAGGCCGCAGAAGTTAAAAAATCGCTCCAGGTCGGCCGCTGCCCGCGAGAAGCGCTCACTCAGGTCTGACTTGGAGCGCTGCAAACCCGGGGGCCGGGCTGGACTGGAGGCGGCAGTGTCCGGTGATGGGCAGGGCTGGGCAGGTGAGGCCGGCAGGGGACGGACATCCACTCGGCGGACGGCAGCGGTACTGGGAGGTGGGCGTGGAGGGGTGGCTGGGGGGTCCTGGGGGGCTCCCTCTGCCCGCCCGGGGGTGCGGCTAGCCTCGGCAGGGGACACCGGGCTATCACACAAGTCGATAAGGCTGCTAAGGATGTCCAGGTCCAGCTGGGGCCGGCGGCAGGGGCCCGGCAGGGCTCGGCGGCTAGGAGTGAGCACGGTGCGGCGAGTCCCAGGGCTGAAGAGCGGCTGCTTGGACAGCAGCGGCTGCACAGGTTGCTGGCGGGTGTTGGCCACCTGCAGGCTCTTGACGTACTTGGCCTTGTCGGCCTCCAGGCGCTCCACCGCACTAGGTTTCCGGGCTCCACCGTCGGCCGGCCTCCGGAGCAGGTAGCCCGGGACCTTGGTCCTCAGGCGGAAAGGCAGGGCGGGTGAGTCCCGGGCTCCAGGAGACAGCATGTCCACAGGCATGACTGTTACATACCCCAAGGCCTTCTGCACGAGGACACGGGAGAAGTGAGGAGACAGCGATCCAGGCAGAAAATTGGCAGCTGGACGCCGGCAACGGCTGCAGGGGAGGAAAGAAAGAGAAGGGCTGAGCACGCTCAGACAAAGGCTCGGCAGACTGGAAGAGGCTGAAGACGCCTTCCCCATTAAAAGTGAAGGCCACGCCTCTGGCTCACAGAGCCAATCAGAAGGCAGAAAGCACCAGCTGTAGGGTTGAGGCTCCGCCCACACCCCCCGCCCTCCTCCGAGAACCCGGCCCAGGGGAGGCAGAGTTAAAAAAAAGGTGCCAAAAAAAAGAACCGGCGCAGCCTGAGCAGAAAAGACAGGGCAAAGGAAGTAACGTGGGCTCGGAGCCCTGTGCTGGGCACCAGCCGGCTCAACCGCAGTGGGTCCTCTTACCAGTCCATTTTGCGGATGGGGAAACTGAAGCTAATTCAACAAATTGGGGGCTCTATTCCTGCCTCGAAGCAAGGAAGTGCTGCCACAGGAGCCTTGGGGCTAAAACCCAAGAGAAAGGGCTAAAACCCAATCTGGACTGCCCACAGGGAGCCTGGTACCACTTCCACCCCTTGCCTACCCGGACAGGAAGCTGCTTTGTGCCATCCACCCGCCTAAACATGCCAGGCCCCAGGCACAGCAGCAGCAGCGGCGTTTGTGGGGGAGGAGGGCAGAAAATCCCCACCCCTGCCACAGTGGAGTACAGGCACCATCAGCTTCCAGGACCGGACGCCAATGCCAGGCCCACAGTGATCCATGAGTGCCTGTCACAGGGAGACGTCAGACCTAAGCTATGCTGCTCCAAGCGGGGCTGGAAATGCCCACCACCACACCGCCCTGCTTGGGGGCATCCAGCAGACTCTTGATCTGCCAGCACCCATAGCATAGACACCCACAGGCAGGAGTGCCCACACCTGGGTGCAAAGTATCCACGTAACCACCTGGGCATCAGAGCCCGGTGTCCCTGTCCCTTTTTCCAAGGAAGGGCTGGAGCCTCCCTGGAGACGGGCCAGAAGAAAACCTGTAGGCCAAGTCCTGAACTTTCTCATCTGTTAATTGGGGAGGAGGACTTTGTCAAGGTGATAACCAAGAGGACTGGAGGTTCAGGCCATCTAGAGCTGTGTTGTCTAAGTCAATAGCCACCAACCACAGCCTTAGTTTAAATTTAAATTTAAATTTACATTTGGTTCCTGAATCACACTAGCCACATTTCTAGGACTCGGTAGCCACAGACGCTGGTGGTCATACAATAGACGGCACAGACTGCAGCATTTCCATCTTAACAGAATGTACTGGGCAGCGCCACCTACACATCCAGAATTCCAGGAGGGAAAGTCTAGATTGGGATGGGGAGGCAGGGATCTCTACTGTGTGCTTGCTAGACATTTAACACTGTCCTCTCCTGTAATCCTCCAGCAAGCCAGGGAGATGGGTCGTTGTCTCCTCATTTTATAAATGGAGAAATTGAGACGCAGAGAAGTGACCAGCCTCGGTCCCAGAGCAGCTAAACAAGACCCAAGTCACAGGAAGCTGAATTCACTTATCTATTATGTCTGTGGTAGTTTTACGTTTTGTTGTTCCCATTCCTCTAAAATATCAGCTCCACGAGGGCAGGGGGGTATCTTGTTCACTGTTTCTAAGTTTCACGATATTACTCTTGACGCATAATAGGTATTCAGTACAGTTTTATTGACTTGAAATGTCTATGGGGGCCCAATGTGAATGGGCACACCCAGTCTGCTGCAGGCAATGGGTCCAAGGTGGTACATGTTGGATATTCTAGGAAGCTGGAAATCCAGAAGTGCAGGAAAACTCTGGGTTCTTAAAAATTAGCATATTCAATAATAATAACTTTAAAAACATTGTATGTACGGGGCAAACAAAACATGCACCACACCCCCTTCCATCTGGCCCCCAGCCCGTCTGGAACCCTTGCTGCAATGGCAAGTTGAGAACAGAACCTTTGGGGCTGTTGGCCCAGCGCCAGAACTGCTCCCCAGGTGGAAGGGATGGACTGGGTGGGAAATGGCCGTCCCACCGAGGGCCGACCTCCAGGAGACCTCAGGAGAGAAGGGTCTGATAGGAAAGGCAGCCTTGCTGAGCCCTGTCCAAGTAGCTAGACTCTGCCCCACCCCCGGGCCTGCCGCCTCCCAAACCAGTCCAACCCGTCCGGAGACGGTGGTTCAGGGCACGATCCCACTATCGGGGAATCAGGGATGAAGGGGGTCAGATGGGCAGGGCCAGGGCAGAAGCTACGCTCGCCCCCAGCTCGGCTGGGGTCCCTACACCCTCGGGCCCGACCTGCCGGCCCGGGGCCTCCCCTGGACAGACACCTGCCTGGGCTTGGCCACCACCGGCTGCGCGCTTTGTGCAAGCAGCCGCGCCTCCTCGAGACTCCGTTTGCTTATCTGTGAAATGTGGTTAAAAATAGACCTCCAGGTCACCAGGAGGATGGAGACACAAAACAGCTCGCGGACTTTCTTCAGCATCCGGCAAAAGGCGACTCCCCATGACCCGGGCTCCTTGTTTCCCAAACTCCACAGACCTGGCTCCCTCCTCCCTCCCTCCCCCCCCCCCCAAACCCCCCCGCCCCCTCCCCGGCAGCCGCCCCTCGCAGGGGTCTCTAACCCACTCAGGAAGGGGCCGCGAACAAGGGAGGTCCAGGCTGGGAGCCTCAGAAAGGACCGGTCCCACCTGGCACTGGGGCCCTGGCTTCAGTTCGCGGGCACAGGATAGAGGCTAACCCGTGAGCCATCTACGCCAGCCCCATTTCACAGGTGGGCAAACGGAGTGCGGCGGCTCCTGCGAGCTGAAGCCAGGGTCCCAGTGCCAGGTGGGACTGGTCCTCTCCGAGGCTCCGAGCCTCCTTCCATCGCCCAACGCCGCACCACGGATTTCAAACGCCCAAAAGCGCGGCCCCGGGCCCTTCTTGTTGGCATCTCTGGGGCACTCAGTCCCACCTTGCCCCCTTCCCACCGGCTTCCGCGAGGGAGCCTCAGGAGGAGAGAGGGAGCGGGCGCAGCTCGGATCCCGGTCTGGCTTCTACCCTTCCCTACTGCGGGGCGATCTTGGGAACTCCCTGCCGTGGAAGAGGCCGCGGCCCGGCGCGCTGCCGACTCCGGCCGATGGTCACCGCTCTCTGAGCCCGGGTTGGCCTGGCTCGGAAATGAGGGGCCTGACGGCACGATGTCTGCGGCATCCATCCAGGCCGGAAGGTGAGCCCCCGCCCGGCCCCCGCCGTCGCGAGGAGTAAGGGGTGCCCGCACGTACCTGGCTGCACCGCCGCTACACTGCGCTCCGCCGCCCGGCCCACCTGGGCTCAGGTAACAAGCATTGCGCAACTTCCGGTGGCCGGCGGCGAGCTGGCGAACCCGTCGACCCAGGTATTACCCAAAAAAGAGTGAACGCACGCCAGCAGCGGCCAGAACCCGAGCCCAGACGCGCTGTAGTGGGCGGGGCGCCTGGACCTGTCCCGGGACCCACTCGGGAAGCTCCCCGGGAGCCGGGCGCTCTCACAGCTGCACTGGCCCCGTCCACGCGAGTCCCCGTGGCCACTCCCGCAAGCGTGCCCACTGCGGAGACAGAGAAACTGAGTCCCCTCCCACCGCCACAGTGACCACCGTTTAAGTTCACTGTGCCACGCGTGAGAAAGTGCTTTTCCTGGTATCAATTAACCCATTTTAATCTTCCCAACAACTCCTATGAGCTGAGCTCTATTATTATCCCCACTTGACTAACAGAATTCTGAGGCTGGGACAGGCTGAATCAGCTGCCCAAGGTAACCCGGAGGAGTCCAACCTGGGCACCTTCCCTCTGGACGATCCCTTTCTAGCTGTGTGTCCCTGATCCCATTGCTTAACCTCTCTGACCCTCCAAAGAGGGGATCCCACCTTCCAGGCCGGGTCAGTGTGAGTTCTTGGGGTCTGAGAGTACCTGTAGAAGCTTTGAGCAAGCTGTAAACATTAGTTACAACAGCAATAAGAGTAATAGTGGTAACTACAATTTTTGAGTGCCAGGCACTGTACTTACTTAAATCTCTGGACAATCTCCCCACTCCCCAGACCAGGAACTATTTCATCCCCATTTTCTGAGGAGATGGTAGTAGCCCTGCTGGAAGGAAGGAATCCCGGGAGGGAGCCGACTGTCTGCTCTGCCAGCCTAAGTTAAGTCACTTCAGGTGGCACATTTGATCAGGCCAGTTTCATGGGGATCCTGAGGCCTAGAGAAGGAAGTACCCCCCCCCCGCCCCCCAACCCTGGGGAGACTAAAGAGGTCCATGTCTGTGCCTGGAGAGGCTAAGACAGAATTGGGGTGGAGGGCATGAGGAGAGAGGAAGTGACTCAGGGAACCGCTGTCTACACTGAGTGAGTCAACCCTGATGCCCCCTCCAGGCCCTGGGGCCTGAATGATGGAACAAGACCATCCTTCCCCACAGTAGCCTGCTGGCAACAAGTTCCAGCTCTCGCCTAGCTCCACCGGGATACCCTGCCTGGCCCTCCACGGCACAACAATGAGGTGGGAGAGGGTTCAGTTAGGCACTAATAGTAGTAAAAGCAAAGCAACAATAATACTGTTCAGAATAAAGTCGGTAAGAATTTTTCTGAGTGCTTTCTTCGTACCTGGCACTCTTCTACACTCTCTATATATGTTAACTCGATTAATCCTCACACCCACCCTGCGGGATAGGTACTACTAGTATGCCTGTTTTACAGTTGAGAAAACTGAGGCACAGAGAGGTGGGACCACTTGCCTGAAGTCACAAAACTGGTAATTGGCAGAGCCAGGATTTGAACCCGAATATGGGTCTTGGGGGGAGGAGGGAGAACAGGTCTCCAGTATTGGGTTCGGCCACTCACCAAGGGTCTCCTAAGGAACCTACAGGCTCCCTCGCTGGACCCCCGAGAGTGGAGCTGCTTCAGGAAGCACTCCCTGGCTATGGCTCTGGGTCTGTTTCCTCAACTCTAAAATAGGGGCAATAATAGCAATGTTTTCCCAACAGAAATTAGATCCCTTCACTGCTCTACCGAAAACCCGCTGTGGCTCCCCATCACCTGAAAATAAAGTCCAAACTCTCCCTGGGCCCTCAGGCCCTCCCAGATCCAGTCCCTGCCCTCCTGTCCCACCTTATCGGCACACTTTTCTGCTCCGGCCACATAGCCCTCCTAGCTGTTCCTGCACACGCCAAGCTCTTTCCTGCCTCAGGGCCTTTGTACCATCCGTTCTCTGCCTGGAACCTCTTTTCTCATCTCCTTCAGGTCTCACTTCAAATGTCACCTCCTCAGAGAGAACTCCCTGCCCACTCTGAGGCTCCCACCAACTCTCTCACCTGGTCTGTTCCCTTCCAAGCATTCATCACACCCTGTCGTTTTAGATGTTCACTTATTTGTCACTTGTTTCCTGTTTCCTATTTGTAAAATGTATTAAGAGGGCAATTCAGGCCAGGAAGTGGGCTTGGCTGTGGAGCCAAAAACAGAAAATAACAAGTATTGGTGATGCAGAAACTAGAACCCTTGTACACTGTTGGGAATATGTTTCCCCGCACTGGGCTGGGAACTCCATCACACTCTTCCATACTCTCTTCCTCCAGGGATCAAACACCAGAGGGGACAACTCTGACCAAGGGGCAGGACTGGAACCAGGCTACCTCAAAGGCCAAGGCCCCTCAGCACCAAGCCTCCTTCCAGCCCCCCGACTCTGCCCCAGGCCCTCCCCAACCTGCCCCACTCCTCCAGCCTCAAATCACTCCCATTCAAGGTAGGCTCCGGCCACTTCTAACTGAGCCCTGTTGTCTCCAAACCTCCAGACACCACGTCCAAACCTCTGCACACACTGGGTCTGCTGCCAGCACTGCCCTTTTCCACTCCATCTCCCTCACCAGCTCTGTAGCATGGACTCCGGAGCCAGCCTGCCTGGGGTCAAGTCCCAGCTCCACCAGTGATCAGCTACTCAGCTCCTCCATGCCTCCATTTCCTCAACTGTAAAACAGACTGCTCTCTCGTGCCCTCTCCCAGCACGAGGCTTGTGCATGACAAACGCCACCAAAGTGTGACAGTGATAACTATTCACCAACCAGGTGCTCCTGGGTGAGGCCTTCGTCAGTCCAGAATGTTCACCCCTCTGTCAGAGGTTATCAATCTAAATGCAGAGTCACTTGAATAGACATTTCTCCAAAGAAGGTGAATAAACAGACAATAAGCACATAAAAAGGTGCTCGACATCACTAATCGTTAGGAAAATGTAAATCAAAACCACAATGAGATACCATGTCACATCCATTAAGATGGCCATTATAAAAAATATATACAGAAAATAACAAGTATTGGGGATGTGGAGAAACTAGGGCCCTTGTGCACAGTTCAGAATATAAATGGTGCAGCCAATGTGGGAAAAGTACGTCAGTTAGGCAAAAAACTTTAAGTAGAACTACCATAGGATTCAGCAATTCTACTTCTCAGTATTTACCTAAAGGAACTGAAACCAGGAAGTGGAACACATATATGTACAACCATGTTCATAGTTGCATTAGTCACAATAACCAAAAGGTAGAAGCAATCCAAGTGACTATTAATGGATTAAATAAAATGTTATATATACATACAATGGAACATTATTTAGCCTTAAACAGGAATGAAATTGATACCTGCTATAACATAAGCAAGCCCTAAAGACATGCTAAGAGAAATAAACAGACACAAAAAGACAAATATTGTGTGGTGCCAGTGATCAGAGTACCTGCAGTAGTCAAATTCATACACAGACACTACAATGGTGGTTACCAGGGGCTAGAAGGGAGGAGAATGGAGAGTGTTTAACGAATATAAAATTTCCATTTGGGAAGATGAAAAAGTTCTGGAGGTGGATAGTGGTGATAGTTGCACAATGTGAAGGTGCTCAATGCCACTGAACTGTACACTTAAAAATAGTTAAAATCGCCCTAGCTGGTTTGGCTCAGTGGATAGAGTGTCAGCCTGTGGACTGAAGGGTCCTGGGTTCAATTCCAGTCAAGGGCACATGCTCAGGTTTCGGGCTCAATCTCCAGTGGGGGGCGTGCAGGAGGCAGCTGATCAGTGATTCTCTCTCATCATTGATGGTTCTATTTTTCTCTCCCTCTTCCCTTCCTCTCTGAAATCAATAAAAATATATTTTCTAAAAAAATGGTTAAAATGGTCAACTTTATCTAAATACATTTTACAAAAGAGAGAGAGAGAGAGAGAGAGAGAGAGAGAGAGAGAGAGAGAGAGAGGATGAATATGAATATGAATATATAGAGTCTGGAGCCAAACTTCATGCTTTTGAGTTCCAGCTCCAGGTGGCCTTGTACAAGTTACTAAATCTCTCTAGTGCTCCGTTTCACTTTGTAAGGTGGAAATAATAACAGTGGTAACGACCTTACATTACTGAGGGATTAAATTAGTTCACACTTATAAAGTACTTAGCACACAGTGAGCGCTCAAGAGGTATTAGTGATTTTCATTCTTTGATGAGGGGGCAGAGGTATAGTTTCTGATGTTTATCATTTCCATGACATTCTGCACTCCCACCCCCACCCCTTCCTTCCACCTGCTTCTCTCATGAGCAGAAGCCAAGCCCAGACTTGGGTGGAGACAGGGAGGCCCTCACCTGCCTTAGAGGAGGATCAGGAGGGCTCCCAGCAGCAGGAAGGGGGCTGACCAGTAGGGTAGCCCAGCTCAATTTCAGCCCAGCTGTCAGGGTCAGAGACACCCGGCTAGCTGGGCATCCCCCGGGGCCACACCAGGCCCCACGCTATTTCTGGAGTCTCCCTAGACGCTCGTGCCCTGACCTGCCTGGCGTCAGCCTTGCCCAGAGTCAGTCCTGCCTAGGGCAGCCTTGCACAAGCCTCAGGAAGGCAGAGGTGAGCAGGCTGTGGGAAGGACGCGGGGGCAGTCACCTAAGGCAGCAATCTTCTATTTGGCCCAGTGCAGGCCAACTCAGTTCTCTGAGCCTCCGTTTGTACCTGAGGTTGCAAAATGGGAACAAAGGGGTTTGCAGTGGAGACAGCATGAGAGACACCAGATGCAGAGCCTTAGGGCAGGGCCCGGCACACAGGATGGGGAAGGGGGAGGTTGGGGAAGACCCACAGCTAAGCCCACTTCCCAGCCTGAATTGCCCTCTCCCAGGCCTGAACTCACCATTATGGCTTCTTAGACCAGAAATGTAAAGAAACTTGCCCAAAGTCACACAGCAAGTCAGTGACAGATCACAGACAGGGCAGTGGTCTTTTGATTAAATATATAATCTAACAGATACAGATATACAATTTTTCAACCAGGTGATATATGCACATGGCTCAATTCAAGAACTATAAAGGGCAAGAAGTAAAAATAAACTCCCTCCCACTCCTGTTCCCAGCCACCCATTCCCCTCCTTGCAGGCCCCACTATCACCAGACAATGTGTCCTTCCAGGGAGATTTTAGGCAGATATAGGCAATAATGGACAGATATAGGGTGGCCCCCCAAAATGTATACACACACTTTGAATAATTATAAAGGCCATGTTTATGAAATACATTCTGTATTCAAAATTGAGCTATCAGCTGTTAAAATGTGTATACTGTTTTTTGGGGGAATACCCTGTATTCTTTCTTTTTTACACATATGGTAACATGCTGTATGTACTGTTTTCATCATGCTCTTCTTACTCAATAATATATGTTGTTCTTAATAATATGTTATTACTATATTAATTATAATGTTATTAATACACTTAATAGTATATGTTGCTGCTAATATATGTTGTGCCACCTCCGTACATAAAGAGCCCAGCAGCCTCTGTTGATGCAATTTAGTCTGTGTCCAGTCTCTCCTTATTATGCACCACACTGCAGCATAACTCCACCTACATCACTCTGCCTGGAAGCAGGACAGGTGGCTTCAGGGATGCACTTGTAATTGTGACAGAAATGGGAGGAACTGTGTTGCATAGAGGCCATACGAGCTATCTTCAGCCAGCAGAACATACCACAAACGGTCAATAAATGTCGACTTTAGTTGCTTTGATCACAGAGGTTTGGGGCACCCCCTCAATTTCGCTTTGGAGGCAAGTACCTCACTTACCTCATCCTAAACCCCCTCCTTGCATCACATGCCAGTCAGGAAAGAGAATAAACTCACTAAAAAGTGACATATATATATATAGGACATCAAATGGGGTAACTGCTACAAAATAGACAAGGGGGAGGGCAGGGCATATGAAGTCAATAAAGATTTGTTGAAAGAATGAATGAATGAATGAATGAATGACTTGTTCCTTCTGAGTCCCCTGAGTTTCCCTCCCCAGAGCCAGGAGGAGAGAGGATACCTGCCCTTAAAGAAATCCAAGACTCTCAGATGCTATGACTCTGAGCGCCTAGAATTCTAATACTGAAGCCAGACAGACTGGGAGCCAACCCCAGCGGTGCCAAGTCTGCTGGTGTGACTTTGGGCAAGGGGCTTATTTTCTGAGAACCTCAGTTTCCCCACCTGCAAAAGGACACTAAGAACAGCAACCTGGGGGCGGGGGCTGAGGGTGGGGGCGGCCAGGAGGCAGGACACAGTCGAGGTCAGAAGCTCCCCAGGTTGCACCACCCCCAACTCCAAAGTCTCTAGTGTTTCTGGTGGCTCTGGCTTCCGTTGAGGGGCTGCCTCTATCCTTTCCCCGGGTCCACAAGAGCACAACAGTGACTCCGGGGTCAGAGCACCTGCTGCCCACGCCGCTTCTAGCCCAGCAACGCCAGTCCCGCCAGATACTCCCGGAGCGGGCCTCTCGGGAACAGCGCTGTAATTCAAAACCTCGTGGGCAGAAGAACCAAGTCCAATCCCTGGCGCACAGGAGCAGACAGACGCCCAGAAAAGGCACCCAAAGATGGTGTGGGAAGGGACAGAGGGGGGTGATCCAGCCAGGGCTCCATGGGCCGGGTCCCCGCTGCTAAGACCACCAGGTGCCCCTCTCACGCAGGTATGACGCGGGGAGGACACACAACGCAGGCTTTCGGTGAGCGGGGCCCCCCAGACCGAGCTCGCGCCCCGGACCACCTGCGCCCTCACCTGGAGCCCACCCTAGGCGAGTCCCGGCTCTTCCAGGTCGGGTGGTGGAGAGGCTGACAGCTCGGACCCGGGAATGGCCACGCCCAACGCCGCTCGGGGGCCAGTCCCGCGTGAGGACCCGCAGAGGGACCTCTTCGGAGCGGTCCTCCGCACCCGAGACGAGCGGGGGGGACCCGACTGTCGCAAGGCCCCCACCGGAACGAAGGTCCTGGTGCGCAGAGGAAGGGGAAGTGAGCATGCCTTCCCCCTCCACCCCCGTCACGAAAATGGTTTGCCCCGGACATCCTGATTGGTTCCTCGCTTCCGTTCGAACGCCGCGCCGCCCGTGTTGCCAGGCGACCGTTTAACTTAGGTTGGTCCGCAGAGCCGGAGCTCGGCAGCCCCGCCCCGCCCCTTCGCACCGGCCTCCTGTTCTTCCAGGGGCGGCCTTAGCCCGGCGCCTTAATGCTCAAGCTGGACTTTCTCCTGGTTCCCAGCTGCGTGAGGCACCATTTAGGGTCCCGGGGCTGGTTCCTAGTCCGGACTTCGCAGCTAACTCGCTATATGAGCCCGGGCAAACCCCTTTCCCTCTCAGTACCCTTAACAGCACCACAGTGAGTGGGTTCCTTTTAAAATGTGCACACCCAGCAATCTTGACATTTACTAAGGAAATGACCAAAGATTTGAGCAAAGATTAATATAGCCCAGCGTTATGTATCATAGCAAAATAATGGAAATAACCTGAATGCTCAGCGAAAGGGGATTGGTTATAAAAATCCATTCTGGTCAGTGCTCATGACATAACCCTTTGAGATGGGTACCTTTAATTAACCCCACTTACTGATGAGGAATATTATGCAGTCATTAAAAACTATGTTGTTAAAAGATATTTAAAGAAAATGCCAAGAAAGTGTTTGTTTTAAAGTATGTTTCAAAGCACCATGTACAACATATGTATTAAATACATAATCATAGCATCACATTATAGATGTATAATCATTTATAATAACAGCAGTTCATTATTTTTTCTTTGGCTTTTCTGGATTTTCCAAATTTCCAACATTTAAACATGTCCAAAAATTTTTTAATAGGATTAGAATAAGTTAACTCAAAAGGCTCTTACAGATGAGGAGATTTCATAGCTATGAGTCACTGTTTGAGTCTAGGGCAGTGGTTCTCAACCTTCCTAATGCCGCGACCCTTTAATACAGTTCCTCATGTTGTGGTGACCCCCAACCATAAAATTATTTTCGTTGCTACTTCATAACTGTAATTTTGCTACTGTTATGAATCGTAATGTAAATATCTGATATGCAGGATGTATTTTCATTGTTACAAATTGAACATTAAAGCACAGTGATTGATTAATCACAAAAACAATATGTAATTATATATGTGTTTTCCGATGGTCTTAGGCGACCCCTGTGAAAGGGTCACTCGACCCCCAAAGGGGTCGCGACCCACCGGTTGGAACCGCTGGTCTAGGGCATGGCTCAATTTAGAACCAGTTAGTGTCTTTCAAATTCTTGGATTGCCAATGATTGAGCACTTACTGTGTGTACATGCCTTGGGTACACAGGGGAGGGGACTAATAATATACCAATAGCTAACGATGATTGGGTGTCCTGGCCTGGGCACCTACCAAGTCAGAACAAATACTGTCAGAAACAGGGCATCTGACTATATCTGTGAGGACCAGCAAAACATTAAACCTGGCTCTAACTGTGCCCTCTGCCAGGTTGTGCTTGAGGCCTTATACGTGTTTTCTCACTTGACTTTATTACTATCTGAGAAGATAGATCCTATTATTCCTATTCTATAGATGAGAAAACAAAGGTTTGTGTGGATCCAGCAGGAGTCTTCTGAAATATTTTGTTATATCCACATGTAAATGTGCAAAACCTGTTTGGTGGTAACAGTGAGGAAAGGCAAGGAGGGTCCTGTGACCCTAAAAGACACAGAGAAAACTGAGCAGGGGCAGATCCAGCCTGTGTACTTCCCAGGGTTTATACAATTTAGGAAATCTTATTTAAGAAAAGAACTACAGCCCTGACTGGTTTGGCTCAGTGGATAGAGCATCGGCCTGCAGACTGAAGGGTCCCAGGTTTGATTCCGGTCAAGGGCACATGCCTGGGTTGCGGGATCGATCCCCAGTGTGGAACATGCAGGAGGCAGCCAATCGATGATTCTCTCTCATCATTGATCTCTCTCTCTCTCTCTTCCTCTCTGAAATCAATAAAAATATATTTTTTAAAAAGAAAAAAAGGAAAAGAACTACAAATATAAAATTGGATAATAAAGTGATTATTAGGTTAGAAAGATAAAAGAAACCATGGCAAATGACAAGTTCCACAAACATTACCAAAAAATAACACTACTTTTATGAATTACCTCCATAATGCTTTCCACAAACATGTAACCTCTTACGTATAGAGATATAACCTCTGACTCGCATGTTCACATCACAGTGGCATTTGAGTCAACTCAGTGTGGTAAGTCGGGGCATTCCTGGAAGCCATTCTTATACTAGGTCAGTTGGTAATAATTTATTCATAAAAGTTACTGGAAACAACATAAATAAAACCACGAAACCCAAATGAAATGTCACGGGCATCTTAGCCAGATCCCCAAAATGCTAGCACTCACTCCAACATCATCTGACACAAGGGGAAGTAAGCCTGAAAAGAGATGGTGGTTTTAACAGAGTGAGGTTAAAATACCTTGATTTGGCAGATTTTACAAAAGCCCATGACCATGTGAACATATTGCTAGGGTGCCTTCCAGACCTCAGCATCCCCATTTTAAGGTCGGGAATGACAACAATGATGTGGTCCTCAGATTCTTCCCTAAGATTTACACCTCTGATCAGGGGTGGGGATATTTGAGATGCCTCCATACAGGCCCTGCTGGCCCTGGCATCTTCAAAGCTTGCCTCTGTCCTGCATACCCTGGATCTTAAAACAAATAAAATAATACAAAAAGTGTTGCTCACATGCTGAGCCTCTGCCCTGGCCGAGGTAGTTCAGTTGGTTGGAGCATCATCCCATGCGCTGGGAGGTCACGGGTTTGATTCCCAGTCAGGGCACATACCTAGGTTGCAGGTATGTTTCTCTTTCTTTCCCTTCCTCCTGCTCCAAAATCAATTTTTTTTTTTAAATGCAGAGCCTCATTCCCAGAGTAAGAAAGTGAGGCAAACAGAGGGCAGAGGGACCCTCCCCTGGACTCCAAGTGTGGCCTCACAAAGTGAGATTATTTGGGCAACTCAGATTCTCGAAGTCTGAGCAGCTTCACCTGCCAACAACATATTGGTGGTGCCCCTGTCTTCAAGGATTTGTTAAGTACCTGGTGTCAATTCGGAGAGCTTGAGAGCATCCCAGTCCTCCCCATCCCTGACCAGGTACGGGGGTCGGGGGGGGAGGAGCGCCCATAAAAATAAGGTGGCCAAGCTGTCATTACTATGCCCAGATCAGAGGGAGCTGGAGGGTTATTATGACCTTATCCTGACCCAGCACGTGAGCAAATAACATCTTGCCCTGAGGCTGTTTCCATGCCTCCTCCAGCATCCTGACCATGGCTGTGTTTTCTTCACTCCACTCGAAACCAAGATGAAATTAGCCTCAGATGTCAGTTCCCTATCTTCTGTGCACCCCAGGGCTGTATTTTGTTTTTTTCCATTTAAGCTAAAGGGTGTTCTCTCTATGCATATTTGCTTGCTTCAGAACTTTCCTGGCAGCACCGGCCAGAAACTAGTCCCCGTGGTGGCTACTGGGCTGGCTGGGGGACAGAATAAAAGCTTTTTAGAAAATATTCTATTTACTTTTTGGATTCTATACTTTATAAATGTATTCTCTATTTTTTAAAAATAAGTAACAGCATTTTTAAAAGCTGAGCCTCATTCCCAGAGTAAGAAAGTGAGGCAAACTGAGGGCAGACGAATCTCCCCTCGCCTCCAAAATAGGAGATCAGGCATCTCAAATACTCCCTGGTCACAGGTATAGACCTTAGGGAAGAATCTGAGGCCCACACCATTGTTGTCATTCCCGACCTTCAAATGGGACGCTGAGGCCTGGAAGGCACCCTACCAAATGTTCACATGGTCATGGGCTTTCGTAAAATCTGCCAAATTAAGGTATTTTAACCTCATTCTGTTCCCTATGAGAGAACAAAATAAGGCAGTGAATTAAAAGACAAGACTATACTTTCAGGGATCATTTCTATAGTTCGTTATCAGTGAAGTTTCTCTGAACGTGTAGAGCACCCGAAACCACAAGGAGGAGATGCAGAGTCCTCTCTTGACCGTGAAACCGGCTCTTGGTGTTACTCCTGCAGCTGCCACTTGCCATTGACGATTGTTCCTCCCTTTCTTGGGAGGGGAGAGGGAAAGGACGCATTCTGGGTAAAATTAAAAAAAAAAGAAAGAAAGAAAGAAAAAGAAAAAGATAACTCAGCTCAGAGAGAGAAGCAGCGATGTGAAAGAGACACATTGATTGGTTGCCTACGCACCAGGGCCAGGGATCAGCTTGCAGCTGAGGTGAGGTCCTGTGCCTGGGCCTGAACCGGCCTGTGCTGGTCCCTTACAAACGGATCCGGGACAGCCTAGATGCCGTTGAGGTCGCCGGCCTGCCTGGTGCATCCTTTCCGGAAGCCCACATACTGCCACAGCACACTGAGTGTGTCAGGTCAGCTAGAGCGAGGATGGGGGGCAGGCTGGAGCCAGGAGGGGGCGTCAGCCACGGCCCGTGTACACGGTGGACTATGCCGGCCTGAACGTGCAGCTGCCGGGACCTCTGAGTCACTAGACCTCGGTGCTGAATCAGGACCTCACTCAGGAAGACTAAAGGAAGTGTGATTTATGGACAAAGTGTATATTCGGATATGTATCGATGCCTTTTAGTTTTTCCAACGATTTTTACACTATATTCCTGCCACCGAGGCCTTTTTAAATAAGCAAAAAAAGAGACAACTCAGCCCAAATATGTCCCCCCAAACATGGCAGGTGAGAAGGTCCATTGAGAGGTCCTTTTAGGACAGCAACATAGTCACATTTCTCAAAAGACGTTGAGAAACTTTATGCTGTACCAATCGGCCTATATTCTGATCTAGCATCTATACTTTTAGAAATTGACCTTAGGCCCTAACTGGTTTGGCTCAGTGGATAGAGCGTCGGCCTGTGGACTGAAAGGTCCCAGGTTCGATTCTGGTCAAGGGCATGTACCTTGGTTGTGGGCACATCCCCAGTAGGGGGTGTGCAGGAGGCAGCTGATCGATGTTTCTCTCTCATCAATCTTTCTAACTCTCTATTCCTCTCCCTTCCTCTCTGTAAAAAAAAAATCAATAAAATATATTTTTAAAATTATAATAAAAAAAAAGAAATTGACCTTAGCTATATACCGAAGGAGACTCAGAAGGATTGAACAAGAACATTTATTACAGTATTGCTATTAATAGCAAAAACGAAACAAACAAACAACAAAAGCAATCGAACTTTTTGGCCACAGGGCAATGGGAATGGTGAATGGGACTGGAATAGAATACCATACAGCCATTAAAAATGATGGTTTTAAAGAATATTAAGTGACAGAGAAAGCTTTTTCTAAGTAATGTATCTCCCAATGCGATTATTTGTTCCAGAAATATCTTTGAGAGCTATGACATAGGTGCAAGCACATCTGTCTGAGCTTCCGTTTCCTCACCTGTAAGTGGGATTTGTCCATGACTGTGTCCCAGGCACCCTCGTGAGAGGTACGGCACCCTGACTGACCTTCAGCACCCTATGGCTATTGCTTCTGCTGCTGTGCTTATGTTGTCTGACAGTATAAACTCAGAAGGCAGCATGTCTTCGGGTAGCATTCCACTGCCCAAACCCTCCCAAGACTCCCCAACAAGCTCTGAATACCACAGCCTTTGTAAGCTGACCCCTGTCAACTTCATCGCCTACCACCTTCCCCCTCCGCCCTCCTTGATCCAACCACTGGCCTCATGTTGCTTCTCAAATACACCACGCACCCTCAGGCCTCAGGGCCTTTGCATGTGCTGTTCCCTCTTCTCAAGTCTCTCTTCCCCAGACACAGCTGCCTCCATACCCCCTTCCTTACCTCCTTCAGGTCTCTGCTCAAATGGCGTTCTCCCAGGAAACTCAGCCTCCCTCATCACTCACATTTCTCCTCCCAGCACTCCAACCTGCTGCCGCTTGTAGTCCCTGTGCTCGTGTCTTGTCTGTCCCCTCCATTGACTGTGAGCACCCAGAAGGAGGGTCCACACTTCTCTTGCCCACTTTTCCTACAATCACTACAGTAAAGGCTCTTTACTGGTCAGAGACATTTCTTTCTCTTCGCTTGTTACTATTTCTCAAACATATTCTGTAGCGAGCGGCTATAGGGTTAAGCCTCGGACTGACCTGTTGGCAAAGCCACAAACAAGGCCCAGCTTAGAGGGCACAGCCCTCTTAGACAGTGGTCGGCAAACTGCGGCTCGCGAGCCACATGCGGCTCTCTGGCCCCTTGAGTGTGGCTCTTCCTAAGCCTTAGGAGTAACCCTAATTAAGTTAATAACAATGTACCTACCTATATAGTGTAAGTTTAAAAAATTTGGCTCTCAAAAGAAATTTAAATCGTTGTACTGTTGCTATTTAGCTCTGTTGACTAATGAGTTTGCCCACCACTGTTTAGCATAATTAGGCTTGACCTTATGACTCCCTAAATCTTATCTGGGCTGTGGGAGATGCAGCAAGTGCTGCCAAAACAAGTGAAACTCACAAGAACACTGTAACTATGGTGACCACTACCTTGTTTACCTCTGGCTATAAAATAAAGGCTTAGCTTGCCTCTGGATCTCTCTCTGTGGCCTCAGCCAGGCACAGGAAGATCCACCTAGCTAGACCCAGCTTATTCTCTTGGTCTGTCTTCATCCTTCGCAGCCCCCGCTCAGGCTCCCCGAACCCTTGGCTGAGCTGGCTCGGCCCAATATCCACCCCTGCAGTCCTCTGCCCTCACAGCACACAGAAGCAGTGAAAACGCTGTCTCCAGAGGGTGGGTCTCTAGCATGTGACAAGGGACACGTCCTCCTCTGCAGGAGCCCCCTTTAAAGTGCAGGGTGCCCACAGGGGACCAGGCTGTCCAGACACAGGAACTGTCCTCAGTCTCCAGTTCCCCACGGCACCTGCCTCACAAACCACCCTGCTGCCTCCGGGGGGCCAGGTTCCACCTGCCCGAGCATCAGGCCCAGCTTCCTGTGGCCACGTTCCAGGCCTGAGACACACCCTGCCGGTCAGCCACACTGTTTGCTTTCCCCCAGCTGCCAGGCTGTGCGCCCCTGGGCTGGGCCCTTCTTATCTCAGAGCCTCAATTCTCCATCTGTGCAATGGAGGCACCAACACTCGCTTGGAGTGTACTCAGGAAGGTGCTCTGAATACACAACCCAAGCCAGGTTCTGGGTTTCTGTCCTTGGAAAGTTCTTTTATTCTAAATCAGGCAGGGTCAGAGCGATCACAAGGCCCAAGATACTACACCCAACGGGCCCATACCCCGAGATCATGGGGCCTACTCCCCCTGGATTTGCGGGAAAAGCGTGCAGCCAGGAGACACAGCGGGGGAGGGCTCAGCTCAAGAGGACACCCTGAGACCCCAGCCCGTGGAGGAGAAATGGGACCGCTGTCTGTCCTGCAAGCTGGACCCCGGGCCAGAACAGAGGTTGCTGTCTGAAAACCCCTCTTAAAGACAGTTTGATCCCCTGGCAGGTGTGGCTCAGTGGTTGAGCATCGACCTATGAACCAGGAGGTCACGGTCGATTCCCGGTCAGGGCACATGCACAGGTTGCGGGCTCTATCCCCAGTGTGGGGTGTGCAGGAGGCAGCAGATCAATGATTCTCTCTCATTAGTGATGTTTCTATCTCCCTCCTTCTCCCTTCCTCTCTAAAATCAATAAAAACCTATTTTTAAAAAGGACGGTTTGATCGTAGTTGGTGTTCATTCTGACATAAATCAGCACCGCTCCCCTGCTGCTGCCATGTGCTGGTTCTTGGAAAAGGCTGTTGCCTTGACCTGGTCAGGCACGTAAAGCGATGTCCATACCTGGCCATACCTGGTAACTTCCACGTACTGGGACCCGTGACTAGTCCCCATGCCCCTGATGAGGTCCAATTTGTCTTGCAGCTCAAGGCATGTCTCATATGTACGTTTCCCTTAATAAAGCCTATTGATAACCGGACTGGAGTGGCCAGCCTCTTTCTTTCTTTGTTCCCCGCCCTCTGCTTAGGAAGGAGACTCTCAGTCTCGGGGCCTTTCTCTGGGTCTTGGTGTATGAACAGCCCCCGCAGTCACCATGCCTGACTCGCTGCCCTGTGCAGCCACCCCAGCAGCGTCCAGCTGCCCCTCCACAGTGCCCCCCATTGCTCCCCTCGGTGCCCACTGCCTGCAACGCTCTCCCTGCCCTTTCTCCTCCTGGCCCTCTCCACCATGTCCTGTGGAAGGCACTTCCCCAGAGCCTTTCCTGCCCCCTTCGCAGCTGAGCCGGGGACCCTTTTCCCTGCCCCCAGTCTCCCATCATATCAAATTGTGTTGCGTGTGTCCATTTGCACGTCTCCCCGCGCGGGCGACAGTGAGCATGCAGGAGGGACTGGCCTGCTCCATGTCCCACACCCCAGGGCCAGCCCGGTGCACACACAGGCACTCCGTTGACATTTGAGAATAGAACTGAGAAAGAGCCTGGAGGTCGCCTCCCACACATCCTGGTCCTCCTGGCTGCTCTCCTCCCAGGGGCTGTCAGAGGGGGACGTGGTGCAGGGGGCGGCCCTGAGGGACATGCGGTCAGTGCTGGTCCCACACCTCCTGCCTGGGCGGTCCTGGGCGTGGCTCCACCTCTGTGGGCCTCAGCTCCTCCTCTGCAGGCTGGGACTGGGGACACCGCTTCCCAGGGGTGTTATGGGGATCAAACGGGATAATGTGCACCAAGCGTCTGCATGGGGCTTGTCACGTGGTTAGTGGTCAACAAACATGATTCCCGTCACTGCTCCTATTGGAGTCGCTGTTATTGTCGCTCAGGGTGACGCGCCCGCCTGGGTCCCCTGCTCACAAAGTGCCTGCTCTGAGTCCTGGGCCGCCCCGTCTACCTGGGACCAGATCAGTCCTGACCCCCTTTCTATCTTGTTGGGGAGCATTGGGGGCAGATTCTGGCTTTTATTTTTTTCCAACCTCCTGCCCCAGGAAGGGGTGAGAGTAAAGCCGGCACCCTGTACAGAGACAGAAATCTGGAATCCGCCTGTTCCACCACTTGGTGTTCCATCCGCCCCTCCCCCCCACCTCAGGTCCCCGGACCTTGCAGCCTGCAGGTGTTTTATTAGGTAAATGGAGGCGTTGATGGCCCCCAGCCAACCTCCGGGTGCTCCCAGGGCGACCAGCCGAGAAAGGGCTTGGGTGTATGAAAGCAGGGCTCTCGGGTGGGGCCATTATCACTGAGCTGCTGCCGGGGCTGAGCATTCCTCGGCCGCTGGATTTTTTCTGGACAATTAGAAGATAGAGGCTATCCGTGTGGAGAGAGGACGTGGGCACACCCACCGCCCCTGCAGACCTTCCTCCTTCACCTCCTCTTGGCCTCTTCCGAAACGTTATCTGAGCCCCTGGTGTGTGCATTACCAGGAAGAGAGAGGGAGCCCAGGGAGTTCCAGTCTAGTGAGAGTGACAAGCCAATAGCCAAGTAAGCGTATCAGGGAGTGAGAAATGTCACACATAAAAATAAAGCAGAGTAAAACAATAGGCAAGATGGAGGGGCTGCTGGGTACTGCGTGGCCAGGGAGGCCTGTCCTCTGAGCCGGGACGTGAGGGGAGGGAAAGAGGCAGCCATGCCGAAGCCTAGAGGCCAGCAGAGCGCGTAGCATGAGCAAAGGTCCTGAGGCAAGAATGAGCTTGGTATCTTTACGCCAAAGGGCCAGTGGCTGGAGTAGGGAGATGGGAAGAGACTGACCTGAAATTGCTGAGTGTCGGTAGGCCACGGGGAGGAATTTAGATTTTACAGATAAAAAGCAGCAGTTTAAGGTCAAGGTCAGGAATTCTGGGATCAGCCTGTTAGGATTCCAATCCCAGCCCTACCAGCCGCCTGGCTTGGGAAAGTTCCTTAAACTCTGGGGTTTCAGGTCTCTCATCTTTAATGGGAAGAAAGATTTCACCTACGTCGTTAAGGTGTTACCTTGAGTCCCTAGGATGATGCCGGCAAAACCCTTAGCACAGGACCTGGCCAGCATCTGGCTTGATGACCGTGCTCTGCGCTAATGATGATATCAGAGGTTATACGGCACAACCTGGGGGCGCCTGGCAGCTCTCAGATCCTGGCGGAGGGCACACACGCTTGTGCCCCGGGTCTCCTGGGGGTGAGGGACAGACCGGCGGCAGCTGAGGGAAGCAGGGAGGGACGGACAAGCCGAGGCCCATCGGCTCTCCACTCCCAGTGACCTAGAACTTTCGGTGAGGGTGAAGTGTTCTGCATTTGTCCAGTACAGTAGCCACTGGCCACATGTGGCTGTTGAGACGTTGAAATGTGACTAGTACAACTGAAGAACTGACTTTTAACTGTTATCACATTTTAATGAATTTAAATGAAAATAGCCACACAAGGGTAGTGGCTACTGTATTTGATAGAGTAGCTAGAGTCCAAGCTACTTCCTCTTCGGTCCTCTCTCACTGTGTCTGGCTTCCTCCAAGAAAAGGGCCTCCTTTGGTGTTTGCCCTGCTAGTTACCTGCTCCCTGCACTTGCTCATTTCAGCACAGAGAGGGGGAGGGGCCCTCAGACTCAGGGCTGAGCTGGAATTTGGGTTCCTTTTTAAAATTCGTCTGTGGAGGTAAATGTAAATACAATAAAACTCACCAACATCAAGTGTACATTTGGATGATTTTTGGAAAATATCTGTAGTCTGTAATCAGGACCACAATCAAGAAATAGTTGCCTGGAGCGTGGCCCCCGTGCCTGTCACAGCCGATTCCCTCCCCTCACTCTGGCCACCACTGATCCGTTCTTTTTCTCTGTCGCTTTGCCTTTTCTAGAACATCATAGACATGTGCCCCGCTTCTTCCCCTTGAAGCTAGACTAGAATTTAATGACTCTGTTTTATTCCCATTCCATTATTTTCCCCACATTTTTCTAATTGTGGCAAATGATAATGGGTCAGAGATATAGTGTGAAATTTCTTTTAAATTGAATCTGTTTAAGGAGGGTACATTCACTTAAAAAACCCTAAGTCACTAACAGAACAGGTGGATCATGGATACGGCAACAATAAAATAAGTGGAAAATAGAAGTCACTGGAAAAGCCACCCAGGTCCACCTCTGCACGTGACACCTGGGGAAACCGAGGCCCAGGAAGGGGCGGCGACTGGCCTGGATCGGATGCAGCAGGCGGCAGAAGCCCGTGCGGCCCCACAGCAGATGGCGGAGGCTGAGGGGGAGGCTGGGGTCTCCCTTAGGGTTTGGGGTCTCTCCCCTCCCCCACTCTGCAGCCTGCGCTGACTGAGTTGTCCAAGGTCAGAGGCTGGGACTGACAGATGGGATCTGCAGAGGAAGAGGGTTCTGGGAGTGAGGGCCTTTGTCCTCCTAATGTTCCAACCCCAGATGGCAGGGCCAAGCCGGGGGGGCTGGGGGAGGTAGGGTCCCCCCTGAACTGGAAGGTCACAGCCTGGAGACAGAATCTTTGTGGAAACATAACTGCCAAGACCCCCCACCCCAGGGGCTGGTGCAGGCCTTTCCAGCTTTCAACTTGACCCCTCCACTCCACATGCAACCAGATGCAAATGAGCCTGGCTGCTGCGGGGCTCAGCCTCCCTTTCCTCTTGCTGGGGCCCATCCCACAGGTCCAGACACCCATGAAGCCCCAGGCCCACAGCCCAGGCCCAGATCCTCAGTTCCTAGAGTCTAGGGCAGAGGCATGAAACGGCCGCACCTGACTCATCTCCGCCTGGACACTGCAGCAGACCTGGGGCCACCCCTGCTCTCTCCCCACTTCCATCCTCCTCCTCCCCTTCTCCCTCCTTCCCACTTCCCACCCTCTTCCTCCTCCCCCCCAGCTCACTAGAAATTTTAATTTTCTGGTTCTCACTTGGCTCCTATGTAATATGAGGCTAATTATGTCTCTCACATTGTCGTAACAAAATTCAAGCAGAACTTTTAAAGCATAAATCAGCATTACAAAGCTAATTACTATCAAAACAGTAGGGTGCTGACATCAACACACACATAGACCAGTGGAACAGAACCGAAAGCCTAGAAATAAACCCACACAGATGTGGTCAACTGACACTTGACAAGGGGGCCCAGAACACTCGACAGGGAAAGGACAGTCTCTAACTAATGGTGTTGGTGCAATAGAGTGCACAGATGTCAAATGATAATGCTGTGCACCTGAAATTTACATAAGGTCATTACCAACGTCACCTTAATACATTTAATTACGTAAAATAAATGTTGTTGGGAACACTGGGTAACCACACGCAAAAGAATGAAATTGGACCCCATCCTACGACTCACAAAAACTAACTAGAAACGGGTTAAAGACTTAAACGTAAGACCTGAAACCATTCAAATCCCAGAAGAAAGCAAGCTCCTGACATAGCTCCTGGCGATGATGCTTTACATATGACACCAAAGCAAGGGAGCAAACGCAAAAATCAGCACGTGGGCCTACATCCAACCAAAGGCTCTCCGCAGCCAAAGAAACAAACGAGAAAATAAAAGGCCGCCTAAGGAATGGGATGAAATATCTGTAAATCATATATCTGATAAGGGATTGATATCCAAAATACAGGAAAAAAGTATACAACTCAATAGCAAAAAGAAAACAACCCTAGAATAGACATTTCTCTAAAAAAGATATACCAATGGCCAACAGATAGATGTAGAAACAGAATGAGGGGGTGAAAATTCATGCTATCTACAACTCACATTAAAATACCTCAGAAAGAGGTCGGCGAAGTAAACGGGGAAAATGCTAATGTTAAATCTGGGGGTTGGATATCAATGTCATAATGTTATCCTCTATTTTTCTGTGCATCTAAAATTACCCAATTCCATGTAAGCCCGTCGATTTAAAGAAAAGGCATTAAGAAGCCATCACTATGGAGGACCCTGGGAAAGGCCAATATTGTGAGCACGAAACCAGCATGGAGGAAGACGGGCGGGGCAGGGAGGGCTTTCTGGGCTGGGAAAAGCTGCCCTTCCTGTCTGAGGCCCCTCCCCTGGGACCCCTTCTCCTTCTCTGCACCTGGCCTCTGAGCGGCTCTGCGACCGTGCCCCTCACCGCCCCGCTTCCTCGGCAGCTCAGCTCTCGGGTCTGGGGCCCGGCAGGAGACAGCTTCACTGCCCCTCTGAGGGCCTGGCCACTCTACTCTGCCAGTGTCTGGAGTGGGAGGGGCAGAAGGACGCAGCCCCTTCACCTCAGCCCGTTCCTGGCCTGGGCCTGGGCCTGGGCATCTGTCCTCTCACTGTCTACCTCACTGGACACGTAGGGAAACTGAGCCCCAGGCCTGACGGAGGTCCCCTGTTTCCAGGGCCGACGCTCTTCCTAAGAACCAAGGACACACAATCCAGCTGAAGGAAGAGGCGAAGAGAAGGCCCAGGGCACCGAAAGGGTCAGAAGCAGGCCTCTGGCCCCCAGGAGTCAGGGTCTTCGGCAGAGGGTAGGGGACAGGAGCCCAGAAGTCTGAGATCTCTGAAGCGAGGGAATCAAGACACTTAAGTGAACTATACATAACACACCATCAGGGGCACATTAAGGTAAGAAAACTGAGGGGCATGAGGAGGCAGGGAGTGATAGCAAAGAGGCTAATTTAATAAGGGGGTCACCCCTGGGGGATGAGATTGAGCAAAGAGCTGAATAAGGAGCAGGCAGAGCCATGGGGCTACGGGGTAGGGGGAGGGGCCTTAGGCAGAGGGAATGGCAAGTGCAAAGGCCCTGAGGCAGGAAGTGAGTTTGCTGCCCAGAGAGCAGCAAGGGGGGCAGTGTGACTGGAGCCGCGAGTGAGGGGTGGAGGGAGGGGGACATGGTCAGGTGGAATGGGGTTCCGGTGAGGAGGGTTCTAAGCAGAAGCAGAACAGGCTCTAGCTTATGTGACAACAGCTTTCCTTCGGCTGAGAATGAGGTGAAGGGGAGAAAGGGCGGTAGTAGAATGGCCAGTGAAGAAGCTACTGCAAGAGTCCGGGCAAGACATGAAGGAGGCTATGTGGGGTGGTGGCAGTGGAGGGGTACCGAGGTGCCCAATTCTGGACCTGCCCAGGGATCAGATGAAGTGGGGGGTGGGGGGGTGGAATCGGGAGGGGAGATAACGCTATGTAAGACACCATGCTCCTCGCTGCATCCCCAGGGCACAGGACAGAGTTTATCCCAATCAATAGTTACAGAAAGCAAAAGAGCAAATAAAGGAAGGAAAAAAGAATCCCAGTCTCAGGGTCTCCCTTCAGACCAGACTGGCTTTTTTTCTTTTTCAGCCCTGTCAGACGGCGACCTCTGGTGGCTCATTATTGAAACTGCAAGCCCCCACGTTGCGGGCCCTAAGGAATGAAGAATAGACCCTAGAAGATCCGAGCTGGATAAAATCAGAGACCACATTCCACCCCTTGACCACTTGACAGATGATGATACCGATGCTGGAAGCTCATCCACTGCCTTCCTATATTCCCAGGAAGCATCGTGGGCCTGCATACATCCCAGGTCTAGGCACACCGCAAAGACCCACGTTAGCCCATAGCATCTCCTCTTAGGTGGATGGGAAACCTTGAAACCCTGTGGTTAGAATCTCCACTGTCCTCCACTCCTGGGGGCCTGCTCCAGAGCATTCAGCAGGAGCCCATTTCCCACACACACCTGGCACCTGCCCCCGTCCCCACTCAGGTCCTCCAGTCCCAGTAAAGGGCATGCTCCCCCATGGGCTCCCCGTTCAAATGGCACCATGATCCCTGCTACCTTCAGTTCTCCCTGTTCCTGGGGCTGTCATTGTTCTTTACACAGGGCAGAACCAAGGAGACGAAATGAGGTCCCAGGTGTGTTCTGAGCAGAGCACAGGGGACTATCACCTCCCTTGAGCTGCACGTAAGACCTCTGTTGATGCAACACAAGATGACATTTGATGTTTCTTTTATTTATTTTTCTTCATGTTTCTTTTTTTTAAATATATTTCTTTATTGATTTCAGAGAGGAAGGAAGAGGGAGAGAGAGATAGAAACATCAATGATGAGAGAGAATCATTGACTGGCTGCCTCCTGCACACTCCTGACTGGGGATCGAGCCCCCAAGCCAGGCATGTGCCCTTGGCCAGAATCGAACCTGGGACCCTTCTGTCAGCAGGCCGATGCTCTATCCACTGAACAAAACTGGCTAGGGCTTCATGTTTCTTTTTAAAAATAATTTTTAAAGCTAAAGTCCTCTTTGATCACTCCCTATCCCCCTTCCCATTCCCGGACCCCCTGAACAGAGGGCAACCACTGTTGTCAATTTGAAATTTATCCTGGCAGAATTTTTCCTTTGGATGTATATGTGGACACACACACACACACACACACACACACACACACACACACACACACCCCTAAAGAATATGTAGCATTTACTTACTAGGATTATTTTTCTATACAAGTAGCATCATACTGTACATATTTATCGCATGAATTTTTTCTCCTCTCTGTTCTGGACTCTTGAGTTTAATTCATGGATATGAGATGGGACTCACTTGATGGGGAGCTGCATCGTGCTGCAAGCCCTTATGAAAAGTGAACTAGACCCTAACTGTCTGGAGGCCCCTCGGAAGCCCCTCGAACCCTCTGCTCCCACGTCTCCTTTCCCCCGTTCTCCTTCCTCCCACCTACCACTCTCCTCTCACCTTGGCATTTAGGTTCCACACAACCAACCCTCTTGTGTGAAGATCCTAAGCCACCAGATGCCCTTGAAAAGGTTCATCCCCGGAGTTTGGGGCTCCCTGCGCCGCCTGGTGGTTTCTCTAAGTAACTGCGGTAGCACCTCCAGCCCCTATCCATTCATCCGTCAATTCATTCAGGAACACACCTGTCTTGAACCTACCTGTGCCTGCCCTAGGGCGTGGCCACATATGAGCTCATCTCCAGAAACTCTCCTGGTGGAATGTGAGTGCACTCATGACCTGCCAGAAGAACCTACCTGTTTGAGAGAGCTCGGGGAAGCGCTTTGTGGGAAGCTCAGGCCCTGGTGCAGAGCCTTTGGAGGGCAACTGGGTGGTCCCTCTCAGTATGTTGTAGTTCGCTGCTGGGGCTTGAGTCTCTGCCACGTGGGGGGGAAAACAGATGCCAGCGTGTTTGTTGCAACATTGTTCTTTTTTTTAATTTTAAAATATATTTTTATTGATTTCAGAGAGGAAGAGAGAGGGAGAGATAGAAACATCAATGAGAGAGAATCATCGATAGGCTGCCTCCTGCATGCCCCCCCCCCCCCAAACTGAGGATCGAGCCCGCAACCCGGGCATGTGCCCTGACCTGGAATCAAACCATGACCTCCTGGTTTATAGGTCGATGCTCAACCCCTGAGCCACGCCCGGCACAACATTGTTCTTGATGGCAAATTCGATGCACCCAGCAAGGAGGCCAGCTAAATTCATTAGGCTGCATTAGGATAATGGAACATGTGTAAGTCCAACCCTTCCCAGGCTGGGTCTCTGTCCCCCTCAGAGTGTCTCTACTGGCTTCACTCCAGGTCTCCTCGCCCTCCTCTTTCTTTCTTTTTTATTTTTTTAAATATGTTTTTATTGATTTCAGAGAGGAAGGGAGAGGGAGAGAGAGATAGAAACATCAACGATGAGAGGGAATCACTGAATGGCAAGCAGTTCTGGCCGTAAGCTGCAAAGGCTACACTCAAGGATGACAAGTGATAAAGTGGTCCAGGCTTATTGGTCCCAGCTGAGAAAGGGCGGAAATGTGAGGCCTGGGCCTTTTTCTTGACTTGATAAGCAACAGAGGAGTCTTTGTAAGTTGAGAATAAAGATACAATTTTAAATTAAAATAACACAAGCAGCACCTGTGAGTTTGCTGGAGTGAGGCCCTATCAGCAGGGAGTGGGTCACCCCTAAGGGAGAACTTCCTGTTGGAGGGGGGGCGCATCTCTGGGAGGAGGGACTGGGGCCCGGAGCGCCTCGCTGCTGGTGGAGGCCAAGCCTTTCAGGCTCCCTGGCAGCAAATTCCTGTGCGCCTGTGACCCAACGCGTTTGCCACCAATACCTCCTGAGCCTTCGCCGGCTGAGAGAGGGGTCCCGGGCCTGCTCACCTCTCATCCCAAGCATTCATCTGGGAGAAGGATCGCTTGGTAAGTAAATGCATGACTCGGAGAACGATGCAAACAGTGAGCTGGAATTATTGGTAGAAATCACAGTCAATGAGCATTGAATCTGGGTAAGGTCAGCCCTTTATCGCTCCTGTCCCTGATAATCAGGACTTGCCGCCCAGCTGGGCTGCTCGGGAGATTCCAGGCACACAGTAGGCTCTTGGAGGCCCTGGGAGGCCTGGCCACTCCCCGCTGGAGAACTATTACTAAGAGCCTGGCTCTTAGTCAGTGCTCACTGAATGTTGTTTTCGATGTAATATGAACACCGTGGTCGTGGGTTTGAATCCCGACCACCTACTGGCTTTAGCGCCTTGAGCAAGTCGCTTAACCGCTGAGTCAGTTTCCCCATCTGTAAAGCGGCACCCACTTGCTGCCTAGGATGACGGACAGGTTTAATCAGACAGGAACTATTACAGTTGGTCCAACTAATATTTGTCACTGCGCATAGAGACCAGCTCTGCCAGGGCTCTTGACTCCTTTGGGCTTCTGTTTCCTCATCTATAAAATGGGGACACTTATAGAATCTCCCCAAAAGGTGGTGGTGAAGATTAAGTGCATATCAAGCCGGGCCTGGTGCAGTCGGCTCAGCACACGCTGGCTGCCAGGACTTCTGCCCTATGCGGAGGGCGCTATGATTACCCCCACTTTCCAAGAGACCGGCTTAAGCGCCCGGAGTTTCTGCTCCCTGGAGCCAGGTTCCTATAGCAAAGAAAATCCAGTAGCCGTGGGGTGGGGCCAGAGCCAGCGACCTGGGCAGGTCCTTTGCCTTCTGGAGATCAGCCCTCGGGACATGGGAATGTCAGCAAGCACTGGGTAAGGTCAGCCCTTTATTGCTCCTGTCCCTGTGATCATCGGGACTCGCCGCCCAGCTGGGCTGCTAGGGAGATTCCAGGCACACAGTAGGCTCTTGGAGGCCTTGGGAGGCCCGGCCACTCCCCTCCCCCCCCACTCTGGGGGCGGGGACAGGTTAATACTAAGCAAGCTGCCTCCCGCCCTCCCAGGCAGAGCTGCCTGAGAACGAGAACTAGACCTGCAGGGAGACGGGCAGAGCTGGGCAGCTCAGGACTGTGAGGGCACAGCTGCAGGTACCAGGGGCTGGTCGCTGGTAGGGGGGACTTGGCACAGAGTGGAGGAGGGGCCCTCGTCTGGGGACAGAGGTGGCTCATGGCCTTTCCCCTAGTTTCAGCCTGCCTGGTGGGAGGTGAAGGAGGGAACGAGGGAAGGAGGGAAGAAGGGCCTCCTTCTGTGCTGACCAAACACTGGGCCCCCGTGACCTCTGCCCCGCTGCAGCTCATGGGACCTCTAGACGCTGGCTCCTGCAGGCTGGGCCCGGAGCCTCACCAGCCCGGCACCAGGGCTGGGGGTTGGGAGCTGGGATAGGCACCAAGGGGAGGGGAGCCCAGCCAAGGCCAGGCCTGTGGGAGGCCTGAAGCCCTTCCAGGCCCTGGGAGGGAGGACAGGGAGGATGGGACTCACAGTCCCAGCTGGCAGCCTGGCCTCTGTTATCTCCTTGCTTCCTCCCTGACACCCAAGCCCAACGAGCCTGGGCATCCTCAGAGCCTTTGGTGAAACTTTAGCCCAGAGAGGGTGAGCAGCTGGCCTGAGGACTCACAGCAGTAAGCACAGGCCTGGATGACTGGCGACGGGTTTGGGGGCTAGACAGGATGTGGGCAAGTTTCCCCACGTCTGTGAGAGGGGAACGCTGAGTTGGCTGAGGCCCTGGGGAACTCGGGGGCGAGGAGAGAGAGAGAAGGCCTCTTGATACAAGCAGATGTGAGCTGTGAGCAGCTGGGCGGCTGCACCAGGCCAGGCCTCCACACACCCAGCTGCTCTTCTGCCTCCATCTCCTCCTCACTCTGGCGCCTCTTTTTGCCCAGCCTATGTCCCTGTCTCTTTCTGCCCATTTCTGCTTCTACTTTTGGTTCTTCGTCTCTCTGTGTCTCAGCCTCTCTCTTTCTCCATCTCTCCCTCTAGGTTTGTGGTTTTGATGCTCTCAATCTCCCTGTTCTGTTGACTCAAAGTCACCCTGCTCCTGCCCAGACAACCTCCCCTCCACCCTTATCGTAGGGGGGTGTGGGCGGGGGGGGGGGGGGGGAGGGGGGCGCTCGGCACGCCCTGAGGGGAGGGGCAGGTCCTGCGAGGGGGAGGGGCCTGCAGGACTCACCAAAGGCTCTGGACCAACTTCTCCAGCAGCTTGACACCTGAGACAACATTGACTCAGACCCTTGTCCAGACCTTGTCAGACCCTGGCACGGCCCGGGGCCACCCTGGCCAACTCGGCTCACATGGCGAAGGCAGGCTCGGTTGGTGGCCCAGGCATTGGCAGTCCAGATGGCCACCTGGACACTGGGGGAGAGGGCAGGGCTCTGCTCTCCTGGAGATGACACTCCATGTGGGAGGACCATCACTCATCAGACAGACACAGATACACTCTGGCAGCACCTTCACACTGTGAAGCAGTGGTTCTCACCCTTCCCAATGCCGCGACCCTTTAATACAGTTCCTCATGTTGTGGTGACCCCCCATTTCATTGTTACAAATTGAACATAATTAAAGCATAGTGATTAATCACAAAAACAATACGTAATTATATATGTGTTTTCCAATGGTCTTAGGCGACCCCTGTGAAAGGGTTGTTCAACCCCCAAAGGAGTCGCTACCCACAGGTTAACCGCTGCTGTGAAGGAACAAAGCAGAGAGCAGGAAAGAATCCAGGAGAGGAGACTGCTAGGGCTCTGATGGTCAAGGTCAGATGGGACCCTTCCAGCTGGTGGGGGAGGCGATGTCCAGGCACACCCTGAGGGTGCCCTGGCCCTCCACCCTGAGGGTGCCCTGGCCCTCCGGCAGGAACTCCTCCCACGCCCTTCCTCCCTTGGGCTTTTGATGCAAGAGTGCAAAGAAGACCTCCTGCCTGGGGCTCTCCTGGCTTCTCTGTTCGCCAAGAGAGTGCCTTTTAGGGGAGTGCCTTTGAGTGTCTCATTCAAAGCACAGCCTTAGGTTTCTGGTCTCCCACCATATTGGGCAGAAGGTTCTCCAGGGCCTGCCGCCTTCCCGGCCCACGTGCTGCGGAGGCTGGGGTTAGTGAAAAAGGATCCTGGTCAGCTTGGTCCCTGCAGCCTTCATCATGACCTCACCCCAGGCTGGCTAAGAGGGCTGAGTCCACAGTCAGACCTGCCTGGGCTCAAATCTCAGCTCCCCAACGACCAGCTGTGTGACCTCGGGTAAATCACTTGCCCTCTCTGTGCCTCAGTTTCGTCCTCTATAACATGGAGATGATCACAATGCCTGCCTTAGGATTGCTGCGAGGATTTGATGGATAATGTGTATAAAGTGCTTAGCACAGGGCCTGGCAAAATAAGTAGCCAATAAAACTATTGTTGTAGTTGCTATTATTGTTATTGTTACTATATTATATTTTTTAATATATTTTTATTGCTTACAGAGAGGAAGGAAGAGGGAGAGATAGAAACATCAATGATGAGAGAGAATCATTGATCAACTGCCTCCTGCAGGCCCCCTGCTGGGGATTTCGCCCGCAACCCGGGCATGTGCCCTTGACTGGAATCGAATCTGGGGCCCTTCAGCCCACAGGCTGCTGCTCTATTCACTGAGCCAAACTGCCTAGGGCTATATTATCTTTTTTTTTTTACCTGAATTACTACACCAGCTTCCTAACAGGTTAATAGGTTTCACTTCTGCTTCCACCCTGGCCCCACATTCTGTTAAAAACTAAATTAGAGCCCAGCTGGTGTGGCTCGGTGGTTGAATATCACCTATGAACCAGGAGGTATTGGTTTGATTCCCGGTCAGGGCACATGCCCAGGCTTTGGGTTCAATCCCCAGTGTGGGGTGTGCAGGAGGCAGCTGATCAATGATTCTCATCATTGATGTTTCTATCTCTCCCTCTACCTTCCTCTCTGGGAAAAAAAAAAAAAAAAAAAATATATATATATATATATATATATATATATATATATATATATATATTAGAGGCCCGGTGCACAAAAATTTGTGCACTGGGCGGGGGGGGGGGGGGGGGGGGAGTCCCTCAGCCCAGCCTGCACCTGTCGACTTAGGCCCACTCCCTGGGGGATCAGGCCTAAGCTTGCAGTCAAACATCCTTCTGGCAGCCAGGGAGCCCTCGGGGGATGTCCAACTAAAGGCTTAGCCCACCCCCCCCCCCCCAAGGGATCAGGTCTAAACCATTAGTTGGACATTCTTAGTGCTGCCACAGAGGTGAGAGAGGCTCCTGCCACCACCATTGAGCGTCTGCCCCCTGGTGGCCAGTGCGCATCATAGCAACCGGTCATTCTGCCGTTCAGTCAATGTGCATATTAGCCTTT
Organism: Myotis myotis; assembly: GCF_014108235.1. Lineage (NCBI taxonomy): Eukaryota > Metazoa > Chordata > Mammalia > Chiroptera > Vespertilionidae > Myotis > Myotis myotis. The sequence goes on from NW_023416366.1 coordinate 617,147, forward strand.
TATTATTATTATATAGAATGTCCCTATTTCCCCCCTTTTGCCCCCTCCACCCAGCTCTTGCCCCCCACTTCTCTCTGGCCATCACCATACTGTTGTCTGTGTCCATGGGTTGTGCATATATTTTCCTTGGCTAATCCCTTCTTTAAATTCACTTCTTTAAATTCTTATTTTCAGATAAGTGCTTATAACTGCACTATTATATATTTTCTATTATATCATTTAGAATTAAGATATCTTTTCATTGAACCCTGGTAAATTTTAGCACAATTTAATAAATTATGCTAGAAGCAATTAGATTTTTCATGTAATGCATACACATTTCAATTAATATTTTATTAATTTTTAATTTTTTAATATTTTAATTTGAAATAATCTCATACATGTAAAAAAAAACTATAAAATACTACGGCATATTATATGTACCCTTCACCCAATTTCTTAGGTGTTAATAATTTAAACATAACCATTATACAACTAACAAAATTTGGAATATATTTTTCTTATAATCTCTTTAATATTACTTAATCCATTTACTTTGTTTTTGTTAGTCTTCACCCAAGGATATTTTTGCATTGAATTTTAGAGAGAGTGAAGGGAAAGTGAGAGACACATTGATTGGTTGCCTCCTGCACATGCTTTGATAGGGACTGGGGATCAAGCCAGCAACTGAGGTACATGCCTGGGACCCTTCAGTCCACGGGCTAATGCTCTATCCACTGAGCAAAACAAGCTGCAGCTTAATTCATTTACTTTTAATCTATATGTGTCTTTATATTTAAAGTGGGTTTTGTTTTTGATTCACCCTCATAATCTGTCTTTTAATTGGTGCACTTATGCCACTGACTTTCAGAGTGCTTACTGATAGAGTTACTCCCATATCAGGCGGCTTCTGGGGTGGGCCTGCCTTGCCACCCGGGACTGGATCAGGTCCTGGGCAGCAAGGCAGGCTGGCTTCTGGGTCTTCTGGGGCCGGCCTGCCCTGGATGGCGGCAAGCTGGTGGCTTGCGCTGTCCCGCCCTGCCTGCAGTATGCAAAGGAGTAGTGAAGGTATGGTCAATTACCATGTCTGGCTATTATTAGAGAGGATATATACTTTTTAAACCTCTCTGGTCCCACTTCTGCCTAGCAATGAGGATTCTGGCTCAGAGAAAACACCCACACTCTTGCCTGCAAGGCCGGGTGTGACCAGCCCATCTCCGCTCACACTGCTGCAGCTCCCGGCTCCTCTTCCAACACCACGATCTGTTTCCGGGACCTGGCAGGCACGGCCCCACCGCAGGGCCTTGGCTCTTGCTGTTCCCTCCCCTTGGACTCTTTCCCCTCACAGGGCTCACTCCCACCTGTCCTTCATGTTCCCCCGGACAACTCCATCTGTGATTGCAGCCAGCCTCCATGTTCGCCTGCCCCTCCCAGCTTCCGCTTCCTCCACAGCCCTTATCGGTGGCTGACTTGCTTGATATTTCTGTTGATTTGCTTAGTGCCTGCTTCTCAGGCTTCCCTGAGAGCAGAGATTGTTGTCTAGCTCACAGCAAGTCCCCGACAAATACCGGTTAAGTGAATGAACAAGAGCTGGAAGGTCACTATATCTAAGAAATAGAAAACAGAGATAGTCATTCAATATTCTCTGAGTATTAGTCATGCTGGGCAGCTCCTTAGTTCTCTGAAAGCGACCAGGCCTCTTGCATGCAGTTCCCTTGCCCACTGTCATCGAAGTTGCCCCTCTCCTTGTCACTGATGGGTGTGTCCTTCCGTCCAAAGCACGTGGCAGTTGGTGTGGCTGGCCGAGCATGAGCCAAGGCAGGGGAGCCACGGAGGAGATGGGTCATGCTGGGCCCACCATTGTCCTGTTTTCCAGATAAGGAAACAGAGACTCAAAGAGCCAAATCACACAGCTGTGCGAGGGCCGAGATCAGAATCCAGAGAACTCGGCTCTGGGGGGGTGGGGCGTGGGGATTTAGGCTTTCAGTACAAGGGACCCATTGCCCATAAATGAAACCCAGGCTCCTGACCTTCCTGCCTGCCCCCATCGTCCCATCAAGCCCACTCCCTACTCCAGTCGGATTGGCCCAGGCTCATTTCTGCCCCAGGCCCTTTGCAAAATCTGTTATCTACATGATGTTCTTTGGGTATTTTTATTGCAGTCCTGTGCCACTTTACAGGGACATTCTGAGAAGGGGCCTTAGGCGATGTTGTTGTTACACAAACCTAGAGGGTATATATAACCTGCACACCTAGGCTACAAGCCTGTTCAGTGTGTTACTGTACAAAACCTCACTAAATTAATTCACGTACGAGAGAAGATGATGCAACCAAGAGATGAGGGAAACGAGATGAATGAGCTTGAGGCTGCTGCCGACGTAACATGGCGTACTGCCTTACAGAAAGCTTTTGTGTTAACAAGGAGAAAGAGCACACTCCAAAGTAATACAAAGCATAGTATAGTAAATGCACAAGCCCGCAACAGTCGTTGGTGATCGTGGTCAAGTACTACGCGCTGTACACACTTGTGTGAGCCGTACTCTCACTGGGCCGGCCGCGCACCAGCTTCGTTTACGCCAGCGTCGCCACAGACACACGAGGAGCGTGTTGCACTGTGACGTCACGAGGCGGCAGGAATGTTCAGCTCCTTAGAATCCCATGGGACCACCGTATTCTTTTTTTAATTAAAAAAAAAAATTTTCATCCATCTGCACTGGATTTCTTTCGGAGGGTGTGGGGTCAAGTAAGAAAGAAACCCAGCTTTATCTGCTTTTCCCGAATGGCAATGGCGGCTTCATAGCAAGGCCTGCTTTCTGCAGGTGGTTCTATGCAGGAAAACTACATGTTCGTAAATGTGTAACCGGCCTCCTTGCCGAGCTCTCTCATTAGTTTAATAGCTTCTCGGATGATAAAGGTAACCGGCTCCTGGGCATTCACCTCCGTCTTTAATTGTTTACTTATTCCTACTGATCAGGCGTAGCATTTATCGCCTCTACATCCAGCACCTTCTGCTGTCAGGGCTGGGACAGACCTTTGCCCCAAGTTTACTCCTGATCTTTTGGGGCCTCTGTGAGATGTCTCTCGATCACTGATTTTGTTTGATTTTGGTTTTTTATCAAATCCTAGTTGGGGCAGGGCCTGAGTTTCTTAGTTGGGGCATTAGCAGTAAAGGAGATAAGTACACTCGTTAAATTTTGGTTACTGTAATTGGTCAATATACAACCTTGGGTATACCTCTCTGTACACTTAGGCAGTGTTTTGCTGTATATAAAATAAGAGTGTCAAACAAAACAGAAGCTTATTGACAGCTTACACAACATTAAATAAGCAAAATAATTCAGTGGCAGGCAGAGCAGGGTGGTGTGGCGGCTCCCGGCCACGGAGTACAGGGGAGTTCTAGTCTCCATCCAGCCCACACCGTCCCCCGTGGGGCAGCGTGGCTGCTGGCGTGCTGGCATCACATCCGAGTTCTAGACAGCGGGATAGCGGAAGAGAACGGCACACTCCCTTACCTCTAAGGAGAGTTCTCAAGTCCCTTACCACCGCATAGTCCGGGCTTGACCACATGGCCATGCCTAGCGACCAGGGAGGCTGGGAAATGTAATCCTTTAACTCCGTGGCTGTTTGCCCAACCAAAATCCTGGTCTCAGGAACAACTAAAGAAGAAGGAAAGAATGGCTAATGAGCATGTGGCAGCCTCCCCCTTGGACTATCACACATGCTCTACCTGTTTCTTCCTGCCATCGTGTTTCACGGACGGTCATCAGAACTCTGCCCGAGTTGGCACAGGGCAGCTTTTTTCTATGGGACTCTGCCTGCTTCACACGCGAGTCCGGTCTCAGGCGGGGAGGGCAGCCGTGGCCTGTTTCTGGGTCTCGGACAGCACAGTAGGGAGCTGAGATGCGGCACCAGAGCTCCTGGCTTTGAGACCTGGTTTGGAGGTTCCAGAAGGGGGGCGCAGCTACTCGTATGTCCAGGACCAAAGAGTGGCCCTCTCCTCGATCAGGGAAGGTTGTCCTCTTCACCCGAGACCCTGCAGCTTCCGGGGGGGGATGCACATTGACTGGTGAGGGAGGATGGGGACACCCGCCTCACCAGCCAGGTCAGCTGAGTCAGCCTTGGAGATCCATGGGGTGACGGGTGTCGCAGCCAGATTGCCCTCGCATCCCAGAGCTCTTGGTCTTTGAAAGAGATCCTCTCCCTCCTCCTCTCCACCGATCCTCCAGGAAGACCTGCCCCCACTTTGCAGCCATTGGGTTACCTGCCCTGGCCAAGGTAGGGTGAGACACCCTGCTCCCCCCCCCCCCCCCCCCGCACACACACACACCTACCCAGCACACCTCCACCTTAGACTTAGTGGTTGCACTTGAGTTCTGCTGCCCATACACCTCTTCCTCATACCTTTCTCTGGGGAAAGCCCCTGTGGCTTTTCTGCTTTCATCTCTCAGAGCTCTGAACACAACGTAGGTGCTTAGTCATCCCTAATGGACTGGTAAAGAGGAAGTGATGACAAAATCTTGCCACCAGGAATTACTTGTGTTGTACCCAAAAGTGTGTTCAGGGCAGTTGCCTGTTTTCAAATGCAATTCATATATTTGCTGAAATATGAAAAAACAGTAATCAGAACAGTTAACGTTTCACTGAGCACTTACTCTGTGTCAGGCACTATTCTAACACTTTGCAAGTTCATGGTCATTACAGTCCTGATGTTGGTCCTGGGAGCTCCCCATTTTGCAGAAGAGGCGTCAGGCACGGGAGGCTGGCCTTCGCTCAGCGTGGAAGGGTTGAAGCTGGGGCTTGAACCTAGGCGTCTGGCTCCAAATTTTACTGCAAGAGAGAGCAGTAAGGTGGCTGGAGACAGTGCCTGGAGTCTGGGACTGAGAGAGAGGCCCACGACTGGATTCCAGCCCCCAGTTTGCCCCCAGCTAGTGAGGGATCCTGGGGGCTCAGAAATAAGGGGTCCCAGGGCCTATGGGGCCAAGTGGGGCCCAGGCAAGTACCGTAAGTGAAAGAGGGCCAAGAGTGGTGGTTGCCAGTGGGCATGTAGGCCTGGTGTGGTCTTCCAGAATATTCTCAACAAACCAGACGTCTTGTATTCCCCCATGGCAAGCTCTAGTCTTTATTTCCAATCTGTTGCAAACTCTTGAATTTTTACTTTTACAGTAAAAATGAATTACTAGAGCAGGGGTCCTCAAACTTTTTAAACAGGGGGCCAGTTCACTGTCCCTCAGACTGTTGGAGGGCCGGACTATAGTTTAAAAAAAAACTATGAACAAATTCCTATGCACACTGCATATATCTCATTTTGAAGTAAAAAAACAAAACGGGAACAAATACAATATTTGTATTTGCATGTGGCCCGCGGGCCATAGTTTGAGGACCCCTGTACTAGAGAAATGAACATTTTAAAACTGAAGACATAAAATACACCTCACCCCCACCCCAGTTTTTATTGTGAGATTTGACATAACATTCCAGGGATCCAGAAATCTTGAGTTTCGTATGCCACTTCCCAACTTGCTAAGTGTTTATAACAGACAAGAAACCAAAAGAACACGTCTGCTGTCTGGCTATGGCCAAAGGGTGACCAATTTACAAATCCTGAGCTAGGTCATCTGCAAAGCTCTTCTGCCTTCAGAGCCAGATCCCCAAGCAGCTCTCTGCCCTCAGTCTCCCCAGAAATGTGCCTGGATGTGTCCACACCAGAAACCCTGACACAAAGGGCACCTGGGGCCCAGTGCTGGGCATCCTGGGGACGGGACCCTGCGGAAAGCTCCAGGCTCAGCACAGCACAGGCAAAGGGGAGCAGCTGGGCAGGCGGCCATTGCCGGGAGCTGCTCTTCTCCGTGGGCCCCTTTGGTGCCCCAGAGCCAGGCTGTCCTGGGCGGTTAGGCCAGCTTCACAGGTGAGAGACAGAGCTTATTGAGTGGCTTAGCTAAGGCCCGGACAGGAGGCGGTGGATCGGAAGGGATTGAAAGCAGGTCAGACTGCATTCTGCTGCAGCGCTTCCCAGGGCGGAGGAGAGGCGAGCCAGAAGGACGGACTGGGTCTCCTCCCAGGAGGAAGGAGGAAGGAGGAAGGGAGAGGGGGACCTGAGAGTCAGTTCTGGGTGTGGAAACCTTGCTGTGGTGTCAAGACTTTCCCGAGTGAGGCAAGCCCCGAGAGACCCACCCGCACCCTGGCCCGGGGCTCAGTTGGTTGGGCGTTGTCCTGGGCAACAAAAGGTTTCAGGTTCAATTCCGATTCCGGGTCAGGCCACATACCTAGTTGCCAGTCCATCCCCAGCCGGGGAGCCTATGGGAGGCAGCCGATCTCTGCCTCTCACAGCTCTCTCTCTCTCTTTCTCTCTCTCTCTCTCTCTCTCTCTCTCTCTCTCTCTCTCTCTCTCTTTTTCTCTCTCTCTCTGTCAGTGAAAACATAACCTCAGGTGAGGATTAAAGAGAGAGAGAGAGAGAGAGAGAGAGAGAGAGAGAGAGAGAGAGAGAGAGAGAGAGACTCCTGCATATTCTAGAAGAATAAAGACCAGGAGTTAAAGACTGACAGTGTGAACTGCAGAGAACCAAAGGATCAGGGGTCACCACAGGATCATGTGGGGCGGGGACCAAGTGCTGCAGGGGACTGGCTCCAAATCCACCTCATCTCCCGTCTCAGGAGAACCCCTCTGTCCCTGCAGACCCACCCTGCGTCCCATCTGTAAAAGGATGGATGGACTTCGGCATGTCTCTCCTCCAGGATGGTGCATGTGCTGCTGGCGATTGCATGTGGCTCCTCATGGGGAATTATTTTCCCTTTTAAATTTGAATACTCATGTGTCCATTTTCATGTGAATTAGAAAACAATGACAATGTCCCCAAACCTGGCATTTCACCATAAGGAGAGCAGCTGACCCTCAGCCAGTGCTTACTGTGGGCAGGCACAGTCTGAGACAACAGCAACTCACTAACATATTAGGATCCCGTGGATGCTGTCATCGTCCTCTGTTTACAGAGGAGGAAGACGAGGTCCTGAGAGGCGGTCACATGCCCAAAGTCACCTTAGTGCGTGGCAGAGCTGGGTTCAGGCCCAGGCAGCTGGCTCCAGGGTCTTGCTTCTGGCCTCTCCTCTATTTTTGCTTATACTGAGGGGAGATCAAGGAGAAGAAGGGCATAGGAGGTGTGACACCGCTCACTGGGAAGGTGGTAAGCCGGTGACAGAATGGTCCTCCCAAGGGTCAGAGTCAGGCGGTCTCTGAGGGCCTGTCTAGCTAGGGGGTTCTATAATGTCACGAGAAAATGCCAGGCTGGAATTCTACGTTAAGTAAGCTTCTTTGTAAAAGTATGTTTACATGTTTAGTTGTTTACATAGTCAACACTATATAAAAAGGTCTACACATCTTTCTTTCTAATTCTCACCTGAGAATATGTTTATTGATTTGAGAGAGAGAGAGGAAGGGAGAGAGAAACATCGATGTGAGAGAGAAACCCACCCGTTGCCTCCCTCACGCACCCCGACCAGGGATAGAACCCCCAACTGGCGATTGTGCCCTGACTGGCAATCGAACCCGAAACCTTTTGATGTACGGGGCGATGTTCCGAGTAACCGAGCCACCTGGCCAGGGCTGGAAATCTGTTTGTATTGGCGCCACCAACACCCCAGTAGTTCCTGTGTGTTCTGCTTTGTGCAAATACAAGCAAAGAGAACATACCTTCTTCCGTGTTTCCTGAATCCAAAAGGCAGCAGCACACTGTCTACCTGCCTCGATTTTGTTCCCTTATCAGCATAACCTTGAAAACTGTCCCTGTCGGCCAGGGAGGGCTCCCACATTCCTCATTCCTTTTGCCCTGTGGAGCATTCCAACTCAGACATTCCTTTTTGTAGCCCCTCCCTTACTGATAGGCACCTGGGTCATCCTACCTAATAATAAACAAACAGGGTAATTGACTGTACCTTCGCTATGCTTCCCATTGGCTAATCAGCGAGATATGCAAATTAACTGTCAACAAAGATGGTAGTTAATTTGCATACGTAGGCGCAAAGCGGCAGAGCGAAGACTGAAGGCAGCTTTGGCCGGAGCAGCGGGAGCAGCGCAGTCTTGAAGGCGGCTCCAGCCGGAGCAGCGAAGACTGAAGGCCTCTAGTTTTCTATATTTTGCTATTACCAGCAAGGCCACAGGAAATAGAAACCTCAGGCAGGCATGGTTTCCTCCGGGGCAGGTAACCTTTGGGACAATCTCCTGGCGAGAAATGGCACCTTGGAGTCATTGTTAATTGACATTTCCCATGAATGAAGGTGATCATCTTTTCCCATGTTTAAGACTTACTTGTACTTTTCCTCTGAACTTTTCCTGTCCTTTACCCACCTCACTATAGGGTCTGTCTATTCTTTTCTAAAAACTCTTTAAGTATCAGGAAGAGGAGCCTTTCGTCTGTGATTTACATTGCAAATACTTCCCCCCAGGGTGTCATCAGTCTTCTGATCTTGCTGTTGCATTTTTTGCAGGGAGTACTTTGTTGTTGTTTTAATCCTCACCTGAGGGTATGTTTTTACTGACTGTAGAGAGAGACAGAGCTCCCTGACCAGGGATTGAACCTGCAACCTAAACACGTGCCCTGGTGGGGAACCTAACCGCAACCTTTTGGTGGACGGTGTATGGGATGACGCTCCAGCCAACTGAGCAACCTGGCCATGGCTTTTGTTGGTTTTTTCTTGTTTGCTTTTCTGTTTTGATATTTACCCAGTTGAATGTATCAAGCTTTTCTTTGGTGATCTCTGGCTTTACAAGTCATGGTTAAAAAGTCTTTCCTACTGGAAGGTTCGTTATAAAGGAATTTGTTCATGTTTCCTGCTTAGAAAAAACAGCAACAAGCCCACTGTTCATGAAGGGAATGATATGAGAAAACTATGGGCCTAAAGCCCAGGCTTTTGCTACCAGGGGTGGGGAACCTTTTTTCTGCCAAGGGCCCTTTGGATATTTATAACATCATTCTACAAAATTATCAACTTAAAAATGTGCCTGCTATATTTGGTCAAACATTTAATTAACTCACCCCTAACGCCTTGTCAGGGCCAGACCACATGATTTCTCGGGCCTTATGCAGCCTGTGGGCGGGACATTCCCCACCCCTGACCTAGATAGTGAACCTGACATCTCACCTGGTCTTTTGCTCTGTAGGCCCTGCTGCAGGCTGATCTGGGAGGTGGCAGCCTCTGACCCAGGACAGGTATCACCATGGCCCTCCTGATACACCTGCTTGTCTGCACCTTCGGGATGGGCTCCTGGGTGGCCATCAACGGGATCTGGGTGGAGCTGCCCCTGCTGGTGACGGAGCTGCCGGAAGGCTGGTACCTGCCCTCCTACCTCACGGTGACCATCCAGCTGGCCAACGTCGGGCCCCTCCTCTTCACCCTGCTCCACCACTTCCGGCCTGGCTGCGTGTCCGAGGTGCCCATCATCTTCGCCGTGCTGGGTGTGGGCACCATTGCCTGCACCCTCTTTGCCTTCCTCTGGAATGTCACCTCCTGGGTGCAGGGCAGCCTCCGCAGCATCACCTTCATGGTCCTCACCTTCTTCCTGGCCCTGGTGGACTGCACCTCCTCCGTCACCTTCCTGCCCTTCATGAGCCAGCTGTCCACCCACTACCTCACCACCTACTTTGTGGGTGAAGGACTCAGCGGCCTCCTGCCTGCCCTGGTGGCTCTTGCCCAGGGCTCGGGACTCACTACCTGCGTCAACGTCACCGAGACACCTTATAACACCTCAAGCCCTAGCATCGTGAGGAAGACCGGCATCCCACAGGTACCGACCCCACCCCGAGCCGGTGCAGCGCTCAGCACTCCGTCACGGCAAGGCCATGAGAAGGGCTCTGGTTTCCGAAGTGTAGGGGGGCCCCTTGCCCTTGACCTGGCTACACCTTAGCTTACCTGGGAGAGCTACTGAAACACACTACTGGGGCCTCCACAGCCAGACCAATTAAATGAGACGCTGAGCATGGGGACAATTGTTTTCTGAGTTAAACACCCATTGGTAGGGAGCCATATAGAACCACGAGGCTGTCTTGGGTTTTCCATGGCCCCGGCTATTTAATTTATAAGCGTTGTTTAACCACACAATTACCCTAGAAGTTTGTTCATTGTTTATCTCACAATACTTTCCACGCCATTTAACATAGAAGCAGACCTTCGAGGTGCTCCAGTGAACCTCCGGAACACTGCAGGTGTATTCCGACACAGACTAAGATTTTAACCCTTAAAACCGCAATTTCTAATGAGAACTAAGAAGTAAGCAATTAGCATTCTTTAGCTTAAATTTAAGAAGATATTTTACTCTAGAAACATATTCCGTAGACATCAAATTCAATTATTAACATAAATTTATTTTTGTAAACCCAGGTAAAACATAGGGTGCCCCCCAAAAAATGTATGCACACACTTTGAATAATTCTGAAGTCAGTGTATTCATTTTCAAAATTGAGCTGTCAGCTATTAAAGTGTGTACATTTTGGGGGGGATACCCTGTATAAATATTACATTTAAAATCAATAACTAAAAAAAATGTTCTACTCAAACCAACAGACTTTAACTAACTTTGATGAACTAAGAATTAATCTTAGATCATGAGAACTTGAGAAGCATTTGATTTAGTTTCCATATTTCTGAGAATTTTAGAATCCCCGATTCTTACAAGCGCTTGCCTTTAATGTTAGCAACATCATCCAGAGGTAGAAAATTATTTCACATTTACAACATGCAGAGATGGGCACACTAGTTCATAAAAGAACAGCTGGGTCCCATTCTTTCTGGAGACATTTACAGTTTGTATCTGCGGTTGATGAGACATGTCCCGAATGGCCGTCCCCCTTGTAGAGCGAGGACGGCCATTTTAACCTCAGAGGACTGGGTTGACGCCTAACCAACATCACAGGTGGGTTCATTTAGCTAAATCCTCGTTCCGAAGCTTCGAGAGACCAATTAGATGTGTTTCCCATTCATTCTGCCTCGTTTACAGCCAGCTTTTCCTCATTGGGTGCCCCGGCGTTTAACGTCAGTCCCGAAGGCTCCTCACCTCGGCCACCTCAGCACCAGTGGGAGGCTGGCTGTCATGGGCTTGTTGGCCTTGGAGGTGTGGTTGCCCACGTTCATGTTAGTTTTTTCTTTGAGATCCATAGAGTCTGAACAGACTTTTGAGAAAAAACCAGCCTTTAGGTACACGTGTTCAGACGAGCCAAATGTAGTGAATATCCCTATAGGACCGTGATGGCGAACCTAGGACACGCGTGTCAGAAGGTGACACACGAACTCATTTTTTTGGTTGATTTTTCTTTGTTAAATTGCATTTAAATATATAAAATAAATATCAAAAATATAAATCTTTTTTTTACTATGGTTGCAAATATCAAAAAATTTCTATGTGACACGGCACCAGAGCTAAGTTAGGGTTTTTCAAAATGCTGACATGCCGAGCTCAAAAGATTGGCCATCACTGCTATAGGATATCCCTACATCCCTGTAGGAAATTTTCTTCCGGCCACCCCACAAGATTCTCAGTCACCTAGGAATACCTTCGCAAGGGCCCACAAGGGCCTACCAGGCACCACCAGGACCGCGCCACTTCAAGGCCCAGACCCCCTCTCGGTGGGAACCCATTCTAAGGCCTCCTGCCCTCCTCTTGGGGCTCCCACCAGCTTCCCCCGAACCGGCTGCCCTTCCACACAGAACGGCCCCTGGTGCCCCTCTCTACCCCTGCGGATTCGGGGTCTGCACCACTATTGTCACCCCATTGGCTATTCAGGTCGGGGATGCAAGTATCCTTCCTCTTTTTATGCTTTCTCTTTTTGAACCAAAGAGAGTTCAGGGTCTCATTTAACCAGCCAAGATTTTGTTCAGACTCTCGGTAAGCAATCCAGTTAAAAAGCCAAAATTAGAAGTAGCAACAACCTTTCTTTGCTCTTTCCCTGGGTTACCTCAACCTTTATCCACCTGGAGGATTTTCTAAGAATAGCTCTTTTTTTAATATATATATTTTTATTGATTTCAGAGAGGAAGGGAGAGGGAGGGAGAGACAGAAACATGAATGATGTGAGAGAATCATTGATTGGTTGCTTCCTGCATGTCCCCCACTGGGAATCGAACCCACAACCCGGGCATGTGCCCTTGACCAGAATTGAACCCAGGACCCTTCAGTCAGCAGGTCAACACTCTATCCACTGAGCCAAACCAGCTAGGGCTGGCAGCTCTTTTTAAAAATATATATATATTTTTTACTGGTTTCAGAGAGCAAGAGAGAGGGAGAGAGAGATAGAAACATCAATGATGTGAGAGAATCATTGAACAGTTGCTTCCTGCCTGCCCCACTATGGGAATGGAGCCCACAACTCAGGCATGTGCCCTGACCTGGAATCGAACTGTGACCTCCTGGTTCACAGGTCAATGCTCAACCACTGAGCCACACCAGGCCACATCACCACAAAGTGAGTCGGGGGGGTGGGGGGAAGGAAGAGGGGCTGCTCTCCCACTGGCTGGTCCCCAGCCCGCCCTCCTCTGAACATATATGTAGTTGCCAGCCTTGGAGGGCTGTAGAGTAGGAAGAGGCAGAGCTGAGTCAGAAAGAACCAAGTGGACTGGTTTTGCCACATACTCCCGTGACCCTCAGGTAAGACAATCTGTTCTGACACCTCTGTGCCTTGTAAAGCCGGGGTAATGGTCCCCAGGGCACAGGGCTGTTAGGAGGTGCACACCAGCTGTTGCATGTGAGGTGTGGTGCCCAGGAAGCAGTCGGTCAATATGAGCATTGATTATCATGACTTCCGTTGTTATGTGTATATTATTCATCACATACTAATGAATAATAATGCATCAAATTGGTTGTGTATTATCATTATTAATGATTTCCCCTGTGTCCCAGCGTCACCCAGGGGTCCGATAACCCTTGCTTTGTCTTCCCCAGGGAAATGACAGCACTCCTGTGCCTGGCCTCACGGGGACGGCGCCCACCATGGTCCGTCTGGAAAGCCGCTACCTCCCTGCCCACTTCTCGCCCTTGGTCTTCTTCCTGCTGCTCTCCTTCATGATGACCTGCTCCCTCCTTGCCTTCTTCCTCCTCCAGCGCCACCCCAGGCGCTGTAAGACCTCCACAGAAGACCTCCTCACCTCCCAGGTCACCCTCTACTCTATCCGGCCACTGAAAGAGGACCTGGGCCCCACGGCCCCGGCGGACAGCAGTATGAGCCAGGAGCCCGCGGAGGAGAAAGCGGCCTCCCGCTACCCAGCCCACCTACTTTTCATCTACGGGCTGGTGGCCTTTGTGAACGCACTCACCAACGGCGTGCTGCCTTCTGTGCAGACGTACTCCTGCCTGTCCTACGGGCCGGTAGCCTACCACCTGTCCGCCACCCTCAGCTCCATGGCCAACCCTCTGGCCTGCTTCCTCTCCATGTTCCTGCCGAACAGGTCTGCCGCCTGCTGGCCCCGGGAGCTCTGGTTGGGGATGCACTTCATTTCAAAAACCAGAATTCCAGGCCCCACCGTCAGCTAGAGTGGTTAATAATATGGCTCCTGGAGCCAGATGGCCTGGGTTCAAACTCCAGCTCTGCCCCTAATTAGCTGTGTGATATTGGACAAATCACTCCACCCCTCTGTGCCTCAGGGATTCTTATCTGAAAAATGGGGATAATAATTGTTCTACCTCCGAGGTGGCCGGGAGCAGGAGATGAGCTGATTTTGTAAAGCTCAGAGCTTGGCGGGTCCAGTGTGTCCGCCTTCACTGCCATTGGCCCCTGAGAAGCAGCGACCAGGCAGGAAGTGAGGTTCCATTGACGAATGGGACCCCTGAGGCTCAGAGAAAGGCGGGCCTGCTTACCTGCTAGGATTTCAGCCCTGCCCTCCTGCCTCCAGCCCTTCTCACCCCCACCTGCCTCACCCACCTCCCCAGCCCTGCCCACCCCCACCTGCCACACCCACCTCCCCAGCCCTGCCCACCCCCACCTGCCTCACCCACCTCCCCAGCCCTTCTCACCCCCACCTGCCTCACCCACCTCCCCAGCCCTGCCCACCCCCACCTGCCTCACCCACCTCCCCAGCCCTTCTCACCCCCACCTGCCTCACCCACCTCCCCAGCCCTGCCCACCCCCACCTGCCACACCCACCTCCCCAGCCCTTCTCACCCCCACCTGCCACACCCACCTCCCCAGCCCTTCTCACACCCACCTGCCTCACCCACCTCCCCAGCCCTTCTCACCACCACCTGCCACAGGAGAGAGAATGCGTACAGGAGAGTTAAGACAGAAAATGTCATTTTGCCAGAAAGCTGAATTGTCTTCCTTGGGGCTTAAAAACTGATGGAGGCTGGAGATTTCTGGGGAAGCAGGACCAGAGTTGTGGGACCTGAGATGCCCAGAATGTTAGCAATACAGAATCTGAGAGTCACGGAGTCCAAGAATCCTGGAGCCGAAAGAGTCCTCAGAGGCAGCTGCAGACCCTCGCTCTCACCCGCACAGGGCAGCCTTGGTGTTCTGAACACAGAGCCCAGGGGCAAGACCTCCAATGAAGGAAGGACAGGGCCCTCAGTGTCAGACCTGGACTCGGAATGGAAGGCATCCAAGCTGGTCCAGGCCCCCAGACCCTGCAAGCCTCAGTTATAGACGGTAGCTGAGGCCAGAAGAGAGGGATTCCCGAGGTCACACCCACACCTGCAGTGCCAGTGCCCTGACCAGAGCCGCCTCCTCTCTAGCCCAGCTTCCTGCCTAAGGCTGGGGGTGTTGCGGGAGGAAGTGGCAGCAGGTGAAATATTAGGTAGGGCCCGTGGCCAGGGCCAGACACTGCACGCTCTGCTCCCACAGGTCCCCCAAGGCTCGTTTCCCAGGTGAGGACACTGAGGCTCAGGGACCAATCTTCCAGCCTAGATGGTGGGACTGGGATTAGAACCAGGTCCGTGTAGCGCCGGAGTCATTCTGCCTCTCCTGCTGGGATGCTGGGCCTGCCACGAACGCTCAGGGTGACTTGTCCCTCAGGAGCCTCACTGCCCCGAGGGAGCCTGGTGGCCTGGAAGTTTCAGCCTCTAACCCTGGAGATGCTGACCATTCCATGTGGCTCCTGGGCGGGGGTGGGGGGGCGGGGAGGGGCAGAGGTCAGGCTTTTCACAACTTCACTCACCTCCCCGCTCTGCCCTAGGTCTCTGCTCTTCCTGGGGGTCCTCACCGTCCTTGGGACCGGCTTCGGGGCCTACAACATGGCCATGGCGGTGATGAGCCCCTGCCCCCTCATGCAGGGCCACTGGAGTGGAGAAGTCGCCATCGTAAGTATCTGCTCCCACAGGTGCCCTCACCTAGCCGGGCCTGGGAGACACGGGGTATAGCCCTGTCTATTGAGCAGAGTCTCTGGTTGCTCCCTCGGGAAGCCCCAGGGGGTGGGGGTGGGGGTGGGGAGGGGTTGCTTCTCATTTGGGAGAGGAGACTTGGGAAGCCGAGGTGGGCGGTCCAAGGTAATGGCTCAGCCTCTCCTAGGAAAGCCACACTCTTCCCACCTCGTCTTTGTCAGCAGTGGCTTTCTCCCACAGGCCCTTGACTTGAGCGTGAGGGAGGGAAAACCACTGGGCTCCCCTTTGCCCTTGGGGAGGGGTCAGATCATGGAGTTCCCTTAGCCCTATTAGGTCATCCTACACCTTTGGCCCCTAGGGGTCGCCCCAAAGCCCCCTGAACTCTGCATCTCTCCCACCCTGTCCCTGCAGGTGGCCTCGTGGGTGCTTTTCATTGGCTGCCTGAGCTATGTCAAGGTGATGCTGGGCGTGATCCTGCGCGACCGTAGCCGCAGCGCCCTCTTGTGGTGTGGGGCGGCGGTGCAGCTGGGCTCGCTGCTCGGAGCTCTGCTCATGTTCCCGCTGGTCAACGTGTGGCGGATCTTCTCCTCGGCGGACTTCTGCAGCCTGCAGTGCTCCGCCTAGGGCCTAGGCCAACTGAAAACTGGGGCCCAGGGAGACAAGGCAAGGGCCCAAGGTCACTGGGAAAGTGTTGGGGTGAGGGGGTGGTCTCTGAGGCAGAGCCTGAGGACTTGAACCATCAACACAAACCCCCCTCCTTAAGGTGGCTGATTCCACAGGCCTCCCAGGGAGCCTGGAAACGCAGAGCACAGCCCGCCCCAGCTCTGAGTCAGGTGCTTGCAATTCCACTCTCTCAGGGCCTCCTTCCCTCACGCTTGGGAGGGAACTGACTTGGGGCACCCAGCTGGAGGCGGGCTCTGACCAGCTGTGCGACCTTGGGGAGTCACCTGATTTTTTTGTGCCTATGTTTCCTCATCCATAAAATGGGGATTGTAATACATAGCACCTACCTCATACAGCTGACAGAGGGCTGAAAGGGAGACACCCGTGTGTGGCAAAACCGCCTGGGCCACTTCCTGATCTGACGCCCAACAGTAATGAGAAGAGTGACCACAGTGGCCAGGGCTTGAGAGACGACCCCTGCCCCATGTCCCTTCCCCACTGTCCTCAGAGGAGCTTCTGGAAGACACGGCTAATGGGGGAATCTCGGGGAAGGGGTCCCTGATTCCCATTATAGAGGGACACTCACCCCTTCCCATCATCCCTCCTGACCCATGACCTCCTGAGAGGCAGAGAGAGGTGATGGGGGAGGGGCGACACCAAGTGCCCACCCCCAGCTCAGCAAGGCTGACCACTGGACCCCGAGGACCCCAGGACACAGGTCTGCCATCTGGGGGGCGGGGGGGGCGTTAGTTACCTGACTGTTGTTTTACCTGATTGTTGTTTTTTATTTTACTTTTTGTGTGTTTTTTAAAATAAAGGCATTCCCTGCTTTTACACTAAGGTCAGCCTTCCAAGAAAAAGCCCACCATGAACCCTGAAAATGTATCAATATAATTCGCGTTCAGTTGGCTTCAAGGTCAAGACTGAGCTTAGAAACGAACAGAATCAAATGCTTAGAGAATGTCTGCATCTGGGATTTCTTTCCTTCGTGGTTTGTTTCGTTGGCTTGCTACCACCCCTTCCTTTTATTTTTAATAGATAGTATAGTTACATGTTTCGAAAATCAGAAAATATACAATGGTGCTCAGCAAAAAAAATCCCATCCCTCTTCTCTCCCCCATCCGCCCAGTTCCTCTTAACACACACGAGCACTTTTTCTTTGTCCCTTCATTACTCTTCCAGAGCTCATGCCAATGTAAGGAAACACAGTCTTTACAGAAAAAAATATGAACTACTTTGAAGCTTGCACTTTGACTCAGCAGTGACAGCAAAGAGAGCATTTTTTGTTCTTTGTCAGGACTGCATAGTACTCCCTGTGTGGAGATGCCAATTCACTTAGCCAGCCCTCTGCAGGAAGATGTTTGAAGGTGCTGGAGACAAAATTCATTTTAACACGTTAAACGCCATGTCCGTCACTGGTGACGGACACCATACTTTCCGTCCGGACCGGTCGGTCACTGGTGCCGACAGCGTATCGGTGAAATCGGTTATCGCGGGCTCAACGGAAAGGAAGGCAAAACAGGCGTGGCGCTTAACGTGTTAAAGTCTCCCACTAACCCAGAAAGCCTCTCCACAAAAGTAGAAGAGAAAGAAAACAGTTTTATTACTGAATAAGCATTAAACCGATTGCGGTGCACATCACAGGCAGTCTGCCCATGACATGCAAAGGCGGGGAGGAACCCCTCTCTTTTCTATACAAGCAAATACAACTGATTACACCTGCGGTAGGGCCGGACAGCACCATTTGTCACAGTTCATCCTGAATTCGCCTGTTTGGGGTGGCTCTGTGTTAGCTGTCCTTATCCACAGGGGAAAAGAAACTTGTATCTTTATGGGGGAGACTGTTTTGCAACTGGAAGACTAGCATGCAGGGGAGAGGGTGCTGGGTTTTCTACAGTAAATGCTCTAGAAAAGGGAGAAGGGATGTCTCCCTCCTTAGCACGGAGAGTTCTCCCATTCGTGTTCGCCTCCAGCAGGGCGTGCCCTCGCAGAAAGAAGGCTGGAGTCGATAATGAGCAAGAAGTTCTCTGCTGACGCAGGCAGATGCTCCAAGATTAATGACACACACGGAGAGCAGACGCAGAGGAGCGCGTACAGTCCAGAGCTGGTCACACTCACATCTGCTGCCAAGGACGAGGTGAGAAGGCGAGCGATAGGATATGGAAAAGGCGCCTTCGCTTCACGCCCCTCTCTGTGGTTTTGCTTTCTCTCACCCTCCGTGGGAGTCTTGATGGCATGACAACCTTTCAGTTAGCCTGGTCTCCTCCGCTGTACAGTGGGGATGATAAAAGCACCTCCCTCCCATTTTGTAAGGCCTTTTTGTTTTTCAGTGAGCATCTTCTAATGCTTCAGACATAGGGCCTGTGCCTCTGTGTGTGTCCCAGGCCCTGCAAATGGGGTCATGTGCTAGCAGTGGTCCAGGTGGGGAATGACCCAGCCAGAGCCCCCCGAAAAATGGACCACAGAGTCAGGGCACAGACCCTCGCTCTGAAGCCAGGGTTCTTTCTAATGAACTGATGGCATAGGACCAAGGTACCACACTGCACATTTATCCTGGAGGAAGTGGCCAGGAACTTGGAAATGGAAAATCAGGCCGGGACTTTAAGGAGAGGCCCTCAGAGTCATCGGAAAGAGAATCCATAGGGATTACACCACACGCTTCCTTGGGGTTGGTCAGCACGGGAATGCCCCCCAAAAAGGGAGCATCTACCCTTCATCCTCACTGATGTCCACCACGGTGACCGTCAACCTGATGGCCCTAAGGAGCCTTCCCACTGCCGCCCTTCCTGGTTGGCCAGATGCCAGGCCACATTCCTGTGGTCATCTGCTGAGGAAGGGCCTCCCCAAGCCCTGGGTTCTTCCTGAGACTTTACTGAATTCATCTCACAGGAGCCCTAAAAGTACTTTCTATGATTACAAGCACTATTTTGCAAATGAAGAAACGGAGGCACAGAGAGGTTAAGTGTCTTGGCTGAGGTCACACAGCCAGTGAGTGGCAGAACCAGGCCTTGGACCCAGGCCACCTAGGCTCTGTATTACTTGATATTTCTGTGTCAGAGGCATGAGCCTCAAAGCATGTGAACTAGTCAAGAAAACCTTGGCTTCAGACGGAGATAAAGGGCCTCCCTGGCTCATTGTCTTCTGGTTTGAAATAAAAATAGAAAACTTCACCCCGGTTGGGTAGCTCGCTTGGTTAGAGCATGGTCTTGATATGCCAACGCCGTGGGTTTGATCCCCAGTCAGAGCACATGCAAAAATCAACCGATGAATGCATAAATAAGTGGAACAACAAATCGATGTTTCTCTCTCTCTCTCTCTCTCTCTCTCCCTCCCTCCCCCCCCCCCGTCCTCTCTCTAAAATGAATAAATTTAAAGAAAGAAAGAGAAAGAGATAAATAGAAAACTTCAATCCAGTCCTATGGTCTCCACTCCATAACACACACACACACACACACACTCAAATTCCTCTGGAAGTGAAAAGAAGGAATGAGAAATTAGTGCTTTTGTAGCAGGATGTGACTTACACACACACAGTCTAATGTATCACTTTAAGAATGACTAGCAGAGGGGCTGAAACCCGCTCACCAGAGAAGGTCTGTCACACACCTTGTCTTGCAATTCTGGTTTTGCAATGGGATGGCCTTTTCTGATTCTCTCAATATATTTATCAAAGGTCAAATCTGGGGGAAGTGCCCTGGCAAACGAAATGCCTTTCATTTGGAAGTTGCTGGGAGCAGCTGGCTGCTGGGTGTGCCTTAAGAAAGTTGCTCTATTACACCTTGTAGTTTGGCCCGGGGGAAGGAGGGTTTGTTCTCTCACAGGGTTCAATGGTTAGAATGAAAGATAAGATACAGAACTTTCTCTTTTGCTGAGGAGAGATATTATTATTGAGAGAATGAAGCCCTGCTAGTTGCTATAAAGTCCACTTTCCTGTTTCTTTATAGTCATAGAGCCCCTGACGTTTAGCTGGCACATGGGAGCCCAGAGTAAAGAACACATTTCCTGGGATTCCCTGTGGCTATCAACGGCCATGTGTTTACATTCAGACAAACATTGCCAAGAATAATGTGTATGACTTCCAGGTTGTGTACTTAAAAGGCAGAAGCAGGACCTCCACTTCCCATTTACCCCTTCGTGCCGGTGGGAATGCAGATGTGATGGCTGGAGCTGGAGCAAATGTCTTAGACTCTGAGGAGGAAGCCAGAGGTCAAGAATAATAAAACATAGTAAGAGCCTGAAATCATGGCTTGTGAGCCACCATTCCTACTGGGACCCAGATTTAATGTGACAGAGAAATAAGCTTCTATGTGGTTTAACAGCAGAATTCTCATATCCTTAAACGTGCGTTCCACTATATACAGAGAGAGGTGCACACACACACTCACACACACACGATCACACTGGAAGGGGACTGGAATGATATATATAAAAACATTAGCCCAGTGAACCCGGAGAGAGGGATACCTGTGGTTTTCTTTTTTTCTTCTTGACACTTCGCTGTGCTCTCCAAGCGTGTGTTATTTTAAAGCTCAATAAAGTCTAAAGAAAGGAAGGCTCCTATAAATAGATCCTATTGTTTAAAATCACCTTCATTTGCTTCCTATTCCAAAGATCACACACACACACACGCACACACAGATCTTACGGAATAGTGGGCTTTGTTTCCTGTGGGTTACAGAACTTTTTTTCAGATGTTCTTTCTACTGAACAAAACGTCTTGGGGATGGTTCTGTGCCCCTGTGCATAGGGTGACCTTATTTCTTGTAACCACCACAAAGCCCTTTCTGAATGGCCTTTACTGAATGGTTTCCGTTGATGGAAATCTATACTGTTTCCAATTTTAAGCTACTGAAAACACACACACACACACACACACACACACACACACACACACGCAGTAATGAAAGTCCTCAGGCCTGCCTCTCTGCATCTATACAAGGCTTTGAAGCCTCACAAACTTGGGTTTTAATCTGTGTGACCTCAACTTACTGTGCATCCGAGTCTCCATCTCCTCCGCTGTAAAATAGGGAAAATAATGAAGCTTGCGCCGTGCAATTATTGTGAGGATAATAACGAATAAAATGTAGCATGTGATTTCTGCACGTCAGGCACTTTTCTAAATGCTTCCCATGCGTTAGCTAAGGTCATGCTCACCAGGGTGAGGGTGAAAGATGTCCTGAACGTTTTCTAGAAGCTTCCAGCTTTCACACAACCAGCAGGAAATCCTCTGGCTAAAGCTTCCCATGGAGCCCTTCCACAGTCTTCTTCGAAGTGGTGGTTAGAGAAGACACTTGTATGATTTCAACCTTTTAAAGTTTATCGAGATCCATTCTGTGGCCTAACAAATGGCCGACCCTGGAGAATTTTCCATGTGCATTTGGGAAGCAGGTGTATTCTGCTGTCACTGGGAGTGTTCAATAGATAGAAGCCTTTCAGGTTCAGTTGCTGACAGTGTTGCTCAAGCCTTCTATTTCCTTCCGGACCCTCTGCTTAGATGCCCTTTCCGTTGTTGGGAGTGGAATGTCAGTGTGCCCGCCTGTTACTGAATTCTCCGGCTCTCCTTCCAATTCTGTCCATTTTTGCTCTGTATACTTTGGGGCTCTGCTGTGAGGCGCACACATGTTTCTGCTTTTTACATCATCCTGATGGACTGACCCTTTGAACATTCGAAAGTATCCTTCTTTATCTCTTGTAACATATTTTGTTTTAAGGTCTGTTTTTTAGACACAGACAACAGTGTGGTGAATGCCAGGGGGAGGGGTGGTGCTTAGGGTATATATAGGGAGGGATAAATGGTGATGGAGGGAGACTTGACTTGGGGAGGGGAACACACAATACAGTGTACAGATGACGTGCTGTAGAACTGTGCACCTGAAACCTGTATAATTTTGTTAACCAGTGTCACCCCAATAAGTTCAAAAAAAGGAAAGTCTATTTTCCCTGATGTTAATGTGGCCAACCCAGCTTTCTTATGATTGCTATTTGGATGATATATGTTTTCCCACCCTTTAACGCTCAACTTATTTGTATCTTTGAATCTAGAGTGTCTCTTAGAGACAGCAGTTGGAGCTTGGTCTCTTATCAACTCAGAAAACCTCTGCCTTTGGATTGGTTCCATTCACACTTAATACTGTTATAAGTAGAGCTGGACTTACGCCCATCATTTTCCTTTATGTTTTCTATATATCTTGTGTCTACTTTTCCCTTACAGATTTCTTTTACATTAAATGAGTACTTTCTAGTGTAACATTTTAATTTTTTAATAGTTTTTTCTCACTTTTTTAAATGAATGCTCTGCACTTACCCTATACATCTTCATTTGTCAGAATCTATTTCAGATTTATACTAACTTAATTACAGTGAGATATAGAAATGTCGCTCCTATATAGCTCTATGCTTTCTTCTCTCTATTGGTAGTACTCTTGTTATATATGTTACATCTCATGTTACAGACCCCACAGCACTCCTCTGGGTGTGCTCCCTAGCAAGAAGAGAGGGGAGGGGAGAGCAGCAGGAATCATGGGTTAGATCACCAGCTTCCTCCAAGATCTCTTCCGGGGTCCACGGCTAACTAACAGCAGCCTTCCCTCTGAGGAACTGGAGGAGGCCCCTTACCCCCAAACATCAGGTACACAGTCCATGACTCACAGAGATCTGGCCTGCCAGTGCTCCAAACAGCCTTCACTGCGGCCTTGACCTTGGTTACACATTGTCCCTGCTGAGGGTCCTCTGTGACATTGCAAGTCCCGTTCCCATCACCACCTTTTCTAGCATGTGGAGACAAGAGAGTTTCCCCATCTCCTAGCTTGATATATAACACTAATCAGTATTGAGAGAGCATTTGTATGGACAATCACATGGAATCCCTAATGAAATAGGTAATCTTCTTATGAACGAGACTAATGAGGCTCAGAGAGGTTAAGTAACTGAGCCAGGTCACACAGTAAGTGATAGGGCTGGAGCTTGAACCCAGGAAGTCTAGCTCCAGAGCCAATAGGCAGGATCACTCCACTGTACTGCTGCCTGAAGGTGATCAATAGAGGATCTATTTTCTCCTGGTAGTGGTAAATGTTTTACATCTATAAAGGAAAAAACCTCCTGTTTCCATTGCCCATTTCCATGGTGTAAATATTCTCATGGTTGCTGATTTCAAGCTACAAACATGATGGTACTGAATGCAAAGCTGGGAAAAGATGTGCACAATCAGCTCTCCTGAGCTGGTGCAGCCACTAAATTGGGCAAAGGTGAACAGGAGGTGGGCAAGGGACAACCAAGGGTCTTTAACAAGAGCTTTCTCACCTAAGAACTCACTGGGGTGATCTGAAGTGCTATTATTC
This sequence comes from Myotis myotis, assembly GCF_014108235.1. Lineage (NCBI taxonomy): Eukaryota > Metazoa > Chordata > Mammalia > Chiroptera > Vespertilionidae > Myotis > Myotis myotis. The sequence continues at coordinate 640,415 of NW_023416366.1, forward strand.
CTGTCTTTCAGATGAAGGACCTGGGGCTCAGCAAGCCTCATGCTTTGTTCAAACACAATTGCTGAGCACACACCCCGAGTGGGCCCTGGATGAAATGACGGTATTTGGGATGCAAAGATGACCCAGACCAGATTCTGGCCTGCCTAACGGGGCTTGTGGGCTTACAGTGAACACACAGACACATACCGTGGCTCCCGTGGCGCCTCCATTCAAGTGGGTAGCATCATGGCCGAGAGTGTGAGTTCTAGTCTCAGACTCCCCAGTTTCAAGCCCAGGCTCTACCATTCACTAGCTGTGTGACCTTGGATTAGCTGCTTAGCCTCTCAGTGCCCCAGTTTCCTCATCTGTAATAACAGTATCTACCTCATAGCACTGTGGGGAGGATGGCACAAATGAATGCAAGGAGAGAGCTCAGAAGAGTGCCTAGAATAGTGCATAACAAATGCTCCAGGAATCCTAGCTGTTTTTGTTATGTAACTTCAGAAATGCAGCCACGTGTGCCCATTTCTGAAGAGAGAGAGAGAGATCACCAGCTTCCTCCAATGCTCCAGAGGGAGGGAGGGAGAGAGAGAGAGAGAGAGAGAGAGAGAGAGAGAGAGAGAGAGAGAGAGAGAGAGGAGAGAACGATATACACGGCGTGGGTGTAGAGTTGGCGCTGCCTGGACAGGAGCCAACTGTGGGCGAGAAGCAGGGAGTGGAGGGCCCACTGTTCACAATCCCAACATCTGAGTGAGAGCTGAACCTAAAATTACAGCAATCAATGCAACTGCTACCACACACTGCCCCTCTTTATGTTCGTGTATTTATTACTGCAAAGGATGATGTTCAGAAAACTGCCTGTACTGTACTTTATGGGAGATTGAAAGATTTTGGGAAGTTTTGTTGTTTTTTTTAATTGTTTATTTTGCCCTAACCCAGTGGTTCTCAACCTTCTGGCCCTTTAAATACAGTTCCTCATGTTGTGACCCAACCGTAAAATTATTTTCGTTGCTATTTCATAACTGTAATGTTCCTACTGTTATGAATCGTCATGTAAATATCTGATATGCAGGATGGTCTTAGGCGACCCTTATGAAAGGGTCGTTTGACCGCCAAAGGGGTCGCGACCCACAGGTTGAGAACCACTGCAACCGGTTTGGCTCAGTGGATGGAGCGTCGGCCTGTGGACTGAAGGGTCCCAGGTTCTATTCCGGCCAAGGGCATGTACCTTGGTTGCGGGCACATCCCCAGTAGGGGGTGTGCAGGAGGGAGCTGATCTATGCTTCTCTCTTAGTGATATTTCTAACTCTCTATCCCTCTCCCTTCCTCTCTGTAAAAAATCAATAAAATACATATTTTTAAAAATTGTTTATTTTTTTGAGTTTCTCCTCACATTAGAGGCCAACACCCACATTAAGTGTTCTCTCCACAGTGTCTATATTCCAAGATGATAAATGCTAGAATAAGTAAGTAAGTAAATAAATAAATACATAAATACATAAAGTAAGCATTTTCCAAAGGTTGTTCAGCTGATGGCTGGGTGAGCCAGAGGGAGACCCCAGCCGGGGGACTCTCAGTCCAGTGCTCTTTCATCTGCAATCTTGACCTTGGGGACAACCCTGACATTCTCCCAAAGACCCATGACCTCAGCTCCTGGCTCCCCTCTGAGTAGAGGGAAGGGCCAGTTTAACCCAGAACTTGAACTCACCCTAGGAGGGTGTTTGGAGTGGGGGGAGATGGAATGTGGATTCAAACCCCAGCTCTCAGCTGGCTGTGTGACCTCCTTGAGGTTCCGTCTCTATAAAATAGAGGCATAAATATGTTTCATATTCTGCACCCAGCAGGCGCTCAAGTGTAGATTCCCTTCCCTATAACCTAGTTATGCAGGCAACGGGCTCCAGGTGCCATATAGCTTTGGGCCAGCAGGTGACACTGCGGTCCAAGAAGCAGGAAAAGGGAGCCAAGAAAGGGGGGGGGGGTGCCTGGAGGGTTGATCGCTAGGATCCTGCAGGCGAGGAGGGGCAGCATTCAGAGGGAAGGCAGGAATCCATGTGTGCCTCCCATGCCCACATATGCAGACACCCAGAGGCTCATATACGTGCATAACCAAGGACTAATCTTGAACCAGAACAAGTCCTTCCCATACACAATCTCCTTGAATCCTCTTTCTGTCCTATGGATAGTGCCAAGAAGAACCCATTTTACAGGTGAAGAAACTGAGCCCAAAGAGGCAAAGTGACCTGTACCATGGCAGAGCTGGGATTACCAATGCCCATAATAATAACCACCACCAACCCTTGGCAGAGCTGGGATTACCAATGCCCATAATAATAACCACCACCAACCCTTGGCAGAGCTGGGATTACCAATGCCCATAATAATAACCACCACCAACCCTTGGCAGAGCTGGGATTACCAATGCCCATAATAATAACCA